>NC_045788.1:56208508-56855705 GCF_009873245.2 Balaenoptera musculus | reverse complement strand
CTCCTTTCCCACTCACAGTTTCTCCTTAGTGCGGTTCTTAGTTCTCTCTTAGTTCTCTTGCCTTAGTGCAGTTACAATTTATTACAATTGATGAACCAATATTCATATAGCATTACTAACTAAAGTCCATAGTTTGCATTAGGATTCGCTCTTTGTGTTCTACAGTTCCGTAGGTTTTGACAAATAATGTCATGTATCCATCAATACGGTATCCTACAGAATAGTTTCACTGCCTTAAATATCTCCTGTGTTTCACCTAATCATCACTTCCTCACCCCGCCTTGACCCTTGACCCCTGACTATCACATCTTTTTACTTTCTTTCCCAGAATGTCATATAGTTGGAGTCATTCAGTATGCAGCCTTTTCAGATTGGCTTCTTTTATTTAGCAATATGCACTTAAGGTTCCTTCGTGTCTTTTCATGGCTTGATAACTCATTTCTTTTTTTTTTTTAATATCCTCTTTTTTTTAGAAGAAGAAATTACAAATAACAAAACATTAGCAAAATGAGTAGAAAGTACAGCGACTTCTCATATACTCCCCCTGCCCTCACACATGCACAGCCTTCCCCATCATCAACATCCCACACCAGAGTGGTACATTTGTTACAATAAATGGACCTACATTGACACATCGTTATCACCAACGACCGTGGATTGTATTAGGGTCCGCTGTTGGTACTGTATTCTATGGGTTGTTTTTTTTGGTAATTAATTAATTAATTTATTTATGGCTGTGTTGGGTCTTCGTTTCTGTGCGAGGGCTTTCTCTAGTTGTGGCAAGCGGGGGCCACTCTTCATCGCGGTGCGCGGGCCTCTCACTATCGCGGCCTCTCTTGTTGCGGAGCACAGGCTCCAGACGCGCAGGCTCAGTAATTGTGGCTCACGGGCCCAGTTGCTCCGCGGCATGTGGGATCTTCCCAGACCAGGGCTCAAACCCGTGTCCCCTGCATTAGCAGGCAGATTCTCAACCACTGCGCCACCAGGGAAGCCCTGGGTTTCTTTTTTGCTTCTTCTGGTTTTTTTTTTTTGTTTTTTTTTACAAAACAGCAGCAGGAAAGAAAAATGCAGGAGGCAGATGAGCCAGGCACCGGGGTTCAGATCAGAAGGGAGCAGGGAGACCAAGCTGTTACTGCAGGCTGGCCCCGGGACTCTGGCCCAGCATCCTGGGAGCACGGCAACAAGCCCTAGAAGGAGCAGAGAGTGGGTGAGGAGACGGCTGTCCCAGCTCGGTGGCGGCACCGCTCCTTGGGCGGCCACCCTGGCGGTCAGCCAGGTTGGGAGCACTTGAGGCTCCTGTGTTTGGAGGCCTGGTCTCCAAAGCACGGACCCACAGGGGCCAGGCAGAGGGAGGAGGTAGGAAGGGCCGGCACAGAAGGGCTATGAGTTCTATCTGGGTCCCCCGGGACCACGGGGCCCAGGTGGGCAGGGGCAGTCAGGACGCTTCCCTGCTTGTCAGACAATCAGCTTCTTCAGGAAGGCCTCCAGCTGGTCCTCATCCTTGATGCCCACAAACTTGTCCACCACATCCCCATTCTTGATGGCCAGCACGGTGGGCACAGCTGATACCTCATACTCTATGGCGAGGTCTGTGTGGTCATCAATATCCGCCTTGGCCATCACCACCTTTCCATGCTGCTTGGCCACCACCTTCTCTAACCTTGGCCCCAGGATCTTGCAGGGACCACATCACTGTGCATGGAAATCCACAACCACTGGTGTCTCACTGTTGACAACTCAGTCTTGAAAGTCTGGTCCATCCTGGATGTTAAAGGTCATTGTACAGACTCTGGTGGTGTATATTGACTGGGCTTGGCTGGGTGTTACTGTCAGGTTATTAGGACTGCGCTGTGGGGTCTGCAGGGCCCTGGAGGCAAGGGGCGCCCACTGACTCTGAGAGGGCTTCCTGCAGATTATGGAGGCCAGGAACCTCCCCAGGAGAAGTCGCTAAGCCATCTCCCTGCAGCGAGAGCAGAGGGGTGCACAGCGCGGCCCTCCCCACCGGTCAAGGGCACTTCTGTTCCCTATTCATTTCTTTACTCACTGCCTGCCATCCAGCTTGCACACATCCCCAGTCACCCAGTTGCCGCAGCCAATGGTATTTGTAGCTTTCCTGCCCCATGGACAACACTGGACAATTGCGAATGGAGCATCTACTGGCCAGGTACTGTGCTAGGTGCTCTGCTCCAGAAATGAGAAGCAGATGTGATCCCTACCCTCATGGGACTCACGTGATCAGTCATTCCTAATTAATACTCAGGTCCCTTGATTGCCACTGCTCCCTTTGGCAGGTTTACTTAAATGCCACTTAAATCTCCCTATTTTTGAAGACCTCTTCTTTCCTTCCCTTCCTTCTCTTCCTTCCTTCTTGCTTTCCTTCTTCCCCTCCTTCCTTCCTTCTTTCCTTCCTTCCTTTCTTCCTTTCCTTATTATACATGTCTTCTCAAGGCAACCACTTCTATACCTACAGCTTCAATTACTTTGTGTATACTCTAATGACAACACAATTTTAAATGTTGTTTTCATTTACCAGTTTTTTTGTTTTTGTTTTTTTTTTTTGGTTTATTCCTAGGTATTTTATTCTTTTTGTTGCAATGGTAAATGGGAGTGTTTCCATAATTTCTCTTTCAGATTTTTCATCATTAGTGTATAGGAATGCAAGAGATTTCTGTGCATTCATTTTGTATCCTGCAACGTTACCATATTCATTAATTAGCTCTAGCAGTTTTCTGGTGGCAGTTTTAGGATTCTCTATGTATAGCATCATGTCTTCCGCAAACAGTGACGGTTTTACTTCTTCTTTTCCAATTTGTATTCCTTTTATTTCTTTTTCTTCTCTGATTGCCGTGGCTAGGACTTCCAGAACTATGTTGAATAATAGTGGTGAGAGTGGACATCCTTGTCTCATTCCTGATCTTAGAGGAAATGCTTTCAGTTTTTCACCATTGAGAATGATGTTTGCTGTGGGTTTGTCATATATGGCCTTTATTATGTTGAGGTAGGTTCCCTCTATGCCCACTTTCTGGAGAGTTTTTATCATAAATGGGTGTTGAATTTTGTCAAAAGCTTTTTCTGCATCTATTGAGATGATCATATGGTTTTTATTCTTCAATTTGTTAATATGGTGTATCACATTGATTGATTTGCGTATATTGAAGAATCCTTGCATCCCTGGGATAAATCCCACTTGATCGTGGTGTATGATCCTTTTAATGTGTTGTTGGATTCTGTTTGCTAGTATTTTGTTGAGGATTTTTGCATCTATATTCATCAGTGATATTGGTCTGTAATTTTCTTTTTTTGTAGTGTCTTTGTCTGGTTTTGGTATCAGGGTGATGGTGGCCTCATAGAACGAGTTTGGGAGTGTTCCTTCCTCTGCAATTTTTTGGAAGAGTTTGAGAAGGATAGGTGTTAGCTCTTCTCTAAATGTTTGATAGAATTCACCTGTGAAGCCATCTGGTCCTGGACTTTTGTTTGTTGGACGATTTTTAATCACAGTTTCAATTTCATTACTTGTGATTGGTCTGTTCATATTTTCTGTTTCTTCCTGGTTCAGTCTTGGAAGGTTATACCTTTCTAAAAATTTGTCCATTTCTTCCAAGTTGTCCATTTTATTGGCATAAAGTTGCTTGTAGTAGTCTCTTAGGATGCTTTGTATTTCTGCGGTGTCTGTTGTAACTTCTCCTTTTTCATTTCTGATTTTATTGATTTGAGTCCTCTCCCTCTTTTTCTTGATGAGTCTGGCTAATGGCTTATCAATTTTGTTTATCTTCTCAAAGAACCAGCTTTTAGTTTTATTGATCTTTGCTATTGTTTTCTTTGTTTCTATTTCATTTATTTCTGCTCTGATCTTTATGATTTCTTTCCTTCTGCTAACTTTGGGTTTTGTTTGTTCTTCTTTCTCTAGTTTCTTTAGGTGTAAGGTTAGATTGTTTACTTGAGATTTTTCTTGTTTCTTTAGGTAGGCTTGCATAGCTATAAACTTCCCTCTTAGAACTGCTTTCGCTGCATCCCATAGGCTTTGGGTCGTCGTGTTTTTATTGTCATTTGTCTCTAGGTATTTTTTTATTTCCTCTTTGATTTCTTCAGTGATCTCTTGGTTATTTAGTAACGTATTGTTTAGCCTCCATGTGTTTGTCTTTTTTACGTTTTTTTCCCTGTAATTCATTTCTAATCTCATAGCGTTGTGGTCAGAAAAGATGCTTGATATGATTTCAATTTTTTTAAATTTACTGAGGCTTGATTTGTGACCCAAATTGTGATCTATCCTGGAGAATGTTCCGTGCGCACTTGAGAAGAACGTGTAATCTGCTGTTTTTGGATGGAATGTCCTATATATATCAATTAAATCTATCTGGTCTATTGTGTCATTTAAAGCTTCTGTTTCCTTATTTATTTTCATTTTGGATGATTTGTCCATTGGCGTAAGTGAGGTGTTAAAGTCCCCCACTATGATTGTGTTACTGTCAATTTCCTCTTTTATAGCTGTTAGCAGTTGCCTTATGTATTGAGGCGCTCCTGTGTTGGGTGCATATATATTTATAATTGTTATATCTTCTTCTTGGATTGATCCCTTGATCATTATGTAGTGTCCTTCCTTGTCTCTTGTAACATTCTTTATTTTAAAGTCCATTTTATCTGATATGAGTATAGCTACTCCAGCTTTCTTTTGATTTCCATTTGCATGGAATATCTTTTTCCATCCCCTCACTTTCAGTCTGTATGTGTCCCTAGGTCTAAAGTGGGTCTCTTGTAGACAGCATATATATGGGTCTTGTTTTTGTATCCATTCAGCCAGTCTATGTCTTTTGGTTGGGGCATTTAATCCATTCACGTTTAAGGTAATTATCGATATGGATGTTCCTATGACCATTTTCTTAATTGTTTTGGGTTTGTTTTTGTAGGTCCTTTTCTTCTCTTGTGTTTCCCACTTAGAGAAGTTCCTTTAGCATTTGTTGTAGAGCTGGTTTGGTGGTGCTGAATTCTCTTAGCTTTTGCTTGTCTGTAAAGCTTTTGATTTCTCCATCAAATCTAAATGAGATCCTTGCCGGGTAGAGTAATCTTGGTTGTAGGTTCTTCCCTTTCATCACTTTAAGTATATCATGCCACTCCCTTCTGGCTTGCAGAGTTTCTGCTGAGAAATCAGCTGTTAACCTTATGGGAGTTCCCTTGTATGTTATTTGTGGTTTTTCCCTCGCTGCTGTCAATAATTTTTCTTTGTCTTTAATTTTTGCCACTTTGATTACTATGTGTCTCGGCGTGTTTCTCCTTGGGTTTATCCTGTATGGGACTCTCTGCGCTTCCTGGACTTGGGTGGCTATTTCCTTTCCCATGTTAGGGAAGTTTTCGACTATAATCTCTTCAAATATTTTCTCTGGTCCTTTCTCTCTCTCTTCTCCTTCTGGGACCCCTATAATGCGAATGTTGTTGCGTTTAATGTTGTCCCAGAGGTCTCTTAGGCTGTCTTCATTTCTTTTCATTCTTTTTTCTTTAGTCTGTTCCACAGCAGTGAATTCCACCATTCTGTCTTCCAGGTCACTTATCCGTTCTTCTGCCTCAGTTATTCTGCTATTGATTCCTTCTAGTGTAGTTTTCATTTCAGTTATTGTATTGGTCATCTCTGTTTGTTTGTTCTTTAATTCTTCTAGATCTTTGTTAAACATTTCTTGCATCTTCTCAATCTTTGCCTCCATTCTTATTCCGAGGTCCTGGATCATCTTCACTATCATTATTCTGAATTCTTTTTCTGGAAGGTTTTCTATCTCCACTTCATTTAGTTGTTTTTCTGGGGTTTTATCTTGTTTCTTCATCTGGTACATAGCCCTCTGCCTTTTCATCTTTCCTACCGTTCTGTGAATGTGGTTTTTGTTCCACAGGCTGCAGGATTGTAGTTCTTCTTGCTTCTGCTGTCTGCCCTCTAAACGTAATTTTAATAGAGCTGATGCACTGTCCCTGCAATATAATGACTGATAATTTCTACATTTGAACATTTTTTCTACCCAGAGGATTAACTTATTGAGAATTTTATTAAAATAATACTTGGGCTGGTTGTAATTTTGCAAGGCATCATTTCTTAAATAAAAAATGTAATTGTAGCTTTTGCTAAGCTCCACAGGGGCAGAGATTTGGGTCTCTTGTATTCACCATTGTTTTCTCCAGAGGCTAGATCAGTGCCTGTTACAAGGCAGGCCCTCAAATATTCATTGAATAAATGGATGAATAGGTGATGGATTTTGAAAGCTGATAGCCTAATAACAGAAGGAAACAAAGATGATGCTTATTATTATGTGAACACACTCACTACTTTAGTTTGACTATATTTATGACTTTATAGGGAAAAAGATGCAAAATTTCTGCCCTTAGGAAGATAATGCATATAAATAACTAACGAGCATGAGAATAGTCATAAAACACAACCAATAAACTTAAAGGTAAGGTCTTAGTTTTTGAGGGCAAAAACTGTTATTCTCCTCTTTTATTTCTTAAGGATCTTCTGACTTAGAAATGCCTAATATCGGCTCTGTACACAGAAGGTTCTCAAATAAGTATGCAAAGGGTAAATATTGTTTCAACACAGTTTACCTGGAATTAGAATTTAATTCATTGCAAATCAACACATTCTTTGCAGCATTTTTGCTTGTTGGAAATAAGCTCTGAATCAGGAAGTGTATGGGTGGGGCAGCAGCATATTTGTCTTGGTGTTCTCAGTGCATGTCACCTGGGATAGGACTTGGTCATGTTGCATGAATAAATCCTGTGAAGAAGAGTTGAGGGCATTAAGAATGACTAACTTGGAGACGGAGAAGTCTTTGGGGAGCTGGCAAGATTGCTGTCTTTGGATATTGGAAGGCCTAACCTGTAGCAGAAGGAGAGCCAAATGAATACACTATGTGGGTGCTTCCAATAGGCAGATTTTTATTTGTCACATGTCAGCAGAGGAACAACACCATCTTAAAACCAAAACCTGGAAGAGAAAAAAGTTGCATTCCTTTTCTGGTTTTATTTTTTTCCAGGACATCTTTATGGTATACCTCCTTCCCCCCTATTATTTATTCCCTTATTTTCTCCAGGGTTCACTATATGGGTTCCCTGATTCAGCAGGATCAGAAAACTCCAGGTTTCTATCAGCATATCTACTTTCTGGGGAATGATGATTCTCTCTGGGCCATTACATGCATAATTCAAGGCTTAGGATTCCATGGCTACAGTCAGTTAAGAGCAATATATGGTTCTACCTTTGCCCATAAAAATGAGATCTAAGACCTGAGGTAAAGCATAAATCAATTTTGGGACTACTTAAACCTCCACAGCGTTGCTCCTGATGAGTGTCATATTGCTAAGGACTCCTCACAAATCAGCATGAAAAATTAGTCTCTATAGACAGTGCTGTGTCTGTTGCCCTTGGTATTATTTGTGTATTACCTTATTGTTAACATGCATGGTATCTTGGATTAAATATATTAGTTTTACCTGGATTTTTGTTTGGATGATAAAATCTCAGTTATTGGGCTATTACACATCAATCTTTTCTCTTTTAAATTCAGACCTCATCCCTTGTTTGGAAAATGCAAGTAGTTTAAGAGAAGTGTTATGACTTAGAGAGACAGACCCAGAACAGGAATAGAAAGTGTCCCAACCTGAAGTCTGCTTCAGAATCCTTATATACTCTTAGGTAAATTGCCCAACTTCTTAGTATCTCATTTTTCTACCCATAAAATAATGTTAACAAGGGAAATTTACCATATTCTTCCTGTTGAAGAATGAGGTATGCTTAAAGATTCTTGGCATGTAACTATTAAATTGCCCCTGAAAAGAAATAGTGTAAAGATGACTAACTTTGAGTCACTGTCATATTGTTTTTCATTTTTGTTTTAAATCTTTATTCATACTTCTAGCTTTCTTTACAAATAGGGCTGTGTGGGACCTGGCTTTGGGGCACTCAGTGGCTGATATTTACAGAGTGAATCATGGTGAGGAAGCAGGAGTCACCATGGTGAACTTGTCCAAGAAGGGAGAGAGCTGGGATGGACATGTGTTAGTTTGAGGGATGACCCCCCAAAATGCCAGCAAATCAGCTACAGCAGCCCATCAGTTCAACAATGCCTCACTACCTTGGTGTGGTAGAAAGGTCAGTGCTGAGAAGCTTGGGTTCATTCTTGCTCAACTACTAACTGGCAATAACCCTGAACAAGTCACTTACCCTTTCTGAGCTTCAGTTTCTTTGTAAGTCCAGGGGGATTGGGCTAGATCTATACTGTCCAAAAACAGTAGCTGACAGCCACATGGGGCTATTGAGCACTTGAAATGTGGCTAATGCAATTGATGAGGAGCCGACATTTTAATTTAATTTAAATGAATTTGAATTTAAATTTAAAAACGGGAGCAGTGTAAAATATTTTTCTCTTAAACACAACGTTATAACTTTGGTAGGACTGCATTTCACTTAAATGGTTGAAAATGTAGCGTCCTTATTGGGATATGTTGTAAATGTAAACTACACCATATATCAAAGGCAATATGAAAAAGAGTGTAAAATATCTCATGAATAGTTTTCTGTATTGGTTACATGCTGAAATGATAATGTTTTGAATATATTAGGTTAAATAAAATATCTTACTTTAAAAATTTCACCTGTCTCTTTTTTACTTTTTATAATGTGACTACTAGAAAAATTTGAATTACATATAAAGCTCACTTTTGGATAGTGCTTGGCTAGATGATCTCAATTACATCTTCCAACAATAAAGCCTATTGTTCTAGGTAGCTATTGTGAAATTTCAGCTCTGAGGGGCTTTGAGCACGAATTTTAAAGTAGAGAGTGTGACCGCCCCTCCCGGGAGCCGGTGCAGCCCAACACTGCCAGGGTCCCATGACCCGGGGACAACTTTCCCGGGAGAATGCACGGCGCGCCTCAGGCTGGTGCAACGTCACGCCGGCCTCTGCCGCTGCAGGCTCGCCCCGCCTCCTCTGTACCCCTCCCTCCCCCCGGCCTGAGTGAGCCAGAGCCCCTGAAGCAGCTGCTCCTTTAACCCCGTTCTGTCTGGGCGGGGAACAGACACCCTCAGGCGACCTACACGCAGAAGCGGGTCCAAATCCAAAGCTGAACCCCGGGAGCTGTGCGAACAAAGAAGAGAAAGGGAAATCTCACCCAGCAGCCTCAGAAGCAGCGGATTAAAACTCCACAAACAACTTGATGTGCCTGCATCTGTTGAATACCTGAATAGACAATGAATCGTCCCAAATTCAGGAGGTGGACTTTGGGAGCAGGATATATTAATTTTTCCCCTTTTCCTTTTTTTGTGAGTGTATATGTATATGCTTCTGGGTGAGATTTTGTCTGTATAGCTTTGCTTTATAATAGCTTTATTTTACGTCACTATATTATATCCTCTTTCTTTCTTTCTTTCTATTTTTTCTCCCTTTTACTCTGAGCCGTGTGGATGAAAGGCTCTTGGTGCTCCAGCCAGGCATCAGGGCCGTGCCTCTGAGGTGGGAGAGCCAACTTCAGGACACTGGTCCACAAGAGACCTCCCAGCTCCACGTAATACCAAATGGCAAAAATCTCTCAGAGATCTCCATCTCAACATCAAGACCCAGCTTCACTCAACGACCAGCAAGCTACAGCGCTGGACACCCTATGCCAAACAACTAGCAAGACAGGAACACAGCCCCATCCATTAGCAGAGAGGCTGCCTAAAATCATAATAAGGCCACAGGCACCCCAAAATACACCACCAGACATGGACGTGCCCACCAGAAAGACAAGATCCAGCCTCATCCACCAGAACTCAGGCACTAGTTCCCTCCACCAGGAAGCCTACACAACCCACTGAACCAACCTTAGCCACTGGGGACAGATACCAAAAACAACGGGAACTACGAACCTGCAGCCTGTGAAAAGGAGACCCCAAACACAGTAAGATAAGCAAAATGAGACGACAGAAAAACACACAGCAGATGAAGGAGCAGGGTCAAAACACACCAGACCTAATAAATGAAGAGGAAATAGGTAGTCTACCTGAAAAATAATTCAGAATAATGATAGTAAGGATGATGCAAAATCTTGGAAATAGAATAGACAAAATGCAAGAAACATTTAACAAGGACGTAGAAGAACTAAAGAGGAACCAAGCAATGATGAAAAACACAATAAATGAAATTTAAAATACTCTAGATGGGATCAATAGCAGAATAACTGAGGCAGAAGAACGGATAAGGGACCTGGAAGATAAAATGGTGGAAATAACTACTGCAGAGCAGGATAAAGAAAAAAGAATGAAAAGAACTGAGGACAGTCTCAGAGACCTCTGGGACAACATTAAACGTACCAACATTCGAATTATAGGGGTCCCAGAAAAAGAAGAGAAAAAGAAAGGGACTGAGAAAATATTTGAAGAGATTATAGTTGAAAACTTCCCTAATATGGGAAAGAAAATAGTTAATCAAGTCCTGGAAGCACAGAGAGGCCCATACAGGATAAATCCAAGGAGAAACACGCCAAGACACATATTAATCAAACTGTCAAAAATTAAATATAAAGAAAACATATTAAAAGCAGCAAGGGAAAAACAAAAAATAACACACAAGGGAATCCCCATAAGGTTAACAGCTGATCTTTCAGCAGAAACCCTGCAAGCCAGAAGGGAGTGGCAGGATATACTTAAAGTGATGAAGGAGAAAAACCTACAACCAAGATTACTCTACCCAGCAAGGATCTCATTCAAATGTGATGGAGAAATTAAAACCTTTACAGACAAGCAAAAGCTGAGAGAGTTCAGCACCACCAAACCAGCTTTACAACAAATGCTAAAGGAACTTCTCTAGGCAAGAAAAACAAGAGAAGGAAAACACCTACAATAACAAACCCAAAACATTTAAGAAAATGGGAATAGGAACATACATATCGATAATTACCTTGAATATAAATGGATTAAATGCTCCCACCAAAAGACACAGACTGGCTGAATGGATACAAAAACAAGACCCATATATATGCTGTCTACAAGAGACCCACTTCAGACCTAGAGACACATACAGACTGAAAGTGAGGGGATGGAAAAAGATATTCCATGCAAATGGAAATCAAAAGAAAGCTGGAGTAGCAATTCTCATATCAGACAAAATAGACTTTAAAATAAAGACTATTACAAGAGACAAAGAAGGACACTATATAATGATCAAGGGATCGATCCAAGAGGAAGGTATAACAATTGTAAATATTTATGCACCCAACATAGGAGCACCTCAATACATAAGGCAAATACTAACAGCCATAAAAGGGGAAATCGACAGCAACACAATCATAGTAGGGGACTTTAACACCCCACTTTCACCAATGGACAGATCATCCAAAATGAAAATAAATAAGGAAACACAAGCTTTAAATGATACATTATACAAGATGGACTTAATTGATATTTATAGGACATTCCACCCAAAAACAACAGAATACACATTTTTCTCAAGTGCTCATGGAACATTCTCCAGGATAGATCATATCTTGGGTCACAAATCAAGCCTTGGTAAATTTAAGAAAATTGAAATCGTATCAAGTATCTTTTCCGACCACAACGCTATGAGACTAGATATCAATTACAGGAAAAGATCTGTAAAAAATACAAACACATGGAGGCTACACAATACACTACTTAATAACGAAGTGATCTCTGAAGAAATCAAAGGGGAAATCAAAAAATACCTAGAAACAAATGACAATGGAGACACGACGACCCAAAACCTATGGGACGCAGCAAAAGCAGTTCTAAGAGGGAAGTTTATAGCAATACAAGCCTACCTCAAGAAACAGGAAACATCTCGAATAAACAATCTAACCTTGCACCTGAAGCAATTAGAGAAACAAGAACAAAAAAACCCCAAAGCTAGCAGAAGGAAAGAAATCATAAAGATCAGATCAGAAATAAATGAAAAAGAAATGAAGGAAACAATAGCAAAAATCAATGAAACTAAAAGCTGGTTCTTTGAGAAGATAAACAAAATTGATAAACCATTAGCCAGACTCATCAAGAGAAAAAGGGAGAAGACTCAAATCAATAGAATTAGAGATGAAGAAGGAGAAGTAACCACTGACACTGCAGAAATACAAACGATCATGAGAGATTACTACAAGCAACTCTATGCCAATAAAATGGACAACCTGGAAGAAATGGACAGATTCTTAGAAATGCACAACCTGCCGAGACTGAACCAGGAAGAAATAGAAAATATGAACAGACCAATCACAAGCACTGAAATTGAAACTGTGATTCAAAACCTTCCAACAAACAAAAGACCAGGACCAGATGGCTTCACAGGTGAATTCTATCAAACATTCAGAGAAGAGCTAACACCTATCCTTCTCAAACTCTTCCAAAATATAGCAGAGGGAGGAACACTCCCAAACTCATTCTACAAGGCCACCATCACCCTGATACCAAAACCAGACAAAGATGTCACAAAGAAAGAAAACTACAGGCCAATATCACTGATGAACATAGATGCAAAAATCCTCAACAAAATACTAGCAAACAGAATGCAACAGCACATTAAAAGGATCATACACCATGATCAAGTGGGGTTTATCCCAGGAATGCAAGGATTCTTCAGTATACACAAATCAATCAACGTGATACACCATATTAACAAATTGAAGGAGAAAAACCATATGATCATCTCAATAGATGCAGAGAAAGCTTTCGACAAAATTCAACACCCATTTATGATAAAAGCCCTGCAGAAAGTAGGCATAGAGGGAACTTTCCTCAACATAATAAAGGCCATATATGACAAACCCACAGCCAACATTGTCCTCAATGGTGAAAAACTGAAACCATTTCCACTAAGATCAGGAACAAGACAAGGTTGCCCACTCTCACCACTATTATTCAACATAGTTTTGGAAGTGTTAGCCACAACAATTAGAGAAGAAAAGGAAATAAAAGGAATCCAAATCGGAAAAGAAGAAGTAAAGCTGTCACTGTTTGCAGATGACATGATACTATACATAGAGAATCCTAAAGATGCTACCAGAAAACTACTAGAGCTAATCAATGAATTTGGTAAAGTAGCAGGATACAAAATTAATGCACAGAAATCTCTTGCATTTCTATACACTAATGACGAAAAATCTGAAAGTGAAATTAAGAAAACACTCCCGTTTACCATTGTAACAAAAAGAATAAAATATCTAGGAATAAACCTACCTAAGGAGACAAAAGACCTGTATGCAGAAAATTATAAGACACCGATGAAAGAAATTAAAGATGATACAAATAGATGGAGATATATACCATGTTCTTGGATTGGAAGAATCAACATTGTGAAAATGACTCTACTACCCAAAGCAATCTACAGATTCAATGCAATCCCTATCAAACTACCACTGGCATTTTTCACAGAACTAGAACAAAAAGTTTCACAATTTGTATGGAAACACAAAAGACCCCGAATAGCCAAAGCAATCTTGAGAACGAAAAATGGAGCTGGGGGAATCAGGCTCCCTGACTTCAGACTATACTACAAAGCTACAGTAATCAAGACAGTTTGGTACTGGCACAAAAACAGAAATATAGATCAATGGAACAGGATAGAAAGCCCAGAGATAAACCCACGCACATATGGTCACCTTATCTTTGATAAAGGAGGCAAGCATATACAGTGGAGAAAAGACAGCCTCTTTAATAAGTGGTGCTGGGAAAATTGGACAGATACATGTAAAAGTGTGAAATTAGAACACTCCCTGACACCATGCACAAAAATAAACTCAAAATGGATTAAAGACCTAAGTGTAAGGCCAGACACCATCAAACTCTTAGAGGAAAACATAGGCAGAACACTCTATGACATACATCACAGCAAGATTCTTTTTGACCCAGCTTCTAGAGAAATGGAAATAAGAACACAAATAAACAAATGGGACCTAATGAAACTTAAAAGCTTTTGCACAGCAAAGGAAACCATAAACAAGACCAAAAGACAACCATCAGAATGGGAGAAAATATTTGCAAATGAAGCAACTGACAAAGGATTAATCTCCAAGATTTACAAGCAGCTCATGCAGCTCAATAACAAAAAAACGAACAACCCAATCCAAAATGGGCAGAAGACCTAAATAGACATTTCTCCAAAGAAGATATACAGATTGCCAACAGACACATGAAAGAATGCTCAACATCATTAATCATTAGAGAAATGCAAATCAAAACTACAATGAGATCTCATCTCACACCGGTCAGAATGGCCATCATCAAAAAATCTAGAAACAATAAATGCTGGAGAGGGTGTGGAGGAAAGGGAACACTCTTGCACTGTTGGTGGGAAGGTAACTTGATACAGCCACTATGGAGAACAGTATGGAGTTTCCTTAAAAAACTACAAATAGAACTACCATACGACCCAGCAATCCCACTACTGGGCATATACCCTGAGAAAACCATAGTTCAAAAAGAGTCATGTACCAAAGTGTTCATTGCAGCTCTATTTACAATAACCAGGACATGGAAGCAACCTAAGTGTCCATCATTGGATGAATGGATAAAGAAGATGTTGCACATAGATACAATGGAATATTACTCAGCCATAAAAAGAAATGAAATGGAGGTATTTGTAATGAGGTGGATGGAGTTAGAGTCTGTCATACAGAGTGAAGTAAGTCAGAAAGAGAAAAACAAATACAGTATGCTAACACATATATATGGAATCTAAGGGAAAAAAAAAAAAGGCCATGAAGAACCTAGTGGCAAGACGGGAATAAAGACACAGACCTACTAGAGAATGGACTTGAGGATATGGGGAGGAGGAGGGGTGAGATGTGACAGGGTAAGAGAGTGTCATGGACATATATACACTACCAAATGTAAAATAGATAGCTAGTGGGAAGCAGCCGCATAGCACAGGGAGATCAGCTCAGTGCTTTGTGACCACCTAGAGGGGTGGGATGGGGAGGGTGGGAGGGAGGGAGATGCAAGAGGGAAGAGATATGGGAACATATGTATATGTATAACTGATTCACTTTGTTATAAAGCAGAAACTAACACACCATTGTAAAGCAATTATACTTCAATAAAGATGTTTAAAAAAAAAAGAGACTGTGAATTATAAGGCCACTTGATAGCTGTGTGATTTTGGACAAGTTATTTAACCTCATTGGGCCTCAGTTTCCTCATCTGATGAACAGAGAGAAACACATCTACCTCACAGAGTTGATGAAAGGGTTAAATGATATAGTCTATGCAAGGTGCCAGGCAAAGTGCCTGTGACTATGTTGAAATAAATTCTCTCAAATCTTCTTGTCTCTTTGATTGTAATTTTTAATACCCATGAGGACCAAAAGAGGAAACCAGGAAATTGACTCAGAGAAGTTAGAAAAATTTCCAATAATACACAGTGGTATCAGGACTAACATTCAAATCCAGGTTTTTTCTGACCCCAGAGCTTATTCTCCTCATCACTATGAATAATCAATAATCAAACTAAAACTTGTGATGAATAAATATTGATCAAATAAAACTATTGTATGCCATACATTTGTTATCCTTGACACTTGGGATTGCCCCAATTCCTAAAGCAAATTTTCTATAGACCTTGCCCTTTTTATGTTTCATCGTCCTGTCTGGGGACCTTTCTTGGGAGTTAGGGTGATGGGGTGGATATGAGGAGCCCATACCAAGTAAGACAACATTGACACCTGCTACGAAGTGTTTTTTCTCACCTGCGTCCTAGAAACGTCCATGGTCCACAGTGATACCCAGGAAGGGAGGGGGACATGTCTTCTTTCCCAAACAGTCTGAATTATGTCTTCCAACATACCTACTTCCTGAGAGCAGGAAGCTTCAAAAGCCTGGAATATATCTAATTAGAAAGACTGTGAGGGCAGAAGGGGAAGAGAAAAATGAGACATAAGCATGTCTGGCTAGAAAGTGGGCCAGTGGATCACATCAAGAATCAGACCTGAACATGGCTGATTCATGGTAACAAAGCTACATGTTTCCCATGACCGCCTAGCCCTCTGCTCACTTTGGGTCTTAATAAGACTGGTGCTTGTGCTAAAACCCTCATGTCCCGGTTTCCTCTTTTGGTCCTCATGGGTATTAAAAGTTACAATCAAAGAGACAAGAAGATCGAAGAGAATTTATTTCAACATGGTCACAGGCACTTTGCCTGGCACTTTGCATAGACTATTTCATTTAACCCTTTCATCAACTCTGTGAGGTAGATGTGTTTATCTCTGTTCCTCAGATGAGGAAACTGAGGCCCAATGAGGTTAAATAACTTGTCCAAAATCACACAGCTATCAAGTGGCCTTATAATTCACACTCTCTACTTTAAAATTCGTGCTCAAAGCCCCTCAGAGCTGAAATTTCACAATAGCTACCTAGAACAATAGGCTTTATTGTTGGAAGATGTAATTGAGATCATCTAGCCAAGCACTATCCAAAAGTGAGCTTTATATGTAATTCAAATTTTTCTAGTAGTCACATTATAAAAAGTAAAAAAGAGACAGGTGAAATTTTTAAAGTAAGATATTTTATTTAACCTAATATATTAAAAATATTATCATTCCAGCATGTAACCAATACAGAAAACTATTCATGAGATATTTTACACTCTTTCATATTGTCTTTGAAATATGATGTAGTTTATATTTGCATCATATCCCAATAAGGACGCTACATTTTCAACCATTTAAGTGAAATGTAGTCCTACCAAAGTTAGGTGGATAGAGCCACCTCATTACTTGGCCAGGTTCCCATGGCCCCTCACCCCTACCTTTATTCCTGCACCTGTCACACATAGTTATTCCTTTATAGCTCTTGTCACTGATGGGAATATGAATGCCTCTGGCAGAGTGGTAAACTCCCAGGGACCCCATTCACACAGTAGCTGGTATGAATGGCACTGCCTAGAGGTGTGCCACATCTAGCCTGAGCAGCCCCTCCGTAACGCAGGGGCTCTGCCTGGGGATGGGGTGGAGTGGGTAGTTAGCGAATTGGCCCTGTACATTTTTTTCCTGGCATCTGGTACATGGTAGGTACTCAAC
The DNA here is from genome assembly GCF_009873245.2 of Balaenoptera musculus. Taxonomy (NCBI): domain Eukaryota; kingdom Metazoa; phylum Chordata; class Mammalia; order Artiodactyla; family Balaenopteridae; genus Balaenoptera; species Balaenoptera musculus. The sequence continues at coordinate 56,838,670 of NC_045788.1, read as the reverse complement.
AAATATTTTTTGAATTAATGACACGGGTCTTACAATTTATTTTAAGTTGAGTTGATCCATTTTCCTAATATGTGGATCTTTTCATCTAGACAATTATCTTATTATTATGAGATTCCTGCCCCCTCCATCTAGGAAAGTGCTTCAGCTTTAAAGGATTGATGTTATTGATGTTTCTTGTGCATCCAGCAGAACTTCTAGAGAGGTGAGCTCACTGTGGAGGAGCTGGGTGTGTTCAGGCTGCTTGGTGCCACTGGGGTCTTGACTGCTGGGGTGACTGGGCCTGCAGGGCCCATTTGGTCCATGCTCCACCCACTTTCAATGCTGAGGAACAACTCAGTGACCTTCTGGCCTCATTTTCAATGTCACAGATATGGCTCTGGAAAAGAAACTGAGTTTATATTTTCAGCATATAATAGCATTGAGTTTGGGTCACAGCTGCAGCAAAATCAACCAGAAACAGATAAACAATATGTAAACAAAGTGGGGATGAATTTGATCCATTTTCCTAATTTGGAGTGTGGAGCTGGTTGGCGGGGCGGGGAGATTGTGGGTGGATTATCTGTCTTGGATTCTTCTGATTGCTTGAATTCATACTTCAGTGAGGAGAAATTTAGCCCAGAATGCTAACGGTACCAGGATGAAAAAGCCTCTCCAGTTCAGGTGGATAAACAGTCACAGGGCACTCACTGTGTGTCAGGCCTGGGGTGGCCGGGACAGTTACTTCCCCCCAGGTCCTTTCATTGCGCACTGCCAGCCTCACGTCCTAGGGGAGAAGAAAACATATCCTTTTTATGGTTTTGAAGAAACGGAGCTGCCCAGACCTGAGTTCACCTAATTTGCTTCTTCTTTTTTTAAAAATACATTTATTTATTTATTTTTGGCTGCATTGGGTCTTTGTTGCTGCACACGGGCTTTCTCTAGTTGCGGCGAGCAGGGGCTACTCTTTGTTGCAGTGCACAGGCTTCTCATTGTGGTGGCTTCTCTTGTTGCAGAGCACAGGGTCTAGGCACATGGGCTTCAGTAGTTGTGGCATGCGGGTTCAGTAGTTGTGACTCATGGGCTCTAGAGAGCAGGCTCAGTAGTTGTGGCTCACGGGCCTAGTTGCTCTGCGGCATGTGGGATCTTCCTGGACCAGGGCTCGAACCCGTGTCCCCTGCATTGGCCGGCAGATTCTTAACCACTGCACCACCAGGGAAGTCCCTGATCTACTTCTTGATTGTTAAAAAGGAACATAAAGACATGTAGGAAACCCTTTTTTCCTGACCAAGCCTGCTTTTCAAAATCTGTTGTGCTGCTGCAGACCCCAAAGTCACATATTTGGGTGTCAGGAACTAAATATGGAGTCTTCTTCTCTTGACATTCCTGCTGGGAAAATCCTATCCCCTTCTCTCTGCCCAGGTACCCCAGAGAGTTGTATGTCTCTGCCTGCCTAGAGAGAAGATCACACACATGGAGATGCAAAACAGGAAAATCCATTAATATATTTTAAAAATGCTTCCTGTGATAACAGAATTCATGTTGAGACAAGAAGCTTCACAAATCCTCAGCTTCCCAGAGGACAGAAAATATTTCATGCGGAAAATGGAAAGAAACCCAGTACCAAGTGTTAGGACATGAGGATATGGTTTTCTCTCAAATTTCCCAGGCAGTTTGTGCTGTTGTCTTACATGTGACCCCTCACTCTACCCATTTCACTTACTTCCCCGACAATGGAAGCAAAGCAGGGCACATACCAGGTTTGTGAAATCAAGCTTCTATAATTCTCTTTGTGAGGAGCAAATGGAAATAAATCGAGCTAATTAATATAAGGGTTTGTAAGAACTGACAGGCCGTGCTATAAAACACAATTTGGAAAAGGGGAAACAAATCTTTGCATTTGGTGCTTAGGATCCAGTCCAGGATTGTGACATGGGGTTTCCTCTTCAGCTTTCTTCTTTTTTCTTTTTAACTTGGCAGGGAAATGTGGCCTAGATATTTCAGCTTGGATGAACCAGATGGGGTGATCCATGGAGTTGCTGATCGTTTTTGCTCCATGTGGCTGCAAAGGCAGGAACATAATTGTGTGCTCTGGAAATAATCATGGTATAACACGTCCTTTTAAAAGGGAGGTTGGTTTCCTTGCTGCCAAAATGACGGATGGCTGGTAATTTAACTTTGCCAATATTGGTAGATAGTTATTGGCTTTAATTTATGATTAATAATTGGCACAAAGAGAAAATTTGATTTTCTAGCCTATTTGCTCCTTCATAGATCCTTAGGCATTTAAAGTGGGTGAGTTGATGTGTACTGCTCTCTTCATCATCTTTCCACGTTTCCACGTGACTGGGTCAGGTTTTCTATCAAGGAGAGCAGAGAATAGGAATACTTACTTTAATATTCTGGTGAAACTTTTTCCATTTACTGAATGGCTTAGAAATTGACTCTTTTTTTCAGAGAAAGATGACAGAAACTCAGCTCCATCTACCTTGAGCAAAAAAGTGAATTTATTGACTCATATAACAGGAAAATGCAGCCAGCAGTGGATTAGCTTCAGGCACAGCTAGATCTAGGGGTTCAAACATTATCAACCAGGCCACTTCCCTCTCTCTACCTTTTTGTCTGTCCTTGTCTGTTCTATAGGCAGGTTCCCTTCATGTGGTAGGCAAGATGGGTGACAGTAGCCCTAGGCCCATACTCTCCCGCTTAGCAACCCTGAGTGAAAATAGAACGTTTCTCTTCCATCGTCCTGACATTGCCCTCAGAGGAAGTGCTCATTTGCTGTGCTTGGGCCATGAGTTCATCTTTGAACTAGTCCTTGTGACCGGGGGTAGGTACACGTGAACTGGAGAGTCTGTCCAAGTGCTCATCCCTGTGGTGGAAATGGCAGGTCCTAACCCCAGAAAAAGTTCCTTTATGTCTAATTGGCTGTAATTCAGTCACATGGCCAACCCTGAATCACACACCTGACCAAGGGGACGTGGTGCTCTGATTGGCCAGGCCTGAGTCACCTGTGTCAACTCTAGAGACAGAGACATAGGACAAGAACTGAGAGTGAAGGGGGGAGGGGGTGCCCCAAGGAAATTGGGGCACTGGCACAGGGAGAGCAGAGGTTGGTTAGCTGAAACAAAAACTATGAAGAGACTTCAATAACAGCTTGCACTTACTGTCTAAACCTTTGGAGGTTGGATTTGTTTTTTATGTGACACTATATTGAAACCTAAGGAAACATAAGTTTACCCTGGTTACAAATCCCTATATTTAGAGAGTGTTTTTGATTTTACAGAGTTCTTCCCCCAATCCTAATAACAACCTCATGGAGTTTGTAACTATTCCCATTCTACAGGTGAGGAAACTAAGGTACAGAGAAGTTAACTAACCCCACACTACACAACTAGCAACCAGAGGAGCCAGTGCTCAAACCCAGGCTGACCCTACAGCCCTTGCATTTTCCACCCTGCCCTGTGAGAGAGAAAGATGGCTCACGGAAAGCCATTCCAGTGTGAATAGGAGCAGGGCACAGATTCAACAGACAGTTCAGAGGAGCTGTTAGCAGTAGACTCTGGTGACTCACTGATGGTAGGTGGAGGTGGAGGTGGAGGTGAAGGAGAGGAGGTGACTCAGCCTGCAGCTTGGGTGGCGGGTGGGGTGATGCTGCTGCCATTAATTCGGATAGAGCTCACAGGCTGAGATGCCATTAATTCAGATAAAGCTCACAGGCTGAGATGCCATTAATTCGGATAGAGCTCACAGGCTGAGATGCCATTAATTCAGATAGAGCTCACAGGCTGAGATGATCCCCAGCTTCTCAGGCGCAGCCCCCCTCCCCACTTCAGTTCTCGAGCCATTCCTGATGACACCCAAGAGATGACCACCTCCCTTTTCCCTATGCCCTCCCCTATCTGGTGGGGCTCCTTCTTCTAGGCCTGGGATCCAGTGGTCTGGCTAGATTTGGCTTTTACGGTGGTCTAGTGGTCTGGCCTGTATGTCTTCTCTCAGAGTTCTCCAGGACTCAGGCTCCTTTGCTGCCAAAGGGACCCTGAGAGTGAATCCTGGTAATTGGGTGGCCTGAGTTTCAGCACACAATAAGCTACCTCAGTTTCCCCTCCTTAGTCTTAGCACTCCAGCGCTGCTTGAGGACCTGTCCAGTGGCTGAGCCTTGGTGTCCTACTCAACTCTTGCAATCCCCTTCTGTCTGATTTCCGGGCATGTTGGTTACGGCCATACCTCACATGGACAAATATCCCTCAGGGATGATCTGTCATCCTGACTCCTGAATATTGGCCACAGTGTGGATGTCCCAGAGCACTGCTCTGCTGGACTATCTACCTGGCCGGGGGCCACTGGGCTTACCTCTTCCAAGAGTCTTAGATGCTGCTTCCCCATGTTGGGGTCCCTGCCAGAGGTATTAGGTCTATTCCTGTTCCCTTTGCTGATCAGACTCTTCCCACCTTGGAGCTTTTGCCCTGGCTGCCCCACTGTCGGCAGTGCTCTGCTCCCTAGTCTGGTCGGCTTTTCCTTGCCATTCAGATTGAGCTTAAACGTCATGTTCCTATTCAATGTTGCCTGCCCTCTTCCCATCTCTTTCTAGATCCTCACGCCATTTCTTGTTCCTCATCACACTATATATTTGGAATTCTTTTATTTGGGTCTTTGCTTCTTATCTGTTTCCTCATTAGAATCAAAGTTCCTGGAAGGCAGGGATCTCCCCTCTTATGCTCACTGTTATATTGGAAGACCTGGAACAGGCCCTGTGATACAGGAGGTGCTCAAGGAACTACTTATGGAATGTTACTGAATGATTCTTGACTGCTGAGCTTATATCATGTCTGGTCTATACCAGTGGGAGAAGATGCGATGGATTTTGTGCAGGCCGAATTGGAGGACTGTCCTCTTGGAGCTGTCTAATGCTCTCTGCCGGGAACTGTCCACCTGGTCTGTCAGGCAGACTCCTAGATTCAGCTTGGAATTGCCCTCTCACAAACCTTCCCTTGCCCTGACTCCCAAAGCAGCACTAGGCACCTCTTCTTCCTTGCTCTGGGAGCACCTCTTTCCAACCTTTAATTATCCACCTGTCGCACAGCATTGTATACTTGTTTGCTTAACTGTATTCCTCCCCAGTTAGACTGTGACCTTTTCGCCAGCAGGAATTCTGTGGGGTTTGTCTTTGGACCTGGTGTCTCATATAGAGTTACAATTCAATTCCACAGTTATTTGTGTGGGAATATATAAGTTGGTGAGTGGGTTAATAAACTGGATGTATGAATCTGATATGCAAGAGATAAGTCAGGGTTAGTCATGCAATAATAAAATCAAGTAATTAACAGCCATTTATCCAAAAACAATGTCACTGAAAAACCTTTGAAACTTTGGCCAGTCATGTGCAGAAGAGCTCAAGTCATCATCATTGTGTCAAATTAAGTCCATCTGAGCCATTCTCCAATCACATGCTCCTATTCATAAGCCTAGAATAGAAATTCAGAATCGTGTCCTGACCCACTGGAGGTAACTCCAGAGTCATGGCTGTGATGTTCTCAGCTCTTGAACAGCTCTATTTTCATCTAACCTGAGTTGTAGTCACTAGCTCTTGAGAGTCTCAGCCTCATTAATCATAAAAGCGTCTGTGCAGGGGAGGCGCCTACCTCATCCTGCCCACGTGTAGATTAATGACGCACAACATGAGGGTTAGCTCAGGCTCGTTCTTTTCACTTTTGATTCATTGATGGGTTTACTCTGTACTTGGCTCACTGTGTTATCACAGATTTAAGACCTAAAGACATAATTCATTTGGTAATTTTATGTAATGTCACCCCTGAGATGAAATTTTCATTGTGAAAGAAAATTAGTTGTTTATTCACCAACCATTTTTAAGTTGCGTGTTGCATTGCAGGCATTGTGCTAGGGTTTGAGGACAAGGATGAGTATGATGCGTCCTTGTCTTTGAGGAGCAGATAGTCTAAAGGGTGATGCAAGACAAGAGGGCAGATGCTTTCAGTCTCATTTGGTGAGGGCCACGGTAGGGTAAAGTCTTGGGGGATGAGTACAAGCAGGTCAGATAAAGGATAGAGAGCAGGGAGGGAATAGCAAGAACAAAAAACAGGAAAGCGTGGACTGGGAGTGGCATGAGACCAAACCAGAGCCGTCTCTGGACCCTGTAAGGCACTTGAATTTTACCCTGTAGACCAGTGTTTTTCAAAACGTATTTGAAGGAATACTTGTTCTGTGTGATGATAATTGCTCTTGCATGGTAAAAGGGTTTCCTGGTTAACCAAATTTGGGGAAAACGGATTTAAAGGACAGTATTAATACTGTTCAGTTGGTTCCTGTTTTTCTCGAGTGCTGTGCACCATCCTGTGACAGGCGAGGGGGACAGAGGGGAACAATATATGCGGTCCCGTGCTCGTGGGGCTTGTAGGCCAATGAGGAAGACAGGAATTAGGCAAATGGCTACCAATGATTTCTTACATCTATACAAGTAGGAACATCCCAGAAAGGAGTTCGTGTTATAGGATATAAGCTAAGAGGTTAATAAGAACAAGAATTAACATTCTTTTAGCCCATGCTATTAGCCAGACATTGGGCTAAGGGCTTCACAATCATTATTACGTTTAAACAAAGCTAATTGGGGCAGTATGCTGGGTGCTTTTTGCATTTCCTGATGTTGGACATAGTCATAGGGCATTTCCTAAATGGGTTTGACCACAGGACCGTTTTTTCACAGATCACTCATTCACTCGTTTTAGCGTGGGGAACCATTGAAGGGTTCTCAACTGAGGAGAGATATGGTCAAGTTTAATTTTCCAAATGGCAGGAAACGTACTTTGTCATCCTGGTGACTCAAAAATGGTCAGAAGCTTTAGAAAGAGTTTAGGGATCTTCAGCCTTACCAGTGCATAAGACTTACCTGGGCTTCCCCGGTGGTGCAGTGGTTAAGAATCTGCCTGCCAATGCAGGGGACACAGGTTCGAGCCCTGGTCCAGGAAGATCCCACATGCCGCTGAGCAACTAAGCCCGTGCACCACAACTACTGAGCCTGCGCTCTACAGCCCGCGAGCCACAACTACTGAAGTCTGCGTGCCTAGAGCCCGTGCTTCACAACAAGAGAAGCCATAGTAATGAGGAGCCCACGTACCGCAACAAAGAGTAGCCCCTGCTCACCGCAACTAGAGAAAGCCCACGCGCAGCAACGAAGACCCAATGCAGCCAAAAAAAAAAAAAAAAAAAAACTTACCTTTGTTTTCCAAAATACTGACCTATTAAATCTGAGTTTCCTGGAGGGCAGTCTGTAGCTCGTGGATACATAGGAAACTGGTAATATTGTCTACCTCTGGGGCGAGGTCCTGGGTGACTCTGTGACAGAGACAGGAGGAAGGCTCTTCACTGTAAAGTGGTGAACCGTGGTTACACATTACTAATTACAAAATAAATGTGGAAATTTAAAAAATCTCCATGGATGATCCAGATGTAGCAAGGATTGAGAACCACTAGTAGAGTTAATTAGTGAATTAAAAACAAAATAGTGTGAAACAAGTAATTAAGATTTTCTATTATAAATAAGATGTGCTAGAATAGATTTGAGCATTAGGAGGATATTAGCCATAAAGAAAGCAACTTTCTAGTGATGGCACAGAGAAGTCAGACCACGAAGGGTTAAGAGGACAGAAAAACGGGGAGTGGAGGCCAAAGACTAGAAGCTGTTTTCTGGGAGAACCCTGACCCCTCTACTCACTAGCTGATTAACTGTGGGACTTGGGAAAGTTTCTGAGTCCCCTGGATTCCTAACTGTAAGGCAAGAATAATATTAGCTGCCTTAGAGGTTGGTTAGGAAAATCAAATGAAACAATGAGTGAAGGTTTTACACATACACATGCATGCACACGCACACAGCACTTAGCATAGTGCCTCGTGCAATGTGAGCAGATAGGGTAGATCTGGACATTTTGGTTGGGAGGGCAGAAGGCTGAAATTACAAAAGTGGAGATAGATCAAGATCCTGTAGAAAATACAAGGGGACGGGGGGAGCAAAAGCATCAGCTGAAAGTGTTTCTTGGAAAGGAGGAGGACCCCTTTCCTCTGGTGGGGAGGGGAAGGAAGGAGAGGCTGAGCCAGTATAGAGGTGATTTGGCAACAGAGACATTTTGAGAGGGAGGAGGGAAGCTGAAGGAGACAAGGGTAAGAACCCTCACTCCTCTTCTCTGCAAAGAAAGAGGCAAGGTGAGAATTGCATAAAATGTTTCAAGTGCCAACAACATTTGATGCACAAAAGCCACATTTTTGGTTAAAATAAATTGGTACCAGTCATCCTATCTGAATAAAAATATAGGCAGCCTTCTTACTGTGTCACCTCCCTGCTTCTCCTCTTTTTTTTTACTGCATTACCTCTGGCACAGATACCTTCAAGGGTCATTTATTCACTCAGACCTTTTATTTTGAGCCTACTGTGTGGCAGGTCCCAGACCAGGGAGGTCCTCATGCTGAGGGTAGTACGGGGCAGTGGGGGTGTGGAGGGATGAGGGAGAAAAGCACAGTTCACCTCTTCTTGTGCATGGTGTGTGAACTTAGCAACTCAGAGAAGGCTGGGTGTTTCCAGGGCAGGAATCGTGTGGGTTTCTATTTGCATGGGTGTGTTGACACCTGCTTATTTCCCCAAATGAGGTGATTGAGATGGGACTATGAATCTACTTGAGTAGACATGTCCCATTTGGCCCAAGAAAGATACTGGCACACTGTATCAAAAAGCCTGGAAAAGAATATGTTGGGGAAAAAAAAAAAAGAATATGTTGAGTCAAGTTTTAAAAACATTCCTGAAACATAATTATCCAATTTCTTTTTTTTTTTTAATTAATTAAATTATATTTTGGCTGCGTTGGGTCTTAGTTGCTGTGCGCAGGCTTTCTCCAGTTGCATCAAGCAGGGGCTACTCTTTGTTGCGGTGCGCAGACTTCTCATCACAGTGGCTTCTCTTGTTGCAGAGCTCGGGCTCTAGGTGCACAGGCTTCCGTAGTGGCTCACGGGCTCTAGGCTCGTGGGCTCAGTAGTTGTGGATCGTGGGCTCTAGAGCGCAGGCCCAGTAGTTGTGGCGCACAGGCTTAGTTGCTCCATGGCATGTGGGATCTTCCCAGACCAGAGCTTGAACCCGTGTCCCCTGCATTGGCAGGCGGATTCTTAACCACTGCACCACCAGGGAAGTCCCTCCACTTTCTTAACAAGGAGGACAGTAGTGTTCAATCCTTTCAGACCCAATGTCATCTTCATAGCAAATATCAATACTTTACTATTCGGAAATGAGATCCATAGATGATATAACCTACCTACACATGTTTAAAAAATATAATACCCTAACTGTGTTATACAGAAGAAATTAAAGTTCAGTAAATTCCCATTTAGTATGTAATTCTCCATGCGAATTCTTAGGCATGGCCACATCAGTGGTACAGTGAAGTACACATGCTGACATTTATATGGATAGTCACGTTGGACGTGACAGCTGAAAACATAGGCTGATTTGAGTTTTATTATATTGGTAACTCAGATACCACGTGCAGCTTTGCTGATGGTGATATACGTTTCCAAAATGGTGAAGAACTTTTGATAAAGTTCTGAACAAAACAAATACACATTTCTCTCAATTTTCACAGTAGGTGCATTTTGGAAAATTCAACAAATATTGAAAAATGCAAAAGCCAGTCAAACACAAGGTATTTTGTGTCCGTATGTAAAACGGTGTTTGATTTTAGCTCAGATCATTATTAACAGACTTTTCATCTATGTGAATGTCCAGCGGGAACGTGGAAAGTTCCATGGCACTCAGGGCAATTGTTTGTTGTGTGGGACTTTCCTGCAAACTGCAGGACATCTGCCACATCTGGCTGTCCACTCCAATCATGGTGACAACCAAGAAACACCCGACAGGTTTCCAAAATGTCCACCAGGGGGTGGCCCCGTCCCCTTTGAGAATCACTGCTGTGTAATATGTGACTATAATTGAACTCTACACTAAGAGAAGCTCACTAAATGCTTGTTGGATAGAATGACTAAGAATCTTGCAGATCCTCACAACCATCATTTTGAACTTTAAGTCACACCATGGAAAGGCTCTAGATATAAATGGAAGATGTAGACAGGAATAGCCAAATGCTTCAGTCTTGCAAGCCTATCCCAACTGGTTGGAAGTGGTTGCCTTTAACGCCATCCACAGAATAATTTCTGAGGTAGTGTCCAGCTTGTTCAGTCATTCAGGAACTATATCCCGGGCATCTGTGCTAGGCACTGTTCTAGGAGCTGGTGGTACAGTAATGAATAAAACAGACAGACTCAGACCCTCATGGAGCTAAATTTTTCAGCTCACGGGGAATGGACATTAAAGGTGTCTGCAGTGGGATCAGGAGTCCACTAGCCAAAAATTACCTGAACAAAGAGAGTGATCTGTATCTCTACTAACCTAAGAACTCTCCTGGAATTTTAAAAAATTAAGTGTCTCATATAAGTTCATTTTCATATACTTCGTTGTCTTCTCCTTGGAAAGAGAGACAGGAAACAAAACAAAACAACTTTTAGTTAATTGAGAATTCTGATTGAGTTTTTGTTAACAGAGTTATTCTATCATTTTAAAGGATGCATTAGAATTAATGACCACATATCACTTGACAAGAAATGAGGGCTTGGTCAAATCAGAAACAAGAATTTATCTGAAACTGACTAAGACACCCGGACCTATCAAAACTTATGAACATCCTGTCTCTGTGAAGACCTGGCCACCAACATTCCTGGGCAAACCTTGAGAATAAGGCACGTGTCCCAAGCCACTGAGTGAGAAGGCAGACTGTTAGTAAAAGCTGGGCTTTGAATCTGATCTCTTCTGGAGTCCTGGAACTACCCCTTCTTGCTGTGGCTTTGTGATTTGGGTCTCTGTGTCCTCATCTGCAAAATGAGTGAATGCCTACCTCCTTGGGTTATGTGACTAAGGGAAATAATGTTCCCAAGGCACTGAGCACGACACCCGGTGCAGGGTCGCTCAGGGTGCCTAAATTGTTATTACTTCTCTAGAAGAAGTAGGTTGAGGGCGGTTGGTTGGGTTCCCTTTTTTCTAGGTGAGCACTGTCACTCAGCAGCTGAGGTGGGCTGTTCTTGCATTATTGTCACTCGAGGAGAGGAGATAACTTTTCCTTGCAAACTAACTTATGGTTTCATATACTTTATTGGATCTTAAAGATGGAAAGTACATTAAACATCTGTTCCAACCCCCTCATTGAATAGAGGAATAAGCTGAGCTCCAGAGAGGTCTAGTGATCTGGGACTAGAAACAGTGTTTAGGATCCCAAGGACCAGGCCTCCAAGACCTATTAAACCCATAACATGACCCAGGGTTTTCCAATGTATGAATGTAGGGCTACCTGTATTAGGATCACATGAGGAGCTTTTCAAAATGCATGTTCCTGGGTGCTACACCCCAACTATTCGATCAGAATCTCTAAAGATGGGGCCTGGGAATCTGTATTGAATAGGTCACACTTGGAATCAAGTACCATTCAAGCAGTGGTCAGTTACCTTGACTTACGTTATTATATAATATGTCTGTGCCCAGTGCCACCTGGTGAAGACTTGGTCACAGTGGATTTCAAACGGGACCATAAATCAAGGGCCCTTGAACTATCTAACAATTTCAGCTATTGTTTCTATTAGTTTCTGCTTCAATTATCCAATGAGCTTTTTCTATGCCAGGTTGGACCAGTTCTGTGGCTCTTGTGAGGTTTTGTAACTCAGTGTAGCTATCTGCTCTTAAAAATGCCCAAGGAACAGTCAGCTCTACCCACCACCAGAGCCTCCCATCAAGCCTCTTAGATAACCTCAACCACCAGAAAGCAGACAGCAGAAGCAAGAAAAACTACAATCCTGCAGCCTGTGGAACAAAAACCACATTCACAGAAAGATAGACAAGATGAAAAGGCAGAGGGCTATGTACCAGATGAAGGAACAAGATAAAACCCCAGAAAAACAACTAAATGAAGTGGAGATAGGCAACCTTAAGGAAAAAGAATTCAGAATAATGATAGTGAAGATGATCCAGGACCTCGGAATAAGAATGGAGGCAAAGATCGAGAAGATGCAAGAAATGTTTAACAAAGATCTAGAAGAATTAAAGAAAAAACAAACAGAGATGAACAATACAATAACTGAAATGATAACTACACTAGAAGGAATCAATAGCAGAATAACTGAGGCAGAAGAATGGATAAGTGACCTGGAAGACAGAATGGTGGAATTCACTGCTGCGTAACAGACTAAAGAAAAAAGAATGAAAAGAAGTGAAGACAGCCTAAGAGACCTCTGGGACAACATTAAACCCAACAACATTCGCATTATAGGGGTCCCAGAAGGAGAAGAGAGAGAGAAAGGACCAGAGAAAATATTTGAAGAGATTATAGTCGAAAACTTCCCTAACATGGGAAAGGAAATAGCCACCCAAGTCCAGGAAGCGCAGAGAGTCCCATACAGGATAAACCCAAGGAGAAACACGCAGAGACACATATTAATCAAAGTGGCAAAAATTAAAGACAAAGAAAAATTATTGACAGCAGCATGGGAAAAACCACAAATAACATACAAGGGAACTCCCATAAGGTTAACAGCTGATTTCTCAGCAGAAACTCTACAAGCCAGAAGGGAGTGGCATGATATACTTACAGTGATGAAAGGGAAGACTCTACAGCCAAGATTACGATACCCAGCAAGGATCTCATTCAGATTTGATGGAGAAATCAAAAGCTTTACAGACAAGCAAAAGTTAAGAGAATTCAGCACCACCAAACCAGCTCTACAACAAATGCTAAAGGAACTTCTCTAAGTGGGAAACACAAGAGAAGAAAAGGAACTACAATAACAAACCCCAAACAATTAAGAAAATGGTCATAGGAACATACATATCGATAATTACTTAAACATGAATGGATTAAATGCTCCAACCAAAAGACACAGGCTCGCTGAATGGATACAAAAACAAGACCCACCTATATGCTGTCTACAAGAGACCCACTTCAGACCTAGGGACACATACAGACTGAAAGTGAGGAGATGGAAAAAGATATTCCATGCAAATGGAAATCAAAAGAAAGCTGGAGTAGCTATACTCATATCAGATAAAATACACTTTAAAATAAAGAATGTTACAAGAGACAAGGAAGGACACTACATAATGATTAAGGGATCAATCCAAGAAGAAGATATAACAATTATAAATATATTTGCACCCAACATAGGAGCACCTCAATACCTAAGGCAACTGCTAACAGCTATAAAACAGGAAATTGACAGTAACACAATAATAGTGGGGGACTTTAACACCTCACTTACACCAATGGACAGATCATCCAAAATGAAAATAAATAAGGAAACACAAGATTTAAATGATACAATAGACCAGATAGATTTAATTGATATTTATAGGACATTCCATCCAAAAACAGCAGATTACACTTTCTTCTCAAGTGCGCATGGAACATTCTCCAGGATAGTTCACATCTTGGGTCACAAATCAAGCCTCAGTAAATTTAAGAAAATTGAAATCATATCAAGCATCTTTTCTGACCACAATGCTATGAGATTAGAAATGAATTACAGGGAAAAAAGCATAAAAAACACAAACACATGGAGGCTAAACAATACGTTACTAAATAACCAAGAAATCACTGAAGAAATCAAAGAGGAAATCAAAAAATACCTAGAGACAAATGATAATGAAAACACGACAATCCAAACCTATGGGATGCAGCAAAAGCAGTTCTAAGAGGGAAGTTTATAGCTATACAAGCCTACCTAAAGAAACAAGAAAAATCTCAAGTAAACAATCTAACCTTACACCTAAAGGAACTAGAGAAAGAAGAACAAACAAAACCCAAAGTTAGCAGAAGGAAAGAACTCATAAAGATCAGAGCGGAAATAAATGAAATAGAAACAAAGAAAACAATAGCAAAGATCAATAAAACTAAAAGCTGGTTCTTTGAAAAGATAAACAAAATTGATAAGCCATTAGCCAGACTCATCAAGAAAAAGAGGGAGAGGACTCAAATCAATTAAATTAGAAATGAAAAAGAAGTTACAACAGACACCGCAGAAATACAAAGCATCCTAAGAGACTACTACAAGCAACTCTATGCCAATAAAATGGACAACCTGGAAGAAATGGACAAATTCTTAGAAAGGTATAACCTTCCAAGACTGAACCAGGAAGAAACAGAAAATATGAACAGACCAATCACAAGTAATGAAATTGAAACTGTGATTAAAAATCTTCCAACAAACAAAAGTCCAGGACCAGATGGCTTCACAGGTGAATTCTATCAAACATTTAGAGAAGAGCTAACACCCATCCTTCTCAAACTCTTCCAAAAAATTGCAGAGGAAGGAACACTCCCAAACTCATTCTATGAGGCCACCATCACCCTGATACCAAAACCAGACAAAGACACTACAAAAAAAGAAAATTACAGACCAATATCACTGATGAATATAGATGCAAAAATCCTCAACCAAATACTAGCAAACAGAATCCAACAACACATTAAAAGGATCATACACCACGATCAAGTGGGATTTATCCCAGGGATGCAAGGATTCTTCAATATATGCAAATCAATCAATGTGATACACCATATTAACAAATTGAAGAAGAAAAACCATATGATCATCTCAATAGATGCAGAAAAAGCTTTTGCCAAAATTCAGCACCCTTTCATGATAAAAACTCTCCAGCAGTGGGCATAGAGGGAACCTACCTCAACATAATAAAGGTCATATACGACAATCCCACAGCAAACATCATTCTCAACAGTGAAAAACTGAAAGCATTTCCTCTAAGATCAGGAACGAGACAAGGATGTCCACTCTCACCACTATTATTCAACATAGTTTTGGAAATCCTAGCCATGGCAATCAGAGAAGAAAAAGAAATAAAAGGAATACAAATTGGAAAAGAAGTTAAACTGTCACTGTTTGCAGATGACATGATACTATACATAGAGAATCGTAAAAATGACACCAGAAAACTACTAGAGCTAATCAATGAATTTGGTAAAGTTGCAGGATACAAAATTAATGCATAGAAACCTCTTGCATTTCTATACACTAATGATGAAAAATCTGAAAGAGAAATTATGGAAACACTCCCATTTACCATTGTAACAAAAAGAATAAAATACCTAAGAATAAACCTACCTAGGGAAACAAAAGACCTGTATGCAGAAAACTATAAGACACTGATGAAAGAAATTAAAGATGATACCAACAGATGGAGAGATATACCATGTTCTTGGACTGGAAGAATCAATATTGTGAAAATGACTATACTACCCAAAGCAATCTACAGATTCAATGCAATCCCTATTAAATTACCGATGGCATTTTTTATGGAACTAGAACAAATCATCTTAAAATTTGTATGGAGACACAAAAGACCCCGAATAGACAAAGCAGTCTTGAGGGAAAAAAACGGAGCTGGAGGAATCAGACTCCCTGACTTCAGACTATACTACAAAGCTACAGTAATCAAGACAATATGGTACTGGCACAAAAACAAACATAGATCAATGGAACAAGATAGAAAACCCAGAGATAACCCATGCACCTATGGAGAAAAAAAAAAAAAAGAAAAGAAAAAAAAATGCCCAAGAAGTGAATTAATGCATGTAAAGCCTTAGAACCATGCCTGGCTCATAGTAAGTACTCAGTAAACGTTAGTCATTAGTATTGTCACTCATCAGAGCAGGGAGACCATCTGCAGAGAGGTGACACTGGTTTCTCTGACATGAGCCTAGGTCATATAGGGTCAGTGTCCATTTGATTAGCAAAGATGTCTGGAGTTAGTCATTATGATAAAGGAAAAGGAAGATACCATCTAAGACTCTGTAAATGTGTAGCACAAATCATACTCCCTTATTGTTTGTTTTTCCTGCAAAGAGAGTGTAAAATCAGATATTACTCTACTTTTGACAGTTTAAATTGCTGCTTGCACCAGCAAAAACTACTCATACCAGGATGATTGTTCAGTTAGAGGTTTATTTATTCTCCTACAAATAGCAGAGACAGACAAAGAACATAAGCTGTTGTATACTTTTTAGGTTGTTGTATATGACTTGTACATCTCCAAATTTGAAGAGAGATACAGTTCTCATGAACATGGAGAATTTCAGCTACCAAAGAATTCTTAGCTCTAATAAGTAGTATGTAATTGAGAGAATATGAAAATGAGTGAGGAAGTGGTTTCTCTAGCCTGGTGAAAGGGAGAGATGGTTCTTTTTTCCCTTGAGTAAAGCATCTGTTCAGTGCAAAAGAAAATGTGGAGCCAAGAATCCATGATGCCAGCATTTTGCAGTAACATGCCCTTTCATCTTCAGATCTCACAACAGTTTATGGGCACTAATTAAGTTACATCACACTCACACAACTCACACTGAATTTTATTTACTTTCTTTTTACTAAGGAAAACCAGGGCAGGGAATGTATAAAGTGTTACCTGAAGTTACAAAACTGGGATTTGAACCCAGTACCCAAATCCTCTGGCCCAGAGAGGGAGGGGGCCCAAATGGTGGGCTTGATGGTTGACTCATGGCTTTTGTGGAGTAGGAAGTGATCTCCAGCAACTCTGAGAGGAAAGAGTAAGCTGGGGACTCAGGGACGGTCTGAGGGACCAAGGGTGGGGATCAGAGATCCTGATGTACAGTGAAGGTCTGTGCACCTGGCGTCTCTTACCACCACACTCCTTCTGGCTTAGCTTGTGTGTTCCTGAATGGATGCATTGGGATTGCAATTCATAGCAGCCACTCTAGGTTCTTCTTGAGAGGTAGGCTGTGAGCCTTGAGTGGAGTGTGTGTGTGTCGGGCACTTGTTGTAAGGGTGAGAGGGGAGTGGTCTGCTATTGGTGGACAGAGAGGCCAGCAGTTACCAAGTGAAGGGGCACCAGGAAGAAAATCAAAGGGTAACAGGTTAAGTTACTCCTTCCCACTTACCATGATGACCCTCTGTAAAAAGGAAGAAAAAACCAAGCATAAACTGGGTCTGAGGTCAATCTCAGATGGCCAACTGTGCCAGCTACTTCTAAGACATACCAGACCCAGACTTGTCCAGGACCCAAAATAAATCTGTCTGGATCTATCAGAACTTTTGAATTGGGACTAAAAGTAATTTAAAATAACTCACTTTTTTTGTTCACACCCTCTTAAAATGAATTTTTAAAGATTCTGCATGAGTATTTTCACTTAGGTGGAACTAGAATTATAAAATGGGAAGCCCCAGTAAAGGCGAGTGCAAATTCAAGTAGGGGGTCTTAGGGGCTCAAAAAGTACCCTATTTCTGAGGTTGAATCAAATACATAAAAATAGCAGAAAACCACTCATTTCTTCAAAGAGAGTTACATACCAAATTGCAGGGAAATTTATTAGCACATCTAAATCTGAAGAAGAAGATTTATTATATATTTATAAGGCTGTTACAAGTAGGAAGCAGAAGGAAAAAATTCTAGTTGGTGTCAGTTTTTATTCCAAATTGCATCAGTTCATTAAAAACAAATAATTTACAAAGGAACTAGTCCATAACTCTAATAGAAAATTAATACAAATCATAAGTATATAAATATGTTTTTTTCATTAAGTGATATTAATACAGCTGCAAGTAACAGTTAATAAATATGGTTGTATATATATGATGTTTATAGATGAGATTATGCTTACCTTCTTGCTAATACCAATGTTTTGGAAAATGTTAATATAATATTACCTTTACTAAAAAACATGCAGCAAAAATAGTCTACCTAACATTCTATCATCATTTCGGTAAGCTACAAAATAATAGTAATTTATGTTCATGATTTCGTGGTATCGAAAGATCCCCCAAATGTCTTTTAGTTATCAAAGAAAGATAAAATATCATTTGATACAGTTTTTTTGAACTTTGTTATAGTTTTAATGGTGAGTTATTTTATGACCCTTTGGGTCTTGAAAATTTGGGAGATCACATATGGTATAGAAACGAATTCTCTTTTTTTAAAATAATTAATTAATTAATTAATTTATGGCTGTGTTGGGTCTTCGTTTCTGTGCGAGGGCTTTCTCCGGTTGTGGCAAGCGGGGGCCACTCTTCATCGTGGCGCGCAGACCTCTCACTATTGCGGCCTCTCTTGTTGCGGAGCACAGGCTCCAGATGCGCAGGCTCAGTAATTGTGGCTCACGGGCCCAGTTGCTCCGCGGCATGTGGGATCCTCCCAGCCCAGGTATCGAACCTGGGTACCCTGCATTGGCAGGCAGATTCTCAACCACTGCGCCACCAGGGAAGCCCAGAAACGAATTCTCTTAATCAGAACATGCAATTAACCAGAAAAAATCCATCCTCTGAGCTTGCACTCTAACAGAAAATTTATGAAAAAGGAAACGTGGCCAGGGCAAAACATTTCCTCTTTTTATAAACCTTGAACTGCGTATGTCCTTCGCAAATTATACAGGGTCCCTTGGGCCTCAGAACTTTCCACAAGCGTGTAGGTCTCTATGGCGATGCACCGGCTGCTGAAGCAGAACCCAGGTGATAAGGCGGCGGCAGGCATTGGGCGACCACGGGGAGAAGGTCTGGCTGCAGAAAACCACTTAGGGCCTTGAGCCTTTTGGACGCACCGCCCTGCCAGGAATCTGCAGAACCCCCAGACAGGCCTGCCCTAACCCCCCACCTCCCCAGGAGGGTGGGCACCGCACACCACCAGGTGGCAGCTCTGGAGGCGCACGTGCTTCCGATGGCTGCCTGCGCCGGGGACTGGTGGCTCCCCTGGGACCCCACTTCTGTTGATGTGTAAACTTCGCCCTTCGGGAGCCCTCAGAGGCTATGGCTCAGGTGGGGGGAGTCCATTTTGCCCAGCCCCCTGGTCTCATGCAGCTGTTCAGCATCCCCTGCAAATTACACTCCAGGGCGGCTGGAGACGCCAGGGGAGGTAAGTCACCACCGGAATCTCTCAGCTCTCATGGGCATCTCGCTGAACAAGTGGCTAGAAGAGCGGCCATAAGGAGTTAGGGGGTTGAGTTTGGTCTTCATCCTCTGAGGGTGTCCACTTGTCATGCCTCCCAGGGGACCCTGGAGGCTTCCGAAGCAGCACTGCTATCCAGGGGTTGCATCCTTTCTTGTTGGCTTCCTCATCTAGGCTGCAAGTTTTTGGAGGCTAGGGATCTTTTTAAACTCCTCTCTGGCTCCCCAGCAGTAGAACATGGCCCAGCACATAGTTGGTGCTCTACAAATGTCTGTTGGTTAAATGAAATTACTACCAGCATTTGTCGCATTGGTGAAATCTGCTTGGGTCTTGGAGTCACAGCCTGGGTTCAAATCCAGCTCCATCACTTAAATAGCTGTATGACTGTGGGCAAGTCACTTAGCCTCTCTCTGCCCCATCCCCTTGTCTGCTGATGGAGATAGTAATGGTCTCTGCATGTCTTAGCATACTCTCTATGTACTACTTTCTATACTATTCCATTTCACATTTTAGCTGTGGTTATTAACCACCAGCCTCTACTATTTAAGGGAGAAGTGAGACAGGTTATCTTGAGGAGCAGGGGAATGCAAAGCAGAGGGGCTGTACTTCTGCCTGCCCCCAGGCGTGGGGCAGTGGGGCACTGAGAAGTGGGCACCAACATGGAGAGAAGAGCAATGCCTGAGGGTGTTTGAGGAATGAGATATTAAAACTTGCCAGCTTACTCCTGGGAGGGTACATTTCACAGCTAAGTTCACTCACTCTATCTGGAAACCTGGATGGTTTGTTAGTGGCTCAAGTGGAGCTGGGAGCTGAGAAAGTGGAAACAGTAAAGATCATAATGGTCAGCACATTGCCCACTCCCATTGTTCTTTAACTACACTCATGGGTCTTTATGTATTTGGGAGAAAGAATGCAGGAGAGTGAGAGGTAGGGGTTTGGACGGAGGTTGGGGCTGGAGGAGGAAGGAACAAACCGAAGAAAGAGATAGAGGCAAAAACATTTCTCTCCTACAAGTGAACTAATGCTTTTGTGAGAAGACAATCAAAGTGAGCCATTGTATGGCAGAAGATCAAATGACAAACATGCAAGGGAACACTTTTTAATGCCCCATTCATAACATAATTAACTAGCTATCAGAGCAGTTGTGTTCTCCCCAAAGCAATACAGCATCCCATTTTCACTTCTGAAATGCACAGTTGGATCACCCATCTTGCCTCTTGCTGAACTTCATGAACCATGTCGACTTTTCTCAACCTCCTTTGCTGTTTCAAAAGAAGTTGTTAAATAATTTTGTAATTAAAAAATAGAAGGGTAAAAATAATTACCCAAATACCTGCAACACAAACAAATTACAGGGAAATATATATTTAACATACCCAGCACTTAGAAATTACATACACATGTGAAATGAACGTCAGCTGAATTATCAAGCTTTGATCAACTGCATCATCCTTCTAAGGAACACTCTGCCCAAGTTACAGTGTTGGAGGGAGAGGCTGTGGGCTTCTGCAGGGATCACACCCAGATGAACATGTTCGAGCTCTTGGAAATTGAGTTTGCCTCATGCTAAGCCAGAAGGCACCTGTAGCAACTGCGGTAGTCAGGGCTGGTGGGAAAGTCAGTTCTGTCTGCAGGGGAGCAACAGGAAGGGGTGGGTAATGCCTCCAGGTAACACATTGGTTAGAAGTGAAGATTATTGCTGGCAAAGAGGAACGAAAGTGTTATTCACTCATCTCACTGGCTGGAGAACAAAATTAGATCACTCTTAAGCGCTTTGAGGTCCTTTGATGAAAGGTGCTTGTAAATACCACAAACTTAATTACAGGACTGTTTATGGCCTCAGAAAACTGGAAAAAACCTAATATTCAACTATAAGGAAATGGTTAAGGAAATTATGGTATATCCAATTCATGGAATATTATGTAGCCAACAGAAGGGTTACAGAGAATTGCTACCAACATGGGAAAGTGGTTATTATGTTAACTGAAAAATACAAGCTTAAAAAAAATATATATATATCCAGTGTGATCTCATTCTATTTAAAACAATATAGACGAGGGGAATAACCCAGTAAGTGAATAATAATTCTCTCTGAGTGGTAGAACTGTAGGCGATTTTTATTCTCTTCTCTAGACTTACCCATATTTTCAAAGTTTCATAAAATGAGCATACAAAATAAGTTCATTACTGTTACAAATCCTTTGACATTTATTGATGCTTTCTTTATGGCTTAGTTTGTGGTTAGGTCTCAAATATTTCATGTATGTTTGAGAAGAATATATATTCTGTAGGGGACAATATTCTACCTTTATCATTTAGAAAAAGCTTGTTAATTGCTTTGCTCAAATCTATTTCCTTACTGATTTGTCTGGTTGAGCTATCAATTACTGGGGGAGTATGTAAAAATATGTCAGTCTGATAGTGGATTTTGTCTATTCCTATCGTTCTGTCAGTGAGGCAATGCTATCAGGTACATATAAATTAGTATCATTATATCTTCCAGGTGAATTGAACCTTAAATCAATGTCATTACCTTCTTTACTTCTAATAAAGCTTTTTAACCTTAACGTTCATATCACCTTGCTTTTCATTAGACTTTGCCTAACAAATTTCAACCTTTCTGTATATCAGTGTGTTTTATCTATTTTTTTAACATCTTTATTGGAGTATAATTGCTTCACATTGTTGTGTTAGTTGCTGCTGTATAACAAAGTGAATCAGCTATACATATACATATATCCCCATATCTCCTCCCTCTTGCGTTTCCCTCCCACCCTCCCTATCCCACCTCTCTAGGTGGTCACAAAGCACCGAGCTGATCTCCCTGTGCTATGCGGCTGCTTCCCACTAGCTATATATTTTACATTTGGTAGTGTATATATGTCCATGCCACTCTCACACTTCCTCCCAGCTTACCCTTCCCCCTCCCCTTGTCCGCAAGTCCATTCTCTATGTCTGTGTCTTTATTCCTGTCCTGCCCCTAGGTTTTTCAGAGCCATTATTTTTTTTAGATTCCATATATATGTGTTAGCATACGATATTTGTTTTTCTCTTTCTGACTTACTTCACTCTGTATGACAGACTCTAGGTCCATCCACCTCACTACAGATAACTCAGTTTCGCTTCTTTTTATGGCTGAGTAATATTCCATTGTATATAAGCCACATCTTCTTTATCCATTCATCTGTCGATGGACACTTAGGTTGCTTACATGTCCTGGCTATTGTAAATAGTGCTGCAATGAACATTGTGGTACGTGACTCTTTTTGAATGATGGTTTTCTCAGGGTATATGCCCAGTAGTGGGATTGCTGGGTTATATGGTAATTCTATTTTTAGTTTTTTAAGGAACCTCCATACTGTTCTCCATAGTGGCTGTATCAATTTACATTCCCACCCACAGTGCAAGAGGGTTCCCTTTTCTCCACACCCTCTCCAGCATTTGTTGTTTGTAGATTTTCTGATGATGCCCATTCTAACTGCTGTGAGGTGATACCTCATTGTAGTTTTGATTTGCATTGCTCTAATAATTAGTGATGTTGAGCATCCTTTCATGTGTTTGTTGGCAATCTGTATATCTTCTTTGGAGAAATGTCTAGTTAGGTCTTCTGCCCATTTTTGGATTGGGTTGTTTGTTTTTTTGATATTGAGCTGCATGAGCTGCTTGTATATTTTGGAGATCAATCCTTTGTCAGTTGCTTCGTTTGCAGATATTTTCTCCCATTCTGAGGGTTGTTTTTTTGTCTTGTTTATGGTTTCCTTTGCTGTGCCAAAGCTTTTAAGTTTCATTAGGTCCCATTTGTTTATTTTTATTTTTATTTCCCTTTCTCTGGGAGGTGGGTCAAAAAGGATCTTGTTGTGATTTATGTCACAGTGTGTTCTGCCTATGTTTTCATCTAAGAGTTTGATAGTGTCTGGACTTACATTTAGGTCTTTAATCCATTTTGAGTTTATTTTTGTATGTGGTGTTAGGGAGTGTTCTGATTTCATTCTTTTCCATGTAGCTGTCCAGTTTTCCCAGCACCACTTATTGAAGAGGCTGTCTTTTCTCCATTGTATATTTTTGCCTCCTTTATCAAAGATAAGGTGACCATATGTGCGTGGGTGTATCTCTGAGCTTTCTATCCTGTTCCATTGTTCTATATTTCTGTTTTTATGCCAGTACCATACTGTCTTGATTACTGAAGCTTTGTAATATAGTCTGAAGTCAGGAGCCTGATTCCCCAGCTCCATTTTTTCGTTCTCAAGATTGCTTTGGCTATTCGGGGTCTTTTGTGTTTCCATACAAATTGTGAAATTTTTTGTTCTAGTTCTGTGAAAAATGCCAGTGGTAGTTTGATAGGGATTGCATTGAATCTGTAGATTGCTTTGGGTAGTAGAGTCATTTTCCCAATGTTGATTCTTCCAATCCAGGAACATGGTATATCTCTCCATCTATTTGTATCATCTTTAATTTCTTTCATCAGTGTCTTATAATTTTCTGCATACAGGTCTTTTGTCTCCTTAGGTAGGTTTATTCCTAGATATTTTATTCTTTTTGTTGCAATGGTAAACGGGAGTGTTTTCTTAATTTCACTTTCAGATTTTTCGTCATTAGTGTATAGAAATGCAAGAGATTTCTGTGCATTAATTTTGTATCCTGCTACTTTACCAAATTCATTGATTAGCTCTAGGAGTTTTCTGGTAGCATCTTTAGGATTCTCTATGTATAGTATCATGTCATCTGCAAACAGTGACAGCTTTACTTCTTCTTTTCCGATTTGGATTCCTTTTATTTCTTTGTCTTCTCTGATTGCTGTGGCTAACACTTCCAAAACTATGTTGAATAATAGTGGTGAGAGTGGGCAACCTTGTCTTGTCCTGATCTTAGTGGAAATGGTTTCAGTTTTTCACCATTGAGGACAATGTTGGCTGTGGGTTTGTCATATATGGCCTTTATTATGTTGAGGAAAGTTCCCTCTATGCCTACTTTCTGCAGGGCTTTTATCATAAATGGGTGTTGAATTTTGTCAAAAGCTTTCTCTGCATCTATTGAGATGATCATATGGTTTTTCTCCTTCAATTTGTTAATATGGTGTATCACGTTGATTGATTTGCGTATACTGAAGAATCCTTTCATTCCTGGGATAAACCCCCACTTGATCATGGTGTATGATCCTTTTAATGTGTTGTTGGATTCTGTTTGCTAGTGTTTTGTTGAGAATTTTTGCATCTGTGTTCATCAGTGATATTGGCCTGTAGTTTTCTTTCTTTGTGACATGTTTGTCTGGTTTTGGTATCAGGGTGATGGTGACCTCGTAGAATGAGTTTGGAAGTGTTCCTCCCTCTGCTATATTTTGGAAGATTTTGAGAAGGATAGGTGTTAGCTCTTCTCTAAATGATTGATAGTATTCGCCTGTGAAGCCATCTGGTCCTGGGCTTTTGTTTGTTGGAAGATTTTTAATCACTGTTTCAATTTCAGTGCTTGTGATTGGTCTGTTTTTATTTTCTATTTCTTCCTGGTTCAGTCTCAGAAGATTGTGCATTTCTAAGAATCTGTCCATTTCTTCCAGGTTGTCCATTTTATTGGGATATAATTGCTTGTAGTAATCTCTTATGATTCTTTGTATTTCTGCAGTGTCAGTTGTTACTTCTCCTTTTTCATTTCTAATTCTGTTGATTTGAGTCTTCCCCCCTTTTTTCTTAATGAGTCTGGCTAATGGTTTATCAATTTTGTTTATCTTCTCAAAGACCCAGCTTTTAGTTTTATTGATCTTTGCTATTGTTTCCTTCATTTCTTTTTCATTTATTTCTGATCTGATCTTTATGATTTCTTTCCTTCTGCTAACTTCGGGGTTTTTTTGTTCTTCTGCGGTAGTTATTTCCACTATTTTATCTTCCAGGTCACTTCTCTGTTCTTCTGCGTCAGTTCTTCTGCTATTGATTCCTTCTAGAGAATTTTTAATTTCATTTATTGTGTTGTTCATCATTGTTTGTTTGCTCTTTAGTTCTTCTAGGCCCTTGTTAAACATTTCTTGGATTTTCTCCATTGTATTTCCAAGTTTTTGGATCATCTTTACTATCATTACTCTGAATTCTTTTTCAGGTAGACTGCCTATTTCCTCTTCATTTGTTTGGCCTGGTGGGGTCTTACCTTGCTCCTTCATCTGCTGTGTATTTCTGTCATCTCATTTTTTTTAACTTACTGTGTTTGGGGTCTCCTTTTCGCAGGCTGCAGGTTAGTAGTTCCCGTTGTTTTTGTTGTCTGCCCCCAGTGGCTAAGGTTGGTTCAGTGGGTTGTGTAGGCTTTCTGGTGGAGGGGACTGGTGCCTGTGTTCTGGTGGATAAGGCTGGATCTTGTCTTTCTGATGGGCAGGACCGCGTCCGGTGGTGTGCTTTGGGGTGTCTTATTATGATTTTAGGCAACCTCTCTGCTAATGGGTGGAGTTGTGTTCCTGTCTTGCTAGTTGTTTGGCATGCAGTGTCCAGCACTGGAGCTTGCTGGTCGTTGAGTGGAGCTGGGTCTTAGCGTTGAGACGGAGATCTCTGGGAGAGCTTTCACTGTTTGATATTACCTGGGGCCAGGATGTCTCTGGTGGTCCAGTGTCCTGAACTCGGCTCTCCCACCTCAGAGGCTCAGGGCTGACACCCAGCAAGAGCACGAAAACCCTGTCAGCCACACATCCAGATATGTGGGGAGTTTCTTGCCTTTTGGGAAGTCTGAGGTCTTCTGCCAGTGTTCAGTAGGTATTCTGTAGGAGTTGTTCCACATGTAGATGTATTTTTGATGTATTTGTGGAGAGGAAGGTGATCTCCATGTCTTACTCCTCCGCCATCTTGACGATCCTCCCCATCTGTGTGTTTTAGATGTAAAAACATATATTTAAATCCAGTCGGACAACCTTTATATTTTAACTGGATCATTTAATCCATTTTGATTTATTGTAATTACTGGTGTACTTAGATTTATTTTATCATGTTTTTGTGCTTTCTATCTGTCTTGTCTTTTCCATGAGTTTTTCTTTTTCCCCTTCTTCCTTGCTTTCTTTTGGATTGATTTTTTCCCCCTTTCATTCTTTCTCTCTCTACTGGTTTGGAAGTTATATCACCTATTTGTACTCTTTTAGTGGATACTCCAGCAATTTTAGCATGCAGACTTGAACTTAAAAAGTGAAATCAATATCTTTATCATCTCCTCAAAAAATATTAGTAATTTAGAACACAGTAACACTGTCACCTCCTATAAGGTACGTGCTCTTATAATGTATTTGTCTATTAACCCCACAAGACGACATCATCACCATTATCATCATCATTTTAATTAAAAAAATTTAAAATTTAAATATTTAACTATTGAAGTTTTATTATTATTGTTATTTTGTAAGGTTTGTATCTTTACTTACCTATTTACTGCTGTAATTGCTCTTCATTTTTGACTAAATCTCAGCTCTTCTACCTGGATTGTTCTCCCTCTGCCTGAAGTAAATACTTGACCTTTTTCTTTAGTGAGGGTCTGTTGATGGCAAACTCAGCCTTGTGTGTGTCTGAAATGCCTTTATTTCATACTTATTCTTGAGAGGTTTTTGCTGAGTATAGAGTTCTGTTTTCTCTCAGCATATTGACAATATTCCTGTCTTCTGGCTTCTTTTCTTGTTATAGAGAAGTAAGCTTTCAGCCTAATTGTCATTCCTTTGAACTTAATCTGTCTTTTTCTCTGGCTGCTTTTAAGAATTTCTCTTGTCTTCGTGTCTGTGCAATATCTCTGTGATGTATATAGGTGTGGGTTTCATTTTATTTTATCCCACTTGGCTTCTGGAATCTGTGGACTGGGTCTTCATCAATTCTGTAATTTTATTGTTTTTTTAAAAATATTGCTTGGCTTTCTTCTCTTCTTTTTCTGGAATTCTGAACAGACTTTATGTTAGACCCTTTCTATCTATCTTCCATGCTTCTTAACCTTTCTTCAATATTTTCCATTAAAGAAATCTCTGTATTATACTTTAGCTAAAGTATATTTAGCAATATACTTTATTTATTTTGCAGGTCCATCTATTTACTAATTGTCTTTTCAGATGTGTCTAATCTAACTGTTAAATCTGTCCATTGATTTTTTTTATTGAAGTATAATTGATTTACAATGTTTTAGGTGTACAGCAAAGTGATTCACATATATATAATATATATATTATATGTATATATTCTTTTTCAAATTCTTTTCCATTATAAGTTATTACAAGATATTGAATATAGTTTCCTGTGCTCTACAGTAGGTCCTTGTTGTCCATTGAGCTTTTTATGTCAATTATTTTATTTTTTATTTCTAGAAATTCTGTTTGGTTCTTTTTAATATTGCCTTGGTCATGTTTTAGAGTCTTTTGCTCTTTCTGATATCCAATCCCTCCTTTATTTCTTCAAGCATATTGTAGATATATTTTTATATATTGTCCAATATCGGAAGTTTGTTTTTGGATCTGATTCTGTTGCTACTTTTTCTCACTCCAATGTCCTTATTGTGTGCTTTATGACTTTAGAATGAGAGTACATACTCCTTGAAACTTTATAGGATTCCTTCGAGACCTAGGTTGAAGGTGATCTCCTCCAGAGAATTTATATCTTTGCTTCTGCTAGCTGCCAGAAGGCACTAACTACTTGAGATAAGATTAAGTGAAATTCTTAGCTTGAGGGTTTTAGATTTCCCAGGTAGTGTGAATTCTGGCTATAAACTCTCTTAAGGATCACCTTAAGGTTATGAAATCTCAGGGGAGATTATAGTTTTCCTCCTGTACTCAGTGTCAGGTTAGAGTAAGGCATTTTCCTTGCAGTCTCCTAGGGAGTTGTGTGTGGGAGAGAGGTGGCTACTTCCAATTCAGCCTTACACTGAGTACGAGGTCTTATGGGTCCCAGCTCTCGTTGAGAGCATTACCTCCCACACCTTTGATAGGCCCTGGGCATTGTCTTCTGTCCCTGTGTCTCCCCCAACCCCGAAACTGTGAGACTGAAGCTCAAGGTCACCAAGTTCTGCAAATGTCCTCAAGGTTAAAATTTGCTCCAGTCTACTTTCCCTTCTGGGTTCCTACTTTCACATAGTTTTTGTCCTTTGAGTATTTTAAACTCGTTTTTTAAGCTTTGACCAGAATTTTTATTGTTTACAGTTAAAGTGCGTATCTAGTCCATTTTGCTGGAGAAATGGAAGACTATTATTATTACAACAGTGAAAGTATAGCTGTGTGGGCTTCCCTGGTGGTACAGTGGTTAAGAATCCGTCTGCCAATGCAGGGGACATGCGTTCGATCCCTGGTCTGGGAAGATCCCACATGCCGCAGAGCAACTAAGCCCATGCGCCACAACTACTGAGCCCGCGTGCTTAGAGCCCGTGCTCTGCATCAAGAGAAGCCACCGCAATGAGAAGCCCGTGCACCGCAACGAACAGTAGCCCCTGCTCGCCGCAACTAGACTGCGTGCAGCAACAAAGACCCAACACAGCCAAAAATAAATAAATAAATTTATTTTTTAAAAAAAGTAGAAATCAGCATTTTTGTGAGAAATTTCATGATTTTTAAAGTGTTAGCAACGAATCCCACATTAAAAAAAAAAAAAAAACCACACACAGAGAAAAGGCCAAACAGAACACATCTGTGGGCTGGATACTGTCCATGGGTCACCAGTTGGCAACCTTTGTTTTGGACTTTGATCCCTGGACGCCCCCTTGTGAAAGAATTTATCACCTCCTTTGCTAGAGCAGAACAGAGAGAGGGAGAGAAGAGGCGTAGGGCCACTTGAGTGGAGCTGTATGAGGACAGAGGAGAGGTGGGCGAGGGAGACGCCAGCAGCGAGGCCCTCACTGTTCTGAACGGACTGGGCCCTGGGCCAGAAAGCCATGTGGTGGATGTGCTGCCTTCTCAACAGCTGGATATGAAAGAACAAGTCAGATCCTACTTCAGGATGCTATTAATTCCAAATGTGAGCTTGCGGAGTCATTCTTTCCATATGGAATTCATAAAAGAATGTAAAAAATATTTTCAGGGGAAATATGCAATTTCCCTGGAAGATAAGTAAGTTTATAACACTATTTACATAAAATGAATGAAAGCTACTTATAGGTAATTCTTTCCTAGTCATTGATTAAACAGATCTCTAAAGACTTAACCCAGGCAACATTCCTTAGTTTTGTTACATGAAAAAGAAAAATTTATAACACATCATTTTAGCTTGTTTAGATGGACTTTTAACCGTGCTCTGAATATAAGATCTCATTGTGTTGCATCAAGCCTGCTTACAACCCTCAGGTGGGCGGCAAGCGGGATCATCCCTCCATCCCCCATGGGTTGGTAAATGTTCCCATTTTTTTTTTTAACATTTGTCAAAAAACGCTTTATGACTGAAATACGACAAATGGCACATATTTAAAGTGTGCCATTTGGTAAGTTTTGACATATGTGTATACCAGTGAAACCATCACACAATCTAGATAAAAAACATATCCATCACCTACTACCATGGAAGTTTCCTTTTGCATCCTCTTCCAACCCCCAGGTAACCGCTAATCTGCTTTCTGTCACTAAAGATAAGTTTGCATTTTCTAGAATTTTGTAGGAATGGAATCATACAGTGTGGCCTCTTTTGTTTGGCTTTTTTCACTCAGCATAATTATTTTGAGGTTCATCATGGGTACTGTGTTTATCAGTTCTCTTGCTGAGTATTATTCCATTGTATGAATGTAAGAGTTTATACTTGTCGATAAAAATTTGGGTTGTTTTCAGTTTTGGGCTCCTCTTACAAATGGGGTGCCATGAACATCGGTGTACAAGTCTTTGTATGATCATACGCTTTCATTTTGCTTGTAAATAAATACGTAGGAATGGAACACCTGGGTCATAGGGTCCCATATATGTTTAACTTTTTTTAGGAAATACCAACTGTTTTCAAGGGTGGTGGTATACCGTTTTATATGCCCATCAGTAGTGTAGGAGAGTTCCAGTTCCTTCACATCATCTCCAACACTTGGTATTGTCTGTCTTTTTGGTTATTAAACCCATCTAGTGGGGGGTGATATGGTATCTCCGTGTGGTTTTAATGTACAAGTTACTAATGAGCATCTTTTTATGTGCTTATTTGCTCTTTATGTAACTTCTTTGAAGTGGCTGTTGAAATCGTTAACTGGATTGTGTGGCATTACTGAGTTTGAGAGTTCTTTATGTGTTCTGGATTCAAGTCCTTTATCAGATAAATGATTTGCCAATATTTTCTTCCTGTCTGGGCTTGTTTTTCATTCTTTTAACAGTGTCTTTTGAAGAGCAGAAATTTTAAATTTTGATGAAGTCCAATTTACCAGTTTGTTCTCTTTCAGATTGTGCTTGTGTGTTGTATCTAAGAAATATTTGCCTAAACCAAGATGATAAAGGATTTGTTTTCTTCTAGAAATGTTAGAATTTAAACTTAGGCTTTTAAAAACAAATAGTTTATTTGCTTAATTTTTAAAATTGAAGTATAATTGACCTACAACACTATGCTAGTTCCAGGTGCACAACATAGTGATTCAATATTTCTATATTCTACAGAATAATCACCACTGTTCCCAATTCTTTATGAGCTTACTGAAGTATCTCCTTCCCTCTTCCCACAAAGGACAGCCTTTTCTACCTCAGGGAGGAAGAGAAACATAGGCCACAATGACGGAGACCCGCCAGATGTGCACAGGAAGCTGCCATCCAGTGGTGCAGAGGACCGAGCCATGCTGCTAGGGTTTGCAATGATAGGCTTCTCTGTCCTAATGTTCTTCTTGCTTGGAATAACCATTCTAAAGCCCTTCATGCTCAGGTAAGAAACAGAGAGAGACCTAGAATTTCCAGTTCAAATCAGGTGCAAGCACAGTGGTAGAGGAGGGGAGGGGAGGCTGGCTTTGGTTTCTCCAGAATCCCTGTTCCTCTCTCAGTGCTGAGTGTGGAGGAAGAGGTGGTAGGAAAGCGGAAGATACTCCTTTGCCGCTCCCCTCCTCCAATCTCAAAATTCTTTCAGCAATGGTCCACATATTAGATATTTCTGTAGGTAGTAAAGTCTTTCTTTAACATGTAGATATCACAAGGAAGGGGATGAGCATGAGCTTTTGCATGAGCATAACAGAAGTTTTTTGAGTTTGATAATATCTACCTGGCACATAGTAGTTGCTCAATAAATATTAGTTTTCTTCCTTTTAAGTAGTTTCCTTAGTAAATACATGTAATAAGTTACCATTTATTAAATACATATTATATGTCAAATATATATTATATTTTATCCTATTTAAACCTATAGCAAGTCCATGATGGAAGCGTTATTTTATTACTTAACTTTCATTTTATGAATGAGAAAGCTGAGGCTCAGAAAGGCCAAGTAGAATACCCAAGGTCATATAGCCAGTAAAGAATCTGCCTATTCATTCTGATATAAGGCTGCTTGCCTCCTGATACTTAACTGAAGTTTGCTGCAGTGAGGAGGATGGGAGTGTTGATTAGGGCTGTAGAGGAGCTGTTTAATTTTGGAGACTGGCTCACACAACATGGGGTACTTTGGAGGAGGGTGGCACTGGGTAGGGGGTAAGCAAGGTATACCTCCCCTTTGGCTAGCCAAAGAGCAACAGAAGGCCCGGGGATACGGGAAGAGGGAGGCCTAGGAGTTCAGTGAAGAAAAAGGGTCATAGAAAAGGAACTGTGTGGCCTGCTTTTGTTATTCTGATATCAGATTCATCTCCCACCACTCCTGGGTTACCATTGTTAGGGCAATAATATGGAGGTTATCCTCCACTATAGCACCCAGTGCCACCATTAGAAGGATTCCAGGGGAATTGTCTCTCTGATATTAGCAGCAGGAGAATCTGTTCTGCTGCTGATCAACCAGTTTGCTTTTATTCAGTGGACACCAGGAATCTTTTATCTGGTTGTGTTTCCTTCATTGCTTTGGCTGCTAGGAAGCTCAGAGCCAAATTTGTGGCCCAGCTTTTATAACTATAGGGGATCTTATGGTCTGGAGGCTACATGTTTGTACCTCACTCTTGCCTTCATTCTAGCTTTCTACCTTCCTTTTCCTGTTACTCCATTTTCCATCTATATATCTATATCTGCATTATATACATCTACATAAGTTCAATAAATGTGTGAGTGTGTGCATGTGTGTGCAGGTCAGATTATGTTTTTTAAATGTGATATGTGATATATTTGGGAGATGGTTTGAAGTTACCTTCTGTAAGCTAGTACCAAACTGTTACTCATATTTAAAACTTACTTTTCTACGCATTTCTGGAAATAGTTTGCTGGAAGTAATTAAGGGAATGTTTAAGAGTGGTGAGTTCTCATCTCTCTTGCCTTGTGATCTTGTGCCACCAGAAAATAGTTTTGCTTCATAAAAGATGAAAGTTTTGCTTCATAAAAGTTGAGAGGCTTGGGTAGCTCATACCTATCCCCACTCCCTTATACCCTCATTTCTCAGTCAAACGATGGAATTTGTCTACTTGTAGACAAATAGACGCACAATACTATTGAAAGAACATGCTGAATGTTTCAGCCTTAAATACATTCCTGGTTCTACCTGAAAGCCTCTGGCCTGGCCCTTGTACATAGGAAAGAATATCCCACTCTCTATATTGGAGCTTCCTGAAATCTTCAAGGAAGGTTCAAATCAAACTCTGTTTGGCACTTGGTTAGGATTTAGAGAGTTTTAAGTTCTAACACAGAAAGGCAGACAGCTCTAAATACTTTAAGATGCCTGGTCTAAATAAGTAGAGAAATTAATTTTGTGAAAATCAGGTCAGTGCTAAACCTGTGAAAGGACCTTATTTTCCATTTTTGTATTTTCACTTGCCCAGTATTTTATCCTTCTAAGGCCATATCTAGTGATTTTTTTTTTATGCCCTGGGCCTTGAGATCATGTTAAAATGCACTGTGTGTCACGGGTTTGTTATGTTAATAAAGAAAAATGATTACATACAGTCCAAGATCTTAATGAGAGTGCAGTCTGAACCTAGCTAAACAATGCTTTTCAAACATTCTGGCTTTAGAATTTGCTAATGTAACTTCTTGTGTTTAAGGCACAGGGAAATAAACACAAAGACTCACCTAGATGTGAGTGTGAGGATACATGAGGAGGTGGACCTGTGCATTCAATCAGAGCCTTTCCTCTCACTCTCGTTTACTTTATCTTGGACCTGTTCTCTAACTATTTTATACACAAGTGTCCTTTCTCTTCAACACCACCGCAAAGTCTTCATGGGCAGGAATTTTGTCTACCCCGTCTCACTGCCCCTGTGACATCCTGTATATGCAGTGCATGTGCAAATTCTCAAGGAATGTTTTCCAAGTAAAATTTAATTCAGTACAACACGTATTGAGCCTCTACTGTGTGAGAGGCATTGTGCTTTATGCTTTGAGGAACATAAAGACGAATAGGATATAGTTCTTGACCTTAAGGAAATTACTAATAGTAAAAACATGGCAAGTTTTCTAATGAGAGATTCCCCATATGATTTGCATTTGCCTCTTTGGAAGTAGAGTGGAATTGTACCTTGTTACCACAGCTTTCGGAGGCTATGTTGTCTAAGAGCCCTGTGGTTGGACTCCTTCCAAAGGCACGTTTTCACCAGGACAAGCCAGTGGGTGCATCTTGAGATGATGAGGCAGGAGAGATAAGATTTCTGAGTGTGAATCTTTGTGGTTATGGTATTTAGGATAATATTGCTCAAAGTGTGGTTCTCCAAATACCTGCAACTTAAATACTATTAAATATACAGATTCCTGGGCCTCAACTTGGATCAACTGAACCCGAATCCCTGGGAGTGAAGTCATAGAACCCACGTTTTAATAAATTCTTCATTCTAAGAAAGCCACTCAGGTGATTCTGAAGTTTGAAAACCATTGATCTATAGTGAGAAATATGCAAGGAGGGTCATAATTGCGATGGAACTTGGCACTTTGCTGCTGTTTGTCCCATTGCAAGGTTCTCCATGCTCCCAAATCATTAGATGCCTTCTGTAATCATCCTACGTTGCTTTGAAATAGATGCCTTGGGTTACCACATTAGAAATATAGGACTAAATTTTCTAGGGGTGAAAATCATTTATTTTTTTCCAAATTGAAGCACCCAGAGAGAAGAATCTAACTGCACTATCATCCACACGTACATCTTGGACGACTGGATGGACTGTCTTTCACCTGTGGTGTGGACTGCTGATGTCAGGGCAAGTACCCGTGTCTGCAGGTGTTTGTGAACCTCACCCCTTCAGGTCAGAAAGTGCTCCTACATTATAATGAAGAGGCTGTCCAGATAAATTCCAAGGTAGCGTAAAGTTCATGCAATGAAACAGTTCTAATTATGGCAGCTTTTCCATGGCAGACTGTCCCTAGCAAGGTGCAGTAGCCATCTCTAGATAAATCTGTTTTCTTCCAGTGAACATTGTGACAATGACCCAATCAGGATAAATGAAGCTAAAAGCATTCTTGGAGGAAAAATGGGGTATATAGAAAAGAGAGGTCACATTGGTGTCTGGAATTTAAAGACTGGGCCAATGAACAGAGTTATTTATAATTCTTATTTTTGGAGGTCCCATTCCCCATCATATCGAAAAGGTTAAAATGTACTTACAGTCCACCTTAAATCAAACAAGTAATTTTTCTTATCAAAGAAATTAAAAGATTATCCTTTAAAGGGTACTGAACAGGTTCATATGATTTAAAGGATACATTTTCACATAACTATAAAAGTTGAGTTGTATTAGATTAGTTGACATTTTACAGTGTTGTGTTTACTTAAGCACCAACTTCAATCTGATGATTTTGGTTTTCTATTTTGGATGCAATAATCTTTAAGGTCTCAAACAGTTTTGTGGGCCCTTGGCACAGTGTCGTGAGTGCTTAGTGGATATGGCGATAAACCTCAATGTCTTTATTCCCACATCCTGTTTAGTGCTCAGAAATGGCCATTTCACTATTTGCCCTCCTGGCAACCCTTCCCCATGAGCTATGTAATAGGTTTCGTCACCTTCTGAGGTAAAAACTCCTCACAGCTTCAGTCTAAAGCGATTTCAGAATTTAAACTTTTGTTTAAGCGCTTGTTTTCGGAGACAGTGCCCTCACCTTTCTCCCTCCTCCATATTCCTAGTGCTTCTGTACACCTAAGTGCTACTGGGATAGAAATGATTTGCTCGACAGTGCTCTGAACATAGAGGAATTCTTTGATCACAAAATGGGACCCCCTTTTCATGCTTCCACACTCCAGACAGCCAATCCGAAGACGTCATTCTCATAAAAAACATGACCAAATGGTTATCTTCCACTGTTTATTTTGGCCTTCATGACTGATAGATGGCGCCCTGACAGTTGGCATGGTGAGATTAACACAATACCCGTCCCTCTGATGTGAAGAATATAGCACTGCGCTCAGAGACGAGGAAAGTGACAAAGTTCCTTACATGGCACCGCATCAATTCAAACTGTGGAGTGCTGGGAGGAGCAAAGGAAGGAGCAGAGAAATCTTAAGCTGGTGGCCAAATTAAAGTCTGGGCCTTCAGATACCTGCAATTTCTGCACTTGAGGACCTAATTATGCCTGCTTGCAAACTAACCATGTAGAAGCAAGGTAAGACATTTCATGTGGGAAAGACAAATCTCATTAAGAAGTCTCGTTATGTATTTATTTATTCTATAAATACATATAAATTCACCATGTTTTTTACTCCAAATCTCTCCACGTCAGCCAGGAAGCACTCTTTGTTTCCACAGGGCAAACTGAGCTCGCAGTCACTGTGCTTCCTCTAGTATCAGCTCTAGCTAGAACTCGTCATCGTGGAAATAAACGATGAGGGTTTCTAACCTACTGAGCACTGAACAGCCAGTCTAGTTCTATGCAACATAGTTCACATTAAAACATTTCTCAAAGAAGTCTTAGTGAAGAGCAGTTCATTCACTGTAGGAAGATAATAATCTGATAATTTCAGAAAATGTGGACCTACTGTTTTACCTCACCATCCATGAGAAAGGAGGAAAGCCGCTGCCTAGGAAATTCACTAAGCTTAGCCTTATTTGTACTTCACCTTGCCGTGTACCATGTGATTTTTCTTTGAGCGACAAGGTTTTCTAATTATGCTTTCCGTAAGCGCATTTTGTTCTTCGTGTACATTCTGGAGGGAGTGGGAGAGATAGCTAGAAATGTGTTATGAAGTAGGGAGAAGCTGTACTGGATGGAATTTAACATTCACCTCAGGTAATCCGCATCACAGAAAAGTCCCACATGGATAGTCAACAACTGTCCGTACTTTAATTAATGAATCACCATGGTTATTAAATACTGTCACAAGACTCTCCCAACAAGTGCTTTCCAGGTTAAGCTGAATATGAGTTGAAAACAGAGTTCGTTCTGAAACCAGTGTTCCTCAAAGTATCTTTACAATTTTACTAAAAAAATTGTACATCATGGACAATAGAAAGAATGACTTTTGAAACAACTTTTATACGTAGATGTAATCAAAACAGAAACTTTGACTCTAAGCCAATTTAATTCCTTTTAGCAAATAAGTGCAAGTCACACATTATTAAATAAACTGAATAATAGAGCACTATTGACTTCACCAGCAGTGAACAATTTTGGTGTTTTCTCCTCTTTCTAGTGTGGAATAGTGGAGAGAACTTGTATCTCAGAGTACAATTTTTTTGCATTTGTAGGCCATAATTACAACTTTTCAGATATGTATCCTTGGGCAATTCAGCTGAACAGTTTGAGCCACTCTTATCTATAAAATGGGGATGATCTCTTCTTTCATGAGGTTATTTTTAGGGAAGAAACAAGGAAGAGTATGTAAAACACCTAGCTTAGTTTCTGGTACGTAGTAGAGGTGCTCAAAAATGTTAGTAGATAACAAAACTTTTGCTAAGTTTCAGTTTTCAGTCAGCCTTATCCCTCTTCTGGGTATATACCCAAAGGAAATGAAATCAGTACCTCCAAGAAATATCTGCATTCCCATGTTCACTGCAGCTCTATTCACAACAGCCAAGATATGGAAACAACCTAAGTGTCCATCAACAGATGAATAAATTGTGATATATATATCTATATATCTATATATATAGATATATAGATATATAAAATGTGTGTATAAATACATGCAATGGAATATTTTTCAGCCTGAAAAAAAAGGAGATCCTGCCATTTGCAACAACATGGATGAACCTGGAGGGCATTGTGCTAAGTAAAATAATTCAGACACAGAAAGGAAAAAACTGCATTTCACTTATATGTAGAATCTAAAAAAGTCAAATACATAGAAAGCAGAGAGCAGAATGCTGGTTACCAGGGGTGGGGAGGTGGGGGAAACTGGGGAGATGTTGGTTAAAGGGTACAAACTTTGTTACAAGGTGAATAAATCTCGAGATCTAATTTACAGCATGATGACTATAGTTAATAATACTGTACTGAATACTGGAAATTTGCTAAGAGAATAGAGTTTAGGTGCTCTCATCACGCACACACACAAAAGGTAACTATGTGAGGAGATGATACGTTAATTGGCTTGACTGTAGCAATCATTTCACTATGTATACGTATATCAAATCATCATATTGTAAACCTTAAGTATACACAATTCTTATTAAAAATAAATTCATTCGGTCTTGGTACCTTTTGTTGGACAGCTGGGTATAGGGGCTGGGGTAGGGAGCTGCAGGAAAGGATTCCTCCCCACCTTCTCTTGGCTAAATATCATATGCACTTAAGGTCCAGAACATGCTGTTTAAAAGGTCGTAATAAATTATTTTGTATGCCAAAGACTTCCCTGTAATAAAATATATGTATGCGTACACACTTTAAATCATTCTGTAAATTGAGATTCTCTAGATTTCTTAAATTAAGGGCACATACCTATTCCATTTCTTAGTAAGTTTGACACCCATCTAACAATATGCAGTTCTTTGGATTTTTCTTCTAAAAAATTCAAAACAGTCTGAAACCTGAAGTGTATGAAAGTGTGAAACCTAAAGTGTTTCAAATACTACAATTTTCCATTTATATAGTGGCTACTTGGTTCATCTCAGGAAAGAGGGACATCATGCTTGAAGAACAAAGTCAGTTTACAACAATGTTAACTCAGTCACTCTAACCATATGGCAGATAAACAAAATTTTAGCAATTATTTGCTGTGAATTGCTTAGAAGTACTAAATATCAATGCCCATGTGCATTACTGGTCCAAGAAAAGCCCAGACTTACCTTTTGCAAGGTTTATGATAGCTGAATGCAAAACCAGTTAGCTTCTAGCCGAACTTCACTTTTAGGTTCTAGTCATCAACTGACTTGGGAAAAAGTCTGTCCACACATACAAACACATTCATACATGTATGTGTACACATATATTTCTGCTTAAAATACAAGCACATAATTCTTCATGCTTAAAGGAAGTCAGTTAATATTTAAACAGGTATTTCTCTAATATTCATCACTTTACTGGGACAGAAAAATTGGCTTTTAAGGCACAATAGTTTCAGGTTTTTAGTCAACTATACTTAGTCATTATTGATAAGAACTCAAATTCAGCTAAATTTTGATTATTAGCAACACTGGTTTGCTGTTAAGTATTAAAAAGAAGTGGCAAAATATAATTATCACAGTTTTTTGTTTAACATATAGTACACTAAGGATTGTTTGGACACAAGTCAAAGTAATATTTTTTTTTAATAAACAGCGTGACGTTACAGACTGCAAAGTTAAAGTAAAGCAGACATTGACAGTTTCTGATGAGCACAAACAGTAAGTGCAGTCACAGGCCAAACTTCTTGCCAGAAACAGCAAGACTGGGGAGAGGTCTTAAATTTAGTGACACTGTATTATTCTATATTCTCAGTACAATAACACATGCACTTGCTGTGCCAAATACTTTTTGGGCCATCATTAAAAGAACATTTAAAAACATTTTCCTCCTAACTAATGCAGTATATACCACAGGACTCCAACTCATTGAATGACAAAATATAGTGAAATAGATTTGCTACATTAAATCGGGCTAAAGAGGGTGATGGGAACTCCTTTTTGAAGCTTCCAAAGTCAACATTTGATGTATCAGTAGTCTAATTTTGGTAGTGCCACATTCCCAAGATGTTAAAGTGTTACGTTCTAAAAGCATACATTCTTTTAGATTTTATTCAATCCAATAAAGTCTGAGGACTGAGTCACATTGAAACCATTAACTGCATTTGAAACTTTGGTTCCATAGCCAAAAACATTTCTACAAATCAGATGAAGGCCAAGCTGTCCAAAACTCTTAGGAACATAAATCTGGTAAGAGGATTTTTCTTATGAAATCAATGGATAGTGACCACATTTGGAAATTTATACTAGAATTAAGTTTAGTCTTATTAAAGATATTCTGAGAAAATAATAAAACATTGAAGGTTTTCTGCCTCCTTGCTATCCTAGAAGGATTAACAAAAGTAAGAATCACCTAAAAGTACACATGGCTCTTAGCATAACCACAAAATTATTGTAGTGAGAGATTAAATAATGTTTTAGATAGATTCATTAACTTAATTTAATGCTTACAAAATGCATTACCCTCCCCATACTTACCAACATGAGGACTGGAGTCTACTGTTGGTAGTGAAAATCAGCTACCAAACTACACTAATATGTACAGTGGACTGATTTTACTTTTTTCTTCCCTGCTAAAACTCTTAAGTGTAGTTGTGTAAAAATTAAGTCGTAAGATTTTCTTATGGCTCGTAACTATCACTTTATGCTAACTAGCATGGCTGAAATATGAACATATCTAAAACCAAGCAAAAGGAATGGCGCTGCATTGATAAAAAGTGCAAAACCTTACTCAAGTGGAGTACTTGAAGGAAATAAGCTTGTTTAAAAACTAACATCCCAACTTGGGAAACTCCTAATCAATTTTAAACTCTTCTGAATTTTAGAACCTTGATGTTTACACCTTTTATAAAAGATGCCTCTTGACTAGGGCTAGCAAGCACTGTGTATACAAATAGAAATGTCTGCAAATATACACACACCAATTTCACTAATAATAAAGAAAACAAAACTAATTTCAGATGCCGAATTCAAGAACCTAGTACCATGAACCTCCTGGCACTACTGCCTTTTCCTAATGGTTGGAGCAATGATTAAATTTTAACACAAATTTTTTCTTAATGTCTCCAATGCCATTAAAAACAAGGCATGCCAACTCTGACTTGATAAATCTAAAATACAGAGTGCCCTGCAAATTTCTGTCGTATCAGAGCCGGAAGTACTGAATTTTTGACTCATCTATTTTTTTTCCTTATTAACCTTCTGAGGTAGAGTTACCCATCCAATTTTATCAGGACCATAGTTATCTTGAGCTAAACACTATATTCTTTTCAGAAAGTGAAAATAACTTTTAAGAGAAAAGAAAAAAGGCTTCCCAGGCCATGGCACATAAGATACATTTACAATTTTTAATGTAATAATTAAAAAATAAAAATGGTTTGTCTTTATATTTTAAAAAACAGCCCAGCTGTATTATTCTCTGTCACCAAGAATTATTGATATTGTCTGAGGATTCTATCAGTGCTAAATTATATAGTTCAGCCTTCACAATCCCATCCTTGATGAAGAGTTAATTCCCTCATGGTATGCACAATATACTCTCACAACTTCCAGCCATCTCTTAGTGCCCGATCTGAGCAGGATGGATATGAAGGATGTAATTCATTCAAGCAACTCCTCCCTGTCCTGCCCCCTCCCTCCACATTCCCCTCTTCTCAAAAACATCTTAAGTATGAAAGTTGTTTTTAAATAGTAGAAGCACCACAATCCATAACACCACATATGGTCTTTAAACTGAAGTATTTTAGTGATGTCTTGGACATCAAAATCAATTTTTAAGGTGGATTTTGAATGTGTGGGTCCAGCCCAGGTCTGCAGTTTGTGCAGATATAGAAACAAAAGGAACTTACAACATTCAGAAAATGTTAACTTGCTGATTTTAAAATAACGCTGGAAATTAAATTTCTTCAAAAGTTGGCAAGCATGAGCTATTGGTCATGATATGAATTAAATGGATTTACAAATCATTAAGAAACCCAAGTTTATGTACTGTGAAATTTCCATGGTGCCTTTAAAATAGGCTGCTCATAATTTTTTTAATAAATGCCAAATCACTAGATTTTTGATGGAAAAAAAAATACAGATGGACTGTGTTTTACCTATTTGAAAATCACCAATCCATTTAAAATAAAATCCAAGAGGGTATATACATTCTAATCAAGTAATTGATTATTTTCCTAATTAATAAGAACTACACTTTACACAAAATACTTTATCAGCAGCTGTTTTCTTCAAAAAACCAATAGTCATAGTTTCACAGTTGAAAAAGTTACACATTAAAATATTTTACAAGTCATTGTATATTCACCAGGTTCCCATTTCCTAAAGGGCTTGTAATATAAAGCAGATTAGAAGGGAAAACCTCAAAGTTGATTACTTTGACACTAAGTTTTACAGAGGACACTAAGAACCAACAAAAAGCTTAGGTTCTATCGTAAAATAGTGACCAAATTCCATTCTTCTTTAAAAAACCCAATTAGAAACATCTTTTTAAAAAACCAAATTCCACAATATGAGTAACAGACTTTAAATTAACAGCATTCTAAAAATCTTCAAAATAAATGATTTTATATAGCTGAGAATGATAAAAAGTTAAAGCATGATTTTCAAATAGTTTGATTATTTCCTTGCTAGAATGTGTTTAAATTAGGTTTTATTTTCTTTAAACCTGCTTTTCTTCTTTTCTCCAAAATAGTCATTGAAGGAAATATTGCTCAAGTGACCAGATGAAATTGTTGAGCCAATACTCAGTTATACCACATTCAATGACAAGGATGGTCAGCCACAGGAACTGACCAACTGGAACTGATCTCTGATACTGAAGTACCTGGAAGTAGCTATATTATCACTGACTTGAAACATATCCTAGTCACCCCCTGTAGCATTTAATTCAATTTCTGGTTCCTTGCCTTCTGAGTACTACCTATCCCTTTTCCCTTATTTTAAGGTTGTTTACATAAAACTCTGCTTGGATTTGTTTGAAATGTACTTTGCATTTAGCTAGTTCATTTAATGTATATTCTTTATAGAATTTGTCTACATTTCTTCAAATGGAATTAATTTGGTTGTAATAACTTAAAAATAAACATAAATGATAAAATAAGTTATGTGGCTTGTGTTTTAATGGTGGAGAGGTCCTAGGGCAAGGGGGACTATCTGGACTGATGTGAAAAATGCAAAAATTGTATAAACTTTGTGCAAGGAAGCTCAAAGCTTTTTTGGCACTCAGTAAAACACAGTTCTCTGTTAAAAACTTCAGTTTCCACCATCAAAGCTTCAGATTTTGTACCATTTCACTGAGTTTCCTGTAATTAATCCCTGATACAGAAAATACTGGGATGTTAGTATGTATTAACTGAATAAATCTAAAAGACACAAATTGTTAATCATGAAATTTTAATGTTATGAAATCTATATCTGCAAAAGAATCTATCTGGTCTCCTGCTTAAAACAAAGTTAAATTCTTCTAACTATTCTAAGACAGTTTAGGGAAGTAAGTTTCCCTAAATAAGTTCCCAAATTTATTTTTCTTGTTGGCAATATTATGTACATGCTTAGTGAGGTACCTAAATCTCCAATAATTATGCCCTTAAGGGTTCTAAAATAGTCAAATTATTAAGAGTATTTGTATTAGAGTCCCGTTCACTATTCAAGACTTCTACTATAGGTAACTGATTTCATAAATGAATATTTTTTAAGTGATGCTGTATAAAATGTGCACTCTTCATAAAGTTGTACTCCAATAATATGCCTAGTCTAGAAAACTGTCAGTAAATTATTGCACTTTTTCTGGTGTGGCACCTGGACATTTGCTAAAGCTATGTCCTAGGGCATTAATCATTCATTTCAATTACTGAGTAAAATATCAGATTGTAGAGTGATAACTAGCCTTAGCCCCTACATCTTGGGTTAATGTTTTTCAAAGTGTTTAAGAATGTATCCTGTGCTCAAATGCAATTTAATAAAGTTGGAGAGTGAGCCCTGACAACTCGGAAATGGGACATGATCTTAAAATGGTTTAAGGCCCTAATTTTATTATGGAGATATTGAATAAATAGCCTAAAAAGGTAAAAAGTTCATGGTTTCTATTCCCCCTATTATAAAGTATTATTCATGAACATACCTTGGTAGAGGGGTTAAGCAATCAGGAAGATAGTCTAAATTGTGTTAATTTTGGTAACCAATTTCATATGGTTGAGGCATTCTCAACTATAAGAGAGGATGGAAGATGGGGGATTCAAGTGAAACAGAAGAAATAAAAGGAAAGAGGATGAACTTTCATCTGTTTTCCTTAAGTAGTTATACACTAGTCATTGGTATAAATGGGATAGTGCCTGAGCCTCACCCACAGATCAAGAGAAAAGCTGACCATGCTGCTACAAACGATAAAAAATTTGGGGTGCAAAACAATGCATGACTATGGGACAGATCATGTAAATAAAGAATATATATATTAATGATAGTTTCTATAATATAAATAGCCTTTAATAAAAAAAATAATCTTTTTAATAACATTAATACTCACTTCTATTTTCTGGAACACATGCATGAAAAATGTATTCAATTCATTGCAAAAGGAGAAAAAAAATCAATCTAAGGTGAATACTGTACAATTCTGGAGCAAGAATTATTCCTGCTCGTTCTTTCTCTATGATGATTATTTACTTTGTGGGAGCCCAGAATTTCCCTGGGAAATAAGAATCAGATTCTTGTAAATACTGTCCAGAAGAAAAACCCCAAAACACCACCTTATATAACAGGTCTCATTTGTGACTGCTTCCCAAACTTTGCAGATAAGACCCCAAATCATCAAAAGGTTTGATTTATTAAAAAGGAAAAGTCTCTGATGAAATCTCAAGAGTCCCTTACACCCCAAGCATTTTTCTTCATCAAACAAGGAGTCAAAAACCCACTTCAAACTATAAGTTGAACAGCAATGGAAAAATAAAAATTTTCATTATTTTCCAATCTCAGTGTAATTTAACATCAAACTCCAGTTTACTTGGACCTAATGCAATAATAGATTTTGTTGTGTCCACATTTCAAAACATAAAACATTTGCAAGACAAAAAAAGAACATCATTCTTTTTCCTTCTCCATCATTTCTATATATTTTGGGTTTTTTTTTGTTTTGTTTTGTTTTTTAAAAAAAGATACAAACAATCTTTAAAGTTTACCTTTTTTGGACTTAAGGCATAACATGAAATTGCGCATTATTCTAAAGCTTAATTTTGAAATGAACTAGTTTAGTGCTATCGAACCCTGTTTGCGTTTACATTATTTAAATTATATAGTATTTTATTTCTGTTCCTGTTGTAAATTCTAATGCTGTTCATGGATTGTGCAATTCCTATGCAATCAGTCTTTGCCTGTTGACAGTTATTAACAGTGCAGTATAGAATCCAGATACTGAGCTCTCAGTTTCTTAATCATTTCAGTTCAAAGCATGCTGCTTAATTGTGTGGAAGATCCAATCCATTTTTGTCGTCCAGCCACCATGGTGTGCATCATTCATTTGTTTCATGAAATATTCCAAAGCCTCCTGCTCAGTTTTATCTAAAGCTAGGGTCTTTCGAATGTATGCAATATCATCAAAAGATTGTAGTTCTGGCATTCCAGAGCCAAGCATCATTGAGAAAAGATTTATGAAGAGATTGGCATGCTGCCGAATAGCTAGATAAGCCTTGTAACACATCTCCTGAAACCTACAAGTAATAAGAACAGTTTGGTTAGTGTGGAGTAAATCGTGTTAATACCTTCAGGTCTCTGCTCAAATGTCACAAAGTTAGAGAGGCCTTCTTGGACAAAACTATAAAATACAGCATTCTTCTCCCTACTCCTCTTACCAGCACTTTCTATTCCCTTTACCTGACACCAGAATGTGAACTCTGTGAGTCCATAAGGACT
Organism: Balaenoptera musculus; assembly: GCF_009873245.2. Classification (NCBI taxonomy): domain Eukaryota; kingdom Metazoa; phylum Chordata; class Mammalia; order Artiodactyla; family Balaenopteridae; genus Balaenoptera; species Balaenoptera musculus. The sequence continues at coordinate 56,793,717 of NC_045788.1, read as the reverse complement.
TTGTTTACTGCTCTATCACCAGCCCCTAAAAGAATGCCTGGCACATTAGCAATTTAATAAGGATTTATTAAATGTATGAACTGGTCCATACTAAAGCCTCTAGGGATTAGGTTAGGGCCAGGACTGAGTTATAGATAAAAGAGAATTTTATAAAAGGTTTTTAAAAGTACTTTAAGGTTTGAGATAGACTAATGATACCCCATATGGTGGTAAGAAAAATTATGAATAAACATGGTATTAATAGTTGACTGAATTCCTCAGATTGTACGACTAAAAAGTGTTGTTTGAAGCACTATACATGATTTGTTAATAAAGAGAAGGTGGAATCCAATTTTTAAATGGCAGTGAACAAAAACTTTTAATGTACTATGAAGTTTAAGGATCATTTCCTTTTTAGGCCTTAACTAACTCAATAAATTAAACTGGTTTTTCTTTCCATTTCCTTCACAGCATTACACAATAAATAAATAAAAATAAACACATTAAAATATCCAGTTTATGCTACGATGTTAATAAAACATTTATTTTTAAATTGCTTGAAAAATATCGATTGCTTTGGTAGAGCAGCAAGAATTCTTTATTTTGTGCTTTTGATTTCTTGAACTTACCTCTCAAATTCTCTTGTCTTTGTGCATTCTTGGGCTCCTTTACTAATCACTATTAAGAAATCTTGTGTCAAAACAAATGGCACACGCTCTCGTTTATAACCAAATTTTTTCTTCTTGTGATCCAAAAAGTGTCCAAAATCTATATGAAACAGCTTTCAAAAATAAGAAATTATGTTATAGTTTGACAAATGCAGAAATACAATGTCCTGAATTAGTAAATTTAAGAATGTCGAGGGACTTCCCTGGTGGTCCAGTGGCTAAGATTCCATACTCCTAATGCAGGGGACCCGGGTTTGATCCCTGGTCAAGAACTAGATCCCACACGCCACAACTAAAAGATCCCTCGTGCCGCAACTAAAGATCCTGCATGCCACAACTAAAGGATCCCACATGCCGCAACTGAAGATCCTGCATGCCGCAACTAAAAGATCCCACGTGCCACAACGAAGATCCCGCATGCCACAACTAAGACCCAGTGCAGCCAAATAAATAAGTAAAAAAAAAAAAAAAAAAATTAAAAAAAAAGAATGTTGACACATTTAAAAGAGGAAGCTATTACTTGTCCATCATCTTTAACCATGATGTTACTATTGTGACGATCTCCAATTCCCAAAATGAAGGTAGCAACACAATATCCAGCACATGAACGTGTAAATAGATCGATGGCTGCATCGTATCTACAAAGAAGAAATAAACAACTCTGAGTTAGTATGGAGATACAGAATGATCCAGTCCAAACTGGAAAAAGATGGTCAAAGTCTTTTAGTAAAGTCTGTATTAAAACAATGAAAACAATCACTGACATTAGGGGGAGGAAGTAATTATGTTTGAAGATCTGAGGAACTTTGGGATTCTGAAGTGTTCAAAGGTTTCTAAGAAAATTTCTAGATATTCTCTGACCAAAGCATAATTCTTATTATAGTGAAAAAATACTTATGTCATTAAAATAAATTTTTTCTAATCATTTTAACAATGAATTAGGAGTAAAATTTTTAATGTTAATTTTTATTAATTTAACCATAACTTAAAAAAAAAAGAATAAGCATTAAGAAAAATACATTTTAGATTCTTAAGGTGAATGTACAGGATTTCACCAAATTATAAGCAATTCTGATCATTTAAACTCAATAATCTCAAATATTTCAAAGGTTGAACATATCTTTTTCCAAATTAAATACAGTTTTTTTTTTTTTCTTTTCTGGTCTAACTCAAAGAAATATACACAACCATTAAAAATCTTGTCTATCAGATACCAACTTCTACTAGCATAGAAAGAAAAGAATAATAAACTCACATTTCTCCCTTGTTCTTGTCTTTGAGCCACTGATGTAGTGTGTGGCTGTTGAACTGCAGGGCACCTTTCAGGCCTCCTTTACACTGAATTTGCATAATAGTGTGAGAATTTCTCACCACCTCAATAAGTCCCACACAGTCACCAATGGACAGACAACCATAAGGTAACATTCTGAAAAAGGAACAAGACATCTGCAGTTAAATGATGGGATTTTAAAACAGCAAATATTTTATCTTTTTTTAAATGTGAAGATCTAATTGGTTTTATTAGGAGATTCATGAATCGAGCATCATTCCATCTAGCAAGTCGAAGGGCGCTCCCTAAAATAGCAAGTATTTTAACAGGCTAATACAGGAATATTCTATTTGCAAATTTTTCATGCATGACCTTTACTCCTTTAATCTAGTTTTACTTTTATTACAACATGACAAACATTCCTAGAAAAATCATCAAATTATCTGCCATCATTTATTATAACCTTCAACTGTGAAAGCATTTAACTGTACATGAGAAAAGCATGAAGAAAATTATTGTGGCAATTCAAAGTTTATAAACATTTATGACTTTAAAAATAATGGGTGAATTTAAAGATGTTTAACTGACATCTAAACAATACCTTAGGGTAGCAGTTCTCAAGTTTTTGGTTTCAGAACTCCTTTAAACTCTTAAAAATTATCAAGGATACCAAAGAGCTTTTATTTATGTGGGTTAGATCTATTGACATTAGAAATTAAAATGGAGAAAATTTTAAAATTAAAATATTTATTAATTCATTTAAAGTAATATTTATACTCATTTATATAAAAATACTATCTTTTACAAAACAAAACCCTAAAAACAAACAAACAAAACTTAGAAGAGTGACATTGTTTCCCATTTTTCAAATTTCTTTAATGTCTGGCTTAATAGTATGGAGCTGGCTTCTCATGAATGCTTTTGTATTCAATCTAATGCAATGTTTTGACTGAAGCATATGAAGAAAATCTGGCCTCGCACAGATATGTATTTGGAAAAGGGAGTAATAGCCTTTTCAGATAATTGTACATATTTTCTTTCCCACTGTTCAAAAACTTGACAAGAGATAGTTTCTTAAGTTGCAATATGGAATGTGAAACCATAACAGTAAACTTTTCATACACTGTTACATGAAGACCCATTTGTTTATCTTGCCTCTGAATGGAATTTCTACCCATATATGACTTTATAATATCCTATATTGGTCATTTGGAAGATATTAGTTCACTGAGTTATGGAGATCTTCCAAATGTTGATACTTTTCATTATACCAACTAAAAAAAAAAATCACAATTGTTAACATTATCACTGATCTCATCAGAAAAGTCTTTAATTTGGGGGAAGCTCATAGCAGTAGATACAAGGTTTTCAAAATTCTAATTTTTACTTGAAAGCTTAAATTTGATTTTTGACAACAAATACTGTCAGTTGTTCTCCCTGAAGAGTCTCATATTGTTCATTTTCAAGAAAATGTCGACCAAATATCCATGTCTGAATAATCATAGCTTGTCTGTTAGTTATTCTTTAAGTAAAAATGATGTTCCATGATAAAAGCAGTTAGTTTAGCCCACAACTCAAATAACCCACCAATGCTTTTTCCTTGATACAACCATACTTTGGTGTGCAGTCGAAGTGCTTTATGGGTATTTCCCATTCATCACATGTAATATTAAAAAGGACATGTAGTCAAGGGTAGAGATGTGAGGATTTAAAGAGACAAGGAAAAAAAAGCACCTAATACGCCCATTGGCACATAAGTACTGAAGTATGGTTTTTCTTGCTCTCTTGTTCTCATATGCTACTGTCCATTCTTTCCACCTTTCCTTTACTTCCTAAATTCCTAAAAGAGTAACAGTCTAAACTTATTTTTATTTTCTCACTTAATTCCTTGTAGCTTAATTTCTATCACTCTACTGACTCAACTCTTCTTAAAGCTAACCATGAATCATCAAATCCAAGGCCTTTTTCATAGTCCTCATGCTCTTAAACTCCTGAAGCACCTGATACTGTAAACTGTTTGTGAATCTCTCCCCTCTTCTGGGTTCTGTGAATCACTTACTCTGGTCTTCCTACCCTTTTGACCATTTTTCTCGTGGAATCTTTTCTTCTATCTGCTCTGGTAAATACAGGAATTTCTTAAGGTGGTACTCCCGAGCATTTTCTCTTAATTTTATAACTGTTGAACATGCTCATAGTTTAAAGCGTTACATAGTCCTACAGGCTTATTATCAAAAAAATTAAACTTTAAATAAAATTTTAATTTAAATTTACTTAAGTTAAAAAAATGTAACAACTTTCCAAAGATCCAACTTACTTTCCAACGATCTAGCTCGTTTAACTTTAGATGCTTTTTTGCATAGCCACTAATTTACAATTAAATATTGTAATTACCAGAGTTACAGACAAAAGTACTTTTGAAGAGGGTGGGCTTTGCCTAAATAACTCTGAATTTGCAAAGGGACAAGTAAGAGAAGGATAAAATATTAGACAGAAAAATGACTAGGAGAAGATGTGGCAGGATAGAAAACTTGGAGATGATGCTGATAACTGGGAAGGTTGGGCAGAAACCAACAAAATGGCAAAAATTTTAAGATTAGTTGCTTTCATAAATTTTGCTGAAAAACTGACTCAAGATTAGAGAATTTATAAAGTTTTAGAATTAGAAAACTTATATAATGAAAGAAACCTTCTTTTAAACTCTTAACTTGTAAATGAAAAATGGGGCCTTTTGTGTCTCGTGTCTCCTATGTCCTGTTCCTAAATACAGTTGGCCCTCTATAACTGAGGGTTCTGGATACTCGGATTCAACCAACTGCAGATGGAAAATATTTGGGGAAAAAAATCGAGAAAGTTCCAAAAAGCAAAATTTGAATTTGCTGTGCACTGGTAACTATTTACATAGGCTTTACATTGCACTAGGTATTATAAGTAACCTACAGATGACAAAGTATACAGGAGGATGTGCATAGCTTATATGCAAATACTATGCCATTTTATATAAGGGACTTGAGCATCCATGGACTCTGGTATTGGCGGGGGTCCTGGAACCAATCCCCTGCAGATACCAAGGGAAGATTGTTAGTGACCAGTTGCAGAGTCTTCACCAGCTTATTGGAGATAGCTCTTCTTACCTAGCTGAATCTCATTAGCTATTCTAAGCCAAGGAAGAAGAGGACAAATAGAAAGTACCACAGTGTAATCAACTAATGTTAATTATTACTCCATACATTTATTTATAGATATATGCCTCTATATTGTTTATAATTAATATATTTTACAATTAATATTTACTAATGGTTTACTTTTTCAGGATAACTTTCAGCATACATGTTGTCTTATTGGTTACCTACCGAAGATCAAGACCTTGATTTTGCCAGATATTTTCCATAATGCGAATAATCTGAAGTGTTAGCATATCTTGCCGTAAATCTGAAATTCAAAGAATATGTATACCAACACTTAATGCCACAAGCACAAATTTGAGTATCACATCATCATAATGTTTTCAAACAGAAAATATACAGAACTATGTTTGCTCTTCAAAATAATCTGTAAGGCAGCAATAATCTTAGTCTTTAACCCATTTCTAAAGTATCTGCATAAACACATCTGTATAACAATGTAGGATAAGGTGGCATGTATTTCACAAAAAAATTAAATTAAAATATTTAAATTACTTATTTTTCTGAATCCTTAAACTTGAACATGTTTATATTAAAATATTTGGATTAACAGAATTCAGTGCTGAAAGGTCATTTCCTAATGAAAACCCATCAATGATACATTTGTTTAGTATATAAAAATGTATTCCCCCACAGCCTGTTCTCCAAATAAATTAGGACCTTCTTTTATGATTCCTTAGCAGACTACACTTTTCCTTTGTACCAGGGTTGTAATTTTGTTTTTGTAGTTATTTGTTTAATGTCTCTTTTCCCTGCTAGACTGTAAACTCTAAGAGGGCAGGGATTCTGTTTTGTGTACTCTTACAACTTCAGGGCCTAGCATGTCAAATATTTATGGAGTGAATGGATACACAGCTGAACAAAATGATTTTCAGGCCTTCTGACTCTAAACCTAGTACTTCTTTCCTTTTCAATAATTATAAATACATATTCTAAAGGTTAAGACATTTGCTTAATATTATATATTTTACCACATGCATATTCCTTAAATGGCTTTCAATAATCTTCATGGTTCATAAATATCCTGTGTATAAAAATATAACTAAATTCATGCATCATAAGTCCATTAATATTCTTCCTTACCATCCCCATTTTTAAAGATGATCTCATTGTTCTGAAAGAGTAATTCTGACATGATGTCTGGGTTCTCCCAATTCAACCACAGTGGCCTTTTTGCAGAGGACATAATTCGACACTCTTCAAGCCTTTAAAATAGTTGAAAAATTTACTAGGCACCTTGGCTGTTATTCTTTGTAGCCTCAATTTATTTTAAAATACATATACTGTACAACTTTTTGAAGTGTTATAACAATTTTAAACTTTCTCCTCAGTTTTATTTATGAATTAATTTCTGAGGTAGTATAAAGAAAAAATACATATTAAGCTTAAAAATTTCTTATAAATGGAATATGAATTTTCCACAAATATAGGGACATCTCATTTGTTTTACAGATATTGCATTCCATTTCTTATCCAATGATACCAGAAATTCTGGCCATAAAAAGTTTTAAATTCTATTATTAAAGTAGTAAAAACTCATTCTGAATAAATGCAGCTCTGAACTTAAGAAAATTTTACTACTCTTATTTTGCAGGGTAGGAAAAGGGGAGAGTAGAAGCATATATTATTGAACACAATGACATTCTGACTTTTTCAAGATTTTCTCCAGAGAAAGTACTTGTTTAAATGTATCAATAAAACTTCCAATAAAGTACCTTACCTGAGATTTCCCAGCTGATGAGCAGGGTTTAGAGGCGATAGAAAGCCCTGTAGAGCATCCATGAAATCTGGTCGCCGCATTTGCTCAACTAAAAATTTCATCTGTACCTGATAAATGAGCATAATCATGGTTAGAAGTTGATTTGATAAAGGTAAAACTAATTGCTAATCTCTTTTATACACTGGAACCTCATTACTGTGTAGTCTTTGAATCCATATCCTGGATTGGCTGCATTCTGATTAGAAGGGTTTCTATAACACAGAGCTGCACAACTCAGACAGAGAGGTGAGAGTGACAGTACTGTGTACCTTCCTGTGAGAAAAGCTCTGCATGCTGACAGAGGCAGTGTTCTGGCTCTAGAGCAGGGCTTGGTCAACTATGGCTTGTAAGTCAGTTGCCAGTTTTTGTAAGTCAAATTGCCTTGGAATATAGTCATGCCCATTCACTTAGATATTGGTGCTTTCACACTAGAATAGCAGAGCTGAGTAGTTACAACAAACTGCATGGCCTACCAAGTCTAAAATATTTACTATCTAGCTTTTTAAGAAAAAGTTTGCTGACCTTTGTTCTAGAGGAAAAACTTTGGAGACATCACGTTAGCTTAATAACCTTACTTTTAAGCTTTTCAGAAAACACCATATTCTCTGTTCAGTAAAAAAGGTCTAGTGAGTCTAAAAGAAATGGTTGGGGAAAGCCTCATACTATACTCAAGGTTCTAGTACATAAGTGGAAAGAAACATCCTTTTTTAATCACTTTTTTAATCCACTGTATCACAGCCAATCTGTGATATGAAAACTTCACTTTAGAAGAAATGCTTATATTTACAAATTTAACTAATATCTAATTTATTTTTTCTTACCTTAGTTACAATAGAATAAATTTTATTATTTCAAAGCAGTCTAATTTCCTCTTGCTCACAATTCCAGCAGCAGAAACAATACCATTATTTTCTAATAACCTGTATTTGAACTTACATACCACAATTTCAATAAAATCAACTCAATCACATACTGTATGACATTTAGATTAATACAGTAACTTTCTTTTAAAGTTGTTTTTTTCTTCAAGCAATATTAATGAAAATGTTGAAAAAATTTATTCAGTACTACTAATTTACATTGTCTGTCCTTTGGGGACTCACTAATAAACTGGGATTTTCTCTTTTCATTTCACTAGAGGTGAGGAATGATCTCACTTTTTACTGTAGGGTGTGTTGGACTGAATAAAGGATAAGGAGTAGGAAAAGGTCATGAAAACCTTTACATTTCATGTTCCTCAGGTACACTAAGCAAGACTGCAGGTGACTCAAGTGTGTGATATATTTACTGTGTGACTAAGAGTCCATTTTAAACTTAGAAATACAGAAACTAATTTCTTTCCACTCATTTTCAGGGTCATTACTAAAAGAAAAGAAAAGACACAGAGTAAGGAAAAATCATTTTTAAGACTTAGGGCCGGGACTTCCCTGGTGGTGCAGTGGTTAAGAATCTGCCTGCCAATGCAAGGGACACGGATTCGAGCCCTGGTCCGGAAAGATCCCACATGCCGTGGTGCAACTAAGCCCATGCGCCACAACTACTGAGCCTGCACTCTAGAGCTCGCGAGCCACAACTACTGAGCCTGCGTGCCTAAAGCCCATGCTCCGCAACAAGAGAAGCCGCTGCAATGAGAAGCCCACACACCACAACGAAGAGTAGCCCCGGCTCGCCGCAACTAGAGAAAGCCCGTACGCAGCAACGAAGACCCAACACAGCCAAAAAAAAGACTTAGAGCTAGACAAGGTCCTAATGTATAGCACGGAAACTATATTCAATATCCTGTGATAAACCATAATGGAAAAGAATATAAAAAAAGAATGTATATATGTATATAACTGAGTCACTTTGCTATACAGCAGAGATTAGCACAATACTGTAAATCAACTATACTTCAATAAAAAAAATTTTTTTTAAAAAGACTTAGGGCTATATAAAAGAGAAAGGAAGGGAAAGAGGAGGGAACTAACATTTGCTGGGCACCTCCTATGTTCTAGGGACTATGAGAGGTGCTTTGCATATCTTGTATGATTTAATTCTCACATCAACCCTATGAGGAAAGTTATTATTCCCATTTTACAGATGAGGAAAGTGAATCTCAAGAGACTAAATAATGTGTCTAACATTACATTGCTTGGATCCAAATCTTAATCTGCCTAATTCTAAGGCCCATGATCTGCATATATACTGGGCTCTCAAATAACCCTGCCCCACTGCAATGAAGGAGTCTGAAAAACAAACTGAAGAGTCACATACCTTTTGTGTTTCATCCTTCTTCTCTTGTTTGAGAATGTCAGTTAAGTTAATGAGCTTTTCCATAGCCTCAACCTGCCTATTCAGGTGCTTCAAATACATCCCACATGCACGGCAATAGGACTCCAAAAGCAGGCCAAACCTCTGACTAACTGTTTTATTGTGCATCTCAGATCTAAAAGGTCAGTGGGAGGGAGGGAGGGAGGGAGAGAGAGAGAGAGAGAGAGAGAGAGAGAGAGAGAGAGAGAGAGAGAGAGAGAGAGAGAGAGAGGGAGATTCAAATGAGTAGTATACACATAACCTTTTTTAAGAAACCCATTTTCTAAATTCAAAAAATGTTATAATCATGTAACTAATACTAACTAATACAATCATACTAACGAATGATAGGCTTTAAATCATTTAAAACCTATCATTTAGAAGCAAAACAATTAAGAGTTTCAGGTAGTTCCTGGAAATATAAATTTTAAAAAAACTAGATTTTAGGTTTATTTCAACTACTTTTCATTTACTAATCTTAGCACAAAATACATAAACATGAAAAAAGGAAATTAGGCACAAAAATAATACAATGAATAGAGAGGGAGTGAAGAGCTCAGTGAACACTATTTGACTCTTCTGGCATACATGTCCCTTTTCTGTACTGTGTCTGAATTTAAGTTATTCTTAAATTTATTTTTTGCTACATTGGCTCTTTGTTGCTGTGCACGGGCTTTCTCTAGCTGTGGAGAGTGGGGGCTACTCTTCATTGCAGTAGGCAAGCTTCTCATTGCGGTGGCTTCTCTTGTTGCAGAGCATGGGCTCTAGATGCGTGGGTTTCAGTAGCTGTGGCACGAGGGCTCAGTAGTTGTGGCTCTCGGGCTCTAGAGCGCAGGCTCAATAGTCGTGGCACACGGGCTTAGTTGCTCCATGGCATGAGGGATCTTCTCAGACCAGGGATCGAACTCGTGTTCCCTGCATTGGCAGGTGGATTCTTAACCACTGTGCCACCAGGGAAGTCCCTGAATTTAAGTTATTTCAAACCTAGCTTCTAGATTCTATTTTAAATTTATTTTAACATTTAAAAAATCATGTTAATTACAAATCTGTTTCTAAATTTATAAAAAAGTGCATGGTTTATGACCTCTAACTTTGTGTATTAGATATAGCATATTCTGCAAAATATTTTTTATTCTTAATTAGCTTATTTTCTAGTAAGAAACTTGGGGTTTTGTAATTATTGTTCTGAATTCCAAGGCAAGATTTTTTGGGGGTGGGGGGATATCTTAATCCACACATACGGTGAAATCAATTGCAACATTAATCTGGACCTAGCAAATTTTACTTTGCTTAAAGTAGAATCAAAATCTTTAAAATATTTCAGCTCTCATTCCTGTATAAATTTAGTTTTTAATTTTACTGCTTACTTAATGTTAAGAGAAGAAAAAGCTGAGGGAAGTTCATCACTGGTAAACAATATACGTTCAGTATGGAAAAACTCTTCTAGACAAACAAAAACAACAGTATATAAGTAATACATATTTATACATCAACTGAGAATACAAGTAATATATATATAAAGAATTAAATGGGAAAATAATTTGACTTACTTTAAATGCCAAAAGAAAAAGTGCCCAATCCTTTGATTAGTCAATGCTTTTTTGAGTAAAAACCTCACAAGTAGGTTATCCAAATACTGTCATATTTTAGGACCTATTGATTAAAAACAAACAAACAAACAAAATAAAAACAACTCTACAGTCAATCAAGGTCAGTTTCTGCATGGTTGGATTTAAAGAAAAATTTTTTAGGAAGAAAATAGATACTACTGGTAATAAAACTGACTTTTAAAAATGCATAAAACCAGCTATACAGTAGGTGTTGGAAGGTGGCATGGATTTAGAATAAAACATTATTTTTTCTATTTTACCTGTACTAGCTGAATTAGGTACTGAGAAAGTTTGTCCTCTGTTAAATATTTTTCTAAGCATGCGAACAGCAAAACCCTCGAACCATAGGATCTGGGTATTGCAGTCCAGAAGCTCCATAGCCTGTTCAGTTTGATTGAGGCCAATCTTTTACAAGCAGTACATCTGTGTATGAGTGGAGATAACAGATCATATTTAAAAACCAAAGATAGTTGTGAATGAACCCTCTTAAAGACATTATCTTAATTGCTATTTTAAAATTAGATAAAAGCCCCCTTTTATGAATTCAGTGCTTAAAATTTTTAGTTCTAATTAATCAGTGGAAGTTATGTAAACAGTATTTTTCTCTACTATACAGATCTTCCTCGACTTACAATGGGCTTATGTCTTGATAAGCCTATCATAAGTTGAAAATATCTCAAGTCAAAAATGCACTTAATACACATAATCTACTGAACATCATAGCTTAGCCTAGACTACCTTAAACATACTCAGAACACTTACTTTAGCCCACAGCTGCGCAAAATCATTTAACACAAAGCCTATTTTATAATAAAGTGTTGAATATCTCATGCAATTTGTTGAACACTGTACTGAAAGTGAAAAGGAGAATGGCTGTATGGGTACAGAATAGCTGTAAGGATACTGTTTGTTTACCCTCACGATCATCCGGCTGACTGGGAGCTGTGGCTCGCTACTGCTGCCCAGTATCAGGAGAGACTATTTTACCACATATTGCTGGTCTGAGAAAAGATCAAAATTCGAAATGTGAAGTATAGTTTCTACCTAATGCATCTCACCTTCTCACCATTGTAAAGTAATAATATCTTAAGCTGAACCATGGTAAGTCGAGGACCATCTGTATTATCATTATTAATTAATTTAAAACATAGTCTATTTCATTTCTTATACTTATGCAGACTTTCTGAGAAAAAACAATGTGAATGACATACCAAATTTGTGCAACAGTTTATTCATAATCTCAAACATGCATTTACCTGAGCTACTTCAGCTCTAGAATTCCATTTAACAGACAGAAGCAATTTGGGTAGAATTTCAGGGATAGTTACACAATAGTGTCTGTGGGAAAAGACAAAACAAACAAAAAAAACATTCTTACATATTATTCAAAAGGCCTAGATGTCTAAATTTGTGACTATGCAATCTTTAGAAGTTCCAAACACTTTTAAACTTCTTACCATTACTAGCCTTCTTTAAAATCAAATAACCTGTGTTTAACACTATTAGCTGCACATATATGTACATAGATACAGTTATAATGGCATGGAAGACTAAAGGAAAAGCCAAATGGAGGACAGGTACTTAGGAAAAATTATGAATTTATGTTATAGCACTCTTTATATAGCTCCTATTCTTCATCTACTTAGTCGCAGTGAACGATGAGAAGAGTTTACCACTTCTACTGTGGTCACTGGACAAAATTTATGTTTAAATGAACTTGCTGCAGAAATGCACTGCAACTGCCTTATTTAAATAAACCAGGGTACACTTACTAAGTTGCAGGATAATTTCTTCAGAAGTGAAAATAAGGCATTACAGTATTACTTTAAGGAAGTGTAAGAAAAAATGAAAAATGGAAGGAACTCCTAAAAATGAAAATATCTAGACCAATTAAATCACAGCTAAACTGATCTAAAACTAAGGTTTTGTTTTTTGTTTTTGGATCTTAAATTTTATTTGAAAACAAACCAAAAAACCAAATCCTAAAAAATGTCATGTCAAGGATTCAGAATTTTAAAAAAGCCTTCAATCTGCAAGGTTATTACCAATGCAGCATGATTTTCTAGAAATACTGATCTATAACCACAGTTCAAAAAAGGATAATGTTTGTAATTTAAAATCATGTAAATTACGCTTTATTTACTCTAATAGGTAATGGCAGAAGCATGGCAAGATCAGCCAAAGTCAGTTCTTTCTTCTGAAATGGAAGGAACAGAGACTCTCTATCTTAACACTTACCTGTGGCTCCACAGAAAATCTTTCTCTTGCTCAGTGATTTCAGATAGAGGATCTCGTGTACAAATTGCTCGGAGCTGTTCTTTATCATTTTCTCTTAATTCATTATCTCTAGCTAGTCTGTTACTCTGTAAAATAAAGTAATATCTTATATAATTTTCTTTGCCATACCCCCCCCGATTCATGACTGATCTGCAAAAAAAGAAAATTAATTTTCAATAAACTTTACATTGCTTATTAACTGTTAAAAAACAGTTTATTCTCATTGCAAGACTTTATTTTCAGGGATGGGGAGAACACACTTAAGACAGTTATTTGTGGAACAAATCCAATAATTTACTTGGTTAACATTACCACCAACCAAAGAACAGTTAAGTGCCAAAATTAGTCAGGGATAAGGCTAGATTTGGATACTAGGGGGTGGTAGTGAACAATTTACTTCTCTTCCTGATGAGGACCCTTCCTAGTATCCTATTAACTAATCTGCTAATGTTTCTGGAATAAGAGAGAAAATTAAAAAGTAAAATAATAAAATAAAAATATAAATTCTTTCATAATCCTTCCCTGAAAATATCCTTATAATCACTTGCAAGGCTTTCTAATTTTAAAAGTAAAAATAAGGGAAAAAAGGAGAAAAAAAACCCATCCACATTAAAACACTGCACATTGAATGTTTGGAAACTAAAAAGAAAATATCATAACTTTTGGTGTAATTCCAAGATTCCAAGTAATATATTTATTCCCTTTAAATACAAATATATTAACCACATAGTGAATAATTATGAACGCATATTAATGTATCATGCAAAACACACTCCCCTTAGGATGAGTTACACATATTCCTATTGGCTAAAAATGAAAGCAGACATCCATGCTACTTGGTTTTTATACATTTAAATATTGTTAATTTATCCAACAGCATAAAGAAATATTACGGGCATATATTCACTCAACAAATCTTTATTAATACATGTACTGTGTACCTTGTCCTGTTCTTATTGTTGGGCTCAGAAAATAGTAAAACACCCTGTATTAACAGAGCCTCTATTACAGTGGGAAATTAAATGAACAAATAAAAATACTGGAGTAGATATAGATAAGATACTCTGGGTGCTGTGACAGAGAAGGACTGAGTGGCTACTTTAGACTGGGTGTTCAGGAATGGCCTTTGAGAAGGTAATATTAATTTGTGATCCAAATGACAAGAAAGAACCATCCACATTAAGACCAGGGAAAGACTACTGCAGATGAAGGAAGCAGTGAAAGTGCCCCAAGGAAAGAATGAGTTTGGTGTGAAGGAGGAACAGGAAGAAGACCAGGGCATCTGAAGTCCAGTAGATGAGGGAGAGGAGTGACAGGAGGTCATGTTCAGAGCATGTAAAATTTGCAGGTCAGGGTAAAAGGTCTGGATTTTACTTTTAGCGAAAGCTGTTTAAAGGATGAATACTATTACTTGATTTATCTTTTATAAGTATTATTCTGGTTGCTTTGTGGAAAGCAGGAGACCAGTTAGGAGGCTACTGCAATAGTCCAGGTAAGAGAATACTTAACCCTCAACTCATCAGAAAAAGTAGTCATTAAAACTTATCATCTGGGTTCCAATGGACTCTGAGTTCTTTTACTTACTGATTTTTGTTTATATTTTTAATACAAAATAATTTAAAGAATAAAGTGATGGTGAAAAACAATTTTATTAGACATCTTAATAAGAATACAAACACAGTAAAACCAAATTTATAATCCAAAATGGGCAACATATGTTGAATGCAACAAACTTGCTCATCAGCTGTCATGTGTGAGCCTGAATATATCCATCTTGTGAATACTGATTCCAGATTTCAAATACATATCTAGTAAGTTCTAGTTTATCATTACTTCTGGTTTTTCTTCTCACACTTGCATTGTCAAAATACTTTTGAAAACTTTGATGACTCATAATTTTGTTGAAGAAAGGACAGCCATCTTCTTTGCTTCAGAACTGCAAAACATTTCTATTTTTTATACTTACAGATATCAATCAGAATAATCAATCCAAGGATTTAAAAAATTTCTACATCACCTTTTTCCTTCCAGTCATTTTTATACATAACTGCCTGCAGCATTTATCTACTTACTAAGTAAATTCTGATGCACAACATCATAAAAGATGGAAAGAATACTGCAAAAGATGAGGTGTGGGCTGGGTTCTTGTTAAGAAATACTGTGTGATAAAGTCATTCCTGCAGAATGACTAACTGATGTTAGTCATTTTTTGTCCTTGGAGATACACTGTTCACTCATCGTTTCCTGAGTTTGAGAAAAATTCATCTAGGATATTGTCATCTGATATTTCACTTACATGATCAATTTTAACATCATCATTCAAGCCTGGAATAGTGGTTCTCAACTGGGGTGATTCTGCCCCTTCTAAGAGGAACCTTTGATACTGTTTGGACACATTTTTGATCGTCACAGCTTGTGGCAGTGGTGGTGCTGGCACCTAGAGGGTGGAGGCCAGGGACACTGCTAAACATCCTGTAATGCACACAACAGCCCCTACAACAAAGGAGTTTTTGGCCCAAAATGTCAGCAATGTTGAGGCTGAGAAACTTTGCTTTAAAGTGCTATTATCTGTCTCTTTGTATTCATACTCTGATTTGCTAATAATTGTGAAATATTTTCCTCTGTCAATTTTCTTCTCTTTGGCATTATCAGTGGAAAGGGAAAAATTCTGAATTATTAACAGTGTTCAATTAAAGCCTAAAAAATAACAACAACAAAACACTACAAAGATGGTGTTTGCAGACTTCCTTTATACATCTGGAAATATGATGCAAAACACTGGGCTATGCAATGAGAAGACTGAAGGATGATGTAATAGTGATGATTTATCTCACTACTGTATCATCCTTCTAGGCTATTTTATCCTGTTATATTTTTATATTATTTTAGTCTTTTTTTTTTTAGCATAGTTGGAATTAATTCATGAATAATGATGAAATAGTAAAATGTTTTAAGATACAGGAAAACTAAGATCCTATTATTATTTCTAAGAGTTATAAAAGTTTTCAATAGATCCAAAGGTAATTGAAAGATAGAGTCAGTTTTATTCTATTATAAAAATAAACAGGGACTTCCCTGGCGGTGCAGTGGCTATGAATCTGCCTGCCAATGCAGGGGACACGGGTTCGAGCCCTGGTCCGGGAAGATCCCACATGCTGCGGAGCAACTAAGCCCGTGTGCCCAAACTACTGAGCCCGCGCACCACATCTACTGAAGCCCACGTGCCTAGAGCCCGTGCTCCACAAGAGAAGCCACCGCAATGAGAAGCCCACGCACCACAACGAAGAGTAGCCCCCGCTCACCGCAACTAGAGAAAGCCAGCACGCAGCAACAAAGACCCAACGCAGCCTAAATATAAATAAAATTAAAAAAAAAAAAATGGATAAGGGTTCCAATTTCTCCACATCCTCACCAACACTTGTTATTAAAAAAAAAAAAAAAGTTTTTCTTTTTTCTTTTTGAAATAAAAAAAATTCTTCTAAGGAAGAAAAAGTCATAAAATATCAATCCTTACAGAGTTAGAACTGCTCAAAAAGGAAACTCAAAAGCTAAAATTTGCTCCAACAAGCCAATGATGTTGGATGTTTGATGGCAAACTGAGTTCAATGGCTGAATTTATGAATAAAATAGGAAATAAATGAGTTTCCAAGTATGTGACTTGACTCTTGTAATTCAGTTAGTTTAAAGGTGTAACTAATTGGATAGGGTTATGGACATTTTATGGAAATGCTCATCAGTATTTTACCCCCAATTTCAAAAGTAAGGAATTCCTGTCTAGTTAGAATGGTTAAGAGTAAAAGACTTCATACTAATTAAACAGTGACACTGGATAACTTATTTCAACTCCTTAAGCCTTTTCCTTACTGGTAAAATACAAATTATAATAGCACCTACCCTCAGAGACTGCTTTTAAGATTAAATGAGGTAATACATGAAAAGTAATTGGTATGGCATTTGGTATATGGTAAGCACTTAATAAATGTTAGGTATATTCAAAGAACTAAACTTACAGAGTAGGGTTTTTCAAGAAAGAGAATCCCTTTTTAATGTCAAAAAAGCTAATTGTACCTTCAGTAAATGACAGAATTCAGTAATGATTTTAAATTAATTTCTACTTAACAAAATATCTTCTACATAGTTCTGCAAGTAAACAGGTAGGAAGATTATTATTACTATTATTATTATTCTGTTTACAAAAGGGATTGGTAAACTCCTTACTGAGAATACAACTAATAAAGTTAAACTAATAAAGTTCCTAAGCATAGGATTCCAGGCTACCCCAGGGTGCTAATATTACTGTTACTGGGGGTAGTCTTATCTCAGGAACCACATTCATTGAATGGTCTATCTATAACCTTCAATTAGGCCAAAGAAAATGGTGATAAATTAGAAAACTGGGGAAAGAGACAGCAAAGAACAAAATTACCCTCTTCTCTCAGTACTGACACTTTTGCCCTTGAGAAATAAGGGAGAGTTTATGATCTTATTTATTTTTTTAACATCTTTATTGGAGTAGCATTGCTTTACAATGGTGTGTTAGTTTCTGCTGTATAACAAAGTGAATCAGCTATACATAAACATATATCCCCATATCTCCTCCCTCTTGTGTCTCCCTCCCACCCTCCCTATCCCACCCCTCTAGGTGGACACAAAGCACCGAGGAGAGTTTATGATCCTTGAACGTAGTTATACTGTGGTTCAAAAGTTACAGCCAAGATCAGACAAATAGATCAATATTTAAACTCCATTTTATATATATTCTTTTCTAGCATGTCTGGACTATACTGGTATGCTATTTCCTCTGCTTCCTTGCTCAACTAACAACATACTTATATCTTGGTTTCAAGTTCAAGGTTATTATCCCAGAGAGGTCTTTCCTGAACCCAAAATACATTAGCCTTTCTCCCCAAAACCCTATGTTAGTCATTCTTGACACACTATTGTTTCCTTCATGGCACTCACCATGATTTATGATCTTATATTTCTGCTTTTACCAGTTTCAGGCCTATTTTCACCATTAGACTGTAAATCAGTGGAGGTCTCTTTAGGTCACAACTTTATTACCTGGTACCTATTGTATAATAAATATATACATATAGTCAGTATTCAATAAATATTTGTTAAATGAGGCAGGCTAAACTAAGAAGAGGCAGAGCTGCAGTAAAAATATTAGCATACAGAATTTTATTATATTGCAATACTGTTCTAGAGCCTGAAGTTATCTATGCCAGTGTGACTAAAACACATGAAACCTTTTCTATACAAAGAGTAACAGTATGTAGCCAAAGGCAGTGATTATGACTGATACTTAAGGAAGACTCATTGATTTGCCTTACCAGTCCTGCATGGGAATAACTAAATCCTGCTTCTCGGGATACAGACCAATTGGCATGCTCTTCAATCACTGACATATCTGGAAACTTTACCACACTGCTGAACCAGTCAAACTCCAACTCTAAACATGGAGTTTCCTAAGAGATGGAATAAAAGTTATTATACATATTACACTTGACTGGTACACACACAAAAGAAAAAAAATCTAATTTATGATAATAAAAAGCTTACTTTATTTGGATTTGATCCAGTAACACCAATAGGGTTCAGCAAATCTTCTAGTCCATGAGGTACTGGCCAAAGATTCAAAGCCATTTTTCCAGATACTAGAGTATCTGTGTAATCAAACAAGTTTATATTTCCCCAGGCCAATGGACAGTGTTCCTTAAAAAACAGAAAAATGTTCACTACTCTGTAGATTAAATTATAAAACGCATTTCAAAATATTGATACTTTTCTTTCCCAGAAAGGAGAAATCAACAACTGTCTTTTTCATGGTATCTATAACAAGTCACATTAATTTTTTCAAAGTATAAATAGTTTCTTTCCTTTTTCCCATTTGAAATTACATGTATTTTTAAATTATAAATAGGAAATATGAACCAAAGCAAGCAAGACAGACATTTGTATGTAGTCACTCTGCAAGTTTAAAAATTTTATCAGTATGAACTCAGGACATATTCATCATAAAATAAATTCTGGAAGCTCTACCAAGCTATTCTTCTCTAAATAAATATATTATTTAAAAATGTTTATTAAGTTATTAAACAAAGAAAAAATAATATCCATTTCTTGAAAAAATTCAATCAGCAGTATAATTAGGAGTTTTTAGAGGTGAATGATTGTTCCTTTTGAAATACTTTACCTCTTTAGCACCCTTTCGGCCTTTAACAGAACAAATAGAAAGGCAAAGTCGAGCAGCACGAGGAAGATCAGGAATGTATATATCGTAATTCAGCCATTCATTCCACCTATGAAAAGTTAAGAAAAAAATAATTTACCAAAAAAGACTTTGTCTAGAGTATATAAATGACTCCCATAAATCATCAAGAAAAAGATAAATCAGATGAAAACCAAGCCAGAGACTGACTGGAACAAAGAGTTCACAAGGTCATATTTAAATGGCTAATACACATGAAAAAGTAGCCAGTATCAGGACCTCCCTGGTAGTCCAGTGGTAAAGAATCTGCCTTACAATGCAGGGGACGTGGGTCCGAACCTGGTCAGGGAACTAAGATCCCACATGCCGCAGGGCAACTAAGCCCGCCCGCCACAACTACTGAGCTTGCGTGCCCTGGAGCCTGCGCGCCACAAGTAGAGAAGAGAAAACCCTCACGACACAACTAGAGAGAAGCCTGCGCGCTACAACTAAGACCTGACGCAGCCAAAAATAAATAAATAAATCTTAAAAAAAAGAAAGTAGTCAATATCATGTCATTCAAAAAATGCAAAATAAAAGATATCACTATAAAAGAGAATGGCTAAAACTATAAAGACTGATGATACTAAGGGGTGGTAAGGAGGTACAGTAACAGGAAATCTCATACATGCTAGGGGAGGTGTAGTTTGTACAACGAATTTGGAAAGCATAATCTATTAAAACTGAACCATGACTCAGCTCCACCTCTAGGTATAAAACCACAGAAATGTATGCATTTTTGCACAGAATGTTAATAGAATTATTTACAGTATCCCCAAACTTCAAAAAATTCAAATGACCAACAGTAGAATAAATGGTAGTATAGTCATATAATGGCGTACTATATATCAACAGAAATGAACACCAGTTATTTACAATATGGATGAAATCTTACAAACATAATATTGAGTGTAAGAAGCTAGACACAAAAGAATATCTACTCCTTCAGTCCATTTATATAAAATTCAGGAACAACCAAAACTAACCAATAGTGTTAGAAATCAAGACAGTAGTTATCTTTGGGGAGGAGAGAAGATTAATGGATTGGGAAGGAGTGTGAGGAGGGGTTTTTGGAATGCTGGTAAATGTTCTAATTCTTGACCAGCACAGTGGCTATACAGGTATTCACCTTGTGATAATTCACTGAACTGTGCAATTATAATTCATGCATTTGTGCTATATTTCAGTAAAAATAAAAAACAAATTAGCTTACAGAAGAGGCAAAGAGAAAAGGGAAACTAAACAAGATAAAATTAGATTTCCTATTATGATTAAAATTATATTTAATTACTTTTATATATGATGTAGTTTCATTCAGAAGGGCCTATTAATTTAAATAAGTCAGTATGTAAATAAAATAAAGGATATGTAAGGAGAAAGTACGTAAATTTTAGAGTAACTAACTACTTCACAAGAGGTAATAAAACTTGACATTCATAATAAGGAAAGCATAAGAAGCTACTACAACAAGTGATGATAAAAATTATTCAAATTTTTATGATAAATTCCCTTCAATTTATTGGATGTTACATGCGAAATTATGTCTATATTTGGTAAACATACTTGTAAAGAGCCAAGTATAATAAGTAGTAGTTTTTTTTTTTTAATTAAAAAACATTATAGTAATGGCTAAAAGTTTGGACTCAGAAGTCAGACTACCTGGAGTAAAATCTTGTTTCTACTATTTTACTATATGTGTAACCCTCGCTTTGTCTGTTTTTTCATCTGTGAAATGGGACTAATAATAGTACCTACTCTCAGAAAGTTGTTTTGAAGATTAAATGAGATAACATAAGTAAAGCACTTAGAACAGTAACTGATCCATGTTAAAAGCTCAAGTGCTAGCTATTAACTTTGAAAACTTTTCAAATGGCTT
Organism: Balaenoptera musculus; assembly: GCF_009873245.2. Classification (NCBI taxonomy): domain Eukaryota; kingdom Metazoa; phylum Chordata; class Mammalia; order Artiodactyla; family Balaenopteridae; genus Balaenoptera; species Balaenoptera musculus. The sequence goes on along the minus strand of NC_045788.1, from coordinate 56,772,554 downwards.
CTTTATAATTCTGTTCTGTTTTCTGATTATAAATAAAACAAGACTTAATTAACAAAACAGTATAAGAATTCTACTTTTAATTAGTCAGACTAAGGTATAAAACCATCAGTAAAATAAGTTCTATTTATTCTAGTATCTTTGCTTGAGTGTGGGCAAAGATAAAAAGAAATATATTGTCCTTTTATACAGAGAAGACTTACATTTAAAATGGGGGAACTTAGCTAGAAGGAAATCGAAAGGGAAAGGAGACAACAAATGCAGGGAAAAGAAATACTGTGAGATTTGATAAGTCCACAGTAATTCAAGAAATATTAGAAGCTGTATCTCAAATGTACCTAGTACTTTTTACTACTCTGAAATTTTTAGAAGTGCTCATAATTAGTGAGAAAATTTCTACACACTTTCTAAGAGGACTGTGTCTTATTAATGTAGTTCAGTATTATGCTAACCGAATAAAGCATGTTCCTTTCACACACACACCCACCCATACCCAATTAAGTTCTTTACTTTGGCAATGGTTTTATATATATATTCCAAATTGATTTTGACATTGGAAAATAACTGGTAACATTTATAAGGAAATCATAAAGTATCTAATTTATTTAGCATATAGAAAGAACAGATTTAGAACAATCACTTAATCTCAGTAAGAATTTTTAAGATTCTATCTTTCTAATAACTTCATATACTTTTACCTCTGATCTTTTTTGTAAATGCAGAAAAGTTTTAAAATTTACTTAAATCTTTATACTACTACCACAGGGATTTTACCTTACAGATATTCTTAAAGGAAAGACAATAAAATATAAGTCCTTTATGAATAGCTACTTCAAGATATTAAAATTTTGACATTTTAATCTTATATTATTAAATAAATTTACCTTTTACTTTTCCAAAGCCTGTTTATTCTTGGTACTTGAAAGAACTAGGATAAATCTATCCAACATTATTTTGGGGTCTTTGCTTGGGGATTGTTGAACTCCTTAGATTGTTGGTTTTATAGTTTTCACCAAATTTGGAAAATTCTGGCTATTATTTCCTCAAATATTGTTTTTCTGCTCCTTGCACAACCACCCACCTAACCTGTGACAGATATGCTGTGTGAGTGGGAAATAAACATTTGTTGTTCTAACAAAAAATTTAGAAGATTCTGGTGTGGTCTGTTGCCACAGCATAACTTCTAACCAGAACGATGTATTGATACTTTCTGACCTATGATGGTTCAGACAGGGTGGGGAACTATTTCCCTTCCTCCTGGTAGAGAAGGCTACCATCTCTTTGAACTTTACATAGGCTCTCTCACCTCTATCAATTTAATTACAACACCAGAACTTTTTCTTGACTCTCCTAGAACTCAGTCTGAATTGATTATGAAATTTACTTCTGGAAGATCCACTAGTTAGCTCTATTGCTAGTCTAAAAAGTCCATCTTTAACATTTAATTCCAATTTGAGTTCTCTTAAAATATTACTATTAATTTCAAGAATAAACTCTTATCCCCAAATGATTCTATACAGAGAAGCAAAGAAATGGCAGGATGTCAAGCTGTTGAATTACACTACCTTTTATTTTTTCATTTTATCTAGGCAGTAATCATTTAAAAATGTTCCCAATAACACCCCCTCCCACTAAGAAACCGGTTTGTTCCCCAAGATTCTTTATTTGAATGTCATAAATATGTATTCTTGGGAGTACTGTAAAGGAAACTGACTCAGAGTAGTCCAGCTCTAAAGTTGTTTGCCAACTCTCACTTATTAATGGAAATGCAAATGGAGATAAAAAAGGAATAAAATGCTAGGTTTATGGATCTAATGTAAGGAATCATCAGCACAAAATTATAACCACATTCTGTTCTCTCCTTGACACAATGAGAAGAGAGGATCAGAAAAACCCTTCCGATAACATTTTAGGGAGAATCAATAAAGTGATCCTGTGACTGATACTCATTAGACGGAATGTCCTCATGTTCTATATGTAAATGTCTGGTAATTATATATGACTTGTATCAAACTAATGATGTAAACTACACTACTTTTATTTATTATACTGCTAAACATTAATATGACTTTTGGAAATATAAACTCATATATACTTCCTTACCTGGGATTGGAACAAGGTACTCTTTGAGTGTTCACATTATCACATAAGGGTTCTCCTCCATGGTAGATACCTGTTCGAACATAGATCTAAGGAAAATAAAAAGTTATGTGTATACACATACATATATATATATATATATATATATATATATACACACACATGCACACATACATACTAGACCAGACCAATATTAAACATTATCAAAACAATGTAACTGATATGAATGAGAGAATCAATTAAAGTTTCTGTTCAGATGTAGCTTTTCTGGTCTCTTTTTCTTCACATGTGTAGTAAATTAATATTGATGCAGATTCTTCACCAAAATGTACTGCTGCCTTCAGGTGGACATTACACTATTAAAAATCAAGATAGGCCCACAATCCCTTTAGGCCAGGTATGTAATTCAGAGTTTTTCATATTTTAGAAAGATAAATTGGTACATATACTAAATATTACTTAGTACTCTTAGCAGTTAAAGCAGCACTCCATAAAGAAATTAATATTTCTGCAACAAAACATATGGATATTTACACTAAGTGGGATAAATAAAGACTGTAAAAAACCTCGCTTCAGGTTAGGTCAGGTTTTCCTGCCAAATGAATTCTGTAAAAGTTTGGTTTTAAGAGCTTGGAATTATGGGTATTAGAATTATTAGAATTAGGGATATTAGAATTACAGAAAATGACTGTAAGCTGAGGTAGATGTTTTCTAGCCAACTGAAAACATACTGCAGGCCAATAGATCATTATACACTTCAATAAAAAAGATTTATATAAAATAATTTATATACAATAATAAACATCAACACTTGACCTTACCTTGTCAATGTCTCGAATATTTACATTTACATAGGTTGCACAAAGAATTTTTATTCTAAGTGCACTATTTATAACCCAAAGGGATTTTGTAGATGTTTCTCCATTCATATATGGTGTAGCTGTGGAGATGCGTCTGGAATAAGATGGCATTGTAAAACAGTCCATTGGCAGTTGAGAGTAGAGGCTTTCTTTAGCCATTAGCATCAAATTGGGCATCCTCCCAAGCATTATACAGCTTCTTATATACTGTAAGAGATTAAGGTGGGAGGAGAGAAGCCATTTCTTGTAAGGTTTTTCATTTTAAAGGCAACATATAAGAGTACTATGAGAATTTACATACTAATCTGCAAAAGTAATTAAAAAATCAAACATTATAGACACATTTCTTAGCAGCTGCTATATTTATAACATTTAAAAAACTAACATTTGGGAGTTAGGCTATAGCACAGATAAACCAAACACATCTTGAAATATAAATTGTATAAAAGAAAAGAAAAACAAAGGTCAGCTTTTTAGACTGTAGCTCTACCTTTAACTGGAAGGAAAAAGAAAGAAAAGAAAAATGGAATTAAAAATAAGGATAAGAAGATACTCATTATGAAAACACTAGATATTAGAATTACAGAAAAGGACTATAAGCTGAGGTAGATGTTTTCTAGCCAACTGAAAACGTAACGCAGGTGCTTGTTAAAGGAAAAGCAACATCATTTAGAAAGCCTCTGCCATTCAATCTATTAAGTCATACTGATGTCAAATCCAACAGTTGCTGCCCACTTGTTCTTCTGTCCCAACATTTCTTGAGAAATATTTGTTTTGTTAAAAAAAAAAACAGAACAAAAACACCCAAAAACCACAAAGAGAGGAGACTAATAAAATTATGGAATATGTTTTAAAAAATATTAAAATGCATTGGTTTGAACTCTGAAATGGTAGTTAGGATAGAGATTTTTAAGCAACTGTACACATATTACAAAAACCTATTTTCTTACCCATAAGCCCTACTATACTGTAAGCAACCTAAAAGCCAGAACCATGTCTTGCTTGGTATTGTAAATCAGTACTTGACATATGCTTGGTACAAATACGCTTGCTTCTTATAGGTATTTATTTAATGAATAGAAATAGAGAGTAGGGAAGTATTTATAGTATACCTTAATTAACTATAGATCATGGATTTTTTGAAATGTTTATTTTAATTCCTTCTAGTGCCACTGCTTGGGAGGGGATAAAAATCATTAAATACCCCATATTTGGGGATTAGTATAACTGCGAACTTTTTTTTTTTTTTGACAAAGAACACATTTACCTTATTGCTTACACTGCCTATTCAAATGAATACAACAAACACTTTTTTAAAAAAGTAAGGCACATGAAAAGCCTTTTGGGCAAATTCCATGTTATTTAAAATTCCTATTGGCTATAAAATTATTCCCACTATAGAACTGGACCTATCCAGAAAAGCACACGATGCATTTTTTGCATGTAGAATACCTGAAACATTATTATATCTTACCTCATGGCACAATTAAACAGTCACCAAATCAAATGTTTGTATCTGAATAATGATATAACTATTGTTACAACTGTAAAACATTAATCAGCTTACCCATATATGTAGTCAGGTCCCCAAATATTAATTATATAAAATCTAAAAGAATAGCATCAGTTGTCTCAAATTCATCAGTCTCTCAAATTAAATATAGTGTAAAAAATAAACTTATTAATGCTATTTACTAATATTAATTATTTAATTTTGGGAATTCCCTGGCAGTCCAGCGGTTAGGACTTGGCGCTTTCACTGCTGGAGCACGGGTTCAATCCCTGATGGGGGAACTAAGATCCCGTAAGCTGTGCAGCATGGCCAAAAAAAAATTTTTTTGATTTTCAAAAACTATGTCCTAAATACAGATACCAGTTCCCAATGTGATTTACCTTTTAAATTTAAAATTAAGATCTTTGAAGTTTGTTACTCACCTTATACTGACTCAGAGGATATTTTTCTAGGAAGTATTCGTCACATCCACACACTTTTAAAATATACTTGCCCTGATATTCTAAAACACAGAGTTTTAGTTGTTCAGATGATAGCAACATACTTCGAGTTTTTTTCCTGATTGCTTCAGCAATTACTTGTTCTGGCACACAGTCATGGTTGATTTTCAGAGTATACTTCTGCTTGTCATTATTTGGAGAAACTATTACCCAAATCACCACTATTATTTGCCCTATAATAGGAAAATAATATTAGATGCAGTCACCACATATATTTCATTCTTCAAGAGACAAATTTCAAAAAGTATGCACTAACCATAATGACTTATAATCAACCTTAATTAAATACAGGTAAATATCAGGTAGAACGACCAAATCTTCAAATCTGATAGGGCTGCCAAACCATGCCCAAATCTCATGTTTTAAGGCAAGCACACAAAACTGTGACTACTGTGTGTCTCAATTACCTGAGAGCAAGCTAACTTCCATTCTAAACTACATGACATACTTCATAGATACAACCCCTGTGAAGAATGACTCATGATGGCATCAAAGGTTCAATATTCAATAGTACCCTAAGTAGAAGAGTTTCTGGGAACTGTGGGAAAGAATCATGGAGACTTAAAGAAAGATGCTGAATCAGAATGAGAGAAAAGATGGGGGAGGAAGGGGAAAAAAATAAATTTTCTATTTTTTTTCCTTTTAAGAAGAATAATTAAGCTATAAGCTGGGGGACCAAAAAAAAAAAATAATGAAAATGAAAAGATTAAAACTATGTTAGAGTGGTGTAGGTATCCATAGTAAAATTCTTTCAAATTTTCTATATGTTGGAAATAGTTCATAAAGAGTAGTGGGGAAAAATAAAAAGAGCATTCCATTTTAAAAAGTATGCTAAAGTAGAAATGAATTTTTTTAAATTTATTTATTTTATTTATTTATTTTTGACTGCGTTGGGTCTTTGCTCTGTGCGCGGGCTTTCTCTAGTTGCAGCGAGCGGGGACCACTCTTCGTTGTGGTGCGCAGGCCTCTCACTGCAGTGGCCCCTCTCGTGGAGCACAGGCTCCAGGCACACAGCCTTCAGCACTTGCAGCACGTGGGGCTCAGCAGTTGTGGCCTGCGGGCTCCAGAGCGCAGGCTCAGCAGTTGTGGCACACGGGCCCAGCCGCTCCACAGCATGTGGGATCTTCCCGGACCAGGGCTTGAACCCATGTCCCCTGCATTGGCAGGCGGATTCTCAACCACTGCACCACCAGGGAAGCCCAGAAATGAACTTTTAATGAAGACCTTATGTTATATAAGCATTAAACTACTTTGAAAAATATGGCTAAAATAGTAATAAGATGTCTTAATTTATTCTACTGAGTGAATATTATATTTAATAGTGTATTAAGTTAACTTATTCTATAACTTTCAATTAAAAACTTCACTTTGTTATCCTGAAAAATATAAACATTTATCTGACACAATGATATTTTCATTTCTAAAACAATTAGTTTATATATTCTCATGTACACTTAATTCTAGAAATTGATATATTATCAAAAGTCATGATCAGAGTTAAATACTGCATCTAACATTAAGATTAGGAAATTTACTTTTTCGTTGTATATAGTAAGAATGTGTGACGCTTCCCCAAAATTTCATAAAATATTTCTATTTCTATTTATTTTTATTTGTAAAAAGATAATCAGCTATAATTCTGTAACAGTGAATTTCAAACTCCATGTTTTTTTTTTTTTTTCAGTTTTATTCTGAGATAAACAATTCACCAAGGGATCAGCACCATATGCACACATTCATTCAATCAATCACTACTTACTGCACACAAGTTGTATACCTGGAAAAAAAGACAACCCTCAGAATGGGAGAAAATACTTGCAAACAAATCAATGGACAAAGGATTAATCTCCAAAATATACAAACAGCTCATGCAGCTCAATATCAAAAAAGCAAACAACCCAATCCAAAAATGGGCAGAAGACCTAAATAGACATTTCACCAAAGAAGACATACAGGTGGCCAAGAGGCACATGAAAAGATGCTCAACATCACTAATTATTAGAGAAATGCAAATCAAAACTACAATGAGGTATCACCTCACACTGGTTAGAATGGGCATCATCAGAAAATCAACAAACAATAAATGCTGGAGAGGGTGCAGAGAAAAGGGAATCCTCTTGCACTGTTGGTAGGAATGTAAATTGATACAGCCACTATGGAGAACAGTATGGAGGTTCCTTAAAAAACTAAAGAAAGAATTACCATATGACCCAGCAATCCCACTACTGGGCATATACCCAGAGAAAACCATAATTCAAAAAGACACACGTGCCCCAGTGTTCATAGCAGCACTATTTACAATAGCCAGGTCATGGAAGCAACCTAAATGTCCATCGACAGACGAATGGATAAAGAAGATGTGGTATATATATACAATGGACTATTACTCAGCCATAAAAAGGAATGAAATTGGGTCATTTGTAGAGACCTGGATGGACCTAGAGACTGTCATACAGGGTGAAGTAAGTCAGAAAGAGAAAAACAAATATTGTATGTTAACGCATATATGCAGACTCTAGAAAAATGGTACCGAAGAACCAGTTTGCAAGGCAGAAATAGAGACACAGATGTAGAGAACAAATGTATGGATGCCAAGGGGGGAAAGTGGGGGATGAGGGTGGGATGAACTGGGAGATTATGATTGACATATATACACTAATATGTATAAAATAGATAACTAATAAGAACTTGCTGTATAGCACAGGAAACTCTACTTCACTTTGCTGTACAGCAGAAACTAACACAACATTGTAAAACAACTATACCCCAATAAAAAATAAATAAGTAAATAAATTCAATTATAAAGAAAATACAGCACACAAAGTATTACACATTTCATGAGGACTTGACACACAAATAAAATAATTCAAGATTTAAAAAAAAAAAGTTGTGTACTTGGCACTCAACTATATCTTGTCAGTAAAGCATTCCCTGCCTTCAAGAAGCTTATCATCTAGCTAGGATAAAAAGACTGTACAAAGATATACGCACAGATAGAAGTTTTCACTACAGCGACCAATTATGGTAGATTTACAATTTTCTTACCTTTATCCAATTTATTATATATGTGCTTTGGCAGTTCTGGTGAAGATTCTACATTTGGAGGATAGACATACATTGCTCTACTATGCGGTGAATTGAGATCCCTAAGATCCACAGCTTCTTTACAAACATTGAGAATATTTCTTCGGAAGTCCTGTACTTCTGGATCTTTAACCATATCGAATTCACACACTGGCATGCCGATAGCAAAACCTTAAAAAAATTATATAGAGAATATAACATTCTGTTAAACACACAGTAAGACCATGTTTATTGTAAATAGGGAACTTGGTAGATATGGAAGATCACAATAAAGAAGTTTCTCTTTGTTAATAAAATTTTTGATGAATACATATAGTAAGAATTGACAAGATCTCAAATATTTTTAATATATAAAATATGATCTGTTCGGCAATTTGGAGCAAAGGTAGCAAACATTATTCATATCAATTATTTTTTAAAAGACAAAACAAAACTGGGATATCACAAATATAAATCATCCCTACAAATGATACTTCTTAAAGAAAACTTTACAGAATAATACCAAGGTGTTAAAAATAGTTCTTCAGCCTAACAGTCAAAAAAACTTTAGATTTGTAATGATTTTATTTTGAAATCTATTATTTAAGATTACAAAGGTAATTAACCAGTTCAGACAAAATATTTTACTAATGAGAAAATAGTTAAGCTTCAAAGTTATTTGCATTTAGAATGGGATGACAAGGCCATTTCAAAATTTTATCATACCAATTTCTCGATTGAGGATCTTTTCTTCACGGTTGCCTACTGGTTCAATTACTTTTAAAAAGGGTTGAAAAAGCCGAAGGTCACAAAGTCGTCTTGTTTCATCAAAAAATTCTTCCCTTTCTGCTTCTTGGGTAACACTTACGAAAATGTAAGAAGATTCATCTTGAAGAAGTTGATGGAGAGGGTATTTTCTCGCTTCTTTAAATAGTTCATGCTTTATAGTTATTAATGTAGCCTCACGGAGGCATTCTAAAGTCACTATCATCCCATTTGGTAGTAAACATTCTACTAGGATTCTTGGGGGCATCAAGTGGATGCCCCACAGTTCACCTGATGATGGTCTTGGAGGCATTGTTCTTATCCTTTACAAGTTTTTACATATAAAAGTACTTTAAGGATTAGATGCGTGGCTGTCCCAAAGCAGAAATCTAAACCAAAGAAAGAAAAACATATGTTAAAAGAGAAACAACCATCGAAGAATACATTTATGGCATTACTAAATGCAAAAATTCATTTTCTGTAGTTTTGAATGGTAGGGTAAGTAATTACAATTCATCTTAGATTGTTGCTCCTAATTAGGCTAAAAGAATTGGTTCCAAAGCAGAAATTAGAAAAAAAATCACTTGTATTTAATAAATTCATTCAATAAAAAAAGTTTTATTTGAATGGATTTTTAAAGTCAGTTCTTATCAAGACAGAGCTGGGGCTATGGAGAGAATAAATAGTAAGTTGCAACTGAAACCAAAATTCCCATAATATATCATTCTTTTCTATTTTATGGAGCAACAGAATTTGGGCTGGAAAGGCTCTTTTAGATCATGGTCCATTGTTTTATTTTAAAGATGAGTAAAGTAAAGGCTAGAGAAGTCAAATCCTTTTCCTTTTTACACCCCTAACCTCCACCCCTGTGGTAACTAGAATTTACATAGCTTAGTCTTTTTTCTTTCTTAAGAAAAGAAAGAAAAATCGTTGTAATTTCCTTTTTTGTATTGATTATTGTCTAAGTGATATCTTAGACCATATCTAAGTATTTTAAGTATAATTAAATTTACTTAAGTATAAAGCTTAAGTATAATAAGCTTTTAAGTATAATTTAGTGTCATCAATGCATTTTCCTTGAGATATGATGAATTTGCAATGATCCATCCCTTTTATCAAATAACCCAGTGCTAATACTTCTGATTGAAATGAACTGATCTACACATCCAATTACTCTTTTTGTCAGTATAATGTTCCAACAAACTGTGTTAAGCACTTATAATATTTTGAAAAATATTAAGTATTATTACAATCTGAAGCCCTCACTTATTTTAGATGTCAACAACCTTAGGGGTTCCTTTGGAAGATACTGTCAAAACCCACAAAGCAAAATTTTATTTCTTGCTGTTTATATTTTCTTTTATTCAGTAAGCTAAACTGTAAAGATATAAGAAAAAATAAGGTCTGAGATATTAAGAAAATAAAAAAGAAATAAAAGTTAAGCAAGAGGAATGAATCAAAAAAGAGCCCAGATAACTTACGTATTCAATTACTCTATCAGGCACTGTAGACAATAGCTATAAATAACACTTCGTTTATTCACCAAAAATGTATTGGTGTTGTCCCCAGGACCATGTTAGGTGCTGGGAATATGATGATAAGTAAGACAGGCATGGCCCTTGCCCTCACAAGACAAAGTCAAGAGTGTGAAGGTTATGTGTATATGGGTGTTGGGTAATAAATTCACAGGTACAAAACAGAAAAAAAATGTTCTCGTGAAGTGCCAGGTGCTATAAAAGCACATAGAGTGGTCACCTAACTTAATGGAAGTTGGAGTGGGAAAGTTTTCCATAGGAGGTAACATATAAACTAAATTCTTTAGAGATAAGCAGAAGTTGAACAAACACAGTGAGAAAGAGGTGAGGAGCATGATATATCTAATCCAGAAACCTATCTCTGATTCCTTTATGTCATACTTGCCAACATCTAATCCATCAACAAATTCCGTTAATTCCATATCCTGAATCTCTTAGTACCTTGGGTCAGGCCACTACTATTTCTTGTCTGGACCACTGCAAAGGCCTAAATGGTCTTACTACATCTACATTTGCCCCCTACAATCCATCTTTCTCCTCACAGCCAGTGCAACCTAGAGAGAACAATAGGACCTATTTTGATCACACATTTCTGCTGTACCCATCCTCAGTTGCAAACAAGTGTTTATGGTATGCTTCAGAGTTATAACATATGAAGGAGGTGAGGAGTAGAAATAGGAGAAATTTCAAGCCCTCTCCCTACCTCTGGAAATACAGAAATCAATTGAAAAACAATAAGGAATAAAAAATTATTTTTTAATACTTGAAAATATTTTCTTCAAATTTATAAAAGGGACTCACTGAAGTTATAGGATTTAAAATATAATTATCCTATTTTCTATATTTTTAAAAGAAAATTCATTGGCTAGCAAAAAGACCAGATGGATCAATCTGAGTGCATAATTATAAAGTGACTTAAGCTAAGCTTTTTAAAAACATACAAAAAAATTTGAAGAATGCAAGGGAAAATGCCAAATGACTACTTTTAAATGATGATCTGCTTGCACAAAAAAGTTCAAACAAAAGCAAAACCAAACCACAAACCACACTAAAACAGCAGCTGTGTTTATAGTTTTCTTTGTTGAATGGCACTAACTGATCTATGTTACGGAATCATGTAGGCAACTATTTTATATATAATAAATAACAACCCCCAGAGTCCCATATGTTTCCTAAGAATTAGCAAAAGAGAAGTCTAGTACAACAGGAGATCACTGATTCTAATCCTTATTCTACTATAGTATATTTATGGGCAATTAACAACTAGTAAATACTCAAGACATGCCCTTCTCATTAAGAGAATAAATTCAATCACAGCTATAAGACACTTGGCGATCCTGGAAGGCAGGCACTGGTCGACACTCTGGTGGTACTATACAGAAGAAAGAGGAAGCTAACTATTTGTCTTCTTCTGCCAGGCCTTATTCTGTTCAAACCATTCCCTCAGAGCTCACAAGAACAGAAGTGTAGAAGAGGCAAATGGAGTTAACACTTAGTATTTAGTATATATCTTGCACTTATGCAGGCAATAACCCTTTTGGTGTAGGTAATAACCATTTTACATATGAGAAAACCGAAGGTCAGAGAAGTAATTTGCCACCAGTAAATGTTAGATATGGATTTTGAATCCAGGTCTAGATGATTTCAAAGTGTACATTATGGCAGGAATATTCACTGGTGGTAAATAAGAGAATGGGCTCTGAAGTTATATTGGATTCACATTCTGTCTGCCTTAGTTAACAGTTGTATGGCCTTGAGCAGTTTAATTCATCTCACAGCACCTTATATCACTCCCCACCCCTGCCGCCCCCTGCCCCAATTTGTTAAGTTGGGATAATGGCATATACTTCATCAGACTGTGGTATTAGATGAGGTAATATATGAAAAACATGTAAGCAAAGAGACTGGCACACTGTAAGCACTCAAAAATGTTAAATATTATTAATAAACCTGTTAAGTATACCCATATTATCTTTTCAAGCTATTATGAATTATTCAGGACTGGCATCAGTTAGGGATGGGAAAAAGGGGCTTGGGTTCTTTTACAGAGGGAGGCAAGTAAATAAGGAGCTTCAGCTTCATAAAGCAGCGCCAGTGTCAAGTGCTGAAACTTGAAGGTAGCACTGGTATTGCAAGGCTCACAAATGAGTTTAGAATGTGGCTCAGATGCTGGTACTTTTGCAGCTGCTTCTAGTTCCCCAAACCCCTAGTATCCCTATTTAATTGGTACAGCTATTTATGGCTTAGGTGTGAGGAATCCTCCTTTTTGGAGAAATGCTTGTGCCAGGTTCTAGGTTAAACAGTATGAAAACAATGGTAAATAGATGCTTTCTCTTTGGTTGTTGAGTTTACTGGGGAAAGACAAGACACAGGAACAACTTTAACAATGGAAAATTGTTATAAGACAGAATATGAACTTTGGAAAAGTCACAGGAAATCTCCAACTGCCTGAGGAGGCTAGGGGAGGCATCACAGAGGTAAAGTCTGAGTATTACAGATTAGTAGGGATTTTGCAGAGAAGAGGTGGCTTGGACATGGGAGAGCTAGATGAGAAGGGTGTTTTAGACTGCCACAAAAGTATGTGTGCAAAGTCACAGACCATGAAAGAATGCACCTTTTACCAGCAATACAGGTTGTTTTTATTACTTGAAGTGCATGAATAGGTAGGATACGTGATAAAGAAGGAGGGGTGAGAGGCAGGCAGGGGCCAGAAAGGTGGGCAGACTCCCTTTTAAGGAGTCTGAATTTTATGTGGTACACTCTAAGTAAAAGGGAGTCTCTGAAGTATTTTGAACATGAGAATGACATGACATATTTTTCATGATTTTTAAATTCAGATTTCTTAAAAAATGTGTTTTTAAGTATAGGATATAATCAAATTAACATTAAACCAAGGTGTAAAAACTTAATCTTCTCAATTTCCCAAATTTGGAGGAAAATCCCTAAAGTTAAGAAATCAGAGTATATAACGTTTTAAATAAACGGCCTTTACACTATAGAAAAAATTAAATGTTGATAAAGAAGGTGGAATTATCCAAACTTAAGGGCATAACCTATTTACAAAGAAAAACTTATTTGAAAAGCAGTAGAGGGGGATAAATCACTCTAAGATTAATATTTAAAATATGAATCTATGCAATTTGGAGGTCTGAGGTGACAAAAATGTATTTGCTAAAAAGAAAACACTTTAAGAGTCAAGGAACTACTCTATTGGGCTTTTGAGTTCAGAATGCCAGGACTAAATAGTCACATACTGACAAATCACAATTATTCAGAACTGTTAGGAATAAATTGGTTTTGCTTATCCTAATTTTTAAATATATCTAATAAGTTATTTCAACTGGGGCAGTTCTGTTTTCCTAAAAGAGTATATATAAATATATTTCACAACTTACCCTTTTCTTGATGAATTACAGTCCTTATTATAAAATGAATTGCTGTGCTATACTAAAACACAAGATAGCAAAGCTTTTCAGTATTACTGAGGAGTCTGAGGGTATTTCTGACCCTAAAACCAATGACCCCAGGTTGGAGACTGTGATTTAAAAACGCTCTCACCCCGTGGTTTTCTAGCAGTCAATGGTCACTTCTCAGCTGTGGCCAGACTGCCTTATGAGAGTAGCCTCCTGTTCTTCTGTTATTCATTTCTATTCAGCATGCACATTTGACCATCATTTTCTAACAGCCTATTAGCTAAAGGCCAACAGACCAAATGATATGAGAACCTCTGCTTTATGAGGTTAGAACAAAACATGTAACAGATACCTTGCTGATCAGAGACTTCTGTTTACTTCCTTGTTCTGGTATTAAAATTACTGTTAAAAATTACTGTGCTTAGGCAGGAGGCACTGAAAGTCTTTTTTGTTCTTAGAAGGCCTGAACCTGCATTTATGTCTTGGTAGGAGTTGGGTCTGTCTGCATTAGCAGTCCATGCGGGATGGATGATATTGCTCAGCAGGAGTAAACGCACCTTTAAGGACAAAATATGCAGCAGAAATGAACAGTAGAAAATAGTCTCAGACTCTCCACTGTCACTTGACTTTTATAGTGAAAGGTTTCTTACTTCAATGGGCAATTCAGTATTTTGAACACTTAGTGTGCACTCTTTCAGCCCAAAAAGACAATGACATTTTGACAATTTGTTTTTAACTCCTAAATTGAAAGCCTTTCTCCATTTATATTAGAATATTATTTCCCGATTTCATCATTTAAGGCAAGGGTTGTCAAACTATGGCCCACAGGCCAAATCCAACTCACCACCTGCTTTTGTAAATAAAGTTTAATTGGAACACAGCCAATAAACCGTGTTTACATATTGTCAACGATGCTTTTGCACTACAACAGTAGAGTTGAGCAGGTGCTACAGAGACCATGTGGCCTGCAAAACCTAAAATATTTACTATCTGGCTTTTTACAGAAAAAGTTTGCTACCTCTGAAAAGGTATCAGAATTACTTGATAGCAACTGGAGAATTTTCTAAATGCACACTGGCTAATAAGTCATCCCAACCCTGCCTTTTCAACCACAACCCTATACTTTCAATCTAAGTACTCTGAAAACAAAAACAAAGACATTAATTTTAAGCCAGTGAAGTTAAAATCTTGAAATGCTCAAGTACCTCATAAGTCACTTAAATATTTTCAGTGTTAGGAGTTCACTATCTGATGTAGAAGTTTTTGTGAAGCACTTCTAAAGTTATTCCTAAAGGTTGTTATTCCTAAACTTCTTTATTCCAACAGTTCTGCCTTCTCTATCTCTTCACACATTGACAGAGATTAGAATTTTCCCTAGGTTTTTTTAACCCCAATTCCTTTAACCATAATTCAGGTGAGATAGTTTGTTGTCATCTTCTTTGCCATCACTGGATGTGTTCTTTTGCTAATAATATTCATCTCAAAATGCAGCAACCAAAATCTAGTACAATACTCTAGAGTCAATATCACCAAGGCAGAGTACAGAAAACTATTAGTTGACTGTGGATTATGAGTCTCTATAAACACAGGCTAAGACAGCAGAGTCTTTTTCTAACTTGATTACTTTAAAATGTACATAAAGCATATCTTATATATTTTTAATTCAGATTTTAATTTCAGAAGTATATTATGTTTAAAATAGTTATTTGTTTCTAAAATATCAATATTACATCTGCATCAGAAAGTCATTAAAAATAAGAAAGCTATTTTTAAGTGTACACTTGCAAATTTAGGGGATATCTATACTGACTCGATTGCAGCTTAATCACCCCAAACAGCCACAATTTGCTAAAATAAGCACCTTGTATTTTCTAGATATATGTCCCACAAACATAGAAGCTGCATAAATGTTTGTTGAATGACCAAAGGTTTTACAAACACCATTTTTTTATTTAACTGATACGTTTAACAAATGTTATCTGATTTCACTGACACATTTACAAATGTATATATATTTAGACATATGTTGACAAGATATTTTCTACCCTCATTCTCAGATAGGTCAACAGGAAAACATTAAAGTAGTTTTGTGGCTAACTCAGTTGCCACCATTGCATCTCAGCTGCATCTATTTGCTCATTAACTAGAAAATAAACTTCTGTTTTTTTAAAAAATTACAAATGAATCTTTAGTTTATTTAGAACAAGAGAACAAAAACTTGCCTCTACACTTACTACAGAAATAACATGATTTAAATCTCAATAATTCTGATTAATCTCTTTAATATTTATTTCCAGAGTTATTAATTACTTCCTTTCTTAATGTTACCCCGCCTCTTATATGTATTTCTATAATTGTACCTTAATACGTTATTATTATATTATCTACATCCATGTTTGACTTCCTGATAGACTGTGAACTTTTCCAGGATAGGGTCTTTATTTGGGTCACTATAATCCTACAGCATAAATGAGTAAGTAGGAAAACTAATTTGTTGAAATTATCCCAGGGAAAATGTAACAAGGCCCTGAACAAAAGAGTGGTAGCAACAGTAATAAGCAAGAAAAGAGATAGACAAAGATACCTTGTAAAGGAAAATCAAAAGCACTGAGAGACCTATTGGATTTAAGGGATAAGAAACCATTTTAAACAAATTTCACTGCAGTGGTTATGTATGGGAAGCAAGTGTCTTTCAGTACAATTATTCTGAGCCCCAGTTAGGGCCTCTAAAATTCTCTTCCTCTAAGAGTCACTGAGCTGTTGTTGGAGTGAATCCAAACAGACAGCTGTAATATACACGAGCTCTGGAAGGATGCGTATTATCCATTTCTTTCAAAGTGCTGTCCTTCACTAACCTTTACAAGCATATCATGAGAAAACAGATTTAACTCATTCTTTTAGTGATTCAGACAGACCTTAACAACTTTGGGTTGGAAAATCAAGTTCTCATGACCCATATATAGAAAATTTAAATTCCTTTAGAAGGTGATGCAATTCATTTTCACTATTAAATTTGTAGTGCTATAAAAAAGGTGTTATGAAAATACATTTCAGAGATTTAATGCATTATATAATATAAGCGTTCCCTAACATGAGGTCCATAGATGGGCTTAGGAAGGGTCTTGCTAATGGATTTTTAAAATAATGACAATTAAGGTCTAGGTCAGCAATGTTCATACTGATTTTTTTTTTTTAAATTTATTTATTTATTTATTTTTGGCTGTGTTGGGTCTTTGTTGCTGCACGTGGGCTTCCTCTAGTTGCAAAGAGCGGGGGTACTCTTTGTTGCGGTGCATGGGCTTCTCTTGTGGCGGAGCATGGGCTTTAGGCATGCGGGCTTCAGTAGTTGTGGGACACAGCCTCAGTAATTGTGGCTCTTGGGCTCAGCAGTTGTGGCACTCAGGCTCAGCAGTTGTGGCTCGCGGGCTTTAGAGTTCAGGCTCAGTAGTTGTGGCGCATGGGCTTAGTTGCTCCGCGGCATGTGGGATCTTCCCGGACCAGGGCTCAAACTCATGTCCCCTGCATTGGCAGGCGTATTCTTAACCACTGCACCACCAGGGAAGTCCCTCTACTGACAGATTTTTGATTATCAATAAATGTGAACAAATGTGCAGCAGAATCAAATGTGGTAAACAGGGACTTCCCTAGTAGTCCAACAGTTAAGAATCCACCTTCCAATGCAGGGGACACGGGTTCGATCCCTGGTTGGGGAACTAAGATCCCACATGCCACGGGGCAACTAAGTCCGCGCTGCAACTACTGAGCCCATGCACTCTAGAGCCTGCGTGCCACAACCAGAAGAGAAGCCTGAGCGCCGAAACGAAGAGCCCACGTGCCGCAACTAAGACCCGCCGCAGCCAAATAAATGAATTAATAAAAACTAAAAAAAAATGTGGTAAACAAACATAAGTCATTAATAAGGTGAAATATAGATGAATAAATATTTGATCTTAGATTATTAAATTATAAATTTAACTTTCATATTTTATATAGATACATAAAGAAAACATACCAAATCTCAAAATATAGTCACTAATTTTCCCAATTTGAACTTATAAAAATCAAATTTACTGTGTGATAGGATAAAATTAAAATTTCTTAAATTTAAGCTCAAAGGGGCCTAAATATTAATAGAGGTGAAAATTGGAAGGACAGGATTATGAGTAAATATAGTTAATGTGGAAAATACAATAAGAGATATTTCATAGTATCACACAATTTAACAGGACAAATGATTCCACACTGACATAGTTTCCAGAAAATATTTTCTCATCTTTGTGAGGGAGTCAAGACAGATTATCACAGCTTCATATAAATCAGGCAGGCAGGCAGTCAGAAGTAACTGTAAATCAGGTAACTCTAGAATTCCCATTTACTTTTTCAGATCAAGATGGCAGTATTTGGTAAATTATGATTTCAAATACAGAACTAAAGAATGACTAATACTTCAAATAAAAAATACATTAATAGTTGCCTTGTTTTTCTATTTGTAGAAAAGTGTAGTAAATTCCAATTTCTTCGATTCCTCTTTTTTTAACCAGGCCACCTTGTGACTAATAGCAAGCATTGGTAACACAGGTGGACACGGTTAAGGGTGCCTCTTTCTGCCCAAAGAAACGAACAAAGCTAACCATTCCATAAAGAGAATCTAACCAGTGACTTAAGCTTTAACATCTTAACACCTGTACAAATGAATACCAAGGAACCTGAAAACGTTTTAGAACACCTCTACGTTTTTTCAATTACAGTATTATTCAGTATTTAGTAGCATATATGAAAAACAGTCCTTATTTTAATGGCAGAGCAGAAATGGTTCTAACCTGAGGGTTTTGCTTTGGTTTCACATCACTGCTCGCTCCATCACCCTCATCTCTGCTGACTCTATGAAGAACTCTGCAATTATTAAGACTTCCCCAGGAGAGGAAATTTCCAGGCAGTTTCCTTATTTGCACAAAGTGGAAAAAAAAAGTTACTACCTCATAGTGATGGTATAAGAATTAAATGAGATAATACATGTAAAAAAAACCCTTAGTATAGTGCTTGGAGCATAAAAATTCAATAAAGGTTCCCTCTCTCTTATCTATTGGATCAATGCTATCTAGATCCACGTGTTCAGAAAGGGACAGAACTTTATTGTTTCAGGCCTATTGTAAGGAGATGAAAGATATTTTAAAAAATGATTTAAAAAAATATTTCTGATGCAGAATATCTTATTGACATATTTGATATCTGTACAGATGTCTCTGTCCTCATCTTTGTATTTGTCTCTGTATTCTTACTGAAACATGAAATTCCTAAAGGATGAGGCCTGTGTCTAACTCAGTCCGTACATTCTCAGCAGAGCATAAGCATCAAATGGTCATCTAACATATTTCAATAATGATAAAACACAAGAGACATAAGACAAAAGCAGATGGAAATACAAAAATTCTTATTTTAGAATTATGCTATACATAATTTGTAAAATCTACTTCTTTAAGTTTACACATGAGATTCTATTGGTTTTTCTCATCTAAAGAAAAAGGGGGAAAATTGCAATGAATAATAGAAATAAAAATGCAAAGTCATGGTAACAAGTATTTTTGGCTCTTTGGACTGAAAAAAAAAATAACGACCAGTGAGGAAAAGCAAGAAGTAAAGGGGAATGAAATAGACCATACTACCAACTTTCTCTTCATGTTAAAATAAATGCCTTTTAATCATATCTGGATTGACTGGAAATAAGCAGTGATGATCGATGATCTTTTTGGGCTAAAAACCAACAACATAGCTAATGTACATTTAGTAAGATACTATTTAGTTCACAGAAGCAATACTTAAAGGAAATTTGGTATAATGTAAAGGGTAATTTTTTAATGAGAAAAAAGATACTTTCCTTGAAAAATGGTTACAAAGTAGTATCTTTTATATAAAGAGAGAAACAACTCTATGATATTTAAGTTTGGCAGCTGTATTTACATTTAAGGGTCAAGAGTATACTTCAACACAACAGTGAAAACAGAAGCCTAATTATGCACCTGATTGCCTCCATGAAAATTTAACCAATGTGAGATCAATGAAGGGAACAGCCCAGTAAGGAAGCATGGCCTACTACAAAGAAATGCAAAATATGGAGCAGTTCTTGAAATGTTACTCCAATTTCCTGCTACGCAAAAATTTTAGCTCCCATGGAAGATGAAGAGAAAAGGTCCTGAAAGCTTAATCTCTTACAAGTCAAAGTTTATAACCAAACTTAATACTGATGATAACCAAAAAATAGGGCTCACAGTCCTTTCTAACTCCCCTTTACAAATGAGACTCATGTCCCATATATTTCAGAAATAAAGTCTGTTTATTACTTGGAGTTATATAGATGATGCTAACTACACACTGTTCCTTTCTTGATTGATGGGTTCATTTTTTTTTTTTTTAAAGATAGTAGTCATCTTTTCTTTTTTAAATTAGATTTATTTATTTTTGGCTGTGTTGGGTCTTCATTCTGTGCGAGGCTTTCTCTAGTTGTGGCAAGCGGGGGCCACTCTTCATCGCGGTGCGCGGGCCTCTCACTATCGCGGCCTCTCTTGTTGCGGAGCACAGGCTCCAGATGCGCAGGCTCAGTAGCTGTGGCTCACGGGCCCAGTTGCTCCGTGGCATGTGGGATCCTCCCAGACCAGGGCTCGAACCCGTGTCCCCTGCATCGGCAGGCAGATTCTCAACCACTGCGCCACCAGGGAAGCCCCAAGGTAGTCTTTTTTTATGGCTGAATAATATTCCATTGTGTGTATGTATGTGTGTGTGTGTATGTATCTCACATTTTCTTATCTTTTCATCTGTCAACAGATACTTAGGTTGTTTCCATATCTTGATTACTGTAAATAATGCTGCAGTGAACATGGGGGTGCATATATCTTTTTGAGTTAGGGTTTTTTTTTTTAAATTTATTTATTTATTATTTATGGCTGTGTTGGGTCTTCGTTTCTGTGCGAGGGCTTTCTCTAGTTGTGGCAAGTGGGGGCCACTCTTCATCGCGGTGCGCGGGCCTCTCACTATCGCGGCCTCTCTTGTTGCGGAGCACAGGCTCCAGATGCGCAGGCTCAGTAGCTGTGGCTCACGGGCCCAGCTGCTCCGTGGCATGTGGGATCCTCCCAGACCAGGGCTCGAACCCGTGTCCCCTGCATTGGCAGGCGGATTCTCAACCACTGCACAACCAGGGAAGCCCGATGGGTTCATTTTAAAAAGTATAAACGGGATCTACTTTCCAACTTAAAGTCAGTATTAAAATTAATTCTCCCCTCTTTTTCTTCCAAAAGCCTGGGGGCTTCACAAAACATAACTTCACTCTTTCTTACGCTAATGAAGCTAACACCTATCCGGGACTTGGATGTACTCTTTTGAAGAGACAAAAGAGTACATCATCCAGGGCCCATCTAGATAAATTCATTAAAGAGTTTAAGAATATCTAGAGTAAACATCTTAATTAAATTAAAACATCTAGAAAAAGGTAAACACTAGCAATGTGTTTTTCTAGCTCACTTGACTTGATTCTTTTAAAGACCTGTAATAAGCTGAAGGCAAGATGTTTCCGAAAGTCATCAGGAATGAGAACTTCTCTTCCTGAAGTTTACAAACGGCTTTTCCTCTTTTATTTTTGTTTCTTTCTGGTTTAGCATAATGCCCTCATAAGCCTTTCCATGGCTTTGAATATCTCAACAGTCACCTTTCAAGTTCTCCTGCTACTATGGGTGAGGGCAGATGAACTTTTGGAAAACATTTGCTTCACACTGTTCTTTGTCTTTTCTTCTCTTTATCAAGAATGAACAGCCACCTTACTTCCTTATGTCATAGGATGAAGACAATTTGGTCACTATTGGGACTTCTAGTCAATTACTATTCCTTCTGGTGGTACCTCTCTAGTGTCTAGATGTATTGAAACTTGTCTGCACCCCACTGATTAACCTTATGGTCTTTCCTGACAATGAGGAAAAGATGAGTCCTGCATAACAAGTCTTATGCTATCATGATAAACAAAGTAAAACTTGTGTCAGCTACAGATTTCTCAGTAGAATGAGTTGCTCTATCTTCCTTGTACAGAACAAGTAGTTAGTATCCATAGAGAAAGGAAAAAAACAACCTAAATACCAAAATAGTAAATTTTCACTCTAGTTTGATCCAATAAAGTTGGAGCTAGCAACTTTGACTAGGGGTACTAGCAGACATAATATATTCACCTAATTGCATCCAGATATATTTCATAGAAAGTCTCTTTACTTTGGTGGTATTATTTTCATTTTTGACCAACTTAACATTCCAAATTTTATAGATTGTACTATCTGCCACAAGGCCAAACTTATCTAGGAGAGAGGATGAGGGGCCAATCATAAAGCTTCATTATGGTCTACAGTTTCCAATGGATTTCTCTACTTCCTGAGTTTTATGCAGTGTCATTAAACTTAAGCTATGGTGTCTGTAACTACTATTACATACTACCACACACAAATAATGAACAAAGCATACATTTATATATCATTGCTGTAACTGGCTGCTGCAAGGACAATATTTTCAAAATTGAATGACAAGGTCTGGAATGTGCTGCAATGATCATGGTGGTGATTCTGGGAATACTCACAGGCTAAGGAGAAAGTACAACTGGACTCCACCAATTTCCTTTATGGCAGGAAAACAGCCTGCTGGTGAGTCAAATAAAAACATTAACTTAAAAATATGGAGTACTTCTTGAATGTGTGTATCAGCCTTACATAGGGACCATGCTAGTCTGCTGTCATTCTAATTTTAGTATATTTTCTGTGGAAACAGGTACTATCCAATGAACTTTTACTAAAAATACTAGAAGGGTCTTACCTTTAGTTTCATTCATCCTAAGGCATAGTCCCCAATGGCTGTATTACAAAATTAGGCATCAGTATACTACAGTGTCATGAAAATATATTTTAGTTTTTAATTTAGATTAGACTGGGGAAATCTGGCCGAAGATGTACTGCACAACCTTGGTTATCATATCAATACATAGGTCCCTGACATTTTTGTCTAGTTATTTATCTACCCTTGCTATTATCCTTTTGTCCCAATACCACAATCTCACCCTTTCCCTTGAACTGGTTACCCTTCTTAGAGGCCATTATAGTAATCTCTTCAAGTATTCTTTCTTTTATGTCATATCTATTGATATATTACTGGCATTCTACGAATAGATACAAAGCATAGAATGCATAGGGCACTCACATTTTACTTCATTAAATTTCACTTAAGATGATCATATAATGTCTATTTTTAATCTGCTTATTTCACATGCCAAATTTATTAGCCAAAACAAGCAGTCCCTAGTTTTACTGAACTTAATCAAATAAACCTATAGAGAGTTAATTGAAAATGTTCCATTTTCTTCAAACTATACTCTAATAAATGTAAGATACTGTATTATTTGTTCAATGAGTGCCACCCAAGTCTATCTACAGGTAACAATACAGTTCAAGAGGGATGCTACAACACTGGATGAAAGACATGAAATACAGTAGAAACTTGATTTAAAAATTTTGCTTTTTCAATGATAAAGACCAAACAGTAATATTATATTCTGATGTAACTCCTTGCCATCTGCTCCATTTTCTGGCAATAACAGAATACTTTAGTATTATACTAGTAATGGTGAAAAACTCCCCTGCAAGCAATTATTGACCAAATTTAATAGTGATTTATCATACTTCAGTATTTGATATCTGGTAAAACGGGCTACTTCACTAAAGCAAAATTTGGAGTAATACAGGATAGCTGTCTGGCAAGCAAAGGAATGCAGATCTCCCAGAAGCGCAATCACAGAGAGGGTAGCTTAACTGCAGCACAAGCACCACCTAGTCAAGATGTGAAGAGAAGCAGTCCTACGAATGATAACAACAACAATGTGGAGTCATGTAAGCATAGATATTTTTTTAAAAACTCAACTTTTTAGCCAACACAATATGGGTAAGATACTTTAGAATCCATTTAATGATGGAAGAGAAATATTAGTAGATGGGTTTCACTTTGCGTTTTCAAACACTTACTATTCATGTATACTTGATACAGTACAATGTACCAAGTATCTGGGAAATCATGGTTACTATACCTTAACATGAGAGCAATGAGAATGACAAACTGAAATGGGTGTAACTGTGTATAAACAGCAAAATAAGTGATCAGTAAGTAGAATATTTCCATTTTATCTATTGCTGCTTAATATGTCATCAGTTGACCACCTAAGGCATAAAGTTAAACAATAAATTACCTTATAATTCAATAAGTTAAAGTGCTTCTTTAATATGTATCAACTGACAAAAACTTTAAAACTGGTTATTGAACGTAAGTCATTAAATTATTATCCCAACAACTGCTTCACACATTATGATTCATTAGTTAATTTTGCTGAAATTAAAATAAATGCACAGAGGGAGCCATAAGAAAGTTTGAAAAAGGGAACTTAAAGAGCTAAAATTCTAAACCTTCACTAGGGAGTAGTATCTCAAGAAAGAGAATGATTGCAAAGATTAAAGTGAAGAGATACGGGAAAGTTCCTAGGTTGAAGAGAGACACTGTGGAGGATATTAACAGAGACTTTTGTGTATGTGCTCAATAATGGTTATTACAGGAATGGACACATTGGAGAATCCTGATGTGGTGAAAATTCAGCATGAGAGCTTCTATTACGGCACATAAAGAGCACGTTTAAACCTCTATTTCTTAAATTGCAAGATTAAGATTAAACTAAAACTGGAACATAAACTTTTAAGTTATCTAGTCAATACTAATAATCTCTATTATTTGATAGTTACTTTATGGTCTATGTGATTATAATTTGATACTCTCATACCAATTTTGAGTGATATAAGAAAAAAATGCACAGAAGAAAATAAAGTATCTCCACTGTCACTACTGGAAGTCAGAAATTTACCTTCTGTCACAAAGTCTTTAAAACAATGAAGTATTTTTTTTTAAAAAGATAAAAGTATGTTCTATTTTTATAGCATAATCAACAAAATCATGATAACTAGCTTATTAGTTTTTATTTTTAATCGACTTTTACATCTCTAGGAATCAGCTAATTAAAGCCTGTGCTTGGTTCCTTTGTTACAATTGGCCTTACAATACTAGTGTTCTTACCCATCACTAGTCTACTCACAATAGTATCATTAACACTAAGATCCAAATAACAGTGCTGTATTTATGACTGCACTTTAGTTTCCACAAAAGCAAAACTCTGAGAAGAGCATGAGTCATTATCCCCAGGGTAAAAAAAAAATGTTTCTTTGGTCAGAATATGAAACTTATTACTGAAACTAGTAATTTAGCCTAGAAATTCATTTTCTGAATAAAAGGAACAGAATGTTTCTTTTCTCTATTAGAACACACCAAAACTAGCACAGCTGTCCATCTGTCTGCTTTTACCACTCTCCATATCTGCTGTGTGGTGACAGAAAAACAACCTTTACTCTAGCTATTTTCAATACTGTTCTTTTGTTCTTCTGTCCTGTCAGGATGTCATTTTCCCAGGACAAAATACAGACACATACACACATGTGTCACTCACACATTCTCTACTTCTCTCTCGCTATTTGAGCATCTATTACAAAGTCACTACAATACAGTATACATAGAGAACATTCTAAAAGTGGATATTTCTACAATGGTAAATGTCAAAAAGTTCTCAGGTTCATATGTTATGTCTCATGTTAAAATACCTTCAAAATTAAAAAATTAAAATTACAAAGGTAAGGAACTATTAATATTATAAATGATTTAAAGTTTTTCCCCAAAGTTTCCTCAATAAAAAGTCAAAATAATCTTTCTGTGATATTTTTCTGGCCTCCTTTAATTGCTTCTTTTGTTGGTACCTCTTACTCTGCTTACTACTCAAATGTGGGGATTTTTCATGACATCACCACTCTCTCAATCTTCAAGGTTAGAACCTTTGGAATTCTCAACTCCTCTTGCATGATGTCACTTCCACCCACTAAACTGCCCTCAAATTCATCTTTTTTTTTTTTTGGCCATCTTCTCTATCACTATTAGGCCCTAAAGAGTTCTCACATGAACAATGACTTGTTTATAATTCAACAAGCATTCATTAAGCAATTGCTTTCTATAAGATGAAATGAAAAGGATTTCTGACAGGTACAGAGGGCACAGCAGGTTAAGTGGGCAGTATAAACTAAGGCAAAAAGCCCTGAAAGCATACACTATTTAATTTTTCCCCTTCCCAATTCATTATCCACAGTGTCACTAGAAGTGGCTACCTAAAACACACATCTAATTATACCGTTACTCCATTAAAATAATATGATGAATCTCTAGTATCTACAAAATATAGCTCAAACTCAAAAACCTCATGAACCATTACAACAATGGTCTGCCTTTACTCTCCCCCTCCCCACCCACACTCCAAACTCTAATCCTATTGGATCAATCTTTTCTCTTCAGTCTTCCTTGCATTTGTAAATAGGGTCCATGATCTTCCTTCAATCTCCATTCCTATTCATTGCCATTTCAATCATTCTTTAAATTCAACCCAAATGCCTTCCCTCTAGTCCCTCACAGTCTCATTAAACTTGACTTTCAATTCCAGATGAACTTTAGAATCATTTTGTTAAGTTCAAAAACAGCTCAAAGCAAAACTTGGTCATATTTTGATTAAGAACACCTGATTTATGCTGAGATAGAACTGACATTTTTACAAAATAATCTTCCCATTCAAGTATGTATTTCCACATCTATTTTTCAATGTTCCTCAGTAGTTATTTTTAAATTGAATTATAATTAACATACGATGAACTGCTT
Organism: Balaenoptera musculus; assembly: GCF_009873245.2. Lineage (NCBI taxonomy): Eukaryota > Metazoa > Chordata > Mammalia > Artiodactyla > Balaenopteridae > Balaenoptera > Balaenoptera musculus. The sequence continues at coordinate 56,746,004 of NC_045788.1, read as the reverse complement.
ATATCGTAAATATTAAGTTTGATGACTTTTAATAACTTTTTACACCTATGTAACCACCACACAAGATATAGAACATTTCTATTACTCCAGAATGTCCCCCCATGCTCTTTTCCAATTAACTTCTCTCTATGCCCCAATCACATTTTGATTTCTGTAATTATAGATTAGTATTTCTGGTTCTTGACTTCATGTAAATCAAATCACACAGTATATACTCTTTTGTATTTGGCTTCTTTTCCTTCATTATTTTTGAGATTTATCCATGTTGTTAATGTATCACTAATCAGTTCCTTTAAATCACCAAGTAGCATTCCAAAATATACTACAACTTGTTTATCCAGTCTCCAGTTGTTGGAGGTATTCCCAGTTTTGGCTATGGACATTCTTACATCAGTTTTTATTGTTTTTGTTTTAGTGGACATATACTTTTATTTCTCTTGGTGAATACTTAGGAGTGAAATGCTGGGTTCTACAGAGTATAGACTGACTGCTTATGCTTAAAAAGTTCTGCTTGCAAAGCTAGCCCTTGGTTAGTGTCTGGGAATTTGGATGTTGGATACTGGGAGGATTCCCACCCCCTAACTGATAAGAGTGGCTCACTGTACCTGAACTGTTCATTGGAAACAATATGTTTTACGTCTAATGCCTGCTTTCCTTCTGGAATTTGGGTATGTGCTGGGCAGAGGGATCAGCCTCTAAAGCTATACTTGCGCAGCACTGAATCTCTAACAAGCTTTCCTGATTGGCTACATTTCACTTGTTGTCACAACTCCTTGCTGGGGAAATTAAATGTACCTTGCATGACTATACTGGGAGAGGACCCTTGGAAGCTTGCACCTGGTCTCCCCTGGATTTCTCCCAATGAACCTTTTCTGTTTGCTGACTGAGCTTTGTATCCTTTGTTGTAATAAATCACAGCAATGAGTATGACTACATGCTGAGTCCTGTGAGTCCTCCTAGCAAACCATCGAACCTGGTCTTAGTAAACTCCTGATACATAAGGTAAACGTTATGTTTAACTTTATAAGAAACTGTCTACCAGTTCTCCAAAGTGGTTGATCATTTTGTATTCCCACCAGCAATAAAAGAGAGTTCCAGATGCCCTACATCCTCATAACTATTTAGTGGTATCAGTTTTTAATTTTAGCTATTGTACTGGGTAGGTAGTGATACCTCCACAAATTAAAACACTATTGTTTTAATTTGCATTTACTAATGACTAATGATGTTGAAAATCTTTTCACGTGTTATTGGACATTTGTATATCTTCTGCGAAATGTCTATTTGTGTCTTTTATCCATTTTTATTTAGTAGTTGATTTTTTTAAATGTTGATTTCAGGTTCTTTATATATTCAGGAAATAAGTTTTTTTGTCACTTACAAGTACTAAGAATATTTTTTTCCATTCTGTGGCATGTCTACTCATCTTCCTGTTGTCTTTTGATAAGCAAAAAATGTTAACTTTGATAGTTCTATTTATCTAATTTTCTTTTATGATTAGTGCTTTCTGTATCCTGTCCAAGAAATTTTTGCCTTCTCAGTAGAATTTTAAAAGATTTCTTTATGTAAGTTCTGTTATGGTTTCTTAACAGGTAAATGTTAAAACAGATAACTGTTTGCAGATAAGTGATCTTTTTGTTAATTTTGTGAATGGGTCTTCTTTTCCATTATATAATTGGTTATTGTTCATATAAAGGAAAACTATGGTTTATTTATATATTAATGCTACAATACCGAGAAGTCATACAGAAAAATATAGAGAAATATGACTAAAAAGTCAAAGTTTTTTTTGGCAAAAGTACCGTAAACCAAATTGTAAGACCATTGGCAAACTGGGAAGATATATTTGCAACATATATGACAAAGGGCTAATTTTTTTTTTTTTTTTTTTGTAATTTACAAATAGCTCAGACAGGGGAAAAAAGAATGGTAAGTCAAGTAAGGAATATTAACTTTAAGTGTCTATAGATAATAAGCAAGCCAATTCCCACAGAACCTCAGAAAGGTTCAGGACCAGGGAGGGGCGGAGTCAAGATGGCAGTGTGGAAAGACGCAGAGCTCACATCTCGCCACAACTAGGGTGCCTGCTGGATGCTGGTGGGGGACCCCGACGCCCGAGGAGATAGGAAGAACCCCCAAGCAAACCACCCCAGGTAGCTTGTGGGATCTTGGTGCACAAGCCAGTGGTCAGGCCGAAGCTCCTGCAGTGGGAGCTCTGAGTCTGAACCACTGGACTAACAGAGAACCTCAGACCCCAGGGAATAGTCATCGGAGTGAGGTCTCCCAGAGGTCCTCATCTCAGCACCAAGACATAGCTCTACGCAACAGCCTACGAACTGCAGTGTTGGAAGCCTCAGGCCAAACAACCAGTAAGACAGGAACACAATCCCACTCATAAAAAAAAGGAAAAAAAACAATGAGATGGCAAAAAAATATGTCACAGATGAAGGAGCAAGGTAAAAACCTACAAGACCAAATAAATGAAGAGGAAATAGGCAATCTACCTGAAAGAGAATTCAGAGTAATGAGAGTAAAGATGATCCAGAACCTCGGAAATAGAATGGAGGCACGGATTGAGAAAATACAAAAAATGTTTAACAAAGATCTAGAAGAACTAAAGAACAAAGAGACAGAGATGAACAATACAATAACTGTAATGAAAAATACACTAGAAGGAATCAATAACATAATTAATGAGGCAGAAGAATGAATAAGTGAGCTGGAAGACAAAATGGTGGAAATAACTGTAGAAGAGAGGAATAAAGAAAAAAGAATGAAAAGAACTGAAGACAATCTCAGAGACCTATGGGACAACACTAAATGCACCAACATTCGAATTATAGGGGTCCCGGAAGCAGAAGAGAAAAAGAAGGGGTCTGAGAAAATATTTGAAGAGATTATAGTGGAAAACTTCTCTAACATGGGAGAGGAAATAGTCACCCAAGTCCAGGAAGCACAGAGAGTCCCATACAGGATACACCCTAGGAGAAACACACCAAGATACATATTAATCAAACTAACAAAAATTAAATTCCAAGAAAAAATATTAAAAGCAGCCAGGGAAAAACAAAAAAAAAAATACAAACGAATCCCCATAAGGTTATCAGCTGATTTTTCAGCAGAAACTCTGCAGGTCAGAAGGGAGTGGCAGGATATACTTAAAGTGATGAAAGAGAAAAACCTAAAACCAAAATTACTCTACCTAGCAAGGAGCTCATTCAGATTCAAAGGAGAAATCAAAAGCTTTTCAGACAAACAAAAGCGAAGAGAATTCAGCACCACTAAACCAGCTTTACAACAAATGCTAAAGAAACTTCTCTAGGCGAGAAACACAAGAGAAGAAAAAGACCCACAAAAACAAAACCAAAACAATTAAGAAAATGGTAATAGAAACATACATGTTGGTAATAACCTTGAATGTAAATGGATTACATGCCACAACCAAAAGACACAGACTGGGGGAACGGATACAAAAACAAGACCCCTATATAGGCTGTCTACAAGAGACCCACTTCAGACCTAGGGACACATACAGACTGAAATGAAGGGACAGAAAAAGATATTTCATGCAAATGGAAATCAAAAGAGAGCTAGAGTAGCAATAGTCATATCAGATAAAATAGACTTTCAAATAAAGACTGTTACAAAAGATAAGGAAGGACACTACATAATGATCAAGGGATCAATCCAAGAAGAAGATACAACAATTACAAATGTTTATGCACCCAACATAGGAGCACCTCAATACATAAGGCAAATGCTAACAACCATGAAAGGGGAAATCGACAGTAACACAATCATAGTAGGGGACTTTAACACCCCACTTACACCAATGGACAGATCATCCAAACAGAAAATAAATAAGGAAACACAAGCTTTAAATGACACAACAGGCCAGATAGATTTAATTGATATTTATAGAACATTCCACCTGAAAATGGCAGAATACACTTTCTTCTGAAGTGCACACGGAACATTCTCCAGGATAGATCACATCTTGGGTCACAAATCAAGCCTCGGAAAATTTAAGAAAATTGGAATTGTATCAAGCATCTTTTCTGACCACAGCGTTATGAGATTGGAAATCAATTACAGGAAAAAAACCTGTAAAAAACACAAATACATGGAGGCTAAACAGTGTGCTGCTAAATAACCAAGAGATCACTGAAGAAATCAAAAAAGAAATTAAAAAATACATAGAAACAAATGACAAGGAAAACACAAGGACCCAAAACCTATGGGATGCAGCAAAAGCAGTTCTAAGAGGGAAGTTTACAGCAATCAATCTCACCTCAAGAAACAAGAAAAACCTCAAATAAACAATTTAACCCTACACCTAAAGCAAGTAGAGAAAGAAGAACAAAGAAAACCCAAAGTCAGTAGAAGGAAAAATATCATAAAGATCAGAGCAGAGAAGCAAGAAAAACTACGATCCTGCAGCCTGTGGACCAAAAACCACAGTTACAGAAAGATAGAGAAGATGAAAAGGCAGAGGGCTATGCACCAGATGAAGGAACAAGAAAAAACCCCAGAAAAACAACTAAATGAAGTGGAGATAGGCAACCTTCCAGAAAAAGAATTCAGAATAATGATAGTGAAGATGATCCAGGACCTCGGAATAAGAATGGAGGCAAAGATTGAGAAGATGCAAGAAATGATTAACAAAGACCTAGAAGAATTAAAGAACAAACAAACAGAGATCACCAATACAATAACTGAAATGAAAACTACACTAGAAGGAATCAATAGCAGAATAACTGAGGCAGAAGAACGGATAAGTGACCTGGAAGACAGAATGGTGGAATTCACTGCTGCAGAACAGACTAAAGAAAAAAGAATGAAAAGAAATGAAGACAGCCTAAGAGACCTCTGGGACAACATTAAACGCAACAACATTCGCATTATAGGGGTCCCAGAAGGAGAAGAGAGAGAGAAAGGACCAGAGAAAATATTTGAAGAGATTATAGTCGAAAACTTCCCTAACATGGGAAAGGAAATAGCCACCCAAGTCCAGGAAGCGCAGAGAGTCCCATACAGAATAAACCCAAGGAGAAACACGCCGAGACACATAGTAATCAAAGTGGCAAAAATTAAAGACAAAGAAAAATTATTGAAAGCAGCAAGGGAAAAGCGACAAATAACATACAAGGGAACTCCCATAAGGTTAACAGCTGATTTCTCAGCAGAAACTCTGCAAGCCAGAAGGGAGTGGCATGATATACTTAAAGTGATGAAAGGGAAGAACCTACAACCAAGATTACTCTACCCGGCAAGGATCTCATTTAGATTTGATGGAGAAATCAAAAGCTTTGCAGACAAGCAAAAGCTAAGAGAATTCAGCACCACCAAACCAGCTCTACAACAAATGCTAAAGGAACTTCTCTAAGTGGGAAACACAAGAGAAGAAAAGGACCTACAAAGACAAACCCAAAACAATTAAGAAAATGGTCATAGGAACATATATATCGGTAATTACCTTAAACGTGAATGGATTAAATGCCCCAACCAAAAGACATAGACTGGCTGAATGGATACAAAAACAAGACCCATATATATGCTGTCTACAAGAGACCCACTTTAGACCTAGGGACACATACAGACTGAAAGTGAGGGGATGGAAAAAGATATTCCATGCAAATGGAAATCAAAAGAAAGCTGGAGTAGCTATACTCATATCAGATAAAATAGACCTTAAAATAAAGAATGTTACAAGAGACAAGGAAGGACACTACATAATGATCCAGGGATCAATCCAAGAAGAAGATATAACAATTATAAATATATATGCACCCAACATAGGAGCACCTCAATACATAAGGCAACTGCTAACAGCTATAAAAGAGGAAATCGACAGTAACACAATAATAGTGGGGGACTTTAACACCTCACTTACACCAATGGACAGATCATCCAAAATGAAAATAAATAAGGAAACAGAAGCTTTAAATGACACAATAGACCAGATAGATTTAATTGATATATATAGGACATTCCATCCAAAAACAGCAGATTACACGTTCTTCTCAAGTGCGCACGGAACATTCTCCAGGATAGATCACATCTTGGGTCACAAATCAAGCCTCAGTAAATTTAAGAAAATTGAAATCATATCAAGCATCTTTTCTGACCACAACGCTATGAGATTAGAAATGAATTACAGGGAAAAAAACGTAAAAAGGACAAACACATGGAGGCTAAACAATACGTTACTAAATAACCAAGAGATCACTGAAGAAATCAAAGAGGAAATCAAAAAATACCTAGAGACAAATGACAATGAAAACACGACGACCCAAAACCTATGGGATGCAGCAAAAGCGGTTCTAAGAGGGAAGTTTATAGCTATACAAGCCTACCTAAAGAAACAAGAAAAATCTCAAGTAAACAATCTAACCTTACACCTAAAGAAACTAGAGAAAGAAGAACAAACAAAACCCAAAGTTAGCAGAAGGAAAGAAATCATAAAGATCAGAGCAGAAATAAATGAAATAGAAACAAAGAAAACAATAGCAAAGATCAATAAAACTAAAAGTTGGTTCTTTGAGAAGATAAACAAAATTGATAAGCCATTAGCCAGACTCATCAAGAAAAAGAGGGAGAGGACTCAAATCAATAAAATCAGAAATGAAAAAGGAGAAGTTACAACAGACACCACAGAAATACAAAGCATCCTAAGAGACTACTACAAGCAACTTTATGCCAATAAAATGGACAACCTGGAAGAAATGGACAAATTCTTAGAAAGGTATAACCTTCCCAGACTGAATCAGGAAGAAACAGAAAATATGAACAGACCAATCACAAGTAATGAAATTGAAACTGTGATTAAAAATCTTCCAACAAACAAAAGTCCAGGACCAGATGGCTTCACAGGTGAATTCTATCAAACATTTAGAGAAGAGCTAACACCCATCCTTCTCAAACTCTTCCAAAAAATTGCAGAGGAAGGAACACTCCCAAACTCATTCTATGAGGCCACCATCACCCTGATACCAAAACCAGACAAAGACACTACAAAAAAAGAAAATTACAGACCAATATCACTGATGAATATAGATGCAAAAATCCTCAACAAAATACTAGCAAACAGAATCCAGCAACACATTAAAAGGATCATACACCACGATCAAGTGGGATTTATCCCAGGGATGCAAGGATTCTTCAATATACGCAAATCAATCAATGTGATACACCATATTAACAAATTGAAGAATAAAAACCATATGATCATCTCAATAGATGCAGAAAAAGCTTTTGACAAAATTCAGCACCCATTTCTGATAAAAACTCTCCAGAAAGTGGGCATAGAGGGAACCTACCTCAACATAATAAAGGCCATATATGACAAACCCACAGCAAACATCATTCTCAATGGTGAAAAACTGAAAGCATTTCCTCTAAGATCAGGAACGAGACAAGGATGTCCACTCTCACCACTATTATTCAACATAGTTCTGGAAGTCCTAGCCACGGCAATCAGAGAAGAAAAAGAAATAAAAGGAATACAAATTGGAAAAGAAGAAGTAAAACTGTCACTGTTTGCAGATGACATTATACTATACATAGAGAATCCTAAAACTGCCACCAGAAAACTGCTAGAGCTGATTAATGAATATGGTAAAGTTGCAGGATACAAAATTAATGCACAGAAATCTCTTGCATTCCTATACACTAATGATGAAAAATCTGAAAGAGAAATTATGGAAACACTCCCATTTACCATTGCAACAAAAAGAATAAAATACCTAGGAATAAACCTACCTAGGGAGACGAAAGACCTGTATGCAGAAAACTATAAGACACTGATGAAAGAAATTAAAGATGATACCAACAGATGGAGAGATATACCATGTTCTTGGATTGGAAGAATCAACATTGTGAAAATGAGTATACTACCCAAAGCAATCTACAGATTCAATGCAATCCCTATCAAATTACCAATCGCATTTTTTACGGAGCTAGAACAAATCATCTTAAAATTTGTATGGAGACACAAAAGACCCCGAATAGCCAAAGCAGTCTTGAGGGAAAAAAATGGAGCTGGAGGAATCAGACTCCCAGACTTCAGACTATACTACAAAGCTACAGTAATCAAGACAGTATGGTACTGGCACAAAAACAGAACCATAGATCAATGGAACAAGATAGAAAGCCCAGAGATTAACCCACGCACCTATGGTCAACTAATCTATGACAAAGGAGGCAAAGATATACAATGGAGAAAAGACAGTCTCTTCAATAAGTGGTGCTGGGAAAACTGGACAGCTACATGTAAAAGAATGAAATTAGAATACTCCCTAACACCATACACAAAAATAAACTCAAAATGGATTAGAGACCTAAATATAAGACTGGACACTATAAAACTCTTAGAGGAAAACATAGGAAGAACACTCTTTGACATCAATCACAGCAAGATCTTTTTTGATCCACCTCCTAGAGTAATGGAAATAAAAACAAAAATAAACAAATGGGACCTAATGAAACTTCAAAGCTTTTGCACAGCAAAGGAAACCATAAACAAGACGAAAAGACAACCCTCAGAATGGGAGAAAATATTTGCAAATGAATCAACGGACAAAGGATTAATCTCCAAAATATATAAACAGCTCATTCAGCTCAATATCAAAGAAACAAACACCCCAATCCAAAAATGGGCAGAAGACCTAAATAGACATTTCTCCAAAGAAGACATACAGATGGCCACGAAGCACATGAAAAGATGCTCAACATCACTAATTATTAGAGAAATGCAAATCAAAACTACAATGAGGTATCACCTCACTCCTGTTAGAATGGGCATCATCAGAAAATCTACAAACAACAAATGCTGGAGAGGGTGTGGAGAAAAGGGAACCCTCTTGCACTGTTGGTGGGAATGTAAATTGATACAGCCACTATGGAGAACAGTATGGAGGTTCCTTAAAAAACTAAAAATAGAATTACCATATGACCCAGCAATCCCACTACTGGGCATATACCCAGAGAAAACCGTAATTCAAAAAGACACATGCACCCGAATGTTCATTGCAGCACTATTTACAATAGCCAGGTCATGGAAGCAACCTAAATGCCCATCAACAGACGAATGGATAAAGAAGTTGTGGTACATATATACAATGGAATATTACTCAGCCATAAAAAGGAACGAAATTGAGTCATTTGTTGAGACATGGGTGGATCTAGAGACTGTCATACAGAGTGAAGTAAGTAAGAAAGAGAAAAACAAATATCGTATATTAATGCATGTATGCGGAACCTAGAAAAATGGTACAGATGAGCCAGTTTGCAGGGCAGAAGTTGAGACACAAATGTAGAGAATGGTCATATGGACACCAAGGGGGGAAAACTGCGGTGAGGTGGGGATGGTGGTGTGCTGGATTGGGCAATTGGGATTGACATGTATACACTGATGTGTATGAAACTGATGCCTAATAAGAACCTGCAGTATAAAAAAACAAACAAAACAACTAATACTAAACTTTCATTGGGTTATTTGTATGGAAATATGTTAATATAAATGTTTCAGACATTGCATGAAATTTCTAAAAATCTTATATTTGTATTTGTATGGAAATATGTATGGAAATATGTTAATATAAATGTTTCAGACATTACATGAAATTTCTAAAAATCTTATATGTTCTGGTATAATGTTATAAGTAGTAATCCTAGTTATTACTTTAAAATGTATATCTCAGAAATAACTAATTTTCTTGTCAACTGCATTATTATGAACTTTCATCAAATCTTTAACCGTGGTCATTTTTAAGTCTTTTGTCATTTATAGACAGTTCTGGGTGTACTCTGATGATTTTGCAAATATGTTCCTATAAAAGGGTTTCATAAAGAAAAAAAAAAAAAAAAAAAAAAAAAAAAAAAAAAAAAAAGATCAGAGCAGAAATAAATGCAATAGAAATGAAGAAAGCAATAGCAAAGATCAATAAAACTAAAAGCTGGTTTTTTGAGAAGATAAACAAAACTGGTAAACCCTTATCCAGACCCATCAAGAAAAAAAGGGAGAGGACGCAAATCAATAAAATTAGAAATGGAAAAGGAGAAATCACAACTGACACCGCAGAAATACAAAGGATTATAAGAAACTACCACAAACAACTATATGCCAATAAAATGGACAACCACGAAGAAAAGGACAAATCTTGGAAAGTTACAATTTTCCAAGACTGAACCAGGAAGAAGTAGAAAATATACACAGACCTATCACAAGTAATGAAATTGAAACTGTAATTTAAAGTCTTCCAACAAACAGAAGTCCAGGACTAGATGACTTCACCGGCGAATTCTACCAACCATTTCAAGAAGAGTTAACACCCATCCTTCTCAAACTCTTCCAAAAAATTGCAGAGGAAGGAACAGTCCCAAATTCATTCTATGAAGCCACCATCATCCTGATACCAAAACCAGAAAAAGATATTACAAAAAAAGAAAATTATAGACCAATATCACTGATGAACATAAAGGCAAAATTCCTGAACAAAATACTAGCAAACAGAATCCAACAGCATATTAAAAGGATCATACACCATGGTCAAGTGGGATTTCTCCCAGGGGCGCAAGGATTCTTCAGTACACACAAATCAATCAATGTGATATACCATATTAACAAATTAAGAAATAAAAACCATATATGATTATCTCAATAGACACAGAAAAAGCTTTTGACAAAATTCAACACCCATTTATGATCAAAACTCTCCAGACAAAGGATTAATCTCCAAAATATACGAACAGCTCATGGAGCTCAATATCAAAAAAACAAACAATTCAATTAAAAAATGGGCAGAAGACCTAAATAGACATTTCACCGAGGAAGACATACAGATGGCCAAGAGGCACATGAAAAGATGCTCAACATCACTAATTATTAGAGAAATGCAAATCAAAACTACAATAAGGTATCACCTCACAGTGGTCAGAATGGCCATTATCAAAATATCTACAAACAATAAATGCTGGAAAGCATGTGGGGAAAAGGGAACCGTCTTGCACTGTTGGTGGGAATGTAAATTGATACAGCCACTAAGGAGAACAGTATGGAGGTTCCTTAAAAAACTAAAAATAGAACTACTATATGACCCAGCAATCCCACTACTGGGCATATACCCTGAGAAAACCATAATTCAAAAGGAGTCATGTACCGCAATGTTCATTGCAGCTCTATTTACAATAGCCAGGTGATGGAAGCAACCTAAATGTCCATCGACAGAGGAATGGATAAGAAGATGTGGCACATGTATACAATGGAATATTACTCAGCCATAAAAAGAAACAAAACTGAGTTATTTGTAGTGAGGTGGATGGACCTAGAGACTAATACAGAGTGAAGTAAGTCAGAAAGAGGAAAACAAGTAACATATGCTAACACATATATATGGAATTAAAAAAAAAAAAAGGTACTGATGAACCTAGTGGCAGGGCAGGAATAAAGACGCAGACGTACAGAATGGACTTGAGGACATGGGGAGGGGGAAGGGTAAGCTGGGAGGAAGTGAGAGGGTGGCATGGACTTACATATACTACCAAATGTAAAATAGATAGCTAGTGGGAAGCAGCTGCATAGCACAGGGAGATCAGCTCGGTGCTTTGTGACCTCCTAGAGGGGTGGGATAGGGAGGACAGGAGGGAGGCTCAAGAGGGAGGGGATATGGGGACATGTATATGCATATGGCTGATTCACTTTGTTGTACAACAGAAACTAACACAGTACTGTGAAGCAATTATACTCCAATAAAGATCTATTAAAAAAAAAAAAGAAAGAAAGGTTCAGGACAAGGAAATACCTGGAACTATTAGAACTTCAGGTCTCCAACTCCTCTTAGTGTAGTCAATGACTTCCCAATCCTTCAGAAATCAGAAGGCATAGTTTCTGGAAAAACTAAACCTCAAAATCTTTGGACTTAAATAGACACAGAAATAGCAAAGGGTGAAGTTGTGACTAAAATCAGAGGATTACTTGAAAGTCTAATGAGATTCAAAGCCCCTTTCTTCAGTAAACCTCTAGAACATATAAGCAGCCCCACATAAGAGATGGTAGATTTTTCTCCAGAAAAGAAGCCAAAACTGACCAACATAGAAAAAGATCATGACATTTAAGGATTTCCTACAGCACAGTCCACTAACAGACAAGAGCTCTGCCCTCAAACTCAGAGCTTTTTATCAGCTTTTAATACTTTTTAAATATGAATGACAGCCAAGGATCTTTATGCTTTTGAGGAAGCTTCCAATATTAAAGACAGAGACCAAAACAAAACAGGAGTGCTGAGAAACAAAGAGAATGATGGGACAGAAGAAAATGTCAAAGAAACTAATTAAAATATTCTCAGATAAGAGAAAATATTGCATCATTAACCAGAAGAGGAACCAGTAAGAAAAAAAGAATCAGAGAATAAGAGCTGAAAAAAAAAATTCAATAAAAGTTTAAAGTCAAGGCAATTTTCCAGAAGGCAGAATAAAAAGAAAGAGATGAGTAATAGGGGGGAAAGGTAAAAAACCAGAAAGAGCAATTCAGGAAGTGTAATATCTGACTTGTAGGAATTCCAGAAACAATGAAAACAGAAGAGAGAAAATATCAAAAAAGAAAGGCAAGAAAATGTCCAAGAACTGAAGGATGTAAGTCTGCAGAAAGCAAGGACCTACTGAGTGCATAGCACAATAAAGGAAGAGACCCACACCAAGATACAGTGCCATAAAATTTCGGAACACCAGGCCTGAAGGGAAGATAATAATAACTTCTAAAGACACCCCCCTACCCCCCAACACCCCACACAAGCCAAATAAAAGATCAGGAGCCAGAATGGCACTAGATCATGCAATAGCAAAACGGGAAGCCAGAATATATTATAGCTGCAATACTTTAAACATTCTGAGTAAAAATGATTTTCAATCTAGAATTCTATGCTCACCAAAAGTATCCACATAACAACAGGAGTAGACTATGACATATTCAGGTATGTAAAATCTCAAACAATTCACCCTTCAGTTATCCCTTTTCAGGAAGCCACTAGAGGGTATGGTACTGTAAATGAGAGGGTACACCATGAAGGTATGGGACATGGGAAATCAAGCCTCCAACACAGGAAGCAGGGGTAGGGAATTTCCAGGATAAGAGCAAAGAGAAGTCGTAAGACAACAGCTGTGAAACAGACCTAGAGGGCAGTGAAGATTAAATCAGAAAAATTGAAGGCTCTAGGAAGGTATCTTAGGAAAATAACCAAACTACTTATCCTACAGGTGAAAGTTATTATTACAAAGATGGTTTGAAGCCTCTGAGAAGACAGACTCAGATGCAACCTTAACTAAGCAAAATTTTAAACTGAGGTAATTATTTAATTAAAACAGCAACAACAACAAAAGTTGTACCAGAAAAGACATAATCATATGCGTTGTTTGCTTCACTGTTGAACAATACTTTTATGGTCATAATAATGAAAACACTAGGTATGGTTAACCAGTAATAACTAAATACATCAGGATGACAAGATAAGGTGAAGAAAGGCATTGAGAGTTAAAATCATGTTATAAGAGGAAATCAATGTATGTTAAATATTGGTGGACCAAGAGATAGGAGTATATATACCCCATTATTATAAGGTGGTAAATAGAAGAAGTAGATAAAACAGTTGAAAATGGTTTTTCTGAAGAATGACATGGGACAAGACAGGTTAGGGGGACAGGACAGGAGAAACGAGGGGTAGTAAACTGCTGTTTTTATTAACTTTTCATAGTAGTTTAAAAATACATGATTGTATTATTTTTATTTCAGCTTTATTTGAGGTATAACTTAAAATTCAATTCGATGAGTCTTGGCAAATGTACACAGTTGCGAAAACTACCACCACAATCAAGTTAAAAACACTTTAATTACTCATCCCGAAAAGTTTTCTTACTTTACAGTCCATCTCCACTCCTACCCCAGGTCCTCAGTAACTAATAACCTGGTTTCTGTCACGATAGCTTTGCTTATTCTAGAGATTTATATAAATGGAATCATACAGTATGTAATCTTTTGTGTCTAGCTTCTTTCGCTTAGCATGATTATTTTTTTATCATTTATGTTTAGGTCTAGGATCCATTTCGAATAAATTTTTGGGTTTAGTGTGAAGATAGTGTTAAGAATTTTAAAAATTCCTCCATATGGATATCTAGTCATCCTAGCACCGTTTTTTGAAAAGATTATTCCTTCCTCCTTGAATTACCTTGGTGTCTTTGTAAAAAATCAATTACATTAAGCATGGTTCTATTTCTAGACTCTCATTTTCTCCCCATCCATCTATATGTCAATCCTTATGCCGATACTGTACTATATTGACTACTGTAGCTTTACAGCAAGTCCAAAAAGTCAGGTACTGTAAGTCCTCAGATTTCATACTTAAAAAAAATTTTTTTTGGCTGCTTTATGTCCTTGCACTTCCATATAAATTTTGGAACCAGGTTTTCAATTTCTATGAAAGACTGACAAGATTTTGATTGAAACTGCATTGACTCTATAGATCAATTTCATAAGAACTGCCATCCTAACAATATTCAGTCTTCCAATTCAATAACATGATGTAACTCTCAATTAATTTAGATCTTCTTTAATTTCTGTCAGCAAAAATTTGTAGTGCACAGGTTTTGCATATCTTTTGTTAAATTTATTTCTAAGTAATTGCATAATGCTAATGTGGTTTTTTAAATTTCATTTTTGGATTGTTCGTTACTAGTATATAGGAATATAATTAATCCTTGTTAATTATCTTGTATCCTACAGCCTTGCTAAATTGATGCATTAGTTCTATAATTTTTTTAATGCAGATCCCTTAGAACTTTCTACACACGTGCCAGCTGTGAATAAAACAGTTTTACTTCTTCCTTTCTATTCTGTATGTCCTTTCATTTCTTTTTCTTATTGCATCAGCTAGGACCTCTAGTATAATGTTGAATAAAAGTGGTGAGAGTGGGCTTCCCTGGTGGCGCAGTGGTTGAGAGTCTGCCTGCCAATGCAGGGGACACGGGTTCGAGCCCTGGTCTGGGAAGATCCCACATGCCGCGGGGCGACTGGGCCCGTGAGCCACAATTACTGAGCCTGCGCGTCTGGAGCCTGTGCTCCGCAACAAGAGAGGCCGCGATAGTGAAAGGCCCGCGCATCGCGATGAAGAGTGGCCCCCGCTTGCCGCAACTGGAGAAAGCCCTCGCACAGAAACGAAGACCCAACACAGCCAATAAATAAATAAATAAAGTGAAATTCTTAAAAAAAAAGTGGTGAGAGCAACATCCTTGCCTTGTTCTTGATCTTAATTGGAAAAACAAAATCATTCACCATAAGGTATGATTTTAGTTGTGTTTTCATAGATGTTCTTTATCAAGTTGAAAAAGTTGCCTTCATCCCAGTTTGCTGACTTTATTATGTGTTTATGTTGAATTTTATCAAATACTTTTTCTGCATCCACTGAGATGATCATACAATTTTTCAACTTTATCTTATTAGCATTATGTATTACCCTGAATTGATTTTTGTAAGTTAAACCAGTCTTTCATTGTTGGGATAAATCCCACATGGCCATGATGTATTATCCTTTTCACATATTGCTAGATTTAATATGCTAATATTTTGTTAAGGATTTCTGTGTCTATGTTCATGAGGAATATTCGCTGCTAGTTTTCTTTTCTTGCAATGTCTTTCTTTGGCTTTGGTATCCAGGTAATACTGGCCTCATAAAATGAGTTGTGATGTTCTCCTTACACCTGTATTTTCTGAAAATCTGGATAGGAATTATATTTTTTCTTTCTTCAGTGTTTGACAGAATTACCAATTATGCCACTGGCCTGAATTTTTTGGAAGGTTTTTAATTACTAACTGAATTTCCTTATTCTATATAGGTCTATTTAGATTTTCTATTTCTTCTTGAGTCAGTTTTTGGTCATTTGTATTTTTCAGGGAATTTGTCCATTTCACCTAAGTTGTCAAACTGGTTGGTGTAAAGTTGTTCATAATATTCTTTTATTATCTTGTTAAGTATCTATGTATCTGTAATAACATCTCATTCCTAATACTGTTAATTTACATTTTTTTCTTAATTATTCTAGTTAAAGGTTTATCAATTTTACTGATCTTGATTGAGATTTTCATCTCATTGGTTTTCTCTGTTTTCTACTTACCTGAGTTCTGCTCTGATCTTTATTATTTCCTTTCTTCTATTTACTTTGGGCTTAACTTACTATTTCTTTTCTAGCTTTTTAAGGCAGGAGCTTAGATAACTGATTTTACACCTTTCTTCTTTTCTAGTATATAAGCATTTAAAGCTATAAATTAATTTCTTAGCACTGCTTTAGCTACATACCAAATATTTTGATATGCTGTATTTTTATTTTCATTCAGCTTAAAATATTTTCTTCATTCAGTTAAAAATATTTTCTAACTTCCCCTGTGAATTCTTCTTTCACCCATAGGTTACTTAGAAACACATAATTCAATTTCCCCATATTTGGGAATTTTCCTTATTTCTTTCTGTATTGACTTTTAATTCCCTTAATTTAATTCACACTGCATAATTTCAACACACTGTAATTTCAATCCTTTCATATTTACCAACAAATTTTATGTTTGTGGGCCATTATATGGCTCATCCTGATGAATGTTTCTAATGCACTTTGAATGTGTTGGTGGGTGTGGTATTCTGTAGATGTCAGTTAGGTAAAATTGGTTGATTGCCTTATTCAAGTCTTCTATATATCCTGTTTTTCTGCCTACTTAATCTACCAATTGTTGAGACAAGAGCACTGAAATCTGCAACTCTAAATGTTTAATTGCCTATTTCTATTTTTGATTCTGACAGTTTTTATTTCATGGATTTTGTGCCTCTGTTGTCAAGTGCACATATATTTAGAATTTCATATTTTTCTGCTGTGTTCATTTTATAATTTATCTCTAGTATTACTCTTTGTTTTAAAATACATTGGCTGATATTAATATAGTTACTCCAGCATTCTTATACTTATTTTCTACGAAGGGGAATCACCCAACCTCTTCACACTGTCATTACTGGAAGATACATTTATTTTGATGATGAAAATTAAAAACTTAAAAGGGGAATACAGGGCTTCCCTGGTGGGGCAGTGGTTAAGAATCCGCCTGCCAAGGCAGGGGACACGCGTTCAAGCCCTGGTCCGGGAAGATCCCACATGTGCGGAGCAACTAAGCCCATGCACCACAACTACTGAGCCTGTGCTCTAGAGCCTGAGAGCCACAACTACTGAAGCTTGAGCACCTAGAGCCCATGCTCCGCAACAAGAGAAGCCACTGCAATGAGAAGCCCACACACCGCAATGAAGAGTAGCCCTCACTCGCCGCAACTAGAGAAAGCCTGCATGCAGCAATGAAGACCCAACACAGCCTAAAATAAAATAAATAAAAATAAATAAATAAATAAAAGGGGAATACAACGACAGACTCAGAAGATATTTGAAAAAAAAATGTTGATTATAATTGTATACTAATAAAGCTAAAAACCTGGATTAAAAAGTATTTTACATAAATATATATTCCTATATCCCCTCCCATGTTCCCCCCTAAAATTAACCACATGTTATTAACATTGGCTACACTTTGAGGACAGGATATGAGTGGGCAGTGAGGACAGACAGAAATGAATAAAGTAAAATTTGCAAATAATAATTTGTCTTCTCCTTTCATTATACTTGTTTTCTTTCCCTCATTTAACTGTACTAGTATTGTACACCAACACAAAAAAAGGTGAGAAAATAGCTGATTGTTCCTTATGTTATTCATAACATGAATGGAATGTGAATCTTTCATTATTGAGCTTGAGCAAAGCTTCTGGCTTGGGACCGCTATTATTTAATACATCAAGGAACAGCTTTCTATTACTACTTTACTAAGGTTGTGTGTGTGTGTGTGTGTGTGTGTGTGTGTGTGTGTATGTGTGTGTGTGACAGAGAGAGAGAGAGAGAAAGAGAGGGAGGGAGGGAGAGAAAAGGAAAGAATATGTGTGTTTATAAGTGCTACAGATTTCCCAACATTAAAATGACCTCTGTATTTCTAGAATAAATGCCATTTGATTGTGGGGTGTGTGTGCATATGTACATGTATGTGTATGTTTTAACAAACTTTGAATCTGTTAGCTAATACTTTATTTAGAATAAATACTTGAAATGAGAATGGTCTGTAATTTTCTTTGTGTGTGTGTGTGGCTCCAAAACAGTTTAACAAATTTTACTATAGCTTTTAATATACTGAATATTTGAAAGAAGAATAATGAGAAGAGACTAGCCTTACTAGACATCAAAGCCTCAGTAACAAAAATAGTATATATAGTATTGGCCTATGTAGACCCAAGGAACAGAACTGAGTTCAGAAATGAACCCAAGTCATTGCTGCAATTTTGTATAGGAAAGAACTCAGAATCTCTAGTTAGGGTACTAGGATGAATTACTTAATAAATGGTCCTGGTAGAAGTGACCAGCCACTTGGAAGGAAAAAAAAAGTTGAATTTTTACTGCCTTACTTTAAGATATATAAAGAAAACTTTAAAATGTTCCTGAGAAACATAAAAGACTTGAAGAAATGGAAAAAAATACCACATACTTAGTAAAGAAGACTCAAATTCATAAAGATGTCAATTGTCGCTTAAATAATCTGTACACTGAACATGATACCAATAAAGTATCAATATGATTCATATGTATACAATTAATCATGCTGACTATAATGTAAAAAAAATAAAAATAGCAGGAAACCCAGGAAAAATTTGGGGATGGGAAAAATCAGGGGGAGAGAAGGGTCTAGCCCTACCAGACGTTAAAACATACAATAAAACTACAATAATTAAAATGGTAAGATACAGCTCATGAACAGTCAGATTAACAGAATAGAACAGAAGGGACTTCCCTGGTGATGCACTGGTTAAGAATCCACCTGCCAACGCAGGAGACCCAGGTTCAATCCCTGGTCCAGGAAGATCCCACATGCCACAAAGCAACTAAGCCTGTGTGCCACAACTACTGAGCCTGTGCTCTAGAGCCTGAGAGCCACAACTACTGAGCCAGCACTCCACAACTACTGAAGCCTGCACGCCTAGAGCCCGTGCTCCGCAACAAGAGAAGCCACCGCAAGGAGAAGCCCGCGCACTGCAACAAAGAATAGCCCCTGCTTGCCACAACTAGAGAAAGCCCGCGTGCAGCAACGAAGACCCAACCCAGCCAAAAATAAATAAAATTAAAAACCAAAGAACAGAAAATTTAAAAATAGACAAAGAATGTATTATATGATAAAGATGTCACTTCAAATTAATAGGGAAAAGACAATTTGGAACAAGTATCTGGAAACTTGAAAAAAAGTAAGAGTGGGTTCCCAATTTACAAGTTACATTAAATAAATTCTACTTAGAATAACAAACATAATGTAAAAATAAAACCATAAAAGTACAAGAAAATATAAGATGATCGTTTTTAATTAGTGTAAGTTTTTTCTCAGTAAAATACAGATGCCATAAAAAGAAAAGACTGATAAATACAACTATATAAGAAACAAAAATTCCTGTATGTAGGAAAAAAATACCAGAGGGAAAGACAAAAGAAAAAGTAGTAAAAACTATCTGCTATTCATATAACTGACAGAGGGAGAAATCCCTACTGTATAAATAAAAACAATTCAATATAAAATGGACAAAAGATATGAACTGAGAGTTCATAGAAAAAGAAACACAAATAGTTAATAAACTTATGAAAATTACTCATCTTTATTCATAATAAAATGCAAATTAAATGATAAAACACTGGAATTTCAAAATTAAAAAAAAACTGCTAGTACAGCGAAAAGACATACATTGAAAACAAGGGGCGGTGGGAGGGGGAAGACATGAGATGTCCAATAACCAAATACTTAATATTTTAGAATAAGAGAAAAATGGAAGAAAGGAAATTAAAGAAATAAAAGAAAAATATTTCTGAGCTGGAGAGACGTACATATTCAGATTAAAAGGGACCACTGAGCAGAATAGGTGTAAAAAAAAAAAACTATACTGGACAATAAAAGATAAAGATAAGAGCCTAAAGGCTTTCAGAGGGGGGGAAAATAGGTAATATGGAAATGAACGATTATCTGACTGACAACTCTTCTCATCAACAACAATAGGAGTGAAAAATTAGGCAGTAATTAGAATCTGTTGGAAAGTGTTTTGACCAGGAATTTTATACCCAGCAAATTATCATATGTAAAGAAAATATAAAGTATTTCTATGGGTTTTACCTCCCATGAACCAATTCTAAGGCATGTGAGTTATTACTCAAGCCAACCAAAAATGGAGGTCAAGAAAGAGGAAGATATATGCTAGAGATGGTAGAACTGACTCAGAGGCCAAATCACATAAATAAATAAATCTTATTTATTATAAGAAAAAGCAATCCTAGGAAAAGTTTTACATCAATCATAGAAAGTAATAAGCCCAAACCAGAATGAAATCTGTGTGGCCAAAGTAAAAAGTATTCAGAAAAAAGAATACAACAGCTTCTAAGCAGCAGATAAAGGAACTGAGGAGTCACGAAGTATTAATGGCATGCTGAAGAATGTACATGCTTATTTTCACAACAGGAAAAAAAATACGCAATTTGAAACTTCAGGGGAAAAAACAACAAAAATGTATAATAAAATCATGCTCAAAATATGAAGCAAAACAGCACAATTTTCAGCAACTTGTGGAGTGTATAAAAAGAGTAACCATGTGATCTAAATGCTAAGAATATTCTCTGTGTGGTTCATGATGCTGAACATATAAAGAAATCTAATCTTAGCACTCTACATGGTCATGGAGTGAAACATTTTTAAATAATCATATTAATGTAAATACTACTAGCATAAGCTATTAAAATCCTCCTATAGTCAAAACAGAAGAGGATTTAAGTATGGTCATACTGATAGAATAGAATGTAAAAGTTACCATTACTTGACAATATAAGTAACTGTATATATAACGTGCTGTGGAAGAGTGGGACAAAACTTGAAAGGAAAATAGGGTACTATTACCACTGTCTAACGGTGGGATATCAGGAATATTAAAAGTTGATGTGATAGAAAATGGACATTTGAGTATATTAAAAGCAGAAAGTAACAACAAAAACTAAAGAAAGAGAGAATGAAAGGATAGTGAGATGCTGATTAAACAGGTAACAAAATTAACAGTAGCAGGAAATTTTAAAAATGAAATTAAAATGCTCAAATTTACTTTAATAATCTTCATGTCCAGTGACTATTAAGAAAGGCAATTCTTCAACTTCTCAAATGCTATTATTTACTAATGTATTGTATTTCAGCTTAATCTTGGAGGTTATTATACATTCTTCCTTTCTATAAAATGTTTTGAGACACTGAGGAACTCGGAAATCTTTATAAGATATAACCGTTTTTCAAGTGTTTAGTGTATTTCAAAGTGTGGTACCCTAATTTCCATTTTCTTGATTTCAGTTCCAGAAATATTGGCAGAAAAAGTAAAAAGCTGACAGCTGGGTGTAAGGATATTACAAGATGACTCTAATTATCTAAAATGTTTCTTTTAAAAGAACAGTTGCTACTAAATATTTCATTGCTAACATTTGGTTTAAGCCATAGCTAGATGTATTCTATGGCATACTGGATCTGAACTTTGCAGCTGGTCGTTGATTTCCATCAACACATCAAGACTGAATCTATAGCAAGGCTAAACACAACTAAACTTTGAAAATTGAACTTTAAAAAATACAACGCAAACCCACTTGAATACTTATCTATGTATTATATATGTGTGTATGTATTTATTTATATATATAGTTTTTTGTCTTAATTACTGCAGAATAAAATGCTAACTACATAAATGTCAGCTGCATTTAATTAAACAAGTATTTGTGGATACCCCATTAGGTACTATAATATGGTTTCTGAAAGGGATACAAAGCATCAAAAAGCAGAGGATAGGAGATTGGACGTGACACTGAGAGACAACAGCTTAATATCCAGTAATCAGTTTTTGCCCTAGAGGAATAGATATTATTTATAAATTGTGACATATGATGAAAAAGTTTATTAAAACGCCTTCTCCCCCTAATGTGATAAAAGATCAACTAATACATAAGCAGGAAAAAATGCTTAAAAGGCTGTGTGTGTGTGTGTGTGTGTGTGTGTGTGTGTGTGTGTTTATAATTTTACAGTGACAGTCTAACTTTCCTGTAAAGACTAAAACCAGAAAAGCAGTCAAATATCTTGGGGGCAAATCTCAAGTCTATAGTACTAACAAGCTAGGTAACTGTAAGCAAATATTTAACTTTTTAAGACCTCATTTTTCTCACTGAAAAGTGGGACTAATCAATCCTCCCCTGCCTTCTTTACTGGACTGTTATTCACATGACAAACACTTATTAAGCAATTATGTACCAGGCTTATGCTAGAGGTACAAGATAAATAAAACGACATCCCTTTGGGACTTCCCTGGTGGCGCAGTGGTTAAGAATCTGCCTGCCAATGCACGGGACACAGGTTCGATCCCTGGTCCGGGAAGATCCCACATGCCGCAGAGCAACTTAGCCTGTGTGCCACAACTACTGAGCCTGAGCTCTAGAGCCCACGAGCCATAACTATTGAGCCCATGCACCACAACTACTGAAGCCCATGCACCCTAGAGCCTGTGCGCCGCAACTACTGAGCCCATGTACTGCAACTACTGAAGCCTGCATGCCTAGAGCCCGTGCTCCACAGCAAGGAAAGCCACTGCAATGAGAAGCCCGTGCACCACAACGAAGAGTAGCCCCTGCTCGCCGCAACTAGAGAAAGCCCACGTGCAGCAATGAAGACCCAATGCAGCCAAAAAAAAATGACATCTCTGACCTCAAGAGGTGCATAGTCTATTGAGGAAGACAGATATGTAAATAAATAAGCATAACTTAGTATGTGTGTGTTGCAATGAGTAGAGGCTATGGAAGTACAAAGGAGGGAGAGGTCTACTCTGCCTAGGAGTGTTGAGCCCAGGAATACTTTACACAGAAGCCGAAGAGAGTGTGCCAGGTCAACAAGTTATTGGGTAGAAGCAACCATAGCAAAAGGAGCTCTGAGCAGGAGGAACAGCATGAGCACAAGCACAGGAGTCCAGAAAGGCCTAGGTGACTCTGAGGCAGTTCCACATGGCTAGATTGCAAGATGTTCACGAGGGACAGTGTAGAAAATGTGTACGAAAAGTGGGATGGTGCCAAATTGTGAGAATTACAGTAGATGAATGAGACTGCACTTTATTTTGAGGTCAGCGTTCCTTAAAATCTTGTCTTGGGATCACATGCAGGAGGCTCAAGAGCAGAAAGCCTTGTTAAAATGCATGTTCCCAGGCCCACAGATCCACCCAATCAGAATTTCTAGGCTTTGGGTAACTCATATTTTAACAAGTTCCCCCTGGTGATTCTAATACACCTAAAGCTCGAGAAGCAGCAACGTAGGTCACAAAGAGTACTAAGCTTTAAGCAGATCAATTTTGTATTTTAGGGTGATATTTTGGCAGTGTTAATCTCTCCCCTGCTTTCTTCCATAAAACCTATTTATTATAGCACATACACGAAATTCTGCTGATTATTTACATGTCTGATAATTCTGGCGGCAGTGTGGAAAGTAAAACAGAGAGGAGTAGAAAAGTGAAGAGACTTGTTGGGATACTTCAGTGACACAGGAAAGGACTAAACTAAGGCAGTGACTATGAGAACAGATAGAGATGAAATCAAGAGGCATTTCAAAGAAAAATATCCAAGATTTGGTGATCAGTTGGATTTGACAGGTCAGAGTCCAAGGTTAACAGAAATTTCTAACTTAGGCAAGTAGTGATGTTATTAACAGAAAAGGATCACATAAAATAGAACCAGGTTCCTTTTTAGAACACTTCCCACACTCTCCTTAACTTAGATGTGGATTGTATTCATATTTCTTTCAAAGTAAAAGTAACTCACGCTTATTATAGAAGTTCATTCACTTAAATACTGACTGAAGTGTCTAGTAAGAACCTGGGACTGTGCTCCGTACATACTCGAACTACAGGGGTACATGAACAAATGAGGAAAACAAAACAGTGAAAAATGTACCTAAGACAACTATTATTACCATTTTTCGATGTAGTCTCTTACAGATTTTTAATACACATATTTTTAGTTTACTTCATTGGCTTATATAGTTGTGCTCATATGATTTTGTATCTTGCTTTTTTCACTTCAAAAAATTTCCTCAAATTTTTGTAAATTCTTCATAAATAATAGCCTTCTGACTGCCCATTTCTATGAAAGATACAGCACAGTTTACTTGTATACTTCAGCTGTTTTTAAATTTACATTACTAAGAGACCTTCAAGATGGCAGAGGAGTAAGACCTGGATATCACCTTCCTCCCCACGAATACACCAGAAATACATCTACACGTGGAACAACTCCTACAGAACACCTACTGAACGCAGGCAGAAGACCTCAGACTTCTCAAAAGGCAAGAAACTCCCCACGTACCTGGGTAGGGCAAAAGAAAAAAGGAAAAACAGAGACAAAAGAATATGCATGGGACCTGCACTTCTGGGAGGGAGCCGTGAAGGAGGAAAAGTATCCACACACTAGGAAGCCCCTTCACTGGCGGAGACAGCAGGTGGCGGGGGGGAAAGCTCTGCAGTCACGAAGGGCGGTAACAGGGGTGCAGAGGGCAAAGCAGAGAGATGCCCCCACAGAGGATCAGGGCCGACCAGCACTAACCAGCCCGAGAGGCTTGTCTGCTCACCCGCAGGGACGGGTGGGGGCTGGGAGCTGAGGCTCTGGCTTCGGAGGTCAGATCCTAGGGAGAGGACAGGGGTTGGCTGCATGAACACAGCCTGAAGGGGGCTAGTGCGCCATGGCTAGCCGGGAGGGAGTCCGGGAAAAAGTCTGGACCCGCCTAAGAAGCAAGAGACCATGGTTTAGGGGTGCACAAGGAGAGAGGATTCAGAGCACTGCCTAAACGAGTTCCAGAGATGGGCGGGAGCCACAGCTATCAGTGTGGACACCAGAGACGGGCATGAAACGCTAAGGCTGATGGTGCAGCCACCAAGAAGCCTGTGTGCGAGCACAGGTCACTATCCATACCTCCCCTCCCGGGAGGCTGTGTGGCCCGTCACCGCCAGGGTCCTGTGATCCAGGGACAACTTCCCCAGCAGAACACATGGCGCGCCTCGGGCTGTTGCAACGTCATGCCAGCCTCGGTCGCCGCAGGCTCGCCCCGCATTCCGTACCCCTCGCTCCCCCCGGCCTTAGTGAGCCAGAGCCCCATAATCAGCTGCTACTTTAACCCCGTCCTGTCTGAGCGGGAACAGACACCCTCAGGTGACCTACATGCAGAGGCGGGGCCAAATCCAAAGCTGAACCCCAGGAGCTGTGCAAACAAAGAAGAGAAAGGGAAATCTCTCCTAGCAGCCTCAGGAGCAGCAGATTAAATCTAGACAATCAACTTGATGTACCCTGCATCTGTGGAATACCTGAATAGACAACGAATCATCCCAAAATTGAGGCAGGGGACATTGTGTGATTTTGTCTGTATAGCTTTGCTTTTACCATTTGTGCTACGGTTCTGTCTGTTTTCTTAGTATAGTTTTTAGCACTCGTTACCACTGGTGGATTTGTTTTTTGGTCTCGTTGCTCTCTTCTTTCTTTTTTTCTTTTTATTTTATTACTTTCTAATGTTTTTTTACTTTTAATAATATTTTAACTTCTTATCTTAATAACTTTCTTTTCTTTTCTTTCTTTTTTTCCTTCCTTCCTTCCTTCCGTTCTTTCTTCCTTTTCTTCTGAGCCGTGTGGCTGACAGTCTTGGTGCTCCGGCCAGGTGTCAGGCTTGTGCTTCTGAGGTGGGAGAGCCAAGTTCAGGACATTGGTCCACCAGGGACCTCGCGGCTCCATGTAATATCAAATGGCAAAAGTCCTCCCAGAGATCTCCATCTGAATGCTAAGAGCCAGCCCCACTCAACGACCAGCAAGCTACAGTGCTGGACACCCCATGCCAAGCAACTAACAAGAAAAGAACACAACCCCACCCATTAGCATAGAGGCTGCCTAAAATCATAATAAGGTCACAGACACCCCAAAACACACCAGCGGACGTGGTCCTGCCCACCAGAAAGACAAGATCCAGCCTCATCCACCAGACACAGGAAACAGTCCCGTCCACCAGGAAGCCTACACAACCCCTGAAACACACAACCTTAGCCACTGGGGGCAGACACGAAAAACAATGGGAATTACGAAACCGCAGGCTGTGAAAAGGAGACCCCAAACACAGTAAGTTAAGCAAAATGAGAAGACAGAGAAACACAGAGCAGATGAAGGAGTAAGGTAAAAACCCAACAGACCAAACAAATGAAGAGGAAATAGACAGTCTACCTGAAAAAGAATTCAGAGTAATGATACTAAAGATGATCCAAAATCGTGGAAACAGACTGGAGAAAATAGAAAAAACGTTTAACAAGAACCTAGAAGAACTAAACAGCAAACAAACAATGATGAACACCACAAAAAATGAAATTAAAAATGCTCTAGAAGGAATCAATAGCAGAATACCTGAAGCAGAAGAATGGAAGAGTAACCGGGAAGATAAAATAGTGGAAATAACTACAGCAAAGCAGAATATAGAAGAAAGAATGAAAAGAATTGAGGACAGTCTCAGAGACCTCTGGGACAACATTTAACGCACCAACATTGGAATTATAGGGGTCCCAGAAGAAGAAGAGAAAAAGAAACGGACAGAGAAAATATTTGAAGAGATTATCGTTGAAAACTTCCTTAATATGGGAAAGGAAATAGTAAATCAAGTCGAGGAAGCGCAGAGAGTCCCATACAGGAAAAATCCAAGGAGAAACACATCAAGACACATATTAATCAAACTATCAAAAATTAAATACAAAGAAAAAATACTAAAAGCCACAAGGGGAAAACAACAAATAACATACAAGGGAATCCCCATAAGATTAACAGCTGATCTTTCAGCAGAAACTCTGCAAGCCAGAAGGGAGTGGCAGGACATATTTAAAGTGATGAAAGTGAAAAACCTACAACCAAGATTACTCTACCCAGCAAGGATCTCATTCAGATTCGACAGAGAAATTAAAACCTTTACAGACAAGCAAAAGCTAAGAGAATTCAGCACCACCAAACCAGCTTTACAACAAATGCTAAAGGAACTTCTCTAGGCAGGAAACACAAGAGAAGGAAAAGACCTACAATAACAATCCCAAAACAGTTAAGAAAAGGGTAATAGGATGATACATGTCGATAACTACCTTAAATGTAAATGGATTACATGCTCCAACCAAAAGACGTACACTGGCTGAATGCATACAAAAACAAGACCCTTATATATGCTGTCTACAAGAGACCCATTTCAGACCTAGGGACACATACAGACTGAAAGTGAGGGGATGGAAAAACATATTCCATACAAATGGAATTCAAAAGAAAGCTGGAGTAGCAATTCTCCTATCAGACAAAATAGACTTTAAAATAAAGACTACTACAAGAGGCAAAGAAGGACACTACATAATGAGCAAGAGATCAATCCAAGATATAACAATTGTAAATATTTATGCACCCAACATAGAGCACCTCAATACATAAGGCACATACTAATGACCATAAAAGGGTAGATAGACAGTAACACAGTCATAGTAGGGGACTTTAACACCCCACTTTCACCAATGGACAGATCATCCAAAATGAAAATAAATAAGGAAACACAAGCTTTAAATGACACATTCAACAAGATGGACTTAATTGATATTTATAGGACAGTCCATCCAAAAACAACAGAATGCACATTCTTCTCAAGTGCTCATGGAATATTCTCCAGGATAGATCATATCTTGGGTCATAAATCAAGCCTTGGTAAATTTAAGAAAACTGAAATCATATCAAGTATCTTTTCCGACTACAACGCTATGAGACAAGATATCAATTAAAGGAAAAAATCTGTAAAAGATACAAACACATGGAGGCTAAACAATATACTACTAAATAACCAAGAGATCACTGAAGAAATTAAAGAGGAAATCAAAAAATACCTAGAAACAAATGACAATGAAAACATGACGAACCAAAACCTATGGGATGCAGCAAAAGCACTTCTAAGAGGGAAGTTTATAGCAATACAATCCTACCTCAAGAAACAAGAAACATCTCAAATAAACAAGCCAACCTTACACCTAAAGCAATTAGAGAAAGAAGAACAAAAAAACCCCCCAAAGTTAGCAGAAGGAAAGAAATCATGAAAATCAGACCAGAAATAAATGAAAAAGAAATGAAGGAAATGATAGCAAAAATCAATAAAAGTAAAAGCTGGTTCTTTGAGAAGATAAACAAAATTGATAAACCATTAGCCAGACTCATCAAGAAAAAAAGGGAGAAGAATCAAATCAACAGAATTAGAAATGAAAAAGGAGAAGTAACAACTGACACTGCAGAAAGACAAAGGATCATGAGAGATTACTACAAGCAACTATATGCCAATAAAATGGACAACCTGGAAGAAATGGACAAATTCTTAGAAAAGAATTTGAAATAGAAAATATAAACAGACCAATCACAAGCACTGAAATTGAGACTGTGATCAAAAATCTTCCAACAAACAAAAGCCCAGGACCAGATGGCTTCACAGGTGAATTCTATCAAACATTTACAGAAGACCTAACACCTATCCTTCTCAAACTCTTCCAAAATATAGCAGAGGGAGGAACATTCCCAAACTTATTCTATGAGGCCACCATCACCCTGATACCAAAATCAGAAGAAGATGTCACAAAGAAGTAAAACTACAGGCCAACATAACTGATGAACATAGATGCAAAAATCCTCAACAAAATACTAGCAAACAGAATCCAAAAGCATATTAAGAAGATCATACACCATGATAAGTGGGATTCATCCCAGGAATGCAAGGATTCTTCAATATACACAAATCAATCAATGTGATAAAACATATTAACAAACTGAAGGAGAAAAACCCTATATGATCATCTCAATAGATGCAGAAAAACCTTTTGACAAAATTCAACACCCACTGATGACAAAAACCCTCCAGAAAGTAGGCACAGAGGGAACTTACCTCACATAATAAAGGCCATATATGACAAACCAACAGACAACATTGTTCTCAATGGTGAAAGACTGAAACCATTTTCTCTAAGATCAGGAACAAGACAAGGCAGTCCACTCTCACCACTATTATTCAACATACTTCTGGAAGTTCTAGCCACAGAAATCAGAGAAGAAAAAGAAATAAAAGGAATCCAAATTGGAAAAGAAGAAGTAAAGCTGTCGCTGCAGATAATATGACACTATACATAGAGAATCCTAAAAATGCTACCAGAAAACTACTAGAGCTAATCAATGAATTTGGTAAAGTAGCAGGACACAAAATTAATGCACAGAAATTTCTTGCATTCCTATACAGAAACAACGAAAAATCTGAAAGAGAATTTAAGGAAACACTCCCATTTACCCTTGCAAGAAAAAGGATAAAATACCTAGGAATAAAACTACCTAAGTAGACCAAAGATCTGTATGCAGAAAACTATAAGACAATGATGAAAGAAGTTAAAGATGATACAAACAGATGAAGAGGTATACCATGTTCTTGGACTGGAAGAATCAACATTGTGAAAATGACTATACTACCCAAGGTAATCTTCAGATTCAATGCAATCCCTATCAAACTACCAGTGGCATTTTTCACAGAACTAAAACAAAAAATTTCACAATTTGTATGGAAACACAGAAGACCCCGAATAGCCAAAGCAATCTTGAAAAAGAAAAGTGGAGCTGGAGGAATCAGGCTCCTGGACTTCAGACTATACTACAAAGCTACAGTAATCAAGACAGTATGCTACTGGCACAAAAAACAGAAATATAGATCAATGGAACAGGATAGAAAGCCCAGAGATAAACCCATGCACATATGGTCACCTTATTTTTGATAAAGGAGCCAAGAATATACAATGGAGAAAAACAACCTCTTCAATAAATGGTGCTGGCAAAACTGGACAACTACACGTAAAAGAGTGAAATTAGAACACTCCCTAACACCATACACAAAAATAAACTCAAAATGGATTAAAGACCTAAATATAAGGCCAGACACCATCAAACTCTTAGAGGAAAACATAGGCAGAACACTCTATGACATAAATCACAGCAAGATCCTTTTTGACCCACCTCCTAGAGAAATGGAAATAAAACCAAATATAAACAAATGGGACCTAATGAAACGTCAAAGCTTTTGCACAGTAAAGGAAACCATAAACAAGACAAAAAGACAACCCTCAGAATGGGAGAAAATATTTGCAAATGAAGCAACTGACAAAGGATTAATCTCAAAAATACACGAGCAGCTCATGCAGCTCAATATAAAAAAATCAAACAACCCAATCCAAAAATGGGCAGAAGACCTAAATAGACATTTCTCCAAAGAAGATATACAGATTGACAACAAACACATGAAAGGATGCTCAACATCACTAATCACTAGAGAGATGCAAATCAAAGGTACAATGAGGTATCACCTCACACCAGTCAGAATGGCCATCATCAAATACCTACAAACAATAAATGCTGGAGAGGGTGTGGAGAAAAGTAAACCCTCTTGCACTGTTGGTGGGAATGTAAATTGATACAGCCACTATGGAGAACAGTATGGAGGTTCCTTAAAAAACTAAAAATAGAACTACCATATGACCCAGCAATCCCACTCCTGGGCATATACCCTGAGAAAACCATAATTCAAAAAGAGTCATGTACCACAATGTTCATTGCAGCTCTATTTACAATAGCCAGGATATGGAAGCAACCTAAGTGTCCATCGACAGATGAATGGATGAAGAAGATGTGGCTTATATATACAATGGAATATTTCTCAGCCATAAAAAGAAACGAAAGTGAGTTATTTGTAGTGAGGTGGATGGACCTAGAGTCTGTCATACAGAGTGAAGTTAAGTCAGAAAGAGAAAAACAAATACCGTATGCTAACAAATATATATGGAATGTAAAAAAAAAAAAAAAAGGTTCTGAAGAACCTAGGGGAAGGACAGGAATAAAGACGCAGACGTAGAGAATGGACTTGAGGACACGGGGAGGGGGAAGGGGAAGCTGGATGAAGTGAGAGAGTGGCATGGACATATATACACTACCAAATGTAAAATAGCTAGCTAGTGGGAAGCAGCCACATAGCACAGGGAGATCAGCTCGGTGCTTTGTGACCACCTAGAGGGGTGGGATAGGGAGGGTGGGAGGGAGACATAAGAGGGAGGAGATATGGGGATATATGTATATGTATAGGTAATTCACTCTGTTATAAAACAGAAACTAACGCACCATTGTAAAGCAATTACACTCCAATAAAGTTGTTTAAAAAAATAAATTAAAAAAATTAAAATAAAAATAAAATTTACATTATTATTTTAATGCCACAAATGGAATTAAGAGATCAAAAGGTATGTTAATTTTAATGGAAAAAAAAAATCTTTGACTTGCTTTCCAGAAGGGTTGAATCAATTAAGACTGCCAATAGAAATACACAAGCAAGGACATTTCACAGCACCTTTACCAGCAACAACGTGAGAAAAAATTTCTTGCTAACTCAAAAAGTAAAAATATATCACTGTATCTTACAGTTTCACTTCTTTATCTTTCTGGGAAAAACATTTTCCCATATGCTTTTATTTTTTCTTTAGTAAACGAACCTGTTTTTTCAAGTTCTTTGCTCATTCATTTACATGGATCATGGTTTTTTTAGAAGTATTTGTATGAACATCTTAAAACTTAAACATCTGTATATTACATTTTTGCAAATTTATAATCCTGGTTTGCACATCTTTTAGTTTGTTCACTTGTATTGGGAAGGGGAGTAGGAGGGGAGGTGGGAGAAGTAGACAGAATGAATGCCAATGTTTTATTTGAGAGTCAAATGTAATAAACTTTCCCCTTCCAATTCTTTTATGTTTGGAAGTTATTTCCCCATCCAGACAAATATATTTCTTAAATGAGATTAGCATAAGAATATTTACTGTATTCCACTTAACTCTTCAATTTATCCAGAATTTATTTTGGTACAGAAGATGAGCTAAATATCAAATTGATTTTGTTTTTGTAACTATTTAATACTCTCAAAAACAGTTATTGAATGTCTTCCTTTTTCTACTGATTTTTCAACTCCTTTTCTATATTTAGAATGTCTGTTTCTGGGATCTCTATTCCCTTTTACCAACTTTCCTATCTATGCTTATACCAGTATCCAACTCCTTGATTTACTATAATTTTATAGTATGTTTTGATATCTGATAGGGCTACAGGGTTAGCTCTCTGACACTGTTCTTGATTTTTCACTTAAAAGTTATCCCATTTTACCTGTTTAGTCTCTTGGACAAAATCAAGAATTATCTTGTTAATTTCTCAAACACGTTTTTAAAAAGTTAGGACTATGTTAAATCTGTAAGTTAACTTGAGAAAAACTGGTATTTGTAATAGTTGGACTTCCCTCATAGGAACATGACATGGTCCTCATTACACCCGTACTCTGTCCATATCCTAATAGTTTTTAGGTTTCTTCACATGGGTTCACACATTTCTTATGAACATAATTTAACCTTTTTCTGTATACTGTTAAAAATGATTTCTTTTCTATTATATTTGCTAAACAATTATTGCTACCATAAAGAACTAGTGATTTTAAACTATTTGCCTTAAATCTAGTTACTCTATATTCTTATTAATTCTAGTAATTTCTCAGTTGGTTTTCCTATGAATGCAATTATGTAACACTGAAAATGGGACTGTGCAGCTTCTTTTTCAGTATTTATTCCTCTTCTTTCTAATTCATGTCTTATTTTATCGGTCAGAACTTCCAGAACAATGCTATGTAATAATATAGTGATAATGGGTTTCCAAATTTTAAAAAATGGTTACTTTTTTACCATTAACCATTATTTTAGCTTTCAGTTTGATATACTTTTCAAGAAAATTCTCTTTGTTCCTGGTTTTAAAGAGACAAAAGGCAATTATTAATTTCTTTTCCATATTTATTTACTGATATGATCTTTATTTCCCTTATTGGATTTATTGCTCTATGCATTATAAAATTTCATATTAAGCCATCTTTCCATTCTTAGAATAGTTCCTACTTGGTAATCATAAAATAGACTTAATATACTGTTGAATTACTCTTGCTCCTATTTTATTTAGAGTTGCTATTTTATTTGAATTCTACATTCTTATTTGAGTTCTACATTCTTAAAGTTTGTTTGCATAAGCTCATTTCTGGAACACAGTTCCCTGGAAACATCTCTTTCAGTCACTAGCCATCCAGTATCAACTTTTCAGGCTTATAAAACATAAGTGGCTCATTCAGTGTCACGTAGTTAGCAGGCAGGTTAGATATTCTGGTTCTGATCTAGAATTATAAGCAAATGACCTGTTTCACTGCATCAAACCTTTCCTCCCCCACCACATGGCAGCTCAGCTCTTTCCAGGGACCTAGGGGAAGTTCTCTTTCCCTACACAAATCAGATGGGAATTCAAATAATATTTGTACAAAGGGAATAAATATTACATAAGGAGGCGAGAATAACATGTAGATTTGTCACCTTATTTACATTTTCTATCCTTCAGTCTTTCCAGTTCTTTAGGTGAAAGAGCAGAAACCCATTCAGAGTTTTCATAAAAAAAATTTTGCCTAGTATAATTGTATTTCCTTTAGCAAATCCATATACATATAAAAGAACAGATAGGAGAAAGGAAAGAAACATAAATAACAGTAAGTCAAGTGGTCACATTAGGACCAAATGTGAGATAGTTGTTATTTCTAATATTCTATTTTCTGCATTGTTCTAATATGACTTAAGATTAATCCATCTGGGGAATAAAGCAGATTTTTCAAAAGTGCCTTCAAAATCTGGGCTTAGAAAATGTGATCACCATATGTATATTTGTATTTAAAAAAAAATATGTAGCTGAATGATTAAACTTTTTTTGCCCATTTATTCAATAAACCTTGTGCTTGGTTACATGCTAGACTCTGGGTATATAGTGGCAAACAACACATACATAGTCTGCAGATTTACAGTCAACATTTTCCTAGAAAAAATCTCTTAAATCCCCCCAAAATTACAATGTACATTTTTTGTATACCACCTTGTATAGGAATATATTTTGTATAAAGATATAATATATATACAGCAATCTAGAATACAATAAATTTATATATGGAATATATAAAATATATGTGGTATTTAAAATGGTGTGGATTTATGCAGGTGCAGGTATGTACCAGAGAGAATGCACATGCATAGATTCTTGTGGGGACAACTGCAAGGCCACCTTGGAAATAACCACAATTGCTCAAACAGTCTAAAACAGCAGTTTTTCTTCCAACACTGGAACAAACTGCTGTTTCTTTAGTTCAGCACTAGAGAATTGGTATTGGAGGCCATGTTGTATGAACATTACATATGTCTGAATAACAGAATCATACTCAACACAGTGAGTTCATACTTACACACTGAGACCTGTTGAGGTGACGGCAAATTCACATCTTTAATCTCACATCTACTTTAAAGCAAATGCTCAGTAGTGGGATGTGATTGCAAATTTTATTTATTTATTTATTTATTTATTTATTTACTTATTTATTTATGGCTGTGTTGGGTCTTCGTTTCTGTGCTAGGGCTTTCTCTAGTTGCGGCAAGCGGGGGCCACTCTTCATCGCGGTGCGCGGGCCTCTCACTATTGCAGCCTCTCTTGTTGCGGAGCACAGGCTCCAGACGCGCAAGCTCAGTAATTGTGGCTCACGGGGCCCGGCTGCTCCGCGGCATGTGGGATCTTCCCAGACCAGGGCTTGAACCCGTGTCCCCTGCATTGGCAGGCAGACTCTCAACCACTGCACCACCAGGGAAGCCCTGATTGCAATATTTAAATGATTACTTTTGCCACGTTTTTACTTTTGCCTGGGTATATGTAACTGAATTCTTGTAAATTAAATGTGACGGGACTCCACTGTACTGAATACATGTGGAACTTCAATTTCCTAATCTGTGAGACAGAGAGGTGATGTGTATTGAAGTGTTACTGTGAAGATTAAGGGATATAACATATACAAAGTCCGTAACATTCCCCTTTCCCAGATTTATGAGATTTAAAGTTTGGTTTGCGGTAACTCAAAAAAAAAAATATATATATATATACACACACACAAACACACACTAACAGGTACAGTTAGAAAATAGAGGAAATTTTCTCCCACATTCTGTCAATAAATTCTTTGTCAGTTCAAGGGCAGTCCACTGTTGTGTTGGTTTTTTTTCATTATGGATATCATCCCCCTCCCAAAAGATACAAAATTCTATACAGTTTTACATGCATAAGAAATGTTTGGGGGCTTCCCTGGTGGCGCAGTGGTTGAGAATCCGCCTGCCAATGCAGGGGACACGGGTTCGATCCCTGGTCCGGGAAGATCCCACATGCTGCAGAGCAGCTAAGTCCGTGCGCCACAACTACTGAGCCTGCACTCTAGAGTCTGCGAGCCACAACTACTGAGCCTGTGCGCCACACCTACTGAAGCCCGCGTGCCCTAGAGCCCACGCTCCTCAACAAGAGAAGCCACTGCAATGAGAAGCCCGTGTACCTCAACGAAGAGTAGCCCTCGCCCTCCGCAACTAGAGAAAGCCTGCGTGCAGCAACGAAGACTCAATGCAGCCAAAAATTAAAATAATTAATTTTAAAAAATGTTTTGCCATAATTCAAAAAGAGACATGTACCGCAATGTTCACTGCAGTACTATTCACAATAACCAGGACATGAAACCAACCTAATGTCCAATGACAGATGAATGGATAAAGAAGATGTGGCACATATATACAATGGAATATTACTCAGCCATAAAAAGAAACGAAATTGAGTTATTTGTAGTGAGATGGATGGACCTAAAGTCTGTCATACAGAGTGAAGTAAGTCAGAAAGAGAAAAACAAATACCATATGCTAACACTCAGCAGCAGCATAGCACAGGGAGATCAGCTGGGTGCTTTGCGATGACCTAGAGATGTGAGATAGGGAGGGTGGGAGGGAGGCTCAAGAGGGAAGGGATATGGGGATATAGGTATGCATATGGTTGATTCACTTTGTTGTACACAGAAACTAACACAGTTTTGTGATGCAATTATACTCCAATGAAGATCTATTAACAAAAATGTTTGGGAGTATAACAATTCTTTAAAAGCAAGTAAAAATGAAAAATGTTGAACAATTATACCAAAAATTAGATACTTTCTAAAGCAATCTCCATATAAATTAATTACAATAATATATGTATTTAAAAGTGTGTGGGGGAGAGGAGCTTCAAGAGGCCGGAAGGGTAAGACAGGGAGATCACTTCCTCCCCATAAATACATCAGAAATACATCTACATGTGGAACAACTCTTACAGAACACCTACTGAACACTGGCAGAAGACCTCAGACCTCCCAAAAGGCAAGAAACTCCCCACGTACCTGGCCGTATGGAGGACAGCCTCTTGGTGCTCCAGCCAGGCGTCAGGGCTGTGCCTCTGAGGTGGGAGAGCCAAGGTCAGGACACTGGTGCAAAAGAGACCTCCCAGTTCCGTGTAATATCAAACGGCAAAAATCTCTGAGAGATCTCCATCTCAACGCCGAGACGCAGCTCCACTCAACGACCAGCAAGCTACAGTGCAGGACACGCTATGCCAAACAACTAGCAAGACAGGAACACAACTCCATCCATTAGCACAGAGGCTGCCTAAAATCGTAAGGCCAGAGACACCCCAAAACACACCACCAGACGTGGACCTACCCACCAGAAAGACAAGATCCAGCCTCATCCACCAGAACACAGGCACTAGTCCCCTCCACCAGGAAGCCTACACAACCCACTGAACCAACCTTAGCCACTGGGGACAGACACCAAAAACAACGGAAACTACGAACCTGCAGCCTGCGAAGAGGAGACCCCAAACACAGTAAGTTAAGTGAAATGAGAAGACAGAGAAAAACACAGCAGATGAAGGAGCAAGGCAAAAACCCACCAGACCTAACAAATGAAGAGGAAATAGGCAGTCTACCTGAAAAAGAATTCAAAATGATAGTAAAAATGATCCAAAACCTTCAAAATAGAATGGAGAAAATACAAGAAATGCTTAACAAGGACCTAGAAGAACTAAAGAGCAAAAAAAAAAAAACAGTGATGAACAACACAATAAATGAAATTAAAAATTCTCTAGAAGGGATCAATAGCAGAATAACTGAGGCAGAAGAACGGAATAAGTGACCTGGAAGATAAAATAGCAGAAATAACTACTGCAGAGCAGAATAAAGAAAAAAGAATGAAAAGAAGTGAGGACAGTCTCAGAGACCTCTGGGAGAATATTAAACGCACCAACATTCGAATTATAGGGGTCCCAGAAGAAGAAGAGAAAAAGAAAGGGACTGCGAAAATATTGGAAGAGATTATAGTTGAAAACTTCCCTAATATGGGAAAGGAAATAGTTAATCAAGTCCAGGAAGCACAGAGAGTCCCATATAGGATAAATCCAAGGAGAAACACACCAAGACACATATTAATCAAATTATCAAAAATTAAATACATAGAACAAATATTAAAAGCAGCAAGGGAAAAACAACAAATAACATACAAAGGAATCCCCATAAGATTAACAGCTGATCTTTCAGCAGAAACTCTGCAAGCCAGAAGGGAGTGGCAGGACATATTTAAAGTGATGAAAGTGAAAAACCTACAACCAAGATAGCTCTACCCAGCAAGGATCTCATTCAGATTCGACAGAGAAATTAACACCTTTACAGACATGCAAAAGCTAAGAGAATTCAGCACCACCAAACCAGCTTTACAACAAATGCTAAAGGAACTTCTCTAGGCAGGAAACACAAGAGAAGGAAAAGACCTACAATAACAATCCCAAAACAGTTAAGAAAATGGTAATAGGATGATACATGTTGATAACTACCTTAAATGTAAATGGATTACATGCTCCAACCAAAAGACATACACTGGCTGAATGCATACAAAAACAAGACCCTTATATATGCTGTCTACAAGAGACCCATTTCAGACCTAGGGACACATACAGACTGAAAGTGAGGGGATGGAAAAACATATTCCATACAAATGGAATTCAAAAGAAAGCTGGAGTAGCAATTCTCCTATCAGACAAAATAGACTTTAAAATAAAGACTACTACAAGAGGCAAAGAAGGACACTACATAATGAGCAAGAGATCACTCCAAGAAGAAGATATAACAATTGTAAATATTTATGCACCCAACATAGGAGCACCTCAATACATAAGGCACATACTAATGACCATAAAAGGGTAGATCGACAGTAACACAATCATAGTAGGGGACTTTAACACCCCACTTTCACCAATGGACAGATCATCCAAAATGAAAATAAATAAGGAAACACAAGTGTTAAATGACACATTCAACAAGATGGACTTAATTGATATTTATAGGACAGTCCATCCAAAAACAACAGAATGCACATTCTTCTCAAGTGCTCATGGAACATTCTCCAGGATAGATCATATCTTAGGTCACAAATCAAGCCTTGGTAAATTTAAGAAAACTGAAATCATATCAAGTATCTTTTCTGACCACATGCTATGAGACTAGATATCAATTACAGGAAAAAATCTGTAAGAAATACAAACATATAGAGGCTAAACAATACACTACTAAATAACCAAGAGACCACTGAAGAAATCAAAGAGGAAATCAAAAAATACCTAGAAAAAAATGACAATGAAAACACAACAACCCAAAACCTATGGGATGCAGCAAAAGCAGTTCTAAGAGGGAAGTTACATAGCAATACAATCCTACCTTAAGAAACAAGAAACATCTCAAATAAACAACCTAACCTTACACCTAAAGCAATTAGAGAAAGAACAAAAAAACCCCCAAAGTTAGCAGAAGGAAAGAAATCATAAAGATCAGATCAGAAATAAACGAAAAAGGAATGAAGGAAACGACAGCAAGGATCTAAAAGCTGGTTCTTTGAGAAGATAAACAAAATTGATAAACCATTAGCCAGACTTATCAAGAAAAAAAGGGAGAAAACTCAAATCAATAGAATTAGAAATGAAAAAGGAGAAGTAACAACTGACACTGCAAAAATACAAAGGATCATGAGAGATTACTACAAGCAACTATATGCCAATAAAATGGACAACCTGGAAGAAATGAACAAATTCTTAGAAAAGCACAACCTTCTGAGACTGAACCATGAAGAAATAGAAAATATGAACAGACCAATCACAAGCACTGAAATTGAGACTGTGATCAAAAATCTTCCAACAAACAAAAGCCCAGGACCTGATGGCTTCACAGGCGAATTCTGTCAAACATTTAGAGAAGAGCTAACACCTATCCTACTCAAACTCTTCCAAAATATAGCAGAGGGAGGAACACTCCCAAACTCATTCTACGAGGCCACCATCACTCTGATACCAAAACCAGACAAAGATGTCACAAAGAAAGAAAACTACAGGCCAATATCACTGATGAACATAGATGCAAAGATCCTCAACAAAATACTAGCAAACAGAATCCAACAGCACATTAAAAGGATCATACACTATGATCAAGTGGGGTTTAGCCCAGGAATGCAAGGATTCTTCAATATACACAAATCAATCAACGTGATACACCATATTAACAAATTGAAGGAGAAAAACCATATGATCATCTCAATAGATGCAGAGAAAGCTTTTGAAAAATTCAACACCCATTTATGATAAAAACCGTCCAGATAGTAGGCAAAGAGGGAACTTTCCTTAACATAATAAAGGCCATATATGACAAACCCACAGCCAACACTGTCCTCAATGGTGAAAAACTGAAACCATTTCCACTAAGATCAGGAACAAGACAAGGTTGCCCCCTCTCACCACTATTATTCAACATACTTTTGGAAGTTTTAGCCACAGCAGTCAGAGAAGAAAAAGAAATAAAAGCAATCCAAATTGGAAAAGAAGAAGTAAAGCTGTCACTGTTTGCAGATAACATGATACTATACATAGAGAATCCTAAAGATGCTACCAGAAAACTACTAGAGTTGATCAATGAATTTGGTAAAGTAGCAGGATACAAAATTAATGCACAGAAATCTCTTGCATTCCTATACACTAATGATGAAAAATCTTAAAGTGAAATTAAGAAAATACTCCCATTTACCATTGCAACAAAAAGAATAAAATATCTAGGAACAAACCTACCTAAAGAGACAAAAGACCTGTATGCAGAAAATTATAAGACACTGATGAAAGAAATTAAAGATGATACAAATATATGGAGAGATATACCATGTTCTTGGATTGGAAGAACCAACATTGTGAAAATGACTCTACTACCCAAAGCAATCTACAGATTCAATGCAATCCCTATCAAACTACCACTGGCATTTTTCACAGAAGTAGAACAAAGAATTTCACAATTTGTATGGAAACATGAAAGACACCGAATAGTCAAAACAATCTTGAGAAAGAAAAATGGAGCTGGAGGAATCAGGCTCCCTGACTTCAGACTATACTACAAAGCTACAGTAATCAAGACAGTATGCTACTGGCACAAAAACAGAAATATAGATCAATGGAACAGGATAGAAAGCCCATAGATAAACACACGCACATATGGTCACCTTATCTTTGATAAAGGAGGCAAGCATATACAGTGGAGAAAAGACAGCCTCTTCAATAAGTGGTGCTGGGAAAACTGGACAGCTACATGTAAAAGAATAAAAGTAGAACACTCCCTAACACCATACACATAAATAAACTCAAAATGGATTAAAGACCTAAATGTAAGGCCAGACACCATCAAACTCTTAGAGGAAAACATAGGCAGCACACTCTATGACATAAATCACAGCAAGATCCCTTTTGACCCACCTCCTAGGGAAATGGAAATAAAAACAAAAATAAACAAATGGGACCTAATGAAACTTAAAAGCTTTTGCACAGCAAAGGAAACCATAAACAAGACGATAAGACAACCCTCAGAACGGGAGAAAATATTTGCAAATGAAGCAACTGACAAAGGATTAATCTCCAAAACATACAAGCAACTCATGCAGCTCAATATCAAAAAAACAAACAACCCAATGCAAAAATGGGCAGGAGACCCAAATAGACATTTCTCCAAAGAACATATACAGATTGCCAACAAACACATGAAAGGATGCTCAACATCATTAATCATTAGAGAAATGCAAATGAAAACTACAATGAGATACCATCCCACACCGGTCAGAATGGCCATCATCAAAAAATCTACAAACAATAAATGCTGGAGAGGGTGTGGAGAAAAGGGAACCGTCTTGCACTGTTGGTGGGAATGTAAATTGATACAGCCACTATGGAGAGCAGTATGGAGGTTCCTTAAAAAACTAAAAATAGAACTACCATACGACACAGCAATCCCACTCCTGGGCATATAACCTGAGAAAACCATAATTCAAAAAGAGTCATGTACCAAAATGTTCATTGCAGCGCTATTTACAATAGCTAGGACATGGAAGCAACCTAAGTGTCCATCAACAGATGAATGAATAAAGAAGATGTGGCACATATATACAATGGACTATTACTCAGCCACAAAAAGGAACGAAACTGAGTCATTTGTAGTGAGGTGGATGGACCTAGAGACTGTCATACAGAGTGAAGTAAGTCAGAAACAGAAAAACAAATATCGCATGCTAACACATATATATGGAATCTAAAAAAACAAAAGAAAAAACAATGTCAGAAGAACCTGGGGGCAAGACACGAATAAAGATGCAGACCTACTAGAGAATGGACTTGAGGATACGGGGAGGGGGAAGGGTAAGCTGGGACTAAGTGAGAGAGTGGCATGGACATATATACACTACCAAACGTAAAATAGATAGCTAGTGGGAAGGAGCCACATAGCACAGGGAGATCAGCTCGTTGCATTGTGACCACCTGGAGGGGTGGGATAGGGAGGGTGGGAGGGAGGGAGATGCAAGAGGGAAGAGATATGGGGACATATGTATATGTATAACTGATTCAATTTGTTTTAATGCAGAAACTAACACACCATTGTAAAGCAATTATACTCCAATAAAGATGTTAAAAAAACAAAAACAAAAGAAGTGTGTGGGGTTTATTGTTATTATTAACCTGGTACATGAGAGGTATAGACTATGGGATCATCAGCGTGAGAAAAATAAGTTACCTTGTATGACCATCAAGAGCAGTCTGGTGAAAACTGTTACAAGGTAAGAGGTAAGAAAACATAAATTCACATATAGTTACCAAAAACTTAAATATGAACTAATAGTCTCATTTATATAAGGTGCCAACCACAGTACTGAAACCAGGTACAGTAAGTCCCTTATATACAAACGAGTTCTGTTCCAAGAGTAAGTCCAACAAAGTCAGCCTAGGTACCCAACTAACACAATCGGCTATATAGTATCGTACCGTATTAGGTTTATAATACTTTTCACACAAATAATATGTAAAAAACAAACAAAAAATGAAGAAAACATTTTTAATCTTACAGTACAGTACCTTCAAAAGTACAGTATAGTACCAGCTACATCACTGCTGCTTTTACGCTTGCTTCCAGAAATCCTGGGCTTGAAATAAAGATACTGTAGTACTGTACTCTATACAGTACTGTAAAGTACAGAAAAGCACAACCACACGCACGCGACAATGTATGCCAGACACGTGAACTAACCTATGTGATTGGACATGCGAATGCACGTTCTCACGTTTGAAAGTTTGCAACTTGAAGGTTCGTGTGTAGGGGACTTACTGTAGATGATGCCATAGAAACTTGCATCAGTAATGCCAGGTAGCATCATTAGTGATTAAGGCAAAGACTTAAGAGACTGAACTGATGAAAATATTCAGCATACATGGCTGCTTTCCTTATTTGCACGTAAATGACTTGTAAGGTTTACACAATGCCCAGTCAGTGTAAACTAGATAACAAACAGAATAATAACAAAAGAGTTAAATCTGTATTCATTAAGACTTCATAGCAAGTATAATAGAGAAGTGAAAGACAAGTAGCTTTAAAACATGACATGAGAATTCTACAAAAGCCATGTAACATAGCAACTACGTGACAATATGACACAATTACCACTTAGTGCATAGAGAAAGACAGGGAAAGGAAATACCTAGTACATGAAACAAGTACTGCTTCAATGGCAGAGTGCTATTAAGACAGCTGCTGGAGGCAAACAGAAGTCCAGGACCAGAGGGCTTCACAGAGGAATTCTACCAAACATATAAAGGAGAGCTAACACCCATCCTTCTCAGACTATTCCAAAAAATTGAAGAGGACAGAAAACCCTCAAATTCATTCTATGAGGCCACCATTACCCTGATACTAAAATCAGACAAAGATACTACAAAAAAAGAAAATTACAGGCCAGTATCTCTGATGAATATAGATGCAAAAATCCTTGACAAAATATTAGCAAACAGAATGTATCAATATATAAAAAGGATCATATACCATGATCAAGTGGGATTTATTCCAGGGATGCAAAGATGATTCAGTATCTGCAAATCAATGTGAAACACCACATTAACAAAAGGAAGGATAAAAACTACATGATCATCTCAATAGATGCAGAAAAAGCATTTGACAAAATTTGACATCCATTCATGATAAAAACCCTCAGTAAAGCTGGTATAGAGCAAACATATCTCAACATAATAAAGGCCATTTATGACAAACCCACAGCTAATATCATATTCAATGGTGAAATGCTGAAAGCTTTTCCTCTAAAACCAGGAACAAGACAAGGATGCCCACTCTTGCCACTTCTATTTAACACAGTACTGGAAATCCTAGCCACAGAAATCAGACAAGAGAAAGAAATAAAAGGCATCCAAATTAGAAGGGAAAAAGTAAAACTGTCACTATTTGCAGATGATGTGATACTGTATATAGAAAACCCTAAAGTCTCCACACCAAAACTATTAGAACTAATAAATGAATTCAGGAAAGTTGCAGGATACAAGATTAGTTTACAGGAATCTGCTGCTTTTTTTATACACTAATAATGAACTACCAGAAAGAGAAAGTAAGAAAACAATCCCATTTAAAATCACATCAAAAAGAATAAAATACCTAGGAATACACTTAACCAAGGAGGTGAAAGACCTACACTCTGAAAACTCTAAAACACTGATGAAGAACATTGAAGATGACACAAAGAAATGGAAAGATATCTTGTGTTCATGGACTAGAAGAATTAATGTTGTTAAAGTGTCCATACTACCCAAAGCAATCTACAGATTTAAGGCAATCCCTACCAAAATACCCATGACATCTTCCACAGAACTAGAACAAACAATCCTAAAATTTATATGGAACCACAAAAGACCTCGAATAGCCAAAACAATCTTGAGAAAAAAGAACAAAGCTGGAAGTATCACATTCCCTGACTTCAGACTACACTACAAAGCTACAGTTATCAAAACACTATGGCATTGGCACAAAAACAGACAGATCCTTGGACAGAATAGAGAGCCCAGAAATAAACCCTTGCGCCTATGGTCAATTATTAATCTATGACAAA
Source organism: Balaenoptera musculus (assembly GCF_009873245.2). Lineage (NCBI taxonomy): Eukaryota > Metazoa > Chordata > Mammalia > Artiodactyla > Balaenopteridae > Balaenoptera > Balaenoptera musculus. The sequence continues at coordinate 56,701,344 of NC_045788.1, read as the reverse complement.
GGAGGCAAGAATATACAATGGAGAAAAGACAGTCTCTTCAACAAGCGGTGCTGGGAAAACTGGACAGTTGCATGTAAAAGACTGGAATTAGAACATTTTCTCATACCGTATACAAAAATAAGCTCAAAATAAATTAAAGACCTAACTAAGACTGGAAAACATAAAACTCCTAGAAGAAAACATAGGCAGAACACTCTCTGACGTAAATCTTAGCAATGTTTTTTTGGCTCTGTCTCCTAAGGCAAAGGAAACAAAAGCAAAAATAAACAAGTGAGACCTAATTAAACTTAAAAGCTTTTACAAAGCAAAGGAAACCATCAACAAAATGAAAAGACAACCTAAAGAATGGGAGAAAATATCGGCAAATGATATGACTGATAAGGAGTAATATCCAAAATATATACAGAGGTCACACAACTCAACACCAAAAAAACAAACAACCCAATTGAGAAGTGTGCATTAGACTAAATAGACACTTTCCCAAAGAAGACATACAGAGCCAACAGGCACACAAAAAGATGCTCAAGCTTGTTAATCACCAGAGAAATGCAAATTAAAACCACAATGAGATACCACCTCACAACTGTCAGAATGGCCATCAACAAAAAGACCATAAATAACAAATGTTGGTGAGGATGTGGAGTAAAGGGAACCCTTGTACACTGTTGGTGGGAATGTTAACTGGTGCAGCCACTGTGGAAAACAGTATGGAGGTTCCTCAAAAAACTAAAAATAGAATTACCATATGATCCAGCAATTCCACTCCTAGATATATAGCCAAAGAAAATGAAAACACTAGTTCAAAAAGATACAAGCACCCTAACGTTCATAACAGCATTATTTACAATTGCCAAGATATGGAAGCAACCTAAGTGTCCACCAACAGATAAACAGATAAAGAAGATGTGGTATATATGTATACAATGGAATATTACTCAGCCATAAAAAGGAATGAAATTTTGCCATCTGCAACAAAATTGATGAACCTCAAGAGTATTATGCTTAGTGAAATAAGTCAGACAGAGAAAGACAAATACTGTATGTTATCACTTACATGTGGAATCTAAAAAATAAATGAGTGAATATAACAGAACAAAAACAGACTCACAAATATTGAGAACAAACTAGTGGTTACCAGCGGGGAGAGGGAAGTGGAGGGAAAATATAGAGGTAGGAGATTAAGAGGTACAAATTAATAAGTATAAAATAAATAGGCTACAAGGATATGTTGTACAGCACACGGGAGATAGCCAATATTTTATAATAACTTTAAATGGAGTATCGTCTAGAAAAATACTGAATCACTATGTTGTACACCTGAAACTAATTTAATATTATAAATCAACCATACTTCAATAAAAAGGAAAAAGAAAAAGGACATCTGCTGAGGATTCTGAGATTCCAGGAATGGACAGGGGAAAACAATCCATAGGAAGCTCAGACTAGGTGTGAAAAATGTATGTCCATTTACTTAATTCCTTTCTGTCCACTAAACCTTCATTCCGATCATGCTAAATCTCTATATGCTAACTTCTCTTAAGACTAGGTATGAAATAGAATTCAAATTCCCAGAGTAAGAATGAAACTTTAAAAAGTTATAATAGAACAAAAAGCAAGCAGTAATGTCAAGAAGCTTGTTAGAAAGGAACTTTACTGTTCACTCTCCAGAGAAAGGATTCATTAGTAAATCCTCAAAATGGACAGGATTCAATTCACTACAAAATGTTAAAGCCCCCAAATAAATCGATGAATATGACATGGTTAGTGCTCTCAAGTAGCATACAGATATTTATTAAGTGCTTACAACGTACTAGGCACTGTTCTAAATGCTTTCATATATTCGGCATTTAACCTTCATTATAATATTATGATGTAGTATTGCTATTATCCCTTTTCTACAAATGAGAAAATACATATTAACCCAGAGAATATTTAACCCAGACAGGTTAAATAATTTGCCCTCAATTACAAAACTAGAAATTTTGACAGTCTGGCTTCGGAGCACATGCTCTTAACCATTGTGACATATATTTAGGAAAAGAAAAATTAAAGAAGCCTACATACACTGACCATATTTTGTGGATTTTCTAAGACTGTTCTGACTTCAAATATTCCGTACCATTGTCAGATCACTTGATCCCATTTTGGCTGGGGAAAAAAATTATTTGCAGGAGGAATGTACATAACAAATTTATATATCTGATATTTAAACTCAACAAAACACCATCGCATGATACGTTTAGCTGTGCTTTAGTCGTTGTTCATTAGTAGATCATTTAGCTGTGTATTAGTAGTGTCTGTGAACAATACATGGCTGCAAAAAGAGCCATTTCACTTCATAGAAATAGTCAAAATTATTCACAGTGATTTTGAGGAAATCTTAAGTCCTACAATATCACTAAGAAATTTGAAAGTTGGTCACTTCTAGTGAAAACAAACTACCAGTCTCTGAACCATAAAATCACTAATATTATAAATTGCTTTGAATTTTACTACCATTGTAATTATCAAGACTAGTACAGAAATTGCTTTGATAAAGTCATGTTCAACTTTTACAACTGGTATATAGTTAGAGAAAAAGAGTACAAATATCACTTTCATAAATACTTTAAGATGCTGCCTATCAAGGCCTCAATTGCAAATAACAGCCATTAGATTTTAAGGAAATCTTTATAGGAAAAATAACTTTAAAATGATGTTACTACTAATGTTTACAATAAATATAAAAATGACAGTGTGAAAATATAATTTTTCCTTTCTTTGCTGTCATATATGATTTGATTTCAGATCGGCTTTATAGTTGTGCCTAATTTCAATCTTTTTCCCGACAATTTTTCCCATTAATGCTGCTTTACTTTTGATAACATGCCCCATAAATCTATATTCCAGAAAAGCAGCTTATTTAGCAGAAAACTCCAAGGTTTTTGTACTTGTCAAGAAGTTAACCTCCTAAGGAAAAACCCAAAACACACACACACAATTCACTTGCTTTTAGGCTAAAGGCAGCCAATTGTTTCAAAATGCAATAGTACTTTCAGGTCTAGACCTGCAGTTAGTCCATCAGAAAAGTACTTGGAAAAGCATGATCTGTCAAAGAAAAGCCACAGAAATCTGCTTAGCTTGTTGAAAAATGAGTACATACTCAAAATAACTCTAAATAATATCTCATTACCTGAACAGTTTGCTGGTTAAAAACTATTCAAAAGTTGAAGGTAATTTGAATATTCATAGAAACAACAAATCAATAGCATACACACCATTGCTTTCTGACAAGGACAATTATTTTTGTCATCTTTTCATATATTTGTCTGCACAACAGAGGATACATCTAGAAAAAAGAGGGTTACTATGCCTCTGGAATTATGTTTCTAAGATTAGAACATATTTTCTGAAAACCATCTAGTGGGATGGGTTACAAAAGGAAAGTACGGAACATATTTTCCTAGAAGTCTTTAACTAAAGTAAAGATGGTTGCCAATGGCTATTAAGGGTGCTGTGACAGGTTTTTTGGCCTTCTTAACCCTGGCAACTGGTGTGCAATGGATGATCTACTCTCAATGCCTGTCAGTCGCTTACTGGCAATGCCTTTGCCAGTAACCAAAATGGCCATGCCTGTACAACTTTGATCCTCCAAAGTCACTGAAGGTTTCAGAAAGAAAGAAAGAAAATCTTTCCAGTCCATTCTTTTCTGATGGCAGCTTTTCTCTGTCACAGAATTTCACAAAGGGCCTTCAAATATGTGCGAATTTATAAAAAGGCAGAAAAAAAGATTTTTGCTTCTGAAGATACAACAAACTGAGATAGGACCATCTTCCCTCTAGGGAGTGGCTTAACTTACTCTTCCCTGAAATCAGAAATAGGCTTTAGGACTTCCCTGGTGGCGCAGTGGTTAAGAATCTGCCTGCCAATGCAGGGGACACGGGCTCAATCCCTGGTCCGGGAAGATCCCACATGCTGCGGAGCACCTAAGCCCCTGCGCCACATCTACTGAGCCTGCGCTCTACAGCCCGCGATCCACAACTACTGAGCCCTTGTGCCACAACTACTGAAGCCCGTGCGCCTAGGGCCTGTGCTCCACAACAAAAGAAGCCACTGCAATGAGAAGCCCGTGCACCGCAACGAAGAGTAGCCCCTGCTCGCCGCAACTAGAGAAAGCCCACGTGCAGCAACAAAGACCCAACACAGCCAACAAAATAAATTTAAAAATTAAAAAAAAAAAAAGAAACAGACTTTAAAATGCTAGGAATCTCATAGAATTTTGGAATTGTAAAGAACCTTTGAAATTTTGCAGGTAAAGAAAAGTGCTAAAAGGTCAAGATCTAACGCCAAAGAGCTAGTTAATAGTTCAATATAGAACCTAGATTTTCAGACTCTTGACCCAATGTTCTTTTAGGACACAGCTTCTCCTAATCTATCAATCTTTGTTAAAAATGTCTACACACATCAGTAGAAATATGCACTAGTTAACAACTTATAGAAATGTGTTTCCTACCTACTTCAAATCTATACTCAGTAAATGATCAACTACGACTGGCACAGCAATTTATATACTTTTCAGATAGTTTAAAATATATAGCTACTAACTGATAGAAAGATAAGAAAAGTGTTTTGATTCCCAATTATGATTCTACTGCAAAAATATCACTTACTGATCACCTACTTTTGGGTACTATGATATGTGCTGAGGATATAAGAATGAACACAAACATGGTCTCCTCCTGTTAAAAAATTTATGCTTAAAATTATCTTCATAATATTGCTTTAAATCTCTACAGTACTTTATAAGATGTATCTCTCCACTGAATCTTACTAACTCTTGGTGAGTTTGGCAAGAGAGTTATGATCAGAACAGAATGATTCTATCCTTATGTAGCTTTTTTCACATCACAACACTGACTTCTTTAGCTTCCACTACACAAATATTTAAAATCTGAAGTGTAGCAGATAAGTATGGCCTGTAAAAATTCTTACTTTTTTTTTTAAATCCCACACTTATTTCAAATGGCAATGCTGGCCCTGATACAGAGACTCCTTTGTAACAATTCCAATTATATACTAAAAGTTACTAAAACTTAACCTCTTATAAATGAGTGCAATTTAGATAAACTATCAAGCTAACTAGCAAAATGATACAGAAGAAATGAGTGTTTAATTGTCAGACCAAATATGAAACATGTTATTCTTGTACTAGGTATAAATTTAAAATAATGATTAATATGTATACATTTTCCCATGAATAATTTTATGCAATTTGGATCATTTGAATTACCTCAATTATATGAATTATTAGCAAGCAACATATTATAATTCCTATTGTATCATTGCAGAAAGAGAGGCAAAGATGTGATATAGTCTGTCTCCTCTCCCCCTTACACAAATACAAAGTAGCAGTTTGGGATTGGAATTTAGTCTTTCAGCCATCCAGACCACAGCACCATAATCCATACTAAAAACAGTTTCACTGTAAGAAATATTAAACTTGAAGAAAAAACTCTAAGCCACCACTTTTACTACAAGTTTATAAACTTTTTATTGAAGCATTTTAACTTTAAACTCCCCAAACTGTATAGCTGAGGAGAGGGATAGAGAACATCTAAAAATTCCTTAACCAGCATCAATTGATTCATGTTAATAAAGGATTAAATGTGAATAATATAAATGTCTATAAAACATTATCAGTATATCTAAGGTTGAATAACCTTTCTGAATGATGGAAATCTCCAGCCTTTAAGTTGAATCCTCAGACTCCACTGTGTGTTGCCTCATGCTTCTTTTTTTACACCCTTAAGACTTCAGTTTCTCCTACCCGCTATTCTTAATTTTTATTACAGTACTTTTTCTAAAAAGATAATAAATTTCTCTTTAAACATAAACTTAAGGGAGAACTCAGACAAGTCAATTTGCTTTATACAAAAATAAGACTGGTATCCAGAAACTTCAGCAGAGATACTATTACATTGTGTGTAAGGTAACTCTCTATTACCAAATAAATGAAGGTTAAAATAACCATATAAAATTAAGATACATGGCTCCCAAATAGAGAAAGATATCAATAACTTTAGTCTGCTAACTGATATCTGTAACCACATCTGATATTGAGAACAATATTCTGAAATTGGTCCTGAGCAGAGGTATACTCCCTGTATCTCCTAGAAATTACTAAATAAATGTTCCTGAATTTTAAGGTCTGGCAAACAGAGATTTCACCAAAATCTCTGGGTCTTCTTTTGTAAATCATCCTTAGTTTTAATCTGTCCATTCTTTTGGAATGGTCAAGTCTGATTTTACTTATCTTTGGAGATGGCATAAGGTCATCAGTTTAGATTCTCCCTTCCTCCATATTATGTATTATGGATGTATAGATAGCTTGACACTTGCTATCCCGTCGTGGTTCAAACTTCTAGGCATAATTCTTTCCCAAGCAGGATGACTAACACCTGGATGTTTGACAGTGGAATAAGGTTCTAAGAAAATGAAACTAAAAGCCACCGTGGTGTTTGGTCCCTAGTCACACCTGTAAAGCTAGCAGTCAGCAAAGTGGAAAACAGGATTTATTACATAAACTGTGTCTTTTTTCTTATGTCAGATAAGTCCAATCATGAGATCTAACACCTTTTAAGGGGAAAGGAAATGAACATGTATTAAACATCTGATCCAGGACAAAAACTTTCTTGGATCTATATTATCTCATTTAATTCAACAACAACAACAACAACAACAACTCTGCTGAGTAGTAATTACTCCCATTATACACATTAGGAAATCTGTCCAAAGTAATCCTGCCAGTAAGTATAGAAGCCAGGTTTTGATCCAAGCAGTTTCAGATTTTCCAAAGTCAATATTTTTAGTACTCATAGGATTTTAAGGCAAGATCACTGAGTACCATGTAGAACATTCAGTACAATTCCTCTATGTTACAGATAAGGAAACTGAGGTCCAAAAAGATTGAGACTTGCCCAAGGTCACACACTGGTGATGAGGCTGGGATTTGAATTCATATCTCCTGATTTCCAGCACAGTTCTGTGTATAATTATTTGTGTGTGTGTGTGTGTGTTTGGGGTTGAGTATCACTCTTGATATAATTTATATTTAATTTAGAACATCTCAACTGTCTCCAAATAAAATTCATATGTGTGGCAGGTGCAGGGATGTATATTTTTAGTGACCAAAAATAATAAATGTGTTTGGCAAGAATAAAAGCTTAATTGGCATTTATAAATTATTACATGTTGTAAAGAAGTCTGTTGTCAATATATTTATTTATTCAGTGAATAACTGCCTATTATGTACTGGCTACTGTGCTTGGCAATGAGAATACAACTGTATATAAGATAGAGCCCCTATCCTTCTCATGATTTACATCTTGGTGGAGGATACCAACAAATAAATTGGCAATTACCAATGCAGTGAGTCAATGCTATGACAGAGGAGTACAAGATATTATGGGAACAGGAAGCAAGGGCACCTAACCCAGACTAGACTATTCAAAGGAGTTGATATGAAAGATGAGTAGGAGTCAGCCAGTTAAGGAAAGGGTATGAAATATGCAAATGTTTCAGGAAAAGCAAACAGCATTTGCACATCAAGCAGGAAAAGGCCAAGGGAGCCGGAGGAGGAGGAGGAAGAGATGAACCTAGAGAGAGAAGCAAGAAACAAATCATATAGGTCTTCGAAAGCAAGGGCTTTACAATCATGTCTATTAGAATTACGTGGGGAACTTAAAAATAAATAAACAGATGTTTGGGCTCCCTCTTAGACCAATTAAATCAGAATCTCTAGGAATGAGACCCCGGCACTGATATTTTTAAAAAGCTAACTAGATGATTCTAATATGTGGCCAGGATCAAAAACCACTGTTTAAGCTATATGGGGAATTAAACATATACATTTATTACTGCAAATAAGGGAAAAGGTGATCTTAGTATCTCTGGGCCCTAGTTTCTTTACCTATTAAAAGGCAGGCTGGAGCAGGTTAGAGGTAGCATGATAAAATGAAAGGAGTCACAAAGCATTAGTTTTGTCAATGAGTTGTCACCTGACACCTGTCTGACCTTAGATTAAAATGTCATTTCTCAGAGACAGTAATACTGCCTTCTCTACAGGGCTGTTGTGTAGCTCAAGATAAATATATTTAATAAAACAGCTCAATAACTATGCTAATAAAATATAAACCATGGTTTTCCAAGATTTATGCTTCTAAAGTTGCACAATTTTAAAGATTATAAATATTTTCACCAGAGATAAAATCTTTTATGATGCTTAAGAAACACATTTCATTTAAAGAATCACCCCTACCTTGAAGTTCAAGATATTTAAATAATAAAATAGAGAACTGATCCTTTTAATACTATTTTAGTTTCTAAAGAGATCAAACGGGATTAAGTTAGCCCTTTTCAAATAAAGAGATCAACAGAGCAAATGCCCTTTAAATGGTAATAGCTAACGTTAAAAATTCTTTATTCAGTAAAGGGCACTCATAAGGAAAGCTATACACAAAGTAAACTGTTTTAGGAAATGTATGATCTACCTTATCATATATGTATTTAATTTATAAATTTACTTTTTTTTTTTAAGGGAATACTTATTTGGGATGGAGAGGATCTTCCCCTGACAGGAAGGAAGCTCTGCCTCAAGAAGGGCTGTTCCATCCAGAGCCAGGCAAAGCCACTGCTCTTTTATAGTCTCCCTTTCACATATATCTTGCCCATGAGAATACACTTTCATTCAGTAATTTTTGGGTGTAAGTATAGCATTTGTATTTAGGGATATCTCTTTAATGCTCACCCAATTTACTTAAAATTGAAAACAAAAAACTTTAGACATACAAAAACACTGTTCTGCATTTATATGTGGTTCATTTCTAACTCTTCAACTGAAACTGAAAGGAATGCCTTTCAAACTTTATATTCATAGTCAATGATAAACTATTAAGTTAATAATCATTCACTTTCATTTCATGATGCTATTACTATTACAATGTGCTATCACTTCTTTCAATGACCTATTTTGTGATTTTAATAGGAAAGCACTCTATTTTACAATGATGAAAAACCCACAAGAAACTTTTGAAAAAAGTCATGGATGAAATTTAATTTTATCCAAAAACGTGAAATGAGAAAACTTAGAAAACCAAACAAAACACCAACACACACACACTTGGCCCTCTTCAGATAATTTTGGCTGATGACACTGCAGAACAGTTAATCTGATAATTAAAATTTTCCAGAACATGTGATGTTTAGATAGAGATCTATGCTGTCAACCAGAATTCAATGCTTCAGTTAAAAAATGTTAAAACTTGAATACACAGATATATTAACAAATTCTTACACTGCAATTGCTTCTGGAGTCCATTAATAAAGACGTGTTCTGATTTATACAAATTAAATTAGCAACATGGTACCTTAAGTATTTTGCAGGTCTTTCCTTAACAACACGCAATCCAGCAAATAAATTTTGTACGGTGCAATGTAAGCAAATACCTAGAGAACCCATCTTCTGATCAGGAAAACATGCGATCAGTACTGCCCACAGTGGTTCAAATGTGGCCGCAGTAACTACCGACGACTTGAGTTACCAGGAGTTCACCTACCCAGGTTTTCTAGGGGTTCTCCCAGGCCTCACAAACTACGATTCAAAACATCGTCTCGCAAACCCATGTCCTGCATGTGCACAAAGGCGCAGTGCTGGAATGAGGAAGCTTCACCAAACAAAATCACAACTCTACTTCACTAAAGAATATGTAGGTTGTTTTTACAGAGGCCCCTCTTGTTGCGCTCCCCTTACCCTTTATATAACTACGTAAACAGCTCCCCAATTACTGACATCCAAGAAAAGAGCTTTCGATTCCTAAGTCTGGTAACTAGCCACCATCACCACTATTCCTTTTGCATCCTAAAATAAACCCCTCAAGCCGCGATCAAAACACACTGGCCGAACGTCTGGTGTTTACACAGCCCAATCCTGGGCGCTACCCTACCTTTCCGAGCCACTTAGGAGCTATGAAGCAGGCACCACATAACAGAATTAGTAAAGGCACAAATCACGAGACAACGTCTCAGGTCTATGAATGAAAGATCCAATACGTTTGACTGTCTCGGTTAAGACGAAAAAAACAACTTCGAGAGGAAGGGTGGGAGGAGAACTGCGGGGTGGGGGGAGGTTTTCCTTCCAAGCCCCAGCCGGGCGATTTAAACCCAGTATGAGGCAAACGCAGGGTCGCCGGGCTGGCGGGGCCGGAGTCCTCGGGCGTGACAGCCCCTCAGGAACAGCTCGCGGCTCGGCGCCGGGATCCCTCACGCCGCGGTGCTCACAGGCCGGGTGGATGTGCAAGGGCGCGGGGGACCGAGCCACCGCGGCCGGGGCGGCGGCCCTGGGCGCACTTCCTCAGTCCTAGCCGCCCCATCCCCAAAAATGGGAGAGGAAGGAAACGAGGAGCGAGGCGGCGGCCAGAGGGAGAAAAAAGGGAGCGGCGAACCCTCGCCTCTACATCTGGGTGAGGCCAGCAGCAGGCGGGGGAGAGGGAGCAGCGATCGCAGGCGAACTCCGTTGCGGGCCGACGCTGAGAGAAACGACCGGCAGGCAGCCCCAGCCCAAGACGAGCACCCACCCGGCCCCATACCGACCGCGCCCGCTCCCGGCCAGTCCGCGTTCTACTCACGCTTGGGGCTCCTCGAGGCTCCGCGGCTCTAACCGCATCGGGTCCCAGCCCCGCGGGCGGCGGCGGCGGCGGCGGCGGCGCCGAGGGAGAGGAGAGCGGGCGGCACAGCCCCCGCCTCCCGGCCCCTCTCCCCCGCCGCTCCGGAGCTGCCCGGCCGGGCCCGAGCCCTGCCTCGCCGGCGGCCCCAGCCCCAGCGGCCCGGCGGCAGCAGCCCGAGACCTCAGTGGCCGCAGCGGCGGCACCGGAACTGCCGCTTTCTCCTTCTCGTTGCCTCTCCTCGCTAGCCCCAGCCACACGCCCCCGCCCCCGTCTCCTTTCTCTGTCACCCCTGTTTTTTTCCTTTTGTTTCCAGAATAAACTTTATTGGTCTCTTTTTCCGCTCACATCGTGTAAACAAACAACGAACTCTTCCCCACCCCCTCGACTCCCCCCTCCTCGGGTAGAGGAGGGTAAGAGCTGAGGAGGGGCCGAGCCTACTATGCCCCGGAAGCAGATGTGCAAATGAGGGGAAGTGAAACTGCGGAGACCAGGAGTGGGAAGTGGGCAAATCGGGTAACAGTGTGCCAGTGCGCTTGCGCTTTGGTGTTGTGCCTGAAGTTGGGGTGGCGTTATGGGTGCTTTTCTGGCGCGCTGGTATTTAATGCTGTTGTCTTTTGCAGTAGTGAGGCTGTTTCGTCATCCTATGGCGGCATATGTGTCGTACATCTGTTTGTACGAGCGAGAGATACAGAAAGGAGGATTGGGAGGAAGCGGGTCCGTTCACTTTTACGCCCGTAGAGGAAATGAGATTTCCTCTCGTTTAGGGGCGAGGGAAGGGGATGTGGTGGCTAACCGCCTCTGTCAGTGGCTAACCAGAATTGGATATCAATACTAGAAACAAGGCCTTTTACAAAACGTTGCTACGCGTCCTTCTGCCAACGTAAGGTTAAGTTATAGCCCATCCGGAAAGAGGAATGCACTGCCACATCCCACCGCAATTCTTTGACTCACTCGGGGAGACCTTTTGAAATGTCCTTTTTTTCAGATTTGAGTCAGCTTGTAGGATTCATTTCTGACTATTCAGAATACGTGCTTTTTTCGCGTAGTGCCCACGGAGACTTAAGAAAAACCATTTCGGTTGCAGATTAGATGCAAGGTGTTTTGGTTCTGCGTACCATAGAAACCTCTGAGAGTAATAGGATCTGTTGCCTTTTGAGATCACTGCTGATAAGGATGCGCTTTTCTGCGTGTTTCTCCCCCTAGTGGCCTTTCATTGTATTGAAAAGACGTAGGAACGGTGATTAGTAGAAATCTGTGATACAAGTCTTCAAACTAGGGCTCTCCCTTGAATTTTAAGGAGCAGAGGACTTGGAAGTGACCCACTCTAGAGATGTTACAGTCCAACTTGTCATCCAGAGCAAAAAGCTAACCAATAACCAGTTTTTGCTGGAGCACACATCCATACCCAATCTTAAATAAGATCCATTCCTATATGTGGTCATAGTTTCATTTGACTGTATTTCTGTTTCTGTATTTCCTGTGCTTTCTCTCTTTTCTTAAGCTCTGGTTTTTATCTCACATTTCAGGGGTCTAAGTTTATAAATATTTTTCTTGAACCAGTGTTTTTCAGCACTTTCAGAACACTGTGTTACTCAAAAGCAGGTAATTTTAAAAAAAAAAGCAAGCTTAAGGCAGCATTTCCCATATTGTGTTTCCAGGCCCAGAGTTTGTGAGATATTAATAGATAGTCCTTAGTGGGGAAAAATTATGCTAGGTATATAATTTTTCTAAAATTAATTTTAATAGAAAAATGCTAATTACACTATATGATTTTTGTTATGTGATAATCTGCCTTTAAGAAACCATGTGTCACAGCAGAAAATGCCATAACTGGTACTTGAATGTATGATTACTCAGAGGTGCAGGATTAGCATTTACTGCCCAATTCACGACTGATGTATTCGGTTTATTTGGTGACCATTGATCTGTCATGTGTTTTATCTTGCTTCCGAAGGTGTTTGCACTGTAATTCAGTGTTTAGAATATGTTAAGCATCTGTATCAGCAGTCCCCAACCTTTTTGGCACCAGGGACGGGTTTCATGGAAGACAATTTTTCCATGGACCGGGGTCGGGGGGGGATGGTTTCAGGGTGATTCAAGCGCATAACATTTACTGACACTTTATTTCTATTATTATTACATTGCAATATATAATGAAATAATTATACAACTCACCATAATGCAGAATCAGTGGGAGGCCCTGAGCTTGTTTTCTTGCAACTAGATGGTCCCATCTGGGGGTGATGGGAGACAGTGACACCCGAAGTGTGTTGCTTATGTCCAGTCAACTCCATAATCTCGTTTTGGTTGCTGTCACTGCAGAAAACCCTGCTTCACAAAGATAGGATGTTGGAAATGGAAGCAGGCTTTTCAGGCAGTCTCAGGCTATTCTGCCTTGACTTTAATCCAGAAAGTATGGAAGTTTGAAGTTGTCTCAAACATACTTTTTTTTTTTAACATCTTTATTGGAGTATAATTGCTTTACAATGGTGTGTTAGTTTCTGCTGTATAGCAAAGTGAATCAGCTATACATATACATATACCCCAATATCCCCTCCCTCTTGTGTCTCCCTTCCACCCTCCCTATCCCACCCCTCTAGGTGGTCACAAAGCACCGAGCTGATCTCCCTGTGCTATGTGGCTGCTTCCCATTAGCTATCTGTTTTACATTTGGTAGTGTATATATGTCCATGCCACTCTCTCACTTCATCCCAGCTTACCCTTCCCCCTCCCCGTGTCCTCAAGTGCATTCTCTATGTCTGCATCTTTATTCCTGTCCTTACCCTACGTTCTTCAGAACCTTTTTTTTTTTTTTTTTTAGATTCCATATATATGGGTTAGCATACAGTATTAGTTTTTCTCTTTCTGACTTACTTCACTCTATATGACAGTCTCTGGGTCCATCCACCTCGCTACAAATAACTCAATTTCATTTCTTTTTATGGCTGAGTAATATTCCATTGTATATATGTGCTGCATCTTCTTTATCCATTCATCTGTCGTTGGACACTTAGGTTGCTTCCATGACCTGGCTATTGTAAATAGAGCTGCAATGAACACTGTGGTACATGACTCCTTTTGGAGGAGTCATGTACCACAATTATGGTTTTCTCAGGGTATATGCCCAGTAGTGGGATTGCTGGGTCATATGGTAGTTCTATTTTTAGTTTTTAAAGGAACCTCCATACTGTTCTCCATAGTGGCTGTATCAATTTACATTCCCACCAACAGTGGAAGAGGGTTCCCTTTTCTCCATACCCTTTCCAGCATTTATTGTTTGTAGATTTTTTGATGATGGCCATTCTGACTGGTGTGAGGTGATACCTCATTGTAGTTTTGATTTGCATTTCTCTAATGATTAGTGATGTTGAGCATCCTTTCATGTGTTTGTTGGCAATCTGTATATCTTCTTTGGAGAAATGTCTATTTAGATCTTCTGCCCTTTTTTGGATTGGGTTTTTTTTTTTTGATATTGAACTGCATGAGCTGCTTGTATATTTTGGAGATCAATCCTTTGTCAGTTGCTTCATTTGCAAATATTTTCTCCCATTCTGAGGGTTGTCCTTTTGTCTTGTTTATAGTTTCCTTTGCTGTGCCAAAGCTTTTAAGTTTCATTAGGTCCCATTTGTTTAGTTTTGTTTTTATTTCCATTTCTCTAGGAGGTGGGTCACAAAGGATCTTGCTGTGATTTATGTCATAGAGTGTTCTGCCTATGTTTTCCTCTAAGAGTTTTATAGTGTCTGGCCTTACATTTAGGTCTTTCATCCATTTTGAGTTTATTTCTGTGTATGGTGTTTGAAATGTTCTAATTTCATTCTTTTCCATGTAGCTCTCCACTTTTCCCAGCACCACTTATTGAAGAGGTTGTCTTTTCTCCATTGTATATTCTTGCCTCTTTTATCAAATATAAGGTGACCATATGTGTGTGGGTTTATTTCTGGGCTTTCTGTCCTGTTCCATTGATTTATATTTCTGTTTTTATGCCAGTACCATATTGTCTTGATTGCTGTAGCTTTGTAGTATAGTCTGAAGTCAGGGAGCCTGTCCTCCAGCTCCGTTTTTCTTTCTCAGGGTTGTGTTGGCTATTTGGGGTCTTTTGTGTTTCCATAGAAATTGTGAAATTTTTTGTTCTAGGTCTGTGAAAAATGCCATTGGTAGTTTGATAGGGATTGCATTGAATCTGAAGATTGCTTTGGGTAGTATAGTCATTTTCACAATGTTGATTCTTCCAATCCAAGAACATGGTATATCTCTCCATCTGTTGGTATCATCTTTAATTTCTTTCATCAGTGTCTTATAGTTTTCTGCATACAGATCTTTTGTCTCCTTAGGTAGGTTTATTCCTAGGTATTTTATTCTATTTGTTACAATGGTAAATGGGAGTGTTTCCTTAATTTCTCTTTCAGATTTTTCATCATTAGTGTATAGGAATGCGAGAGATTTCTGTGCATTAATTTTGTATCCTGCTAGTTCACCAAATTCATTGATTAGCTCTAGTAGTTTTCTGGTAGCATCTTTAGGATTCTCTATGTGTAGTATCATGGCATCTGCAAACAGTGACAGTTTTACTTCTTCTTTTCCGATTTGCATTCCTTTTATTTCTTTTTCTTCTCTGATTGCTGTGGCTAAAACTTCCAGAACTATGTTGAACAATAGGGGTGACAGTGGACATCCTTTTCTTGTTCCTGATTTTAGAGGAAATGTTTTCAGTTTTTCACCATTGGCAATGATGTTGTCTGTGGGTTTGTCATATATGGCCTTCATTATGTTGAGGTAAGTTCCCTCTATGCCTACTTTCTGGAGAGTTTTTATCATAAATGGGTGTTGAATTTTGTCAAAAGCTTTTTCTGGTGGGAGGGAGATGCAAGAGGGAGGCGATATGGGGATATATGTATATGTATAGCTGATTCACTTTGTTATAATGCAGAAACTAACACACCATTGTAAAGCAGTTATACTCCAATAAAGATGTTTAAAAAAAAAAAGCTTTTTCTGCATCTATTGAGATGATCATATGGTTTTTCTCTTTCAATTTGTTAATATGGTTTATCACATTGATTGATTTGCATATATTTAAGAATCCTTGCATTCCTGGGATAAACCCCACTTGATCATGTTTTATGATCCTTTTAATGTGCTGGTGGATTCTGTTTGCTAGGATTTTGTTGAGGATTTTTGCATCTATGTTCTTCAGTGATGTTGGTCTGTAGTTTTCTTTTTTTGTGACATCTTTGTCTGGTTTTGGTATCAGGGTGATGCTGGCCTCGTAGAATGAGTTTGGGAGTGTTCTTCCCTCTGCTATATTTTGGAAGAGTTTTAGAAGGATAGGTGTTAGCTCTTCTCTAAATGTTTGATAGAATTCATGGCAGACAGATTCTTAACCACTGTGCCACCAGGGAAGTCCCAGAAAACATACTTTTAAGTTTTCAGTTGTTTTCCATTTGTTAAGGTTTATTTTGCCCCAGAATATCTTGGTAAATGTCCTATGTGCCCCTATAATAGAACATTTCATGTGTGTTATTGGGTGGAATGTTCTATGTTAATCATATCAAGTTGGTTGATAATGTTAGATCTTCTATATCCTTACTGGTTTTCTCCTGTAGTTCTATCGATTTCTGGGAGAGGAGCATTGATGTCTCCAACTATAATTGTGGACTTGTCTATATTTCCTTTCGTTCCTGTGTATTTTTGCTTTACGTATCTTGAAGCTCTCTTGTTAGCTGTAAACACATTTAGAGTTATGTGTTTTTGATGAATTGCCTCTTTTTATCATTATGTACTGTCTTTGTCCCTTGTGATATCCCTGTTCTGAAATCTATTTTTTCTAATATTAATGTAGTTACTCCACCTTTCTTTAATTAGTATTTGTATGATATATATTTTCCTATCTTTTTATCTATCTATATTGTTATATTTAAAATGGGTTACTTGTAGACAATACATAGGTCTCTGTTTTTTATTTTTTTATATTTAAATGTTTATTTACTTATTTATTTATTTTTGGCTGCATCAGGTCTTAGTTGTGGCGCATAGGCTCTTCATTGCGGCATGTGGGCTTCTCTATAGTTGTGGTGTGCAGACTCAGTAGTTGCAGCGCGCGGGCTTGGTTGCCCTGCTGCATGTGGGATCTTAGTTCCCCGACCAGGGATCGAACCCACGTCCCCTGCATTGGAAGGCGAATTCTTAACCACTGGACCACCAGGGAAGTCTGAGGTCTCTCTTTTTTAATCCAATATGATGTTCTCTTTTTTTAATCACTGTGTTTAGATTATTTACATTTAATGTAGTTATTGATATGATTGCCTTTAGGCCTACTATTTTATTATTTATTTTCTGTTGGTTCCTCATGTTTTTAAAAAAAATTTTTTTTGTTCCTACTTTCCTGCCTTCTTGCAGATTATTTGAGTATTTTAATATTACATTGTAATTAATTTATGTATTATCTTTTTGGTTATATCTTCATATTTTTTTATAGTTGCTCTATGGCTTACAATATATATACATAAACTTTCACAGTCTACTGAGTGTATTACATCACTTCAAGTAAAATGTGGAAAGACACCTTGCAGCCATATAGGTCCCTCTCCCTACCACTCACTGACCTTTATGGTATAGTTGGTATTTGTATTATATTGATATATATGGAAACCCCATTAGACAATTTTATAATTTTTGCTTTCAACAGTTATACAGGCATACCTTATTTTATCATGTTTCACTTTATTGCACTTTGCAGACATTTCATTTTTTTTGCAAATTGAAGGTTTGTGACAACCCTGAGTCAAACACGTATATTGGTGCCATTTTTACAACAACATTTTGCTTACTTCATGTCTCTGTGTCACATTTTGGTAATTCTCATGATATTTCAAACTTTTTCAATATTATTATATTTGCTCTGTTGATCTGTGATAAGTGATCTTTCTTGTTACTATTATGACTTGTTGAAGGCTCAGATAATGGTTAGCATTTTTTAGCAATAAAGTATTTTAAAATTAAGTTATTTACATTTTTTGACATAATGCTATTGCACATTTAATAGACTACAATATAGTGTAAACATAACTTTTATATGCACTGGGAAACCAAAAAAATTATTTGACTTGCTTTATTGTGATATTTGCTTTATTGAGGTGGTCTGGAACTGAATCTGCAATATCTCTAAGGTATTCCTGTACATATTTTAGAGAACCTAAGTGGAAAAAACTAATCTTGTAAGTTTACACATCCATTTTCCATTTCCATTTGTCTTCTTTCATACCTGAAAACCCATGTTTCCTTCTGGTATCATTTCCTTTTAGCCTAAAGAATTTCAATTAGTATTTCTTTTAGAGCAAGTCTGCTGTTGACACAGTCTCTTAGTTTTCCTTCATTCGAGAATATTTTTATTTTGTTTTTATTCCTAAGGGATATATTCACTGGTCATAGAATTCTGAGTTAACAGGATTTTTCCCCTATGGCTTTAAAGATGTTGTTCTACTCTCTTCCCTATCTATGACCATTCAAATAGTTTTTTCCCTGTATGTAATTTGTCTTGAAAATTCTCTCTAGATTATTTCAAGTTTTGACATTTTTTGTTCCAATGGTTTGATTATGTGTTGAGGGTTTTTTGTTTGTTTGTTTGTTTGTTTTGTTTTTCTTTGAGTTTATTCTGTTTGGGTTTGCTGAGGGCCTGAATTTGAAAATTTATATAATTCACTAAATTTGGGAAGTTTTCAGCAGTTGTTTCCTCATGTATTTTCCTGCCCAATTTCCTTCTCCGTTTCTGGGAATCCAATGACGAGAATGTTAAGACATTTTGATATTGTCCTCCATCTCTCTAAGGCTCTGTTCATTGTTTCAGTCTTTTTTCTGTCTCTTGTTTGTATTGGATAATTTCTATTGATCTGTCTTCCAGTGCACTTACTTTTATCTTTTATATACATTTCTGCTTTTGAGCCCACCAAGGGAATTTTAAAATTTCAGATATTGTATTTTTCAATTTTTAATTTTCTAATTGGCTCTTTTTTATGATTTCTATTTCTCTGCTAAGAACCTGTATTTTCCCATTCATTTCAAATCTTTGTCTTTACCTCAGGGAGCATAGCTACTAATATACCTTGCAGGTATTTTTATGAAGTTCAGTTGGGAGAAACAGCTCTTAAAGGAAAAATAATCAGTTTTACTGCATTTTAAAAAAATTCAACATTGTTAAAAAAATTTTGCATGTAGACCACAAGAAAGAACAATTCTCTTATACTCAATAGCTATGGTTAAAACTAATTCTGTGGTTGCCAAATATATTTTCAGTGCCATTGTATAGTCTAAGGATTTACATACTATTTTGTTAAAATATTTCTGCCTAAGAAACAACAGGAATATTTGTGTTTGGAACCCCTTATATTAGTTAAATATCAGGGTGTTAGAAGGGTAGGGTCATGAGGTTCTAATAGGAGGGACATTTCAATGTTGGGTAAAATAAATCTTTTAATATAGCTAAGTGATTTTCAGTGCACCCTAACTCAGGGATACCTGAATGTTGAAAAATGTGCAGTTCATTTTCTTCTTCACTTTGGTGTACGATTCTCATGTGAAACAAAAATTTTACATTGTGCTGCAATAAAAACAAATTGTAGAAAGAGATTTGATTTTGTAGTAAGAGTATCCATTTCAATGACATCATCCTAATAGTGGGTGTTATATGATAATAAGGCAAAAACCACTGTTCTCATTTAAATGTTGGCAAATGTAATTTTATAAAAGCTGCTTCACTCAAAAGTTATTTTTACTCTTTAAAAATAATACATGACAATAGGACTTCCCTGGCAGTCCAGTGGTTAAGACACTGTGCTTCCACTGCAGGGGGCACGGGTTTGATCCCTGGTCTGGGAACTAAGATCCCACATGCCTGCCATGCAGCATGGTCAAAAAACAAATAAACAAACAAACAAAAATAACATTAAAGAAATGTTTAAAGGAAAAAAATTAAGTCTCCCAAAAGGTAAAAGATGGTTATTTTTACTTTGGTATACATCTTCTAGTCTTTTTTCCCTGATATATATACACACAAAAAATATTTTACAAAATAGCCAAAAATTACAACTACCTTAGATGTCCTTCAATAAATGAATAGTTAAAGAAACTGGTACACCCATGACATGTAATACTACTCAGCAGTAAAAAAGGACAAACTGCTGATACACACAACTTGGATGAAGATTGAGATTCATCTTCTTTAGTAAATGACTTATTCTACCTCTTTGCCATTTTTCTAGTCTTTTCACTTACTTGAAATGCCATATTTATCATGTAATAAATTCCTGTATACCTCTGAATCTATTTCTGAACTTTACTCGGTTCCATTAATCTCTCTGACTATGCTAGCATGGCAGTATTTGAATCATGGTAGCTTTATTATTCATTTTGATATCTGATAGATCAATTTTGCTCTCATTATTCTCTTCAGAAATGTATTGGCTAGCGACTTCCCCAGTGTCACAGTGGTTAAGACTCCATGCTCCCAGTGCAGGGGGCTGGGGTTCGATCCCTGTTCAGGGAACTATATCCCACATGCATGCCCCAACTAAGGAGCCCACCTGCCGCAACTAAGACCTGGTGCAACCAAATAAATGAATAAATAATTTTTAAAAATGTATCGGCTAATCTTTTTGAGAAATTTTAAATTCAGAAAAATACAAAAAATTATATAACACCCATTTTCCTTCTACCCAGAATTAACAATTATCTAACAGTCTGTTATGTCTGAGTGAAATTTATTGTTTCACATCAAATAAATAAAATATTGCAGTAAAGCTAAGTATTATCTGACCCCATACCCAAGCTGCCTTCTAATCCTTTCTTCCCCAGAACGAACCACTATTTTTAATTTGGTATTTTTCCTTCTTAGTTTTATTCTAAAGTTCTGCATTTTCATACTTTACCTACCTATATCTAGGAACAAGAAATAGTATTATTATTTTAAAATTATTTTAAAAAATAGTGTTTTGGTACATTTTTAGCCTTTTTGTACTCAACTTTATCTTTTTGAGATCTATCTATGTTGGTATATGTTGATCTAGTTTATTTATTTTAAAGGCCTGGCACACTCTTCTCTCCACTCCCAACTCCTGTATTCACTTGGCTTGCTTGCTTACTTTATTAAGTAAGGCTTGCTTGCTTACTTTTTTAAGTCTTTATTCAAATGTCAGTATGGATTTCCCTGACCATCCTTTTAAAAATCACACACACACACTCTCTCCCAGGGCTCCTGTTAGCCCTTCCCAGCTTTGTTTTTCTCCATAGCTCCTATTACCATCAAACATATTAGGTACTCTTTGTTTGTTTATTATATATCTCCTTCTACAAGAATGTAAACTACATAAAGGCAAGGATTTTTGTGTGTATTAGTAACTGCTATGTTTCCAGTTGTCAGAACAGTGCTTGGCACATAGCAGCCACTCAATAAATATTTATTGAATGAACCAATGCATTTTAGTGATATGCCAATCAATGGTCAGGTTATTTCCAATTTTTCCAAATTACAAGCAATACTGCATTGGATATCCTTGTATGGCTCATGCATGAATGTGAATTTCTAGGTAGTAGTGTGCCCATGTTTTCAATTTTGTTGAACTGCTAAATTGCTTTCCCCAGTTGCTATTCCAATTTACCATCCTACCAGTTGTGAATTTCCCCTTATCTTTGGTAGCAATTTTTCATGTAAGAATTTTTAACTTTTCTAATCTGTTGAGTAAAAACTGACATTCCATTATCAATTTATTTTCTTTTAACATTATTATTCATGAGCTTCCTTTTGCTCTTTTTTTAAAAATTTTAACACAGTTAATACATACACATAGTTAAAAAATATAATACTGAAAAGATTATATAGGAAACAGTAGTTCCCCATTCCTTCTATCCTATAATTTGTATTAAAGGTCTATTTTGCAATTTCTTGATTTAGCTCTTTTACATAGACACATATACACCCTTGCTTCCCCTCCTTTTATAGACTCAGTGTAATTATAATTTTCAGTTAAGGATCAGTATTTACATTGTGACTACATTAATATTGTTAACTTCATAGCCAAGTAGTGTGTGCTTTTCTGTCTTGAAAAGCTTTTAATTTTCCTTAAGAAAATAATTGCATCATGTATCAAATGTGTATTTTTCTATGTACCTATTCTTACTATTTTTTCCAATTACATATCAATTCTGTCATGTGCCTAATACTAGTTCTCTTCATCCAATGCTCAGAAATATCAGCTAGTCTATTAATTCCACTTGTTTTTTCTCAGAGACCCTCATCCTGGAGCCCTTCATCCTCCTGTTCCAGTCCAGAATGGTTACTTCCTAGGCTCCTGCAGTCTGTCGTCTGGGACATCCCTCTGCTATTCCCTATTTTAGAGTCATTTTCTGGATCCTGTGCTTTCCTCTTCCTTGATTACCTCCTCATTTCACAGGAGTGCTCCTCCAGTAGCTTCCTGAGAAAGGGTGAATGGGAAGTAGATTCTTTGAGATCTCGTATATCTGAAAAGGTTTTCATTGTATTCTAGTGGTTTTCAACCCTGATTGCATATTGGAATTACATGGGAGAGGCTTAAAAGCAAAATCTTCTCAGACCCTGCCTCAAACCAACGAAATGAGAATTCTGATACTAGGATTTAATAGTTCTCCAGGAGATTCTAATGTGATGCTGGGGTTGAAAACCAGATTTTCGCAAACTCGAAATGAAGGTTTAGCTGGATGTGGCAGGCCAAATTCTAACATGGTCCTCAAGATTTCCTTTCCCTGATGCATAATACACTTCTATTGAGTGTGGATGGTACTAGTACATATGATGGGGTATTAGTCCATGAATAACTTACTAATAAGTTGACTCTGAGTTAATAAAAAGAGGGATTATCCTGACTGGCTCTTACATTATTAGGTGAATCCTTAAAGAGAAGGTAAAGCATCAGAGAGATGTTCTCCTGTTGGCCTTGAAGACGAAGCAAATTGCTATGTTGGGAGAGGAGGGAGCCATATGGCAATGACATGAGGGGAAGCCATTAGCAGCTGAGAACAGTCCCAGGCTGACAGCAAGAAAACAAGGTCTTCTGTCATACAGCTTCAAGGAACTGACTTCTGCCAACAACTCAGATGAGATTGGAAGAGGACTTTAAGTTCCAGATGACAGCACATCTTTAGCTGACACTGCAGCTTTGTAAGACCCTGAACAAGAAACCCAACTACTCTGCTCAGACTTCTAACCCACAGAAACTATGAGATAATAAATGGGTGACTGAGATTACGGTAATTTGCTCTATAGCAATAGAAAACTGATAATACAGCTGAGTGTAGTATTCTGGGAGGGAAATCATGTTCCCTATGAATTTTAGGAGCATTGCTCCATTGGCTTGTAACTATGTTGCTATCATGAAATTAGATACCATTCTAATCCCCATCTTTTTGGAGCCATTTGTGAGTAAATTTCACAGAACACATCCCTTTACCATTAAATATTCAAGTGTGTATTTCATAAGAACAAAGACATTCACTTAAATAACAATAGTGAAATTATAAAAATATGGAAATTTAACGTTGTTATAATACTTTTATCCACAGATTTTATTAAAAGTTCACCATTTATCCTAATAATGTCCTTTGTAACATTTAAAAAATGACCAGGATCCAATCCAGGGTCATGCACTGCATTCAGTTTCCAAGTTTTTATGTCTCTGTAATATTGAACAGTTCCTCAGACTTTCTTTGTCTTTTATGACATTGACGTTTTTGAAAAAAACAGGCCAGTTATTTTGTAGAATGTCCCTCAATTTGGGGTTGTCTGATGTTTTGTCATGCTTAGATTCAGGTTATACATTTTTGGCAGGAATACTGCATAAATGTTTTTGTGTTCTTTTCAGTACATTTTATCAGGAGGTACATGATGTCAATTTGCCCTATTATTTGTGATATTAACTTTTTTTATTGAAGTATAGTTGTTCTACAATGTTGTGTTAATTACTGCTGAACAGCAGTGATTCAGTTATACATACATACATATATATATATATACACATTCTTTTTTTATATTCTTCTCCATTATGGTTTATCATAGGATATTGAGTATAGTTCTCTGTGCTATACAGTAGGACCTTGTTGTTTATCCATTCTCTATATAAAAGCTCACATCTGCTAACCCCAGCCTCCCACTCCATCCCTCCCCCAACCCCCGCTTCCCCTTGGCAGCCACCATGTAATACTAACTTTGATCACTTGGTTATAATGGTATCTGTCAAATTGCTCCACTATAACTTACTATTTTTCCTTTTATAATTAATAAAGTATGTGGAAATTCTTGACTATATAATTATTCTGTTCTCAAATTACTTCACCTACCAGTTTTAGAATTTTTGTCGATTCTTGCCTGACTCAATTGTCACCATTTTAAAATGATCTAAATTAATTGTTGCATTTACTTTTTAAAAATTAATTAATTAATTGACTTTCGGCTACGTTGGGACTTTGTTGCTGCGCGCGGGGTTTCTCCAGTTGCGGAGAGTGGGGGCTACTCTGTTGCAGTGCGCGGGCTTCTCATTGCGGTAGCTTCTCTTGTTGTGGAGCATGGGCTCTAGGCGCGTGGGCTTCAGTAGTTGTGGCACATAGGCTTAGTTGCTCCACGGCATGTGTGATCTTCCCGGACCAGGGCTCGAAACCGTGCCCCCTGCATTGGCAGGCGGATTCTTAAACACTGCGCCACCAGGGAAGTCCGCATTTACTTTTAAGTGATCTGTTTTTCTCTCTGAGAGTTCTAAACTCTCTATTCTAAGTGTACCATAATTTTATGATTTTTGGTACTAGGGTTTAATGATACTGGTGTAGTTTTTCTTTATTCATATTCCTAGGTACTCAGTAGATTCTTTTAATCCGGGAATTCTTGTCCTTTGGAAAAACTTATTTTGATTGTTTTCTTTCTTCCATTTTCTTCTTTTGGAATTCTTTTTAGTCATATATTTATACCTCCTGTATCATTCTTCTTTTGGTTTTTGTTAATATTATCTGCACTATAGTCTGTCTCTTTAACCTTTCCTTTGCTGTACCATCTGGAACATATCAATCTGATCCCTCTATTGAATTTTTAGTTTTTATGATTATGTTCCAAAATTTCCAGAGTATTTCTTATTCTCTGATTGTTACTTAAAATAAAATCCTGTCCTTTAAAAAAATGTTTTCCCTGTACCCAGCCAATGAGCATAACAAAATGTTATGCTCTCCACCCCTGTTTTGTTTGTTTCAGTATTACATGTTAGAGACTTTCCTCAAATGTTTGGTGACCCAGACTATCCATTTGTATTTTAGAATGAGGTACTAAAAAGGCTGAGTGGTAGGCTTCACGGTAGGGTGATTCAGCTGTTAGAATCCCTAGACATTAGTATTAGATGCTAGTAAGTAATTGTCCCAGAGCCGCTCAGTTTCTTTTTAAAAAAAGATCCTCTAGTCTTCTGCTTGTGAGATATGTGTCTGATCACTGGGATTCCTAGGATGAAGGAAGGATCCTGGCTCCTCACCACTCAGAATTCAGGTTTTTACAACGTACTTCTCTCCTACTCTTTGCTGTGCCTGTTTTGTCTAAGCACAGAAACTTTCTGATTTCAGTTTCTTCAGAGAGGATAGTGATTTGGCTGTGCTGAATTGAGGAGAGAACCTGTTATTCCAGTCATTCTGCATACAAACTTTTGACGAATTTCTCTGTTTTCATCCCTGCCTCTCATCCTCACAACTAGGGTTTGACTCATCCATATTTTGAGCTTGTCAGGGATTCAGTGAGGTAAATCAACATGCTTCTCTTTGATAGGCATCTTACCTTATTGCATCCTCTTCTTTTCTGTTATCATTTCTATTTGTTTTCCATCTTCCCAAAATTTGCTGATATCATTTGCCATGGTCCTCCTTTTCTCTGGGAGTTTATTTATCTTTTTCAAGAATCCATTTAATGTCATTTTTAGGTGGGACTGGAAGAAGAGGAACTAAACATCTATGATCAATGTGCCATCCATTTCTGTCCATTTTAATGTATTTATTCTTCCTGATGAACTTACAATCAGTTTCCATGTTATACTAACTCACCTACCCGTCCACACACGGAAATTTATATAAAATTACATTGAATCTATAGGTTAATTTGAGAGGAACTGATATTTCTACAATACTGAATCTTCCATTCTCCATTTATTCAAGGGTTCTTTGATATGTTTCAGTAAATTACTCTCAGGTTCTTCTTATAAAGCTTGTATGTGTCCTGTTTCCTGTAATTGTACTGATAGATATTTCATCTTTTTGATTGCTCTGTGGGATAACCCCCTACTCCAACTACCCCCATTACATTTCTAATTGATTATAGATTTGTATCTTGTACTGATCACTTTGATGAACTGCAAGTTCTGAAAAAGTATAGTTGATATTTTTATGTAAGTGTGTATAAATGTAATTAATAAATGTGTATCATTTTATAACAAGAATATGAAATGAAAGCTGTTTTATTAAGCTTGGTAAATTTTGTTAATAATTATTACTTTTTATTTTCTTGTAGCAGTTAATCTGTGAGACTTTTTTTCTGTTTTCTTTTTATGCAAATAAGCATTATATGTTAGAAGTTCCTTTTGATGGAGACCTATTCACAAACTTTCATTTGAGAAGTATTCCATGATCAAATAAATTTGAAAATGCTGTCTTAAAATACCCACCAACACCTAGCACAGTGCCAGACACTTAGCAGTAGTTCAACAAGAACTTACTGAGTAAACAAATATATTTAATCTTCCCAACCATCTTCTTTCCTTCAGGCTTATTCTCTAAACTCAGACCGATGGGAAACATTTTCTAAAAACTCTCCAAGGTGAATATTTCATAACATCCCTAGAAACCCATGTTAGTGTTTGACAAATCTCAATGTCAGGAAACTTCCTTACCCTAAGGCTATTTTGCTGTAGTTTAAGTCATTTCCTTTTATTCTTTCTTTAATGCTGTTAGAAAATAGGTTTCCATTCCTTGTGTATAAATCTGAGAAGGTTACATGGAACTAAAATTTAGTTTAAGGTGTGCTTTAGAAATTCTTTTTTCCTCTTTCCACTATGATTCTATAAAATGAGGATAATTCTGCCACCCACAAAAAAAAGTGGATTTATTTATTTTGTTTATTTATTTATTTATTTTTGGCTGCGTTGGGTCTTCGTTGCTGCGTGCGGGCTTTCTCTAGTTGCGGTGAGCGGGGCTATTCTTCGTTGTGGTGCATGGGCTTCTCATTGCAGTGGTTTCTCTTGTTGTGGAGCACAGGCTCTAGGCTTGCGGGCTTCAGTAGTTGTGGCACGTGGGCTCAGTAGTTGTGGCTTATGGGCTCTAGAGTGCAGGCTCAGTAGTTGTGGTGCACGGGCTTAGTTGCTCTGTGGCATGTGGGACCTTCCTGGACCAGGGCTCAAACCCGTGTCCCCTGCATTGGCAGGTGGATTCTTAACCACTGCACCCCAAAAAAGTGGATTTATTTATAGCAGAATATTGGAAAAATATGTCCAACAATCTTAGAAAAGTGATACTTCAATATGAAAATGTTTACCTCGCTCTCCTCAGATCTCTTTAAACCAATGGTTTCCAAAGTTGACTAATTTTTATTTTTTTATTTTTTATAAATTTATTTATTTTATTTATTTATTTTTGGCTGCTTTGGATCTTCGTTGCTGCATGTGGGCTTTCTCTAGTTGCGGCGAGTGGGGGCTACTGTTTGTTGTGGTGCGTGGGCTTCTCATTGCGGTGGCTTCTCTTGTTGTAGAGCATGGGCTCTAGGCACGGGGCTTCAGTAGTTGTGGCACATAGGCTTCAGTAGTTGTGGCACGCAGCTTCAGTAGTTGTGGCTCACGGGCTTCAGTAGTTGTGGCTCGCGGGCTCTAGAGCACAGGCTCAGTAGCTATGGTGCACAGGTTTAGTTGCCCTGTGGCATGTAGGATCTTCCTGGATCAGGGCTCAAACCCGTGTCCCCTGAATTGGCAGGCAGATTCTCAACCACTATGCCACCAGGGAAGTCCTTTGACTAATTTTTAAAAACACTTGGGGAACTAAATAGATATAAAGATTTTTGGTCCCATGCAAATGTATTGAATTTGATTACCAGAAGGGTAGTGCTTGGAAACTTGTAATTAAAAAAAAAAAATCCACTCTGGAAGCTTTTAGGATCTCCTTTTTATTTCTAGTGTTATCATGTTTTGGTTTGGGTCATTTTTCACGCTTTGTGCTAGGCAGTGGGGAAGTTCTTTTAAGAAGTTAGAGATGTGTCTTTCAATTCGGGGAAAATTTTTAATTTAATTATTCCCCCTTTTATTTTCTTTGTTTTCTCTTCCTGAAATTCCAATTATTTGGGAATTTGAGCATCTGGATTAAAACTGTGTTTTTCTTACCATTTTTCTGAGAGTAACCATCTCTGACTTTCTGTCAACTTTTCTTAACTTTACCTTTTAATGTGCCTACTAAATTTTTATTTTGATGGTCATGCTTTGATCATATTTATAATTTCCTAGAGCTATTTTTCTTCTTGTGTGGTGGGTTAAAGTATTTCCACAAATTCTTTGATGCACCCATCTAAAAGTAAAGCCTAATTATCCTCCCTTTGAGTATGGGCTAGACTTAGTGACTTGCTTCTAACGATTATAAAAAAAAAGTGCAAGTGAGAGTGTGTGATTTTTGCATACCAGGTCATAAAGGGCAATGTGGCTTTCTTATTGCTCTTTCTTTGGATTACTTGCTCTGGGGGAAGCCAGTTGCCATGTTGTGAGAACACACAATAGTGTTACAGAGAGTTCCATGTAGTGAGAAACTAAGGTCTCCTGCCAACAGCTATGTAATGAGTCATGTGAAGGAAGATCTTCCAGCCCCTGTCAAGTCTTCAGAAAACTGCAGCCCCAACTGACAGCTTGACTGCAATCTCATGAGAGACTCTGAGCCAGACCATGCTGCTAATTTCCTCCCAGATTCATGACCCACAGAAACTGTGTAAGATAGTAAATGTTTGTTGTAAGTTGCTTAGTTTGGGGATAATTTGTCATGCAGCAGTAGATAACTAACATATCTTGCCTCTGAATGTTTCTTTTTATAGCCTCCTGTTCTTGTTTCAGATGCCCTATCTTCTGTCATTTCATAGGATATTAGTAATCTTTATTTGCTTATTTTAAGTTTTCTTTTCCTTACTACATTGTCTCTAATTCCTTTGAATTTCTTTTTTTGGGATTCAGGATAGTTGACAAAAAAACCAAAGAGATGGAAGGGGGTACAGATTCTGGACATGAGGTCACAGGAGAGGAGGCAAACAAACAGCTAACATCTGCTACAGGAATCAAGAAAAACAAAGTAAAAGGAAAAACTTAAATAGCCTGTAAGAGAAAGAGATGTATGAATGTATTTTAGAGGTGTTTGTTTGTTTTGCTCATGATATCATCAACTATCATCAGTACTCAGATTCCTTAATCCACAGCATCTTTGGCAAAGATTTCTAATATAGTGTAGGTTAGAAGTACTCAGTGGTGCCTCTTTACTGTTTTGCTTGAATTGAATTCTTCTATTCCTAAAGCTGTATGATAGATAAACCAAGGTGTTATAAGGCTGTGTTAAGAAAACCTACATATTGTTTGTATAACTAGTGGATTGAGTGTTGAGTTAGTCTGATGGTAGGTTTCAGACAAAACTAAAGGTCAATGGAATCATTGTAGACTCCATCACCTATCACCTACTGTCTGTCACCTTGAGTATGTTTTTCATATGTTAAGAGCCTCTATTGTCAAATGGGAATAATAATAGACCCTACCCTGGGGTATTATAAAGATTTAATGAGATAAGTTGCTTAGAAGAGCACCTGGCACCCTGTTCCCTTTTTTCCTCTTATTCTCCATCTGCTTCCCCTTCTTCTCTCCTTTCTTCTCTTCTCATTCTTTTCTTCCTTTTCTGCTTCTCTTTCTCCACCTCATATTTCTCCTTATTACAGGCATATATCATTTTATTGAACTTTGCAGACATTGCATTTTTTACAAATTGAAGGTTTGTGACAACTCTGTGTCAAGCAAGTCTATTGGCGCTATTTTTCCAATAGCATTGGCTCACTCCGTGTCTCTGTGTCACATTTTGGTAATTTTCACAATATTTCAAAATTTATTATTATTATTATATTTGTTGTGGTGATCTGTGATCAGTGATCTTCGATGATACTACTGTAATTGTTTTGGGGCACCACGAACCATGTCCATATAAGACGGCAAACTTAATGGATAAATGTTGTATGTATTCTGACTGTTCCATGGACTGGCCATTCCCTAGTCTCTCTCCCTCTCCTCAGGCCTCTCTATTCCCTAAGACACAATAATATTGAAATTAGGCCAATTAATAACCCTACAATGGCCTCTAAGTGCTCAAGTGAAAGGAAGAGTTGCATGTTTCTCACTCTATATCAAAAGCTAGAAATGATTAAGCTTAGTGAGAGAGGCATGTTGATAGTCAGGACAGGCCAAAAGCTAGGCCTCTTGTGCCAGTTAGCCAAGTTGTGAAAAAGTTCTTGAAGGAAATTAAAAGTGCTACTCCGGTGAACACATGCATGATAAGAAAGTAAAATAGTCTTATTGCTGATATGTGGAAAGTTTTAGCAGTCTGGATAGAAGATCAAACCAGCCACAACACTCCCTTAAGCCAAAGCTTAATCCAGAGCAAGGCCCTAACTCTCTTCAATGCTATGAAGGCTGAGAGAGGTAAGGAAGCTGCAAAGGAAAAGTTTGAATCTAGAAGAGGTTTAAGGGTCCACCTCCATAACATAAAAGTGCAAGGTGAAGCCTCAAGTGCTGATGCAGAAGCTGTAGCAAGTTATCCAGAAGATCCATGAAGGTGGCTATTCTAAACAGATTTTCAATGTAGATAAAACAGCTTTATATTGGAAGACTATGCCATTTAGGATTTTCATAGCTTGAGAGGAGAAGTCAATGCCTGGCTTCAAAGCTTCCAAGAACACAGTGATTCTCTTGTTAGAGGCTATGCAGCTGGTAACTTTAAGTTGAAGCCAGTGCTCATTTACCATTCCCCAAATCCTAGGGCCCTTAAGAATTATGATAAATATACTCTGCCTGTGCTCTATATATGGAACAACAAAGCCTGGATGACAGCACGTCTGTTTACAACATGATTTACTGAATATTTTAAGACCACTGTTGTAACCTGCTCTTCAGAAAAAAAGATTTCTTTCAAAATAATACTGCTCATTGACAATGCACCTGATTACCCAAGAGCTCCCATGGAGATGTGCAACAGAGTAATGTTTCCATGTCTGATAACACAGCATCCATTCTGCAGCCCATGGATTAAGGAGTAATTTCAGCTTTTAAGTCTTATTATTATTATTGTTTTATAAATTTATGTATATATTTTTGGCTGTGTTGGATCTCCGATGCTGTGTGCGGGCTTTCTTTAGTTGTGGCCGGCAGGGGCTACTCTTTGTTGTGGTGCGCAGCTTCTCACTGCAGTGGCTTCTCTTGTTGTGGAGCATGGGCTCTAGGTGCGTGGGCTTTAGTAGTTGTGGTGTGCAGGCTTCAGTAGTTGTGGCTCGCAGGCTCTAGAGCTCAGGATCAGTAGTTGTGGTGCACGGGCTTAGTTGCTCTGCGGCATGTAGTATCTTCCCAGACCAGGGCTTGAACCCGTGTTCCCTGCATTGGCAGGCGGATTCTTAACCACTGCGCCACCAGGGAAGCGCCCAAGTCTTATTATTTAAGAAATATAGGGCTTCCCTGGTGGCGCAGTGGTTGAGAGTCTGCCTGCCAATGCAGGGGACACGGGTTCGAGCCCTGGTCTGGGAAGATCCCACATGCCGCGGAGCGGCTGGGCCCGTGAGCCACAATTACTGAGCCTGCGCGTCTGGAGCCTGTGCTCCGCAACAGGAGAGGCCGCGATAGTGAGAGGCCCGCGCACTGCGATGAAGAGTGGTCCCCACTTGCCACAACTAGAGAAAGCCCTCGCACAGAAACGAAGACCCAACACAGCCATAAATAAATAAATAAATAAATATTTAAAAAAAAAAAAAAAAAAAAAAGAAAAAAAAATAATTTAAAAAAAAAAAAAAAAAAAAAAAAGAAATATATTTTTCAGGGACTTCCCTGGTGGCACAGTGGTTAAGAATCTGCTTGCTAATGCAAGGGACACGGGTTTGATCCCTGGTCCAGGAAGATCCCACATGTCATGAGCAACTAAGCCCGTGCACCACAACTACTGAGCCTGCACTCTATAGCCTGCAAGCCACAACTACTGAGCCCACCCACCGCAATTACTGAAGCCCGTGGGCTCAAGGGCCCACATGCCTCAACTACTGAGCCTGTGTGCTGCAACTACTGAAACCCGCACCTAGAGCCCGTGCTCCACAATAAGAGAAGCCACCGCAATAAGAAGCCCGCGCACCGCCAATGAAGAGTAGCCCCCACTTGCCACAACTAGAGAAAGCCCGCGTGCAGAAATGAAGACCCAACGCAGCCAAAAATAAATAAATAAAATAAATAATTTTTTTTAAAAAGAAATATATTTTTTAAAGGCTATAACTGCCATAGATAGTGATTCCTCTGATGAATCTGAGCAAAGTAAATAGAAAATCTTCTGGAAAGGATTTATCATTCTAGATACCATTAAGAACATTTGAGATTCATCGGAAGAGGTCAACATATCAACATTAGTAGGAGTTCGGAAGAAGTTGATTCCGATCCTTATGGACGACTTTGAGGGGTTCAATACTTTAGAGGAGGATTTAATTGCAGATGTGGTGAAAATAGTGAGAAAACTAGAATTAGAAGTGGAGCCTAATAATGTGACTGCATTGCTGCAATGTCATGATAAAACTATAAGCATGAGGAGCTGCCTTTTATGGATAAGCAAAGAAAGTGGTTTCTTGTGATGGAGTCTACTCCGGGTGAAAATACTGTGAAGATTGTTGAAATGACAACAAAGAATTTAGAATATTATGTAAATTTAATTGATAAAGCAGTGGCAGACTTTGAAAGGATTGTCCAATTTTGAAAGAAGCTCTACTGTGGGTAAAATGCTATCAAACAGCACTTCATGCTACAGAGAAATCATTTGTGAAAGGAAGTCAATAGACGTGGCACACTTCACTGTTGTCTTATTTTAAGAAATTGCCCCAGCTGCCCCAAACTTCAGCGATCACCACCCTGATCAGTCAGCAGCCATCAGAACATCAAGGCAAGACCCTCCACCAGCACAAAGATTACTACTCACTGAAGGCTCAGATGATGCTTACCAATTTTTAGCAATAAAGTATTTTTAAATTAAGATATATATGCTTTTTTAGACATAATGCTATTGCACTCGTAATATAGCATTACATGTAAACTAAACTTTTATATGTACTGGGAAACCAAGAAGTTCATGTGACTCACTTTATTGTGATACTCGCTTTATTGAGATGGTCTAGAACTGAACGTGCAATATCTTGGACATGTGCCTGTATTAGTATTATGTAACAATGTGTCATCATGAACCTTGAATCTGTTTTGGAGGGAATTCTGGTCTACTGACCACTTTTACAAGTCTTATCCTTATGGTACCACAACAAATTATAAGATACTGGCACTTACATTTGTTAGTCATAAGCAGACCTCTAACACAGAAGCTTGATTTCCTGTAACACAGCTAAATCACTCAACAAAATTTTACAGAAGTTCTCCTCTGTAAGAGAAGCTGTGCTGGGTGGTGACTATATAAAAATGTGACACACTGCTCATAGTCTAGTGGAGAAGACAGTCAAATATAACACAGAACTCCCCACTATTGTAGGCATTCTCAAGATGCTGTGGGAACTTAGAAGAGTGAGCTCTGATATGCTTATGATAGTCACAGAAGGCCAGGCAAAGAGAAAGCACTTGAAAGGGGTGGGGTGTGTGTGTGTGTGTGTGTGTGTGTGTGTGTGTGTGTGTGTGTGTGTGTGTGGTGGGGAGTTGGGCATAATTCCAGATACAGAGAACAACATATGAAAAACTACAGAGGTATGAGAGTGCATGTTGTGACTGGAAACTAGTAAGTAACTGAATGTAAAATCTGAGAACCCACTATGTATCAAAGTTATACAGTAAATGGGGAGTCTTCAAACACCAAAACATAGCTCTTTGTACAAGAGCGACAAAGTAAGTCCTCGTGTGGTATCTAAGAATTATAGAATCAGCATAGAGGAAGTACTCCCATAGTACTTTGTAGTAGTCTAAATTTTTGTTCAATAATTTGTTAATGTTTGTTGAATGAAAGAATAAATAAATGATAAATCTTAAAGAATGTTTATGAGTCAGCCAGGTTTTGTTTTTCTTTCTCAAATATTACCATTCTGTCTCTACTCACTCCAGCGCTTCAATATTTATGTGATACTCAAATGTTTTATTTGGCCCTTCTAATTATTTGCTGCCATCTAGTGTAATAAAGTTGATGTTGTAATTTTTCCCCCAGTTTTATTGAAAACTAATTGACATACATCAGTGTGTAAGTTTAAGGCATACAGCATGATGGTTTCATCTAAAATATTGTGAAATAATTACCACAATAAGTTCAGCTAACATCCATCTTCCCATATAAATACAATAAAAAGGAAAGAAAGAAGAAAAGAAAAAAATCTGCTGTGATGAGAACTCTTAGGATTTATTGTCTAAACAACAATCCTATAAATTGAACAACAGTGTTAGCTATAGTCATCCTGTTGTATATTACATCACTAGTACTTATTTATCTTATAACTGGAAGTTTGTACATTTTGACCACCTTCCTCCAATTCCCCTTCCCCATACCCTCCACCTATGGTTATCAAAGTCTGATCTCTTTTTCTAGGAGTTTGGGTTTTTTGTTTGTTTGTTTCTTGAAGATACCACATATAAGTGAGATCGTACAGTATTTGTCTTTCTCTCTCTGACTTTTTTCACTTAGTATAATGCCTTCATGGTCCATGCATGTTGTCACAAATTGTAGGATTTCCTCGTTACATATCTCACAACTTCTTTATCCATTCATCCATCAGTGGACACTTAGGCTGTTTCCACGTCTTGGCTGTTGTAAATAATGCTGCTATGAATGTGGGGGGGCAGGTATCTTTTTGAATTAGTGTCTTTTGTTTCCTTTGGATATACTCCCAGGAGTGGAATTGCTGGATCATATGGTAGTTCTATTTTTAAGTTTTTGAAGGTCCTCCATACTGTTTTGCATAGTGGCTGTCTCAATTTACAATACCACCAACAGTGGGATTAAAGCTAAGTCAGTGAAAGAACCTGATATAAAATTCAAGGAATTGTGGGTACAAAAGGTAACTCATATAATTTTAAAAATTAACACTAGGAGGTAGTGCAGTGGATGTAGTGCAATTTGGAATACCCTCTGTCCAATGTTGCTCTCTCCTGGGTTCATGTACTCCATCTGCTGAAAGTTCATTAATGTTTTCCTTTTGATGATTTTTAATGTTTAAAATGATGTGTATCTTATCATTTCTTGATAATTAAAAAAACCCTAAGTAAATTAAGGTCAGAAAATGCCATTTAATTTATTCACTGGCTTTAATTTGTCATATGCCTATCACAGTGTCATTCTCTCTTTCTCCCTCCACCCCATCCCCTTTCTTTTTTATTCTGTGCAGAGGAAAATACTGCTTTGGTTTTTATTTCATTTTTAGAAAACCTGTGGTCCTGAAGGAGAGTTGGCTGGGTAGGTCAGCCATGACATCATCACGACTTTCAAGGCAAATGTAAAATTAAGTTGTTTTTGAAGCCAGTACTTGCTGTGATGGAAGAGACTCCGGAAGGAGGACATCCTGCCTTTCCAGGCTTAGGGGCCCTTGAAGTTTCCTCTGAGAAGTACCAAATTAGAATTGGAATGATTTATTAGAATATTTTATCTTTCTCCTTTTCCCCAATTCTCTATCCAGTTGTACCATCAACACCATGAATTCCTAAATAGAAGAAACTCTAAGCCGATGCCAGGAGACCTGAATTCTAATTCTGGCTCCTGTTGGAAGTGGTGGTGTGACATGAATCAAGACACATGGGCCTTACTTTCCTCTGTTATAAATTCAAGCCTTGAGTTTAGATTTTTGTTTTGTTTTTATCTTTCAGTCTCTAAGATGCAGTGATTTTTCTTGCTATTTACTTTGCTGAGCTTTATTTATTCTCCAGTTTTGAGGGGAATGCAAACCTTGATTAGAAAACCATTCCTGAAGGGTGGGGGATTATAGTGAAAGAATTTTTGGAGCAATAAGGAAAGTTAACTGGTTGCCATTCTTCTCTTAATTCCATCTGCTAAAAGGTAGCAGAATTGTTTCAGACATATCCTCATCCTCTCACAATTAAAAAAAATCCAGAAGATTAAGTCTGAACATGTTTCTATTATTAAAAGGATTCAATATCCAGTATTGGGAAAGATGTATGTTTACAATATGCAGTTTATCACAAAGAAACCTAAAGCTGAGGGGAGAGAAAATGGAATGGAAGGTACAGTAAGTACTGGAAGCATGTTTAGATATTCAAAACACATAGGAGATGCAGAATATCTTGACTCCTCTATGACAAGTTGCAGGCTGTAGCCATCTGCTTATATTACTTGTGGAAACTAGAGCTCTTTTTCATGAAGAAATTACTGATTTTCTAGGGTGGTTTATGGAATTGGTCTTATTATTATCTCATAAATAGGATATTAGACTTGAACACATTCTTCAGATAATCTGAAAAAAGAAAGAATTTCACCTTTTTTTAAAAGTGAGGCAATTTTACTTCATTTGGGGATAGCAGCAAGGAATCACTTAACCTTATGAAAAAAATAAAAAGTTACGTGTCAGATTGAGAGTTTATCACTGTTAAGAACTTTTCCCAGGAGCTTGTATTATGGGAAAGAAGATTCAAGCACTTCTTTCTTTTCTATATTCTGCTTTCAAGCCCCTCTAACCTATTCAAAAACATTTGTTTAGCACCAGTTTCCCACTATTGCAAGGGCCCCTTGTTAAAAACATTAAAAAATTTATGATGTCCATCTCATTGAAATTATATTTTTGTATCTAGTAATTAGAAGATGACACATATATAAAAACCTGCCATAAATTTAGACCACTTTTAATAGAATTTGATTAGTTATGCCTAGCAGTTCTATGCATTTGAAACATAGTACAAGTCCCCTACAAGTTGCAAACTTTCAAAGATGCGAACGTGCCTTTTCACATCCAATCACATAAGTTAGTTCACATGTCTCGCGTACATTGTCACGTGCATGCATCCTCTGCAAGTGGTTGTGCTTTTGTGTACTTACATTGTGCAGCTTACTAATGAAGACCTGATGGAATTGGAGGCCCAGAGAAAGGACAAAGAGAGACAAGAGGAAGAAGTAACTGAAGAACCGAACAGATTCATGATGCAGGAAATGGCAAGGGGATTTTCTTTATCAGAGGAGGCACTGTTAGTTTTTGAGGCACAGGACCCAAGCATAGAACACTACACAAAGTTTGCAGCAGTCATTCAGAATACAATCCAGTGCTACCATGTCATCTACAATGAGAAAAACAGCTACTACCCAGACATCACTGGATCGTTTTTCAAGAGGGTAGATAGAATTGAATCCAGCAAGGAGCCAGAACCTGTGCCATCAACATCAGGCGTGAGTGAACTTGCAGCTTGCCCTCCGTCTCCTATTGTTAACGATCCTTCAGCTCTACCATCTCCCACCTCCTCTCCCTCTTCCAGTCAGTAACTCTTCTTGCCTGTTCACTCGATGCCAGCCCCTGTATGCCAGCTGTTGTACTGTACTAATGTACTTTTCAAGGTACCGTACTGTAAGATTAAAAATGTTTTCTTTATTTTTGTGTGTTTGTTTTTTATGTGTTATTTGTGTGAAAAGCATTGTAAGCCTATTACAGTACGGTACTATATAGCCAATTGTGTTAGTTGGGTACCTAGGCTAACTTTGTTGGACTTACATCAAATTGGACTTACAAATGTGCTCTTGGAATGGAACTCATTCATATGTAGGGGACTTACTGTACACATATTATCTGGAGACATTCTTCAGACTGTAGGTAATGTTAAGTGAGCAAAAGTGTTGTATAATCTCTTGTATTATCTCCACAGGCCAAGGGGCAAAAGTAGGAAGCTGTCTATCTACTGCTCTGGAACACTGAAGCTCAACCAGGTTGGGGTGGGGGGAGGGCCTGAGGTGCACGTTGGTTGAGCTTTTTTGTCTGGAGTTCGTGTTATGAAAACAAAGTGTATACTGAAAGTATGTATGTTTTTCTCCCTCAAACATGGCCTTGCCTTGAGACCTGTGCACTGCCCTGCCGCCTCCACCACCATCCCTCAATACTTCTCTAGGAGCAGTGGTTTCTGCACTTAGTGGTTTCATGCACAGGGAACGTTTAATAAGATACAACGAAACAAAAACACATAAATATTAGGAGAAATGGGGAAGTTGTGTGATTAAGAACATTTAAAAAAACCCACAATACACTATCATTACCATATTCTAAAAGAAGATACATCAAGATTAGAAAGAACATAATCTCAATATAAACAGCCGAATTTAAGTTAAATAAATTTAACTTAATGGAAAATTGACTGCATTGCCCTTATTTTTATTTTCTAGCAGACTGGTGAAATTATCTTTGTGGAGTAGTGGTTCAGAATCCCTACTCAGAGGATAAAAGCATAACCTTCATTTCAAATAGCTTATACTTCTGTTGAATATTTTTATTTTTTCCTATCTAGAACTTACTTCAAGTCCTTCAAGAAAGCCTCAGATAATAGCTTTGTTTCTTCCATGTTGAAGAAAGCTTTAAACTTAGGTCTAGCATGGAATAGTAACTTCTTTACTTATATCTCGTTATCCTCCTCTGGTTATTTTTCTTCATTTTGTCATAAAAAATACTTTGCCTTGTTCCCATAAAAACTATTTGAGGTGGCTTTAGCATATATTGTAATAAAAGTATATAACTAGAAGAGGAAATTGAGATAAGGGAAAAATAAAAATAAGGAAATAATGTTAGAACACAAACATACATGCTGAGAGTCCTGTATAAATTTTAGAGGTGAGTCTCATATTTGAATCTAGGATTCCTAACAGTCAAAAGAAAGAGGGAAGCAGATTGATAAATGATCTATTACTGTATAACAAGTTACCTCAAAACCTAGCTGTTTAAAAGAGCAAACATTTATTATCTCTGAGGGTCAGGAATCTAGGAGGGGTGTAGCTGGCTGCTTTTGGCTCAAGGTCTCTCCTAAGGCTGAAGTTAAGATGTCAGCTGGGGCTGCAGGATCCATTTCCAAGATAGTTCATCACATGGCTGTTGGCTCAGGCTGATGGTCTCGGTTCTTGGCTGGCTGTTGGCAGAAGGCGTTGATTTTTCACCATGCCTCTCCACAGGGCTGCCTGGGTGTCCTTATGATATGACAGCTGGATTTCCCAGAGTGACTGATTTAAGCGAGAAGGCAAGAGAGGAAGCCATATTGCCTTCTGTGATCTAGTTTTGGAAATGACATACAATTACTTCTGTAGTATTTTGTTGGTCACACAGACCAACCCTATTACATTGTGAGATGCAACTACTCAAGAATGTAATCATTGGGGATCACTGGGGGCCGTCTTGGCAAACGGCTTCACCACAATCCAATTAAAAGATTCAGCATTATTAATTTAAAAAACGAAGCAGTTTTGTGGGAAAAAGAAAATTGTTTCCCATCCCCTCCTCCAGACTGAGATATGAAAGAAATTTAATTTATTTCATGGAACTGCATAAAGAGAACATTATATGAAATCATAGAAAATGCTCTCAACAATATATCTAAAAGAGCTCTAGTATGAGTTACATATGAATATCTTTTTTATGTTCCAAATTTTATCATATATATGTTATATGATATTGGGAAGTGAGGCTTTGGGGAGGTAATTAAATTTAGATGAGGTCATGAGGTCATGGGGGGCGGGGTCCTCACCGTGGGAATTTTGTGTCCTCATAGGAAGAGACCTAAGAGCGTTCGCTTTCTCTCCTTTTCTCTCTCTCCCTCTCTCTCTCTTTCTGCCACGTGATGGTACAGCAAGAAGATGGCCATATGCCAATCAGGAAGAGAGTGCTTTCACCAGACACTGAATATGCCAGCACTTCGATCTTGGATTTCCCAGCCTCCAGAACTGCGAGAAATAAATTTCTGTTGTTTAATCCACCCAGGCTATGATATTCTATTGTAGCAACCTGAACTGTCTGGTACCCCTTAATGTAAACTGGTGGCATAGAAACAAAATATCACTAAGTGAAAGCACTGATATGAAAAATCTACACACTCAAAATTGAAAGTGTTCAGATGTACTAGCGTAATATAAGGACAATCTTTAGGGAAATTGGAGTGATGTTTCTCAAATTGAGGTAATTCTGTCCCTGGGATGATATATATCAGTGTACTGGGGATACTTAAAACCAAAGAATTAACATGTCCCATCTTTCTGAAGCATTAAATTTATGTGAAGATTTTGGGGGAAAGTTGTGAATATTTTTTATTAAAACATTTTGTCACATAAGTCCACAAGAAAAATCAGTAGTTATCTTGTGTTTTTATGTCTTTTACCAGTTTTATGTTTTACATTTGTTCAATTTTTATACGTTTTAATATTTTTATATACCGGGAATTACTGGGAAATTTGGACTTTTGTATCATTAAGGAAACCTCGTTTATTTGCCCCTTTGCCCCCTCCCAGTTGGGTACATTTTTGCTGTGAACCCACTTCCACTCTATTATTCATCCTCTGCCCCCTAGATCTAGACCATGTGATTTTTCAGTCACCCTGCGGAGGCTCACACGTTTAGTATTTTGAAAAGGTAGCCTCTTTTCAAACCCCTGCATACATTTGTTTGTGTATTTGTTTATATATGATTTAGATTGTAGAAAATAATTTTCTCACAAATCAGCTCAACTTCCTAACATAATTTCCCATAATTAAATCTTTCGTTTATAAATATGAAACTTTACTTAGTTTTACTTTCCTTGGCAGTGAGTTCCCTTGTAATACAAATATACCTGAAATTCTGCTTTAAAAATTACTGTAATGCCTCTCTTTTTCCTCTTAAAAATGTAATATTATACATTTAAAATTGTATTTTCAACTAGGGCCACCCATGGGTAGTGGCAAATGAAAATTTTGATGTACAATATAAGCTTAAAACCTATGAATATGTAAATTATTCATACTTGAATAAAGAAAATAACTGAAATGATCAAGGTTGTGAGCAAGTGGCATTTTACCTGAAGACTACCTCACTGGCAGAAAATAAAAGAATTAGCATTACTCCAATCACAGTAGGGAGAGTCAGCAGTAATCAAAAATTGTAGAATGTACTCAGATGCTAGGTTATGCTAGGTTAACAAATTAACCTCAAAATCTTAGTGGCTTAATAGTACAGTGGCTATTTTTCACTTGACCAGTCAATTGTGGGTCCAGTTGCTCTTCAGGGCAGCTCTGTTCCAAACAGGGACTCAAGAATCTAGTTTGCTTCCATATTGTGACTGTTATCTCAGAACCTGGCTTTCAGATTGGAAGATCACATACTGGCTCTTAAAAGCTTTGAGTTAGAAATGACACACATTATTTTCTTTCCCAACCCAAAGCTAGTCACACAGGCTTATCTAACTGCAAGTGTCTAAGGAAATGTGGAGTAGCACATGTATATTTGGTGAGGAGTACAGGACTCTACCATTGGTGCTTCTTCAAGCATGAGTCTTATTATTATGGAGGTGCAAAATAGCTTGAACCTTAGCGTGACTTATGGGGATAAAGTCAGAGTACCTACATAAAATGACCCATCTTTCAGTGGTTTTTAAAAACCAACCACACAAATTATGAAGAAAATCACTAAAAATTTTAAACAAAAATGAAATAATTAAAGCTGCCTTTGAAATTATTTTCAGAATTCTTGTGGCCAATGATGCTAGTGAATGGGAGAAAGTTTGGAGAAGATTTGGTACTGTAGATTTAGCTAAAATATGTTTTGCCTCAAAAATTGGTATCCAAGCTGAAACAATTGACCTTTCTGAACTATACTGTTGAAGGGCACATTTTTATATGCTCAAAACATGTGTGCAAACATGTTGATGACAAACATTATTGATCTAGCTTCTCATTGATTTTTGTTTACTATTATTTACAATGAGAATATTTGTGAATTCATGTTTATTTGCAAAGTACAAACAAAAATATTTTCAACAAGATGATGAGTTTTTAGTGAACAGAATAGAAACCGAAAAAATTAATAAATGTGGTGAAATCTATCACATATAAAGTTGGGAGGTGCTTATCTCCTGAATTTATTAGCTAATACTGTAGAATTTGTTGAGAACATTTCACAGGATGATAAAAATGATAAATTGTGAATGTTTTTACTTAAAACAATAGTGTTGCTTCAATGAAAAATGAACTTTGAGGGTAGATCTTGAGGATTGAAGAAGAAGGTTGATCTTGAGGATCATGAACCATTTGAGACTGTTAAATATACATGTGATTGAAAATTATAGCTTTAATGGTAAAAATCTCACTTTCTTCATTGAAAATGTCTTTTGACAAGTAATCCCCAAATTGTAAAATATACTGACCCTGGATTAAGGAGCCTATCAGTCTTTCTTATGTTACTAGTAACTTGTTCTTACAGAATGTCTAACATTAGCCTGATGTTTCTGCTTGCACCCACTTATCTTTGTAGCTACATTCTGAGTGCCTCCTCTTGATGATTTCCCTTCATAGCTCGAAATGTAGTAAAAACAAACACATACAAACAAACCTCTTGTTATCTCTACCTACACATTTATGGGGTTCTGGGTCTCCAAAATATTGTTATCTCAAGAGAATAGAGAAAATTGACAAGAAATTGAAAATATGTTTGGTAGGAGCTTGCTTGAATCCAATTTTTCAAACTGGTGTTCACTGTTACAGAATTCTGTCAATTTACCACAAGACATGCTTTTACTAAAATTTTCCCTAGCAGTGACTAATTCAAAACATTGTTTCTATATTCAAACAAACATATAAAGTAGGATACAAGAGTTCTAATAGACTTTTTTTATTCTGGAGATCCCCACTGGGTATGCCAAGACTGTCAGATCTACAATGTTTTTTTTTTTTATTATTATTAATTAATTTATTAGTTATATTTGGTTGCATTGGGTCTTCGTTGCTGCGCGCGGGCTTTCTCTAGTTGCGGTGAGCGGGGGCCACTCTTCGTTGCGGTGCGTAGGCTTCCCACTGCAGTGACTTCTCCCGTTGCAGAGCACGGGCTCCAGGCCGTGCGGGCTTCAGCAGCTGCAGCACGTGGGCTCAGCAGCTGTGGCTCGCAGGCTCCAGAGCGCAGGCTCAGTAGCTGTGGCGCACGGGCTTAGTTGTTCCATGGCATGTGGGATCTTCCCGGACCAGGACTCGAACCCCTGTTCCCTGCATTGGCAGGCAGGTTCCTAACCACTGAGCCACCAGGGAAGCCCCTCTACATTGGTTTTTGATGACTTTTCCTGCCTAATCCTGCTTTATTCCCTCTAACTTTGATAGATCTCACCCTCCAATAAAACTCTTGCACTCCTAATACTACCTTAGTGTCTGCTTACTCAAGGACCTGAAGTGACGCAGTAAGGCACAAGCAGTGAAGATTATGAACTGGATCATTCACCATTTGGCTGGCATCCCAAGTGGTATGTGTGGCAAAGATAGTTTCTAGCACAAGATGGCAGCCAAGTTGTTTACACTTTCACCAATGATGATTTGGGAAAATGTTCTGG
Organism: Balaenoptera musculus; assembly: GCF_009873245.2. Lineage (NCBI taxonomy): Eukaryota > Metazoa > Chordata > Mammalia > Artiodactyla > Balaenopteridae > Balaenoptera > Balaenoptera musculus. Next base: position 56,657,855 of record NC_045788.1, on the reverse strand, counting down.
TGGAGAATGCCTTGACTGGTACAATAATTCAAGCTTTTGAAAAGTGCCAGGGTGGTAGTGGGTGAACAATGAAAACAATGACATGAAATTTGCTGACTGATATTAAGTAAGTTGCATTGATGCTTTACAGGGGGCTAAAGAAATGTTGAGGGCATTTAACAAACCTTTGAAAACTAAGTGTGAAGGTCGTAAGACCTCCTTGGTAATTACAAAAGGCCTTTATCTCCTGCAATGAGAGAACAGAAATTGCTGAAAACCATACTCAGTACTTAGTTTGAGTCACCGGTCTTCAAAGACAATTGACTTCTTAGCTAAGGCAGGACTTCTATGTCAAGGTGAGGGCTTTGGTTGGAAAACTTGGGTCCCTGATGTATGGGATGAGGATATTTGTGTGGATAACCTCAAAGATTTTGAATCCCAGATTCCTCTGAACCATCAGAGCCTGCAGAGATATCCCACCCCTCCGTATTAAGAGCTAGTACTCCTATCTTCTGTTCTCCATGGGGGAAGACACTACAGAGGACGCTCTTCTGCAAAGCAATGGAGACTCCCTCAAGATCTGTCCTTGCTTCCTCTTCTGGCTTCCAGGCCAATAACTAAGATTAAGTCACAACATAACCCATCCAAGGACATGCTGGACTTGACATGGAAAGAAAGTGACCATACCCCAAAGGAGCTGCAAAAATGGGTCAGCATGTACTGACAGGAGCCAGGGAAGGTTCTTGATCAAAGTGACTAAAATTTAAGACTGGATAAGGAAGAGGTTATTGACTTGGGGCCACTTTCTTAGGATATGAGATTTAACATCCTGACAAGGATGCCAGAGGATGGTGCAAACTCAGAGCTAGGATGACTCTTAGAAGCTTGGAGAAAGCAATGGCCCAGGCTGAATGAAATTTAAATGCCTGAACTACCATGACTGATGGTGGAAGAAGGGATTAAAAGGCTTAGGGATTAGGCATGCCAAAATTTTTATATTATGCACCACCAGAAAACCCACCAGGGAATTATAGCCCAAGACCCAGAGGACATAGCATTACCAAGACCATCATGAGTGCATAAGTGAGAGGGGAATAACTAACAAGGTCAGTGGTGGCTCTCCTTTGTAGGTTATAACTGATGGAAGGAGAAGTTGTCACAGAGCTTGGCTCATGATAGCAATGGGAACAATGGGACCCCAAAGTTATAGAGGCCAGAGGGTGATGCTTATCTGCCAGAAGCCAGGGGGTTGCAATTATTGTAATGTCCAGAGGGGCTGGAATGGCAGCTGTCTTAGTCAGCTTGGGATGTTATAACAAATACCATACATTCGGTGGCTTACGCAGCAGAAATTTATTTCTCACAGGTCTGGAGGCTGAAAGTCAGAGATCAAGTTGCCAGCACGTGAGGTGGTTTCTGGTGAGGGCCCTCTCCCTGGTTTATAAACAGCAGCCTTCTTGCTGTATCCTCACATGGTAGAGAGAAGAAGCTCTGGTCCCCACCTCTTCTTACAAGGATGCTAATCTCATCATGGAGGTACTACCATCATGATCTCATCTGAATTTAGTTACTCCCCAAAGGCTCCACCTCCAAATATCATCACATTGGGGATTAAGGCTTTAAATGTATGGCTTTTGTGGGGACACAAACATTCGGTTCATAGAGGCAGGCTTGAACCACATAGCGTTGTGAAGATGGTTAACAGAGCATGGCATCCCTAGAGACAAAAGAGATGAGCAGGGAATGAGGGTGCTGTTTAGTACATATAATCAAAAGAAAGTGGCAATGGATAAGCAGGAAACTGAGGGTTATCTTCCATTAAAAAGTAAAGATTAAAGGTGACATATTATATGATTCTATTTATATGAAATGTCTAGAATAGGCAAATCGATAGAGATAGAAAGTAGATTAGTAGTTGTCAGGGGCTGGTGGGGGGTTGGTGAGATAGAGAATAGTGACAACTATGTAATAGGTACAGATTTTCTTTTTAGAGGTAATAAAATGCTTTGGAATTAGATAAGGGTGATAATTGTACAACATTGTGAATGTACTAAAAATCACTAAATTGTACACTCTAAAGTGGTTAAAATGATGAATTTTGTGCTATGTAAATTTTACCTTAATTTGAAAAGAGATGATCCCTTGCCCAGACCAGAGTCAGTGCTCAGGTTCAGAACCTGCTACATGAAGAGGTAGCTAGATTCCCAAGAGGAAGTTCTCTGAAATACCACAGGAAGTACATGCCCTGATGGTAGCCTCAGTCTTTGCCCTAAGGGACCTATGGCCATTTATTCAGGTGACAGTTCTGTTCACTGAGGAAAGGGAACTGTCCAGACATGTTGAAGACTATTAGATGCTGCAGGAAATAAGTTGACATTGATAACAGAAACCCAAAGTGTCATAATGCCCCTATATTAGTCTGCTTGGGTTGCCATAACAAAATACTACAGACTGGATGGATTAAACAGCAGAAATTTATTTCTCACAGTTCTGGAGGTTGGGAAGTCCAAGATCAAGGTGATGTCAAGGTAGGTTTTATTCTGAGGCCTCTTCTCTTCACTTGTAGGTGGTCACCATCTCCCTGTATGCTCACATGACCTCTTCTATGTGCACATGTGAAGAGAGAAAGAATGAACTCTCTGTTGTCTCTTCTTATAAGGGCACCAATCCTATTGGATCAAGTCCCCACCCTTATGATCTCACTTAACCTTAATTACTTAATTACTTCTGTCTTTACAAGACTCATTTCCAAATACAGCTACACTGGAGGCTAGGTCTTCAATATATGAATTTTTAAGGGACACCAACATTCAGTCCATAATATGCCCTATTAGTTTGGAAGCACATGGTGGGGCAGGTAATGAATAGAGTCCTGATCAAAGTGTGAGTTCCCATTGGTCCATTAGACTGCAGACCCACCTGGTGTTCATTTTCATGTTGCTAAATTGGGAATGATATTCTTGGTTATGTCAAGCATGTCATAGCCCCATAATGGGTCTTGGTTTGTGAGGTAAGAAATACCATACCAGGGAAAACTAAGTGGAAGCCTTTGAAACTTCTTACCCTCACCCCTAGCCAAAATAGTAAATCAAAAACAATGTTGCATCCCAGAGAAGACAGTGGAGTGCATCCCTTAAATATCTAAAAGATGCAAAGATGATAATCTCGATTTAATCCACTGCACTGGCCTCTGCAGAAGCCATATAGATCCTGCAGAATAACTGTAGACTACCTCAAGTAATAGCCTCACTGCAGTAGTCATGCTGGGTGTAGTATTTTTGTTAGAACAGATGAATGTGGCTTCAGGTACATTATTTGTGGTCACTGATTTTGGTAAATAAACTCTTTTCCATGCCAGTGAGGAAAGAGGATCATGAACATTTGCATTCACATGAAGTGGATAACAAAACCTTACACCTAATGGAACTAGAAAAAGAAGAACAAACAAAACCAAAAGTTAGTAGAAGGAAAGAAATAATATAGATCAGAACAGAAGTAAATGAAATAGAGACTTAAAAAACAGAAAAGATCAATTTAACTAAGAGCTTATTTTTGAAAAGATAAAACATTTTAAAAAAATTTATTTATTTATTTTTGGCTGCATTGGGTCTTCGTTGCTGCGCATGGGCTTTCTCTAGTTGCGGCGAGTGGGGGCTACTCTTTGTTGCGGTGCCCAGATTTCTTGTTGTGGTGGCTTCTCTTGTTGTGGAGCATGGGCTCTAGGCATGTGGGCTTCAGTAGTTGTGGCACGTGGGCTCAGTAGTTGTGGCTCACAGGCTCTAGAGCACAGGCTCAGTAGTTGTGACACACGGGCTTAGTTGCTCCGCAGCATGTGGGATCTTCTCGAACCAGGGATCAAACCCGTGTCCCCTGCATTGGCAGGCGGATTCTTAACCACTGCGCCACCAGAGAAGTCCCGAAAAGATAAACAAAATTGATAATGCTTTTGCCAGACTCATCAAGAAAACAATTAAAAATTAAATAAATAAAATCATAAATGAAAGAGGTTACAACTAACACCACAGAATTACATAAAAGATCACTACAAACAAACACATGCCAATAAAATGGACAATGTAGAAAGAATGGATAAATTCCTAGAAATGCACAATTTCCAAAGACTGAATCAGGAAGAAATAGAAAATATGAACAGACCAATTACCAGTAATGAAATTAAATTAGTAATCTAAAAAACTCCAAACAAAAAAAGTCCAGGACTAGACAGCTTCACAGATGAATTCTGCCAAACATTTAAAGAAATTCTGTCCTTTTCAGACTATTCCAAAAAATTGAAGAGGAAGGAATGCTTCTGAACTTACTCTACAAAGTCAGCTTCACGCTGATACTAAAATCAGTCAAGGACACTGCAAGAAAAGAAAATTATAGGCCAATATCACAGAATGTAGATGCAAAAATCCTCAACAAAATATTAGCAAACGAAATTCAGCAATATGTTAAAAGTATCATGTACCTTGATATAGTGGGATTTATCCTAGGGATGCAAGGATGGTTCAGTATTTGTAAATCAATCAACATGATACACCACATTAACAAAAGGGAGGATAAAAATCACATGATCACGCCACAGATGCAGAAAAAGCATTTGACAAAATTCAATATCCATTTATGATAAAAAACTCTCAACAAACTGGGTACAGAGGGCATATACCTCAATATAATAAGGGCCATATATGACAAACCTATAGCCAACATCATACTCAATGGTGAAAAGCTGAAAGCATTTCCTCTAAGATCAGGAACAAGACAAGAATGTCCACTCTTGCCACTTTTATTCAACATAGTACTGGAAACCCTAGCCACAGCCATCAGAGAAGAAAAGGAAATAAAAGGAATCCAAATTGGAAAGGAAGAAGTAAAACTGTCACTGTTTGCAGATGACACAATACTATACATAGAAAATCCTAAAGATGCCACCAAAGAACTATTGGAACTCATCAATGAATTTGGTAAAGTTGCAGGATACAAAATTATTATACAGGAATCTGTTGCAATTTTATACACTAACAACAAACTATCAGAAAGAGAAATTAAGGAAATGATTCCATTTACCATAATATCAAAAAGGATAAAATGCCTAGGAATAAACCTACCTAATGAGGTAAAAGACCTGTACTCAGAAAACTATGACACTGATGAAAGAAATTGAAGATGACACAGACAGATGGAAAGATATACTGTGTTCATGGACTGGAAGAATCAGTATTGTTAAAATGACAATAATACCCCTGGCAACCTACAGATTTAATGCAATCCCTATCAAAATACCAATGGCATTTTCACAAACTAGAACAAATAATTCTAAATTTGTATGGAAACACAAAGACCCTGAGCAGCCAAAACAATCTTGAGAAAGAAGAACAGAGCTGCAGGTATCATGCTCCCTGTCTTCAGACTATACTACAATACTACAGTAATCAAAGCAGCATGGTACTGGCAAAAAAACAGACAGATCAATGGAACAGGATAGAGACCCCAGAAATAAACTCATACTTATATAGTCAATTAATCGATGACAAAAGAGGCAAGAATATACAATGCGGAAAAGACAGCCTCTTCAATAAATGGTGTTGGGGAAACTGGACAGTTTCATATGGAAGAATCAAACCAGATTACTTAAAAACAATGTGGCCATTTAAAAACTTGACATATAAAGTATGTATATACAAACAGAAAATTAGTTCAGAAAAACAATTTGTTTTCTACCTAAGCATGATGGATTACTCTTCCCAAATGGCCTGTGTACACTAGCTGTGGGTGTGATTGCTAAACAGTCAATGTATTTATTAAGTCATTTCTAGAAAACAGTCAGTTTGGTGTGTTGATGGTAGCATTGGATGGTGTGTTTCAACCAAAGAAACAGCTTTAATTTCCTGCAGTAGTTTGCCTACTACTAGGGCACATCTTTCTATAAGTAGGTCTCCTTGACATTTTAATTAATGATTAAAAAATAAGTACACAACGTTGTGAATGTACTTAATGGCACTGAACTGAACACTTAAAATGGTGAAAATGGTAAATTTATGTTATGCATAGTTTACATGCCTCCCCCCCCCCCGAAATATTCCTATGGGATAATTTACAAGTTAACAGAACTTTAGAGCTGTAATTTTCTCAGCTCATCTCTCAATGTCAACTCTGAAAGTGTGGAGGTTGACTATGAGAGGATGTGACATTTTGGCCTTAGCCAGTCTCTTCCTAGCCTTTCCTGTTTTGCAGGCGAGGCTGGTGTGTGTGTGTGTGTGCGTCTGTGTGTGTGTGCGTGTGTGTGTGCGCGCGCGCGCGCGCGCGCAAGAGAAGGTCTTGTCTATCCCTTGCCCACTTTGCTGCTGGGGAGAGGGCAAGTCTGTCTGCCTGTCTGTGTCTGTCTCTCTTTCTCTCTCCCTCTGCCTCCGTGTTTTCTTGTGTGATTGGAGACCACTGAGTAGGCAGCCGCACTAGTCTTCCTCCTTCCTGGGGAAAGGTGCAATTTAAAGGTTCTGTCGCAGCAGGTTAAAAGATCCTGGATATTTTGGCCACTCCACTCTGCCGCCTTAGCCGGCAATCAGCGGACTGAGGGTGGGGCTGGAATGAAAAAGGTTTGGATCTCAATGACAGCAGATGAAAGTTGCAAAAACTCTGCCCAGGTTTCTGCTCTGGATCAACTTTCCAGGTTATATGATGAACAGGTCTTAGGACTCGCGGTGGTGCATCCCCCCTCTGACTCGTGCCTTGGTTCGCCGCTCCTGCTCAGCGCCCCTGCGCTCACAGTCCCCGCACCTGCCGGGCGCGCGCCCCACCAGCCCGGGGCTGGAACCTCCGCCGCCACTGTAGTTGCCGCCGCCACGGGGCCTGCTCCACCAGGCACATGCGCACTGGCGACGCCGGGCCGGCGCCTTCAGTCTCCTCCTCCGCCGCCTCCCGGTTCCGCAGTCACTTCCTGCAGCTGTTTCCCTGTGGGTCCGGTTGGACTGACTTTTGACAGTCAGCCTTTAGCTGCGGAGGGGGCTCGGCGGGACCAGCGAGAAAGTTGCGGGGAGGGAGCCGGAGTTGAACCGGGCCGAGCGGGGTGCGTAGGACAGACGGCGGCGGGCGTCCCGAGCAGACGCAGCGCCCAGACTCCCGGCGCGTTCCGGGGGTTCCGGTAAGTGCGGGCGATCGCGAGCCTTGGGGCATTTAGGAAGAGCACAGGAGCGACGGGACAAGGAGTTCCTTTCCGGTGCGGTCGTTCCACCTGCCCTCCACGTGACAGGCTTGCGCTGCTTTTATTTATCTGTTTGTTTATAAGCATTTCACGTGTACTGTTTGGATCATTTTAGGCGTGCAGCTGCCTTGGCCCTCGCGCTTGCCCCCGCCCCGTGGGAGACCGGGGATTCCATCTTTCGTGATGGCATCCTTACGGGATTGAGGTGCGTGTGTATGTGTATGTATGTGCGTGCGCGCTCGTGTGTATGCATGCACATTTTAAGAATGTAAGGTATATGTGGGCGATGCTGAAGTATATGTAGCTTTGATTAAAATAACGTGAAAGGTTCCCTAGGATTAGGAACCGTCATAGCTGAGCCTAGAAAACATTCGCCAATCCACCAAGGCCTCTTCTCCCCCCAGATTCTTCCGTTCTTTTGGGTCTTCCTTATGTGATATACCTTACCTCAACTGATTATTTTTCTATTTTCCTCTCTCTCATTCCTTCTCGCTGCGTTCTGATGACCTTTGAATAATGCTCACCGTCTTTCCCTCGTTTCCAGAATTCCCAATTACAGACTTCCCTAGTTCGCTGAGGTGCCAGTAACCTGTTCCTTTATTGTGTTCCCTTTCCTAAGAAGATTTCTCCAAATGAGAAAGTGGTTGTCTTTAATACAGTAAGTGAAGAGTAGGCCCCAGTCCGATCATGAAAACTATGCTATATGATCATTCGTTTTCTTTAAATAGGGTACACTGAGGCTTTGATTTTCTTTATTGTCCCCTCAACCCCTTCCCAACCGGGATATTAACCACCATAAATCCTTCATTTATGCCACTTCAAGCATCAAATTGAATGGCTTTTATGATCCGAGGAATATTTTATTTACATCAGCTATCAAGTTAGTTTCTTTTAATCTAATGCGGTAGTTGAGCAGATCTGAGTTGCAAGTGCTTTGAGTCTCTTTATATTCCACCATTCCTGCTTTCACTGAAGGCTTCGTTTTAGTATTTCTTTTAGATTTTTATTTTACGCTAGTTTTTTTTTTTTTTTTTTGCAAGTATAGAAATACCTGATGTAATTGTCATGCACAGATGCTTTTGGGGGGAGTTGACATTGTTTCGATTGTTAAATATTACAAGAAAGAATTTTGGACTATCTAGCTGTTCTTTAAACATTATAAAGGTAAGATGCAATGATGGGTAAGTCTGTACTTGGTGAGAATTTTTTCTTCAATTCAGGGGATTTTATCAGGCCTTTATTTTGATGGAAACCTGTAGACAACACTGGGGGAGACACATGATGGTATTTCCTCAAGTGGGAGCAAACTTTCATAAAACAAGTCCAGACATGTCTAGGCATTTGGTAGCATTTGATTTTCTGTTTATATTGCTGATTTCCTTTATCCAGATGTTTTGACACCCTCCTCCACCATTTCTCTTCTGAACTGGCAGCTTGTCGTTGGCACTTTGGTATCAGTATGTCTCTGTACAGGTGGTATGTGTAGTTTTTTAATATTATGAATTATTATAATTAGGTAGTTGAACTTAAAAAAAGTGGTCTTTGTCTCCTTAGTTTCCCTTTTCAAAATATCCATGTCTGCCTTTGCTTTCTGAATGTCTTTGATTTAATTGAGAGAAATAATATGGTTATAGAGACCCTGACTTTTTAAATGTTCTAAATCTGTATTGCTTTTTAAAAAAATATTCTCAGAGACATGGACAGCATACTTCTGCTTGAGAATAAAATAATATTGTTGTTTTTCTAAATATCATGTTTAATGAGAAGTATTGTTAAGTACTATGACTAATAATTTATGTACTTTGTCCTTTACTATATTATTTTCCCATTGCACTGATGTCCTTTGCTGCCCCAAGACCCTGAATTTAGTATAAAAGCTGTTACTTGGTTGCAATTTCCATGTGTATGTACTTATTAAATGTGGTAAGAGAGACTTTTAACTTTTCAAAATGTTCTTGGTTAATTTTAGTAAATCTATTATTGTCATAAAATGTACACATTTCTATTGCAGGTGGAAAATTTCAGCAGCTTAAAATAGCCATATTCTATTGACCAAGAAAAGAGGTTTTAATAGTATTGAGAGTGAAAAGAATAGAGGATTTTGAAATAAGGATTTTAATTTGGGTTAATTAGAATCGTGGGAACTCAAAGTGCATACTGTGGTTCATTTTGAGATACTCAGGGTTAGAAGTTGCCATCTGGGTGGGAGGCCGGAGAAATCGTATCGATAAAATTGAAGTGGGATTGGAACATACTGGGTCTTTTCTGAGGGAAACAGAATAGAGACTATCAGTTATTTAATAAGAAGGGGAAAGCAAGTAGTCGAAAGACTGAGGAACTAGAATTATATTGGGGCTTGTGGCAGTGTGATTCAGTACGCCATTGGACATTTACTTGATACACTATTTCATGTAGGTAATTTACCTCTAGAGGGAGAGAAAATACTCTGATTTTATAGTGGACTCATGAATACCGTCTAAGGCTATATGAGGTGGGGTCTTAAACTCAAGCCTACGGGGAGCAGGCAAGTAATGAATATAGGCAGCAGGCTGAGTGGGGACTGAGGTGGCCTAGAGAATGCAAGCTTGGCTACCCCAGGACAGTGCCTCTCAGCACTAACTAGCTAATTATTGCCCATGTAGGACCATGGGCCAAGTGTTGCCAGATCACCCTTTTATCAAGAGGAGCCACAAATCTTTTGATTTTTAAATGTTGACTTTAATTCAATTTAAAAATGAAAGCAAAACAAAACACTGTATATTCCAAACAGAGCACATCTGTGACTGCATGTGGCGTATAGGTTGTCTGCTTGCAGCCTCTGCTCTGAGGAGTCATTGGCTCAATTATTTAAATATTACTAGTTGATCAGAAGGTACACTTTTATTTATTTTTGTCACATGATAACTCAGATTTTTTCCCAGAGTTCCTTGATATTTTAGCTAGTTCTAGAAGTGCTTGCAGTAATCTGAGCAGTGACACTCTTTATTTCATTCTTTTTGATATCATTTGGATAGAAAGACTAGTTTGCACGGAAAGGAGATATTTGCTAAGGTTTTTTGCTGGTGGTGTTTTTTTTTTTTGTCTATGCATTATTATCATCAGGAGTGTTTAAGTGTGCCTGAGGGAAGGGGTCTGGACTGGGTGACCTTTGATGTCCATTTCAGCCATGTGATTTTTAGATTTAATTAGCCACGGATGCAATACTGTTAGTAATGTTCCTGGGCCAGAGGGACTGCATTTGGAGCTGTGCCAAGCAAAATCAAGCCAGATCTATAAAGCTGTTCTCAGTGGAAGAGCACTGTGTCAGTGTGGATTAACACACAGGGGCAGTCTGCTGGATGAGGTAAAAGGAAAGGAGTCCTAAAGATGGTTTGGAGAAGTAGAGGAAGGGGCAGATGGTGTGGTCATTTACACGTCATATTGCAGAGGACACATTTTCAAGTATTTTTTTGCTGTTGATTCAGATCTGAAGACCCGACTTCTCGTCACCCACTGGATTATGCCCAAGTCTTTCCTACCCAATGATCCTCCTGCAACACTCCGGGCTTCCTCTGCCTAAGCGGCCCTCATCCTCTCCTCCTATGTCAGTGGCCGCCAGGTCTACAGGAACCTTGCCGCTTCCGCCGCAGAAGCCTTTTGGGCAGGAGGCTTCCTTGCCTCTGGCAGGGGAAGAAGAGTTACCTAAGGGAGGGGAGCAAGACACTGCCCTGGAGGAGCTATGTAAGCCCCTGTACTGCAAGCTCTGCAATGTCACCTTGAACTCAGCACAGCAAGCCCAGGCTCATTATCAGGTAAGGGAAGAAAAGAAAAATCAGGCATTTAGTGGGAGAACATTTCAGGGCTCTTCCCAATTCAGAGTTGTCTCTGAAATAACCAGTTGTGCCTGGAATTATAAGATGGCTAAGTATTTGTTTGGCTAAAAGCACAATGTTCCTACTTTAAAAGAAAGCATCACTTTTCATAGAATGGCGTCTCTCTCAACCTCCTACACTTAACTGTGTGGCATTTGATTGCTTACCAGGTGTTAAATGTAAATCGTCTATGCGCGTTTGAACCTGTGATCCTAAGGAGAACAGCTGTTTGAAACATGGTGTACCAAACTCAATCCAGTGTCAAAATTGTTTAGAAGAATTAGTTTTATAAATATTCTCTTCTAGCTAATACAGTTTGTATCAGTTCAGGGTATTCTCTGTCTATGAATCTTATGCTTTTCCTGTTGGCCTCTGTCACTGCTAAGGAAAACACAGGTATCTTTCTGTAGTGAGAATAAAATGACATTGCAGTATTGAGCCCTGTTCATTTTTAATAATCATACTCTGACTCCTTTTAGCCTTTAGTATGAGCTGTTACTTATTTCTAAGATGTAAAGCTTCCACCTCCATGTAGAATGACTAGTGGAAAGGACAATTTTAAAGGATGTTATTACCTAAGAACAAATGGAAAATTAAATTTTGGCTAGAAAGAGAGTACAGTATTTCTTTTTATTCTAGATTGTTTTCTGTATATAAAATTATATCCTTTTTTTGAGAAAAGAGCTCAAAGAAGCAATTGAGGCCAAGCTATTGAATGAAAGTGTATCTTCTGGGTCATCATTGATTTGACTATCCTCTGCATGAATATCTAAAATAATAAGACAGTATGGTAGAAAGATGACTGTTACAAAGATGTTTCTTCTATTGTGCCTCTATAACTTTCTCCAACTTAAAGTTTTTATTTACTCTGGGTGTAAGTCTTTTTTGTTTTGTTTTGATCTTGAAGACTGATAATTGTGTCACTTTGTGATTGTACATCAGAAACATTTTGGTGGTGAATTGTTTTCTCTGGGATTTAGGGGAAAACATGATATGTTACTTCTCTGGAGTTCCCATTGTTTGGGTTTGTTTTGCCCTCTGGTGCAAAAAGTTGAGTTGATTATCACCCAAATCTTGGCACGTGTCATTATTGGTTCATAAAGGCCTCTTCTGGTTTTAGTTTACATTTTTTTCCTTTTCCCCAACCCCTACTCTTATTCTCTCTGTGTACCACTCCCCTCGACGATGGTTTTATACAGGGTCTTCCTTTGCCTGTTTTGCCATTCAGTTGGAGTCTGTCAGGATGGATGATCTATCTCAAATCCAAGACACAGTGCTAGTTTTTGTCTTCATTTGTTCCTGTGGAATATTCGGTTTTATGGCCTACGACTCACTATGAAAAATCAAGCCTGTGTTCTAAAGTTTTGATTTTTAGCTGTGTAAAGCCCCTAGTAAACCATTAACTTGGGAGCAAACCCACTTGTGTGTCATACAAACATATAATTACTCTTTACAGAAGAGTTGTTTACTTTTAGGAGGGAAAACTCTCGGGCAATGTGTAATTCTAATATGTGTGCATGGATTGTGCATACACCTCCTGCCTTTTTTTCTCCTAATATCACTTTGTGACTTTATAGACAGTGATGGATGCTTCTGGTTATGCATAGAGAGAATTCAGTTTGAGCAGGGTCATTGGATTCTAAGGCTTAAACTAGATAAGAAAGAGAATCAACATTTATTTAGGTTTTTTCTTTTCTTCTACATTTGTGTGTGTGTGCGCTCTGAACTTTTTAGCTGACGAGTAATATATACTTAATTTCAGCTCCCTCAGTGATACAGTGAATATATAAATTAGAAAATACAAGAAAATGGAAGTAAGTTTTAGATAAATTTCTCAATAATCAGAATTTTTAAGTGGAAAAGTTGGAGGAAAAGGACAGACTGTCATAGAAACAATTTAAGCAGCCAAAAACTAAGGAGGGTTAGAGTAGAGAAGAAGCAAGCAGGTATCAAGAGAGTGGAACCTAATGGAAAATGAAAAGTTTGGGTGTAATAAAAGCCGGTTCCTAAGAGCTTAGAAGCAAAGATTTTAATGAAACCAATGTCACTGGTAATTCTTAAAGAAGAAGAAGTTTTCTGCAGAGAAACAAAGCAAAGTAGTTGATGTATACAAGTACAGAGCAACTTCATTAGGATAGCATAGACGAAAGCTAATTTAGACGTGAAATCTGGATTTCAACGAGATAGAAATGTCAGGATGAGAGAGTGTGGATCAAAGAGTAAATCAGAATAATAAACAATCAGAACATGAACACAACCTAGAGGTGGGTGAACCAACATAGAAGGAAAGCATAGAAATGTTGGCCTGAAAGATGCATCAAAGACTCCACCAAGGGTACATGAATAGGCTATGATTTTAAAAGGCTGCTAAAGACAAGAGTAAGACTAATGAGTAAGTCTTATTGCGAACCAGAAATAGGCAGAATGGCAATGATTGTAGACTAATAAAGCTAATGGCTGATGAGATGGTGGGAGTAAAGTTTTATTTCGACTCTAAAAACTTGCTTTGTAATTTTTAATACAGAGTGATACCAAGACTACAAATTCATTATTTCAATTATGTGTGAGATAAAAGGGGTCAGTGGTAGCTTATTTATAAGCTAGAAACACATTCATGTGAGGTAATAAATCACAGTTGATTACATTACTCAAAATGTTTTAGTTAGTTGATGCCATTGTTGAAATCTCAAGAGTTTCAAATTGCCCAGGGTATTGTAAACAACCTCTAGTCTGGTTTGAGTGGTGTTACACTAGAGTCTGACCATATCATGTTCCAGTAATCCAGGACACACAATGGAAACCACTCAATAAATACTTCCCTTTAAGCTCACTGCGCTCTTTCCCTGCCATCCTTGTGTTCTTAAGTTGGGGCTGCCTTAGCAATGACCCATGAGTATCAGTGGTCATCACAGATTTAGTTTTATTCCCAGGACTTTTTAACCCAGTCAGCTTGCTTCAAGATACCCTTAGCTGTTGTTTTATTTTTAATGAGGGTACATATTTTTGTGGTCTCAAAATTATGGCTTTAGTTATAATTTAAAGTAAAATCTTTGGAGGAAAAACATGTCTTCATTTTATTAAAATTTGTCTGCAGGCTTCAGATTACTTAGGGTAAGCCTGGCATGGAGTAACATAACACTGTTTCAGCAGCATAAATGCCCAGAGAAAGAACCACTTTAGGATGGAAGGTCATTAACAGAAATTTAGAAAGCAAAAAGCATGGATAAATTTTGCTAAAGCATCTACATTTTAAAATAAAGTCAACCATTTTTTTTTTCTGTTAATTCCTGTACTCTTTTGAAAAAGAACTAGTTACTCAAGGTAAATTTTTAAAATCTGTCATAAACATAGATTTCTATTTGTAATATTTAGTAGCCAAATAATAACCTATCATAGTAATCAGGTTAATTTGAAAGAGAGACAGGGACTTCCCTGGTGGTGCAGTAGTTAGGAATCTGCCTGCCAATGCAGGGGACACAGGGTCGAGCCCTGGTCCTGGAAGATCCCACATTGCTGTGGAGCAACTAAGCCCATGTGCCACAACTACTGAGCCTGTGCTCTAGAGCCCACAAGTCACAACTGCTGAGCCCGTGTGCCACAACTACTGAAGCCCGCGTGCCTAGAGCCTGTGTTCTGCAACAAAGACAAGCCACCGCAATGAGAAGCCTGCGCACCTCAATGAAGAGTAGCCCCTGCTCGCCACAACTAGAGAAAGCCCGCGCACAGCAATGAAGACCCAATGCAGCCAAAAAATTAAAAAAAAAAAAAAAGAACGAAAGAGAGATAGAACACGGCGAAAAAGTAGCTCTAGAATTGTAATACTGAAGGTAGTGATCTTAATTCATAATAAAGAGAATGCAACTGATGTTATCCCCAAATTTAAAGTACTGATTTTGGCACATACATTTTCACATTGATAACCCAGCTTTGGATAGCATAATCTCTAATTTCAGCTAATTTTTATGTTTTCAAAAATTTCCCATCTGATTGTTTTTCATAGGAACTTGCAGTGTACTGAGAATGGTCAAAATACACTTCATTCGTGGATAGAAGCTCTTCGTGATCCTGTTAGCTGGATCTCACCACCTTTCTGCCTCCCAAACTGAATCCATCCCTACCTCATTTCTTTGTATTTCAGAAGAATAGATATCCCTTCTTCTGTACAAGGCTGATTCCTCATTCTGTACTCTGGATTTCATCACCTGTCATCTCTTCTTTACCTTAGTCAAATTAAAAACATGCTCAGGTTTTTTCCCCATGTAAATAAAAATAGCAACAACAACCTTCCCTTTCTTTTTAATTCTTCTTGTTAGCGACCTTTCTTTTCTTCTCTCCTGTCCTTAGAGTTCTGCTGGGTATACTTGTCCTCTTCAGGTCTTCATTTCCCATTCATTTCCCAGCCCACCGTACTCTGGTTTCCATTCCAATATTCTAGAGAAATGGTCTTTTCAAGATCATCCATGATTTAACAGGCCAAATCTAGCTCTTTCTCACTTGACCTCTTTGTAGCATTTGCACTGGTAACAGCTTTCTCCTTAAAACATTAAAAGATATTTTTCGCAAAATAATGCCTATAGAACAAAGTACTTGTAATGAAAAGCAGTAATCACCGGTTCTCCCTTCCTTATCCATCCCCTACCTTTTCTTTCTTCTCCATTCTTCTTTCTACCTCCCATCTTAGGTTGGCTGTAGTTTTATTTTGACACTATCAAGGTTTATCACATTTTTGTTTATAATCAAATTAAGTTTCCCGTGCTTCATATTTGCAGGTTGATTCCGACTGTTGAAAATTGATATTCAGCTTTTGCATTATTAACAGTAGGGAAATATTCACTGCAAAGCTGTTTCTTTCTCCTTGTTTCCAATGTCATGATTCCATGCTACTTAAAAGAGGTGTTCAGATGGGTAGCCCTTTCTTTTAAGTCACCAGTTACTCAAAATCATGTCCGTTTTAGTTTGCTTCACATGTGGATTATAACTTTGAAATAGCTTTTTGTTTTTCTTTGAGTTTCTCACACTTTAAAAAAATATACAGAGAAGAATCTTATGCCTTAAAAAAACTACTAGTTTCTTAATCTTTCTGTTTATTGTTTACAGTCCATTTCACTTATCTTCATGAAACCCACTGATTTCCTGTTCTAATTTGGACTAGATATTTTACATTTGGATCATGACTTCATTTTGTAGATTTTTGTATTCCCTATAGTTTTTCATTGCTTTTCTTTTCTCCTTTCTTTTTCTTACATAATGTATTTTTATCATATCCTCATTTTCCCCTCCAACTCTTGATCACTCTGTCTATTGTGTGGGATTCTCACCGCCCCCCACCCCCGCCCCGCCTTCCAGATCCCTCTATCTTCTTGCTCCAGTCTCAACTGGTTGCCCTCTGGCTTTGCTGCACAGCTGTTAATTTTGAACTTCTCTTCATTACTCTATGGCTTAGGCTACTATTTCTAAATATACATGTTTTCTTTTTTTTTTTTAATTTTGTTTGTTGGAGTACATCTTCACCTTACTTGAAGGAAGAAAGGATAAATATAAATTTATATTACAACACATCTCTCTCTTTAAAGTGAGGGAGGGACTTCCCTGGAGGTCCACTGGTTAAGACTTCACCTTCCAATGCAGGGGGTGCGGGTTTGATCCCTGGTCGGGGAGCTAAGATCCCACATGCCTTGCAGCCAAAAAACCAAAACATAAAACAGAAACAATACTGTAACAAGTTCAATAAAGACTTTAAAAATGGTCCACATCAAAAAAATAAAATAAAAAAGTGATGGAGTAATGAATGGGAAATAAATTTTTCTGAGCCTTTGTGTTTCTAAAAATGTCTGTATTATATCTTCATATTTGACAGTTCAGTTCCAGGCTGAAAATTATTTTCCTAAGAATGTTAAAGGCTATACTGCATTTTTTTGTGTTTGTGTATGTGTGTGTATTGTTTTGATTTGTTTTGTTTTTTTGTCTTCCTAGTGTTGCTGAAGAGAAATCTTATTCAGATTCTTATTCTCTTGTGGGTGACCCACTTTAATTTGGAGTTTTTTTTTTCTGGAAGTTTTTAGGCTTTCCTTTTTATCCTTGGTATCTGAAATTTCACAATGATGGATGTGTCTAGGTCTGGGTCTTTATTCATTTGTCCCTGTCAGCACTAGTGGATCCTTTCAGTTTGCATACTCCTGTTTCTCTTGAACTCTGGGGAATTTTCTTTGGTATTACTTCCTTGATAATATTCTTCTCTATATTTTCTCTCTCTTTTTTTTTTCCCAGTAATTCTGTTAGCTCTATCTTGGATTAGCTGGATTGATTCTTCATACTTCTTATCTCTTCTCTCTTATTTCTTTAATTTCTGAGAGATATTCTTAAATTCTAATGCTATGTTGAATTTTTTTTATTTTGACAATCATATCTTTAATTTTTAAGGATCTCTTGATTTCTTATTATTTTCTTTTCTAGCATCTGTTTTATAGGATATTAGTTAAGAACATGAAATCATGGACTTTGGGGTTAGACTAGTGTTCAAGTTGTAGTCTTACTACTTACTAGATGTATGATATTGGAAATATTTCCTCATTTCTCTATGCCTCATGAAGATGATGATGATAATGATGATACTTATAATACCTGCAAGTTAGTATGTTTAAGACATTTAGGACAGTTCCTGGTACCTGAGTTAGTCTTTAATTGTGTTTAGTTGTCCTAAGGTGCAGTGGAGCATGTTGGTATGGGGTCTGGAACAAGAGCGTTCCCAGCTCTGGCATTTATTTGTGGCTTTGGGCAAGTTTTATTTTATTTTATTAACTTTTTAATTTGAGTAACTTTTAACTTACAAAACGCTTCTAAAAAATTTCTACATGCACCTCATCAGATTCTCCAAATTTGATATTTTATGTAACTGCAGTGCAATTAGCAAAATCAGGAAATCAACACTGATAACAACAATATTATCTAATCCACAGACTGTTTACATTTCACCAATTGTCTACTAATGTACTTTTTCTGATTCCAGGATCCAATCCAGGATAAAATTTTGCATGTAGTTGTTATGTATTCTTTAATCTGGTTGACTTACGTTTTTCTATGCTCTTTACCATCTTGCAATTTTTGAAGAGTTGTTTTGTAGAATGTCCCATTTTGGGTTTGTTTGTTGTTTTCTCATGATTAAATTCAGGTTATGTGGTTTTTTGGACAGGAATACCACAGAACCAAGGTTGTGTCCTTCCCAGTTCCTCATATTGGGAAGGACATGATGTGAATATTTTGCATCACTGGTGCTGTTAACTTTGATCACTGGTTAATGTGGTGCCTGCCAGGGTTCTCCTTTGTAAAGTTATTATTTTTCTTCTCATGTTTAATAAGTATCATATGGGGGGGTACTTTGAGGCTACGTGAATATTTCTCATTATATTTTTACTCAGTGATTTTAGCATCTATTGATGATTCTTCCCTGCAACGATTATTACTGTGGTGTTTGCCGAATGGTGATTTTTCTGTTTTAATCATTCTTTCTACATTTATAGTTAGAATTTTACTTTAAAGAAGGACTTTTTTCTTCTTAATTAGTTAATTAATTAATCAATATCACTATGGATTATTATTTTATTCCAGGGATATAAACACTTACTATAATTTATTTTGATGTTTTAACTGTCTCACATTTGACCAGTGTGTGTCCCTTCAGGCTGCTGCTTATGTTCTTTTGATATGTCTCCATAATTTTTTGCATAGTTCCTTACTTTCTGACAATACAAAATATTCCAGGATTTTGTTGTACCTTCCCCATGCCAACCATTTCTTCAAGGAGGTTTCTTTTATTGGAGAATGGTATTTAGAAACCAAAATCTAAGTGTTAGGTGTGCCCTTTGGTACTGGAGTGTCATTGCTTCTAGATCTTCTCATGACAGAGCTAGTAATATATATGTATGTATACATACATTTGTATTTATCTATATGTACACATATTGAAAACTGAGTTCAGGCTGATGCTTAAAATTTCAATACAACATGACAGTGTTCATTCCAGCTTTCCATCTTATCTTAATGTTTAACTCCTTTCTTTGATAGTGAGAAACCTGGACTTTCATTATTCACAACACAGACACACACTCACTCACAGTACACATAAAGTAGTTCAGGGATTGATAATCTATGTCCTTTTGAAAAACAAGCCTGCTAATGAGAAGGAAATATTTGTGCATTGTTCTTTTTGTCTTTAGCATTACAGTGTGTAGTTAAAGTACTGTTTTACAAAGTTACTTAGTTTATAAAGGTGCTACCTGCTAGGTTTGTCCTTTGTAAAGTTACTATTTTTCTTTTTGTGCTTAATAAGTATCATGGGGGAGATACTTTGAGACTATGTGAATATGTGAATAGTTTTTTTCTTCACTCCGCCTTCAGTGTGGTTATGTTATTTATTTTTTCATATAGTTAGGCTTATTTCTGTTTGTATGTATTTCATTTGGGGTCTTCCCCAATTCTTGTTGGCTTTGATTCTTTTTCTAAGTCTGTAAAATGTTAACATAGTTCTAAAAGTCAGAATCATACATAAAGGTATATTTAGAAAAGTGTCACACCATACCATCCTTTGTAGTCCATTTTCATTCTCTTATTGTTTATACTATTTAAAATGATTTTACCAGCCTGTTTGGTTATTTAATGTTTTACTCTCTGGTTTGTCAGTTTTTAATCGTATCCCAACAGTTGCCTATTGCAGAATCAATAGCTTATTCTACTTTCCTCTTTCCTTTTTCTTCCCATTTTTTTGCCTTATTTCCATTGTATCATAATGTATAATATTTGAACATTGATCTTTCACCCTCATCTTCACCTTTTATTTAGTCTTTGATACAATGAGACATATGAAAATACTTACCATCAGCCCTTTTGCTGAAGTTTTCCCAGTCATTTCTTTGTTGAATGAAGCTCTAATAGATTTCTCAAGAGTGACTTTTAAGTATTGAATTCCTAAGGTCTTATATATTTAAAAATGTTTTTCTATAGTCTTGACACTTGATACAGGAAGAGTTGGCTGGACATAAAATCCTTGTTTCACACTTTATTTTTTTAAAAATGCTGCTCCATTATTGTCTTGTTTTGCATATTGTGGATGCCATTCTAATTCTTTTGCCTTTGTAAGTTATTTGATCTTTTTGCCTGGAGAGCTTGAGGACTTTTTTCTTTTTCTTTGAAGTCTCATACCTTTTAAAAGATCTACCCCAGATTTGATTGTTCAGATACCTGGTATGCCTTTTCAGTATGTAGATTCAGATCTTCATTTACTTTTGGACAATTTTAAACAATTTTGGACAATTATAGTTTCAAATACTAGTTTTTCTTTTTTTTTTTTTTGGCCATGCTGAGTGGCATGTGGGACCTCAGTTCAATCAGGGATTGAACCTGCACCCCCAGCACTGGAAGTGCGGAGTCTTAACTACTGGACCGCCAGGGAAGTCCCTCAAATATTAGTTCTGTTTGATTGTTTTGCTTTTCTTCTTCAGGGACTCCAGTTTTACATAAGTTATTCCTTCTTTACTTGTCTTCACTTCCATTGCTTCCTCTCTGACCCATTAAAATTTTTTCTTTGTATCATTTTTATTTTCTTGACTGCTTTTCTGTCTTTCTTCAATGCCTCTTATTACATTTTCATTTGAGTCTATTCTTCTTTGACACTTGTATTTACTCTGCATTTTTGACATAATTATCTTTTTCTTTCCTGAGTTTAATTTTCCTTCTTTTCATTTCTCATTACGTTTTGCCCATTTTTCTTTATACATTTTGAATTCCTGATTCAAGGTGATTTTTTATATCCTCAAAGTTTTGTTTGAATACTATATTTAATTCAGTTTGGAGTGTTGTTTTTTTCTGTTTTTTTTTGTTTTTGAGGGGTGGTTCATTTGCTGAGATGTATTGATTTTTTTGGTAGTAACTTTGTATAGAATTGATTTGTTTTTGTCTATTCATTATGTGGATTTTGGGTAGTTTATGAGATTCTTAATTCAATGGCAACCTCTTCTATCACTGTATCAAAGTCCAGTTCTTTAATAATTTGTGAGTTGTTTTTTTTTTTTTACAGTGGTCAGGAGAGTGTTTGCATGTCCTCTGATTTTTGCTTTGTTCTGTTTTGGCCTGAAGGACGCTAACTTTTCCTGTTTTGCTTCTTTTCCCCTTCACCTGCCAGTTGCCAAAGGGTGCCTCTCCCTTCCTTTTTGCCTTTTTTCTCCTCTAGAAGCCCCTTTGAAGATACCCACTTCAGATCATGTGTACATTTAAGTCCCTCTCCAGCAGTCAGTGACTGGATCATGTTTTAGTATTTATAAAATTAAGGGATTTACTTTTTCTGGTAGTGGTTATAAAGCAATTTTAGGCCTGCTGCTAGCTCCCTCTTTTCTCTGTCCTTCAGTTTTTATTGGACTGCTCTTGCTTACTGTGAAGGCTTATGGCAGGAGCATGAGTGATTACTCACTGGGATTTGATGTTTTTTCTTTTTCACTTACAGTTATTTTGGAGTCTGGGCATTCTGTGGCTTCTAGTTGTATGGAGGACATGGTTTTTGTGCAGTTTTATTTGTTTTTCTTATTGTTTGTAGAGGATATATGTAGAAATGCAAATCTGGGCAGCCTCTACCTAGCTATCTGAAAGCTCTTGGGGAAATTTTTAACTCTCTGAACTTAGTTTCCTCATATGTAAAATAGGGATAATAATTATACCTACTTGATAGGGATTTTGTGAAGGTTAAATGAGATAATATTTATGAAGTGTTTATAATACTGCCTGTCACATAAGTGCTCAAAATTGTTAATTGCCATTATTATCGTTATATATGGATGCAATATCTGCTCGAATACTACTGTGGATACTGCTTTGGAAATAAAATGCTTGACACTATCTGAAGTTGATCCCTCCCGTAGTCCTGTGCACCTCATCTTCTTCTGCCTTTTTATGGGCTATGCTTCTATAGCTATGCTGTAGCTCCTGTATCATCTGTTCTTTTGTTTTTATTGACTTCCTCCTGTTGTCATGCAAACAAGCCTAAGCCATCTTAAAAAAAATCTTCTGTTGACCCATTTCCCCTTCTAACTCTGTACCCTATTTCTCTGCTCCCTGTCATGGTAGAACTCTTCTATATAGCTGCCTATATTGGTTGTCTCCATTTTCACATCTCCCATTCTCTCTCTAAGCCACTTCATATGACCTTTCATCCCCTGCTACTCTACTGAAGTGGTTCTTACCAAAGTTATTCTTGACCTGTGTCTTTTCAAATCCAAGTATTACTTCTCTGTCCTGACCTGGTGAACCACTCCTTTTTCTGTTATTGGTGTTTTAAAATCATTTTGAAGTCCCTCAGACATAAAAATATTTAAAATAATATAACGAACATGTGTATTTGCCACCTAGCTTCAAGAGTGAAAATTATCAATTCAACTGAAGCTGTGTCCTTTCCCAACAGTAGCTGCTCCTATGCTCCCAGATGTAGCCACTATACTAAGTTGGTATTTATTGTCCCCGCCCCCCACTTTTTTGTACTTTTGCTACATATGTATCTTCCTATAAAAAATGTAGTGGTTTTCATATTTTAACCCCCAGATTAAAATGATTATTCTTACATATCTTCTTTTCCAACATGTTCTTTTTATTCAGCATTTTGTTATGAGAATCATTTATGTTGACACACATGGCCTAGGACGTGTATTTTCACTACAGTATAGTGTTACATTGTATGAACAGTTTATCCATTATCCTGTAGTAAGTGTTACATTGTATGAACAGTTTATCCATTATCCTGTAGTTGGACACTTAAGTTGTTTCCACTTTTCAGTGGTTACAAACCGTCCTTCTGGGAACATTTATTATGGGTACCTCCTTATACGTGTGTTTCTGTTTTGTAATATCTGGAAGTAAAAGTTCCTGGGTTAATAATGTATATACCTAGACTCTTCTTTGGAAACACCTTGTTCTAGACTTCCATAATGCCACACTTCTCTGGTTTTCATTTTACTTCATAAACCAGGCATTCTCAATCTCATTTTTCTGGATCCTCATTCTCTACTGCACTATATTGTATCATCCTAGGGCTTTGTCTTTGGCTCTCTTCTCTGTCTTCACATTTCCTATGATCTTTATCAAATGCAATCCAGTCATGTAACTGCTTTGCTTAAAGTCGTTCAGAGGGCCCCCTACTGCCTCTGAAGTCTGAGTTCTGTATCATGGACAAAGCCATGAATAATTAGCTTCCTGTGTATATCAACTCCTATATCTTTTCCAAAGGATCCTGAAGACCATCTCTCCAGCAGACTGGGCCTTTGCTCACACTATTTCCTCTTTCCCAATTTTCTTTCCCCTCACTCCCTACCTGCCTAGTAAACTTGCTTATTTTAAAAGATAACTCACATGTCCCCTTTTCAGGGAAGCTTTCCCTGACACACTCAGGCAGAAGTAAGCCATTCCTTCTCTGTGTTCTCCTAGCAGTTTGTTCCTTATCTCCACTATAATAGTGATTCATTTATCCAACAAGTATTGATTGATTGCCTGCTATATGTTAGAAACTGTTCTAGAAATTGGGGCTATACAAGACAGACAAGGCCCTTATTTTCAAGGAGTCTACATTCCAGAGGGTAGGAAAGAGACAAATATAAGCAAACATTATTTCGGATAGTGATGAGTAGCACTATGATAAAGTGAAAGCAGACAGTGTGGCGGTGTGACGGAGAGTGTGTGTGGGGAGTGGGGTTTGGGCGATGGGGGTGACACCTCAGGTTGAGTGAGATGCTGTTTGAGTTGGGACCTGAAAGATAAGAAGGAACCAGCCATGCAGAGATTGGAAAGAAGAACATTCTAAGCAGAAGGAATAGCGAGTACAAAGGCCCTAGAGTCCATGTGTTTGGCATGTTTAAGGAACAGCATGACGGGCCGTGAGGCAGGAACGTGATGAGGAGGAAGGGGTGCTGTGTGAAATCAAATCCGAGAAGAGACAGGACCAGATCAAATAGGACCTACAGGTAAGAGCTGTGGATTTTAGTTTATGTGTAGTGGGAGGCCATTGGAAGATTTTAAGTGAGAGGTGACAAGATGTGATTTATGTCTAGAGTTGTCAGTATGGCTTATATGAGGAGAATGCTTGGGGGATGAGAGTGTAGAGCAGAGACCATTGGGAGGTGCTGCCCACTACAAGTGAAAAAAGTTGGTAGCTTGGATTACTGTGGCATTTGAGTGTCCATGGAAAGAAATGGAATGACTTAAGAAATATATTTTGGAGGTAGGCTGACAAGACTTGCCGATGGATTGCATGTGTTGGCTTTAAGGAGGGATGGACTCAAGAAAAGGACCCCTCGGCTTTTCTTGAGTAACTGGGTGGAGAGTAGTGCCATTTACTGACATGTGGATGAATAGTGGTGGTGGCACTGATGAGAAAGTTCTTTGGTGGGGAGGGAACCCAAATTTATGTTTTAGATGTTTTAAGTTGGATATGCCTCTTAAGAATGCAATGTGTGGATCGCACGAAGGCAGTTGGGTACATGGCTCTGAAGCTCAGGGATTGTCTTAGTCTGTTGGGGCTGCTATAAAATTACATAGGCCGGGTGGCTTAAACAACAAACGTTTATTTCTCACAGTTCTAAAGGCTGGAAGTCTGAGATCGGAGAGCTAGCATGCGTGGGTTCTGGTGAAGTCCTCTTCCAGACTGCAGACAGCCTTATATCCTTATATGTAAGGATATAAGGATATCTCCTTATATCCTTACATGGTGAAAAGAGGGCCGGGGAGCTCTCTGGCCTCTTCTTTAAAGGGCACTAATTAGGCTTTACCCTCATGACCTAATTACCTCCCAAAGGTCCCACCTCCAGATACCATCCCATTGGGATTAGATTTCAAAATAGGAATTTTGGAGGGACACAAGCAATCAGCCCATAACAGGGGTGGAGATAGGTAATTTTGGGAGTCACCAACTTATTGATTATATTTTAAAGCTGTGAGACTGGGTAAAACAACCTAGAGTTTGCGTATAGATGGAGATAAAAGAGGGCTGAGGGTAGTGCATTGGACGCTGCAGCATTTAGAGAATGAGAGGTAGGGAGGTAAGAGGTAGTCACAGAAGACAATAGAAGGAGGGAGTATGAATAGTATGGTGCTTCTTAGAGTTAGAGCATAATGACGGCACAGACGTGACTGTTGTATTTGACTCCTGGAGATCACTGTGACCACGGTAAAATCACCTTTACAGCATTCCAGTGGCCAAAAAGTGGAACTTAGCTCATTCCTTTAACTGCTTACATATCTGTCTCCTCCTCTAGACCATATGCTAGTCCTATTTATTTCTAGGGCTTAGCATGTAGTAGATGGTGAATAAATATTTGTCTACAGGTTTGGATTTTACAGTGCAGTTTAAAGAATAATATACGGTTTTACCCTCATTTAGAATGCTTTTAGACCACTGACCCTTCCCACCAGTTTGTATCAGCTCAGCCATAAACTTGTGAATAATAAATTAAATGAAATATGATGAGGGAGGAAAGCCATTTTAATAGAGGTTCACAGTGTATCCTGAAGCCATCATGCTGTACTGAAAAAGGGCCTTGCTTTGGATTCAGAAGGCCTGCCTCAAGCTCTGGCCCCATTGCTAGGCCTCCTGAAGGTGTTGGGGGAAAGTTCCCCACACTCTCTGGATTGCAGTTTCTCAGCTGTCACATGTGGATAACATTAACAAATTCCTCTTACAGGATTTTTGTGAGTGGCAAATAAGCTAATGCATATGAGAGTTCTTTGTAAGTAAAAAGATGCTCTGTAAGTGCTGTTTTTGTAAAAGTAATTGGATTATCCATTTCATTACTGACTTATAAAGTAGATTAGATCAGAGTGTCATAAAATTTATATTTAGGCGGTGGCATATGAATGGCAACAAGTTGGGAGAGGACACAGATCTGGAAAGTGTGGTGCTTTTCCAGAAATATATAGGAAATTAATGTCTTTTGGCTTTGTTCTCTTATCATTCCCAGATAAATTTAATCATTCTGTTAAATACAGTATGCTAACACATATATATGGAATCTAAGGAAAAAAAAAAAAAAAGAGCATGAAGAACCTAGTGGCAAGACAGGAATAAAGACACAGACCTACTAGAGAATGGACTTGAGGATATGGGGAGGGGGAGGGGTGAGATGTGACAGGGTGAGAGAGTGTCATGGACATATATACACTACCAAATGTAAAATAGATAGCTAGTGGGAAGCAGCCACATAGCACAGGGAGATCAGCTCGGTGCTTTGTGACCACCTATAGGGGTGGGATGGGGAGGGTGGGAGGGAGGGAGATGCAAGAGGGAAGAGATATGGGAACATATGTATATGTATAACTGATTCACTTTGTTATAAAGCAGAAACTAACACACCATTGTAAAGCAATTATACTTCAATAAAGATGTTAAAAAAAAAATCATTCTGTTAGAATCAAAGAGTAGACTCTTCTGCTTTAAGGTGTAATAATCAAATCTAGCTAGTGGTCTGTTTATCCCACTGATGCATATCTCTCTGAAAGAATAAAATTTATTTATTTATTTATTTTTCAGTGAATACATTAACTCAATTTGACAAATTTTCCTCACAGTGATTTCTCATTTCATTTTACATCCAGGGTAAAAATCATGGTAAGAAACTCCGAAATTACTATGCAGCAAACAGCTGTCCTCCTCCTGCCAGAATGAGCAACGCAGTGGAACCTGTGGCTACTCCAGCTGTTCCAGTCCCTCCACAGGTGAGACACGTGTGTCAAGGTGGGAGCTGTCCTATGCACAGATGGTCATGGATAAAATTTGTTGTCTATGTGCCCATCAAGGTACAGTTGAGCAAATATTCCTAAAAGGTCCTATCTTAGTGCTTTTAACTCCTTGAACTCCGTGGTGCTGGATTTAATGCATGCAAAAATCCATGAATCCCAAGATTTCTCATTGGCTTTGGTTATGGTGCATGAAATGATGAAACAAAATTATTTCATGAGTCTTTCTCTATGCATTTCTCAAAATTCTGGGTTAAATGGCTCTGAATGTCTAGGCGAAGCCCTGAATGAGAGATTTCTAAACATTTATATCTCTATTGCAGTTAATCCCATTGACTTTATATTTTGCCTTCCAGCAAGATCAGTTTCTTGAGGCTGCCCTTTTCTTACCTCTATGCAGAGAGCCTGTATAAACTCTTTCTGGACTTTGGTATCATGACACACACTTGAGAGCCAAGTTCCTTTCACTCTTTGGGAGATAGATCAGGTGCTTTGAGGCAGGATATTCCTGTACTTTAATAGCCTCTGAAATATGGATGCTACTCTGTCTTTGAAGTATTATTTTTCTATAGGTCATAAATAATAATAAATAAGAATCACTTTAATTGAGTACTTACTATGCCAGGTACTCTGCTAAGCGCTTTTCATGCATTACTTCATTCAGAGCTGGGCCTAGGGTGAGATGAGGGATGCAGTTGACTTAGGCACAGAATTTAAGAGGGAGCCAAAATACTCAGTAATCAAGATAGATAATGTGATATTTTAAAAATTCAAAATTAACGTGAAAAAGTCAATGGTGAACAAAATGTCAAAAACTTAAAGACAGGATAAGTATTATTAATTTTCCTTTTGCCTTAGGCAGCAATGTGGCTTGACATGGCACTGTTGCTGATCCTGTCTTTTTTTTTAAATTTTGATATTTTGTTCCTCATTGATTTTTTTGCAGTAAGTTTGATTGGTAAAAATATTCCATTAAGTATTTTTTTTATTCTATTTATTTATTTATTTTTATTTCTATTTATTTATTTTGGGTCTTCATTGCCGCACGCGGGCTTTCTCTAGTTGGGGTGAGCAGGGGCTACTCTTCCTTGCGGTGTGCAGGCTTCTCATTGCGGTGGCCTCTCTTGTTGCGGAGCACGGGCTCTAGGCACGCGGGCTTCAGTAGCTGTGGCTCGTGGGCTCAGTAGTTGTGGCATTCAGGCTTAGCTGCTCCACAGCATGTGTGATCTTCCCGGACTAGGGCTCGAACCCGTGTCCCCTGCAGTGGCCGACAGATTCTTAACTGCTGTGCCACAAGGGAAGCCCCCCATTAAGTATTTTTAATCCTGATTGCTGAGTTTTTTGATGCTCCCTTAAATTGTGTGCCCATGGCAAGTGCCTCCCTTGCCTCATTCCTGGCCTGGGTCCTGACTTCATTTAATGCTTGCAACAACTCAGAGGTATTGACCTTATTTCTCAAAGTATGATCCATGGGCCAGCAGCATTGGTTTCACCCAGAAGTTTATTAAAAGCCCAGGTAAACTAAGTAACTTGTCCATCGTGTTACAAATTTTATAAAGTGGTGGAGCAATGATTTCTCTTGATCTTAGACCTTTACTCCTAAACACCATGGTATAATTTTACTTTTCTGAGTGTCAGTTTTTCAGTACTTACAGTGTAGATAGCAATATCAGCTGTTCCTCTGTCCTCATGAATTTGTGGGGAAAATGAGATATGTTAAAAACAGAATCAGAGGACAGGAAGATACGCAGAGAGATCTTCAGGCTGAGTAGTTGTCTCAGTGCTAATACCTGAAGGCTGCTCTAAAAATGGACAGCTGCTTCCTGTTAGGGACTGTTTTCAGCTGGCTCCACCCTCCTGGGAAAACAGCCTTAGGCTTCTTTCATAGCATAGCCCTTTGTGATTTTTGAAAACAGTTATCCTGTCCCCAGAAAAATCTTCCCTTCCAGGTGAAACAGTGCTATTTCCTTCAGCTGGTCCTGATATGATATGCTTTCCAGATTCTTTATTGTATATTTTATTCTTCTTTAGACAAAATCTAATGTGTCATGTTTTGTTAACCCAGCAATACTTACTGAGTTCACACTATTTTCCAGGCACTGTGTTAGGTTTCCCTTAACTCACTGTTTCCCAACCTGAATACAATTGTCTGGATCTGCTGGTTATTTCCCCCCTAATTATATTATATCTGTAGCTAATTTATAGACTCTGAGGACAGGGGCTCATTTTTTAAATACATGTCTGTATATCACTTTTGCATTAGGTAGCAAGCCCTATAAACAGTAGGCATTCAGTAAATACTTGTTGATGGATTCTGGGAGGACTTCGTTCTTTCTGGTAATGTGATTTTAGGCCTTACCTGTACTGCCCTAAATCTTCCATATTGGGTTTTTAAACTTCTTTTCTAAAATTTCTTCAATGGAGATAGCAATGAGGCATTCATCAGTTTGGTACACAGGTGATTGTAATGCAAAACAATGATTGTCTCCCAGCCATTTTTTCTTTTTTCTTTTTCTTTCTGGAATGAATTATTTCCTGTCCTTATAAAGCTGAGTGTTCGTGGTCATGCCATAACGTTCAGTTATTTTTCAACTCTTAGAAGGAAGGAACTTTGAGGAGAAGAAGAGAATAAAGTGCACATTTTAAAACCTTGTTTCTCGTATCTTTGCTGTCAGATGAGCTCCTTTAAGCCAGGAGGCAGAGTGATTCTGGCCACAGAGAATGATTACTGTAAGCTCTGTGATGCCTCCTTCAGTTCTCCGGCTGTGGCCCAGGCTCACTATCAAGGGAAGAATCATGCCAAGAGGCTGCGGCTGGCGGAAGCTCAGAGTAACTCATTCTCGTAGGTATTGCTGTTTTCTCTTAGGCCAGCGTGTTATGTGAGAATGTCTCTAGAGAGAAAAGAGTTGAAAGGGATCCTTGTTTAGAAGTCTCACTCTTTTAAAATTTCTCTTCTCCAGAGAATCCTCAGAGGTTGGTCAACGGCGGACCCGGAAAGAAGGGAATGAATATAAGATGATGCCTAATAGGAGAAATATGTATGCAGTACAGAATAATTCAGGTATTCTGTGGATTTCCACATACCTTCACTATGTTCTGCAAATGGTCTTCTCTATTTTTATTTCCTTTAATGGTAATAGATAGCCCTGAGAATTTGGGGTTAGCTGTTGTTTTGTGGAATTGGTCTAGTGGTTTTTCAAGCTGGTGTTTATTTCAGGTCTTATTTATTTATTTATTTATTTCCTATTTAGTGTATTATTTATTTTGATTTTAAACCAAGTCTATGTTTTAAGGTCTCTTTTCACAGTACCTTTATGTTTCTTCTGGTATTTGTCAGCTGAGACATTTAAATGCATTATAAAAATGGGCTATTTGGTTTAAAGTTGCACCATATTAAATCCCCATTTATTGGGAAAAATAAAAATTATAGCAGTGGTGTTTAACCAGGGTAGTGACTCAGATTATCTGGGGAGTTTTTGTAAAATACACATGGCTGAACCATGACTTAGAGATTTTCAATCAGTAAATTTAGAGTGGTACTCAGACATATGTGTGTTTTGAAAATGCTTCAGCAGTGATTCTGATATATACCTTCAGTTCAGAATTACTAGTTTATAGGAATATTTACTGCATTTTCTGATTACCTTCAGTAGGGAGAGTAGGACTGAGCAGTCCCTCATCCTTTCCCTACCCCAGCCTCCAATGCATACACATATGAGCAGAGGTCACTCATGTGAACAGTAAAACAAACAACAACAACAAAAAGCTAATTGGAAAGGCAAGAGAAGCATAGAAAAAAGGGACGTATAGAAAGCACAATATAATAAGATTAATGAAAATCTAAACATATATCAGTAATTGCAATAAATGTAAACTTACTAAAGTCCCAGTTAAAAGACAAAGATTTTAAGATTAGGTAAAAAATATTCAGCTGAAATGAAGGAAGCTCAGATAGCTATCTTAATATTAGATAAAAAAACTTCAGGGTAGAAGGTGGTTTAGACTTATGTTCTCTGATCAGAGTACAATTAAATGAGATATCAATAATAAAAATATAAAAAAGCAAACAAAATTTTTATGTGTTTGGAAGTTTTTAAACATTTCTAAATAACTCATGGGCCAAAGAAGAAATCATACTGGTGATGGAGAATTCTTAGACCCAGATAGTAATAAAAATACATCAATATTTGTAGCATGCAGTTAAAGTAACATTTTGAGAAAAGCCTTAAATGTTTATTATTATAGTAGAAAGGAAAAGCAGAAAATTATTGAGCTAATGGTCCAACTCAAGAAGTCAGTTACGTAAAGAAAAAAATTATCAATAATTCCACTATTTTTGTATACGTCATTCCAATTCTTTGTGTATGTTACTTCTGTAAAATGGAAATGTAATCATATTTTGTGATATTCTTATTTTACTTAATAGCATATTATAATCAAATATTGTTACTAAAGAGTTTTCTATAACATTGTTTTTAGTGACTGTATAGTTTTTCATTGTATTCATTACCATGATTTTTCAAGTTATATTTTTGGATCTTTCCTTTCCCCTCACCCTCCCAAAAAAGCTTTTATAAACTCTGATGAAATAAATGTCCTTGCTCATAAATCTCTATGCAAAAATTCTCAACATTTTCTTAGTATAATTCTTAGAAGTAGAATTTTTGGATTAAAGAATTAGCATAATTATACAGATTTTGATATAATGCTTGGAAATGAAAGTATTTTTTAAATTATATTTACTTTTTAGAGACATTGCCATTTAGAGTTTGGGTCTGGCTCTACAGTAACATTTCTGACGATAGTTGGAGGAATCATTTTAGCCTTTTAGATTGAACCTGTATAAAATTGTAATTTAAAAAACCCATTAACTTTACATTCTTTTAAAGCTAGGGATCTGTGAATTTTATACTTTGAGCTTAGAATTACAAATTACAGTGATAATTGGTCAGACCACCATTCACTTAGTATGTTGAAGTGAATACATTACTTTTGCCTCTTGCTTTAGCAGGTCCTTACTTCAATCCCCGCTCTCGGCAGAGAATTCCACGTGATCTGGCCATGTGCGTTACTCCAAGTGGCCAGTTTTACTGCTCCATGTGTAATGTTGGGGCCGGCGAAGAAATGGAATTCCGGCAGCATTTAGAGAGCAAGCAACATAAAAGCAAGGTGTCTGAACAGCGGTACAGGAATGAGATGGAGAATCTGGGATATGTATAGTGATTGTCATATTCAGATAGAGCAGCTTGTCCTGCCTGTTGTTTGCCTTCTGTCAACATGTTCTGCTTTGTGGTTCTTTTGATATGAGTACATTCCTCTGCTTAATGTTAATACACGTAACCTGCAGTGGTACCACGAGGTGTCAAAACTGGGGAAGGAAGAGAACGTGCTTAAGTCATGATACTTTTTCAGGTCAGTTGTGTTGAGCTGCTTAAAGCCTGTGACCTACCTACCCCATGAGAAATAACTTTTTATCTTGACCAAGTTCTGGTCAACTAGTAGCCTGACCACTTAGAGCTTTAACTATTTAAAAGCTTCATCTTTTTTTGCAGTTTTAGTGTTACGTACTGCTAAATAAATAATTTTATTGAGTTCTTGCTTCAGATCATAGTAAAAACAGGTAAGCAAAGATTTTAGTTTCCCAAGGCTTCTTTGCAATCACCACCTCAACTCAATGCATTGTCAGTAGGATATACTATGTAAAACTGCATTAGAGTCCTTCCCAGGACAGTTTTTCTCTTTATCATGTCCTCCAATTATTGAAATGAAGGTTTTCTTGGATTCAGACAGTTCTAATGTGCTTGTGTACTTCCAAACAGTGAAACTTCATTTCCGGTTGTGAATTTCACAAATTTAAATTCACCTTCTTCCCGCCTCTTTTTTTCCACCAGTTGAATTAGCTTATCCAATAAGCTCATTTTCATGCCCCAGCTATGTTGTGGGTTTTCCAAGCCCCACATTTGAATATCCAATGAGTTTAGAATAGATGTGATTTTAAAAAAAAAGTACATTTTTTTCAGTTGGTTTTAGGAAATGAAATGTGTTTGATATTTCAATTTAGAGTTACTTGATGATAATAACATGTACTTATATGATGGTCTCAACTGTAAGTTCAGATCCCTTGATGTTTGTTTTGGTAGACTTTTTAGGTAAACAGATCCTTACGTTTTACTTACATTCTTCTTTGTCTTGCTACTTTGTTGACTGTCCTGAAAAATACCACACCTTTACTATTTCTGAGATAGAGAAGAATTTTTTTAAAAAGTTAATCAAATTTTAGTATCATCATTTCCAATAGAAAAATACCTGAACTTTGGCATTATTCTTTATAATCTAGCTTCCTTGAAGATAATAAAAATATATTATAGATTACTTTCATATCTGATAATTTCAACAGTATTATTATTTTTGTTCTTTGTTTTTAAAATGAGAAGCTCTAGTGTTATATCTAGATTAAATAATGGAGGATTCTATGAACTTTCATTAACCATATTTTACCTATTTACTATATTTACATGCATAAGACTGGTGCTCATCCATACTTCTTTTGAAAGGCCATGTTCACCAGGTAGTTTGTATTGAGCAGTATCTTTGCACTATGGTAAATTCACTTTTGATTGCTTATATTATGAATTAAAAATAAAACTCCTATTTTTCCTTGAAAATTCTGTAGGCAAAGAGATGAGGAGAAGGAAAATTATCATCATTCCTCTCCTTTAGTACTTCTGAACAATTTTTAAATGCTAGACCCATATTTAAAACTAAGTTTTGTGCTTAACCTCTGGTACACCACCAAGTTGCCCTTCTGTTGAAGTGGTGGTTTTTTGAAAAGTAAAATTGCTTAGTAATTTTATTTTCTCCCAGAAACAGAAGAATGGAATAATATTCTGTTGAGGTTCTGTCTAGACCTGTGACTCTTAGTATAATAACCCTTTTTGTAGTAATCTATAAAGTATAATTGATTATTTTAGGGCAATTTAGAGCTTATCTTATTGGTCAGTAGGTTACTCATTTTGCTGCTAAGTATAATTTTTTGGTAGATTTTAATATGACAGTTCTGGCCACATGGTTCTGTGATTATTTAAAAATCTCATTTTTTCCCCCTCTCTCTCTGTATGTGTGACTATATATATGTATACACATGTATAGGTATGTGTGTGTATATATATATATATTTATATATATACACACACATATATGTATAAAACTATGTACATATAGCTTTCTGTGATACCATAGAGAAGATTTCATTGAATCCTTAGATAACAGTAAAAGATTGTGGATAAGAATTTACATTTTATAAAAGTGGCATGCATCCACTTTCGGTTTTTCCTTTACAAATAAAATTAAAGGAAGGATTCCCTCTACTCTCCCCACATAACAATTTCATTATATATATATATAACAGCAGTGGACTTAAGGCCTTAATGTTTTTCCTGGCCTTGCATATTCAGGTTTCTCATCTCTCAGTGCCCTTAATGGATGTTATGAATCCATAAACGCATTTTCTTTTAAAGAAAAAAGTTAGATTTATAGTGTTAATTCTTACTTGTTATATTTCTTTGCACTAAAAAAGAGTGATGTGTTTGTTTTATATGACACTTTAGATACCATATTGCCTACAATAGCTGGGTTTGCTCCTTAATTTCCAAACTCTAGGAAGTTGATAAATAACTTCTATGATCATTTATAAAGGTTACAGACACGTCCAAAAAAAATCACACATCTCTGTGACAGTGGGTTATGTTTTGAGCTTGTTACCTTGCAGTATTCTCCTGTGTTCCATAGGTGAAACAAAGGGTGACAGAGGTGTCAGAAAGGAAATGCCTAAATAAATACATCTCTTCATGGTACAATTTCTCATACTCATGCATTCCTTACAGACAGTGTTTTTTGTTCCCCTGTCAAAGAAGGCTGTTGTTACTACTGCAGTCAGTGATACTCATTTGGTTTCATTTAGTGAAATCGAGCCCTGCTCTTTATTGTGCTTTAGAATTTGCACCCTGTGCGCCCCAGGAATCATGTTAGTATCTTTTTATATTCTGTACATAAGGACGGACAGAGCCCTAACCAATGGAAAACCTTTAGTCAAATAAGTAGATTCCAGTAATCATCTGCAAGAAGAACTCAGAGCATCAAAGTCTCTTTTCTCTGTAAATATCTTTGTGTAAGTTGTCATTCAAAAATCAGTGTTCGAAGATAACAATTAGAAACTCTTCTAAGATATTGAGGGCAAGAAGTTGTGAAGGAAAAATTTTGGTGTTCCAATTAAAAGGTTGGATTGCTTATGCCTTCGAAGTGTTTTTTCAAAAATGTTCAGCTACAGAACCAAGTGTGCCATGTAATCCTTTGGACCCCACATTGAAAACACTTTGTTGGTCTTGTCTTTGTATATCACGTACTACAACTTGTAAATATGTGCATGTTGTTTATGACGTTTGTCTGCTTGTCTCTTATTGCACTGAATTCTGCAAGGTGAATACTTGTTTTATACCATTCATTTAGAAAAAGTTCCGCCTCCAACTCCTCCTCCCTATTGCCCCTTTTCATTCGTTGGTAAACTTAGAAAACCATTTAGAGTTTTTGAAACCCTGAGGTTGAATGAAGAATCATGGCTATCAGAGATCATCCCCATGTCCCTCTTACTTAAACAGCTAAAAGTAAAGCATGAGATCTTCCACTTTATTTTACAGAGCTGTTCTCCAGTACTGGTGTGCTTGCTTGTAGCTACACTATCTACACTTTGAAAAAGGATAAAAGGATATATGTATATATCTATATCTGGTTAAATCTTCCTCTGTAGATAGACTCGAAGGACTAGTGGTGGGATTAATGATTCCTTCACTCCTGAATTGGCTGGGATTATGAGCAACGACCGTTTGAGGACTATCCAGTGACCCATGTGAAACGAGTCTTGCTCGTGTCAGGGGAGACAGGTAACTGTT
The DNA here is from genome assembly GCF_009873245.2 of Balaenoptera musculus. NCBI lineage: Eukaryota > Metazoa > Chordata > Mammalia > Artiodactyla > Balaenopteridae > Balaenoptera > Balaenoptera musculus. The sequence goes on along the minus strand of NC_045788.1, from coordinate 56,622,120 downwards.
CTGCATAATATCCTCTGCAGAGAGGCCTAGGAGTGATGGATTTGGAACCTAATCTGTTTTGTTTCCTCAGTGTCAGAACATAGGCTGGAAGTACCTTCTAAAAAAACTTGGTGGGACATGTACTAAAGACAACAGAGCTGCTTTAGAGATAGAGAAATGTTTTGTCAGTATAGGCAAAAGTTTAATGCAGGCTTTTGAACAGATATTTTAAAAATACTCCACCTTACCAACTTTTTTTTTTTTTTTTTTTTTTAACCAGCCAAATCACCCTTCAGGAGCTTCAGGCATAATAAAGAATGTTTTGTTGTTGCTTTAGTTTTTCGGTGGTGGACCCCTGCCATTGTGAGCTATTACTATCAATCTAACTGAATGGACAAATAGCTGTGTAAATAGCTTCTCATATGACATTTCTACTGATAGCTGTTTGACTTTGCCTTCTTGTTATGAATGGGAGGATCATTTATCAACTCCCTTTCTGGGTAGCTACCAAAAAAAATACTGGCTTATGGTACCATGTGACCCTGTCTTTGATAAGCCCAGAATATGAGTGCCTTTAGCAAGTTTTAGCATTTCACAGAGAGGAGAGATGATAGAATTATTGCCATTAATCACGATTCATAAAACAGGAGCTTGGAATAACAAAGCTTTATGTGCATTCTGTGTCCTACATCTTTTTTTTTTTCTTTATGCAATCTCAATTTGATATTGAGTAAGACTGTATCATTATTGATCAGGAACCATACATGCTGAAAATGAATCCAGTTGTCCCAGGCTGGCAACAGTCATTGATCTTTTTTTGTCGCCTTGATCTGTGTTACATTTATATTTAGTGAATAGTAGTGTGGTGGATTGGGAGAGTTTGATATTGAAGTCTGGAAAAACTTTATTCCAGTGTCTTTTTCAAACTTATCTAATACTGTAGAGAGGATAGAATTATGTATTTGCAAATGAAGTGTGTGGAGAGACTGTCTTCACAATACTTATTAATTGTGCTAGTTCATCTCTACATTAAAAACAGGCATCTTCACAAATCAGGTTCAAGGTATTTTAAAGCAAAATTTTCCTTACTTCAATTAATTTGAAATTTTAAATTGCCTGAGTACTTTGAGTCTTTAAAACACACTGCTAAATTAATTTTGTTGTAGAAATATTAACATTTTTCTTGACATTATGAAAAATTTTAAACATAGAGTTGAAGAATTTTACAATACACTACCACTAGATTCTACCATCAACATTTTCCAGTACTTGTATTACTGCATATCTGTCTATCCCTCTATTTATCCATCAAACAATGGACTTTTAAAAAATACACATTTTAATGTAAATTTCAGACAGTTCCCTTAAACACTTCGGCATAGGTGGCATTAACTGTAGTTTAATATTTGTCTGCATATTAACATCTTTTAAAAAGCTGTGTATGAAGTTGAAAACCTGAGCCAATTAACATATGTCCTTTTCTCCTGTGGACTTTAGCCTTCCCCTTTCAGTTTCTGTACGTGCTTAGAGTGAGGGAAGACGACTCCTTTTCAAACTGAAGTTTTCTGGTGTTGGTCGTTTTAAATGCTAATTGTCATACATTTTAAAGCTTCATGACAAGAATTTTTTCTTTACCCCTCCTCTTATGATGTATTTTTGCTGAACTATGCAGCTTCTTTAGAAAACTGTAAATTACTGATTGGGGTTTATTAAATCAGCTTATACCTCATTTCAATCTACTGCTGCTTTTCTCCATGGTATCACTTCTTTTACTACTTTCACATGTTCTACCAGAAAGTAGAGAGGAGTAAAGAGTCAACCCCATAGACTATTAGCTGTTTTAATCAACTCTACAGGAACAGATTGAGTAGTTTAGAAAGTAGAAACCACTAATTTATCTAAAGCCTTTGACTTCCCTGAGAATTGTAATTGCCCATGCTTTCTCTTAGCCATAATTAGCAGGATTAAAAATGACTGTACTGTACGATGAGTTGTTGAAATTGTGAGCCTTAGTAACCATCTTCAGCTTTACTCTAGTACTGTTTAGGGAAAAGTTTTGACATACGCCTTTATTTTTACGCCAATTTTTTTGTGGACCAAATCGGAAGAATTTAAGTGACTTATTGCAGGTCATGAAGATTCAGCGGGTAAGTCAGAACTGAAACGTCAGTACTCCTGATGCATGTGCTGTGCTTGCTTGATAAAATTCATGGCTTTCAAAGTAACACTTCCTTTGGGGCCCTTAAAATGAAAATATGTATTTTTACTAATTAGACTTTCATTTTTAGACATTTCACAATTCTTTGAACGTCAAGATTTTTCCATGGTCAGTTCCTCATTAAGTCAATGCAACTGCTAAAAATCTCACTAACAATACAGGTTTTATCAGATTTCCTTTTGCATTATATAACCTTCTTGATTCATTCATAACTCTTTCTATGTAAGTGCTTAAGTGACCCCCTCACTAGTGAAAATAGATGTTCTATATCGCTGATTATATGTATATTCTCTACATGATATATTTTTTTAAGGAAAAGTAACCCCATGTGTCTGGATGAACGATATTACCCTAGGGCAAAGCACATATAAAGCAGTTTATTTCTACTCTGAAAAATCTGGCATTTATGGGAACAAAACTCTTTCAGAGTGGCTGGTCATTGTTTTGCCTTCTTTTGGTAACTGAGCACCTTTCTGTGGTTTTGTAAATTAGTGTGTCATTCGGTAAGAATTTCATGTTATTCTGTATTAATTGGTGTTCACCTTGTGGTATCCTCGGCTGCCGTAATAATTTACTTTGGGTATGGTGTGTCTGCTTTGAAATGCCTTACTAGAGTATGTCAGACTCTGCTCTAAAGCATTTCATGTATCTGCTAGGACAATAAGTTGCCTCTCTTGGATGTATGCTCTAGATCCAGAAGCAAAACTGATTTTGCTTTCACTGTTAATGTTGCATTTTAGCGCAGTCATTGTTTTAAAATAGAGAATAAAATCGTGGAAAACCAACGGAGACTTTAGAACCCTTCATTTAATGGCATGGCAAACTTTTAAAACTGCTTTTACTATTTCACTAGGACAATGTCTCTGGTAAAGGATATAGCTAAAAAATGCCAGCCAAAACTGTATGAAATTGGGATTGTTTCCTACAATTTTCCCTAAATGTCATACAGGGGGTTAACATCTGTATATGCTGTATATGCTATGTGCCAGTCACCACTTTGGAAATCTGTTTGTGTTCTGAGGCTACATAAATGACAAAAGTGTCATGGGATTAAAACCACTCAACTGTGAATTGTGAAACTGAAATTGCTCTTTTGGTTTTATTTTCTTCAGCATATTGGATAGAGAAATCTGAAAGTTATTTAAAATTTACACTGCTTATGTTGATGGCTCATTTTGGCTGTGTATCCTCACTTACGTATTGATTTCTGATAAAGGCTTGACATAATTATAACAGTCATTTTGTGTTCAATTTAATAAAAGAGTTTCTGAGTCTTGTCTGCAAATCATTTGCTTATGAGTTGGAGATCAAGGAAAGAAGGTACATGGTCAGCACTGAGGTGCTGAGGTGTTATTTTTGATGCAGATGGTTGATGGCTGTGGATTCACCATTCATCAGTCTGCACGTACTCTGCCACCTGCTTCTTGAACTCATGCAGAGTATTGTCAGCTACTTAGGCTTGCAGTAGAATTGACCCAGCTGCCCACACTACCTACCCCTTTCCCCCATCACTGGAGTTCGCCTGGGACTGGAGCGAGTTCTCAATTTTGTTGATATATTTTAAAGTTTATCTTTCCTTCAAATTCTGAGAAAAGTTGCTTAGCGGGACCATAACTGCTGCTTCTGGAAATAAACACATATTAAAAGGCATATATGCCCGCTAATCTTTTGTGTATTTCACATGTAAAATACTCTTGCAAATATAATCAGCTTATATAAACAATATATTATTGGGGTATGGCCTTTTAAGCACTCTGGTTAACTGTATGCAATGTGCTTTTGAATTTGAATGCTTATTTTAAAAAGAAGATTATAGGCCTGGAAGGTGCTGTTGTGGTTTTTTAAATTGGGATGCAAGACACATACGCTTACTGTCGTGGGAAAAATTCTTGTGTCTGCACAGAAAAAATGTTTCTGAATGAAGTGAACAGATTGCATTGAATCTGTCTGTGTGTTGTAAAATACTCAAGGCATCGGCACATTTTATTAAATCATCTTCAAGAGATTTTTAGCTTAAAAGAAAGCCACGATAATGGGCATAAAAATAGAGTTTTAAACCACTTGAGCTTGTCAGATTTTCTTTCTTCAGGCATTTCTGAGGCTTATGTGTTTGCTGAAAATCTATTCAAGGTCAAGCATGGGGTGTTATCTTTTAAAATTGCCTATATGGAAAAGACTAACACTGAACTTTCCCAGTCTGTTGTAAATTGATACAAGATTGTTAAGATCAGAAATAGATCTTTTTGTGATAAGTTTTAAGATTTTTATCATCTGAGTTGAAACTTAACCCACCAAGTCTTATTCCTATTTGTGAGACATTCATAAACTGTTGAAAATTGGGAACTTAGAAAAAGATAAAGACAGGTAACTATTTTGAAGTATAAATATTATTTAATAGAGATGTGATTATGTGTTCTTACCCTGTATCAGAAAACAAAAGTCACCTGAAAATACACTCCATAGTGTGTGTGTATGTGAGAGAGAGAGAGAGAGAGATGTGTATTGGGGGGAGTAGATGGAAAGATGGAAATATGTTTAAGATGATTAAATACTTGTAATGAAGTATGTCCAAAGGAACAGATGGAAATTTGCCACTGGAAGAAATATGCTCCACCACGGGCAGTCTATAACTTCTGCTTGGCATTTTGGATAAGTTTTTAAGTATGTAATTGGAGCTTCAAATGTGTTTTGGCTGGCAGCCATCCCTCCAGACAGGAACAAGATATCTTTCATATTAGCCTCAATTTTTTAATCTTTGCTGATGCTAGAGGCTCTTCTCTATCCTTGTTTTCTGGAAGCAGCTTACCAGGTTATGGACTTTGACCAAAGGTATCTAGTGCCACCCTGTGGACTCTCTAAATCTTGCAACTAGCAGTTTGAATGTGGTTGGTACACTACCTTTGAAGCAGGATCTTTGGCTAAAAGACACCTAGTGGTGGAAAGGACTTTTTATCCGTAAATAAAACAGAGGCAGATATGTCTTTGGGAGATACTGAGGAGTGTATTCTTTTACAGCTTTAGCTGCTCAAGTGTACAGAGTGGGAAAAGTGGCGGATCTGGATTCAGGATACATATGTATGTATATGTCTGTATATATATGCCTATGGGTCTATGATTTTTTTGTGATGTTTTAAAAATGTCTATTTTGCTTTAAAGAATCCATTATCCATACATTTTTGGGTATGTGAACAACAAACATGGAAACTACATTAAAATGGTCAACAAAAGTCCCAAACTAGAAGGAAAGGACTAGAAAAATCTTTCATCAAAGAAGATTGTTGAAAATTTTTAAAATTATATACAAGGACAAATGTTAACAGACATGTGTAAATCATGCTGACAATATACAAACTAAACTAGATAATACTGAGGTTTTCTCAAACATAATTTATTTTGGAGAACATAATGTTTTCTGCCTCAGTAAGCTAGCAGTACATAAAGAGACATATTTTTAAGTCTTTTATTAAATATTTCAAACGTTTAGAAAAAGTACATACTAAGATAACTGGTTCCAGTTCTGTCACCTGTGTGCTCTTGGGCATGTCACTTAACCTCTCTAAAATTCAGTTACTCAGAATTGGGGTATTAGGTGTGAATTCCAGTTATTTATTTTCATCCCTCTTAGTAGTATGGATAATTTAGAGAATTGATCATTTAAAAATCAGTTGAGTTTTTTGAATAGATAAGTCTTGATCTCACCCCTGAACACATGCTTCCCTGTTTCCTTCCCCAGAGGCAATCACAGTTACCAGTTTCTTAGCTATTTTCCCAGAGATATTCTATGCAATATGAATGGTGGCATTTCATACACTTTTTCCAGTGACCAATGTGCCTTGGCAGTCATTCTATACCAACACATGTGGATCTCATTCTTTTTGACAGTGTGGTGTTCCCTGTATAATTTCCAAAATTTCTTTTATTGGTCCTCTACTGATGGATGTATACTTGTGATTTGTTTAAGTTTAAAAACCTTTAAAAATCGTAGTAAAATATACATAACAAAATGTATCATTTTAACCATTTTTAAGTCTACAGTTCAGTGGCATTAAGTATATTCACATTGTTGTGCAACTATCACCACCCTCCAACTCCAGAACTGTTTTCTTCTTCCTAAACTGAAACTCTTTAACTCATTAAAAAACACTCTTTCCCACCCCCCACCCCACCCCTAGTATGGCAACCACCGTTCTACTCTCTGTCTTTATGAATTTGACTATTCTAGGTACCACATGTAAGTGGAATCATACAGTATTTGTCTTCTTGTGACTGTCTTATTTCATTTAGCATAATGTCCTCAGGGTTTGTCCATGTTGTAGCATGTGTCAGAATTCCTTTCCTTTATAGGCCAAATAATATTTCATTGTATGTATATACTGCATTTGGTTTATCCATTCATCTGTTGATGGACATTTGGGCTGCTTCTACCTTTTGGCTATTGTGAATAATGCTGCTATGAATATGGGTGTACAAAAATTTTAAACTTTTAAAATTATGAATTATTTCATATATGCAACATAGCGGAAAACCAAACAGACGTACATATACTCATCACAAAGCTTGCCAGCACTATCAAATCCTAACATTTTGCCATATTTTATTCTGATATTTTGAAGTACAAATTCAGCTGAAGCCCACTGTGCACCTTTTCCCAATTCTAATCTCATCTCTCCCCAGATAAACCCACATCTTGAACTTGGCATTTATTATTCCACATACATTACTATATTAATATCATATGTACCATAAACAATATATAGTATTATTGTTTATGCTTTCAAAATTAATATAAATGGCATCACAATATGCAGATATCTCTATTTTTCTTTTTTTCTCATCATTGTTTTTGAGATTTATCAATATACATTTAGCTATTTATTCATTTTAAATACTATATAGTGTCCCACTGTCTAAATTCATCCTTCCGCTGATGAACATCTAGGTGGTTTTTCAATATTTCCTTTTCAGAAACAATACTGCAGTGGATTTTAAAAATTTATCTCCATAGACTCTAGAAACTGGATCCTTGCTTCATCACCTCAGAACTTGTTACAAATGCAGCATCCCAGACTCCACTCCAGACCTACTGAATTAGAACCTATCTTTATGCAAGATCCCAGGGGATTTGTAGGCATATTAAAGTTTGAGCAGTTGTCCTCAAACTTAGTCCCACAGTTGAATCCCCTGGGGAGTTAAAGCCAACAGCAATAACAATAACAGCAAACTTATGCCTGGGTCATGCCCCAAAGATTTTGATTTAATTGATTTAATTGCTCTAGGATGTGCCTGAGTCTCCAGGGACTTCTAAAGCTTCTTAGGTGATTCTAATATGTAGCCAAGTTTTAGAATGACTGCTTGGACCAAAACAGCCATGGCTGCATTGTGTGTGTCGCTTAGCTTTTACTGGGATGCCTCTTTAGAAAGGACAGTTTTACCAACAAGGGGCTAGAGCAGACAGGTAGATATTATGCTGGAACTTCTAATGCAGGAAATTTTCAAAACACTTGAGCAAATGCTTTGTCCTATTTTAAGTACAATTAGTTCTTAGTCCATAGAGTTTAATTTGCTTAACTCACACTTGTAAGGCACTCACTATATATCAGATAATCTTCTAAAGAGCACTTTATTAATGTTATCCCTCTTAAAAGTTGTTGCAAAATTTCCTTTCCACTTAAGAAAACTTCGAAATTTTGAGTGAAAAAGTGCAGTTTGACAGAAAGTCAGAATACGTTAGTCCTAAGAAAGAACGCACTGCAGGACGCGGAGGCTCTGCGCTTTGTGCTCAGCGGGCTGTGAAGCACTCCACTTTCAGCATCCAGTCTGGGGCTCTTCCTGGGGGAAGCTGTCACCCACTTCCTGGACAGAGCATAGGATTTGAGTGCATAAAAACTGCCGCTTCCCAAAGAAAGAGAACTTGGGACATTGTCCCTTTAGTGATGTGGGCTTTTCTGCCCAACACTAAAATTGGAAAAATTTCTGACCTTCAGTGGAGTCTTGGGAATAATTATTCACCTATCCAGTTACGCTGCATTTTTGCAAATAAGTTGTAGAACAGAGTATTAAATCACAACTGGATCAGCTATTTTGAAGTGTATTTATGTGACCTGAAGGAACTTTCTCAGAAATTTGTTTTTTCCCATTACTTAAGTTCATGTTTAATCACGTAAGTAGACCTACAAACATTTTCACTGTCAAATATTCCAACACTTTTGAAAGGGGAAAATGCTCCTTAAAATCTCCATTTCCCCAGCCCCACTTTTCCTTTCCTAGAGGTAACTCGTACTACTAGCATCATGTGCATCCTTCCAACCTATTTCACTGTATCTCTAAGTATGTAGCTTTTATGTTTTACTGGAGAAGTTTTCTAAGCCCTTTACTTTTAGTATCTGTTATAATGCTTCTTATTTAACCATATGTTCTCATCTCTATCCCAGATTTGCTAAATTCTTCCATGTGTTACACTAGATATGAATTTATTCACCCCCGTTACAGCTTAAAAATACACTCTAGAGAATTAAAACAAGTGACCAAAGCTGAAGAGTTCACTGCTGTAGCAGAATTGTGTTTTAAAAGGCAAGCAGCGACACCTTAGTTATATGTTTCCTGTTTTGGACGGATAAAACTATATAAGGCAAAGCCTTTCCCTGGGATGAGAACCGTGCCTCTATTTCTGCATGAGGACTCACTATCGCTTTCCTCTAGTGCCAGTGGCTCGCAGTCAGCAGCCTGGGGGATTTTCATTTGCTGAGTGTGGTGCTGTTTTTCCTCTGTTCCCTTCCTCCACCTGTGCGGGAGGATGATGAAATTTGTTCCTTAGGAATTCTCTTCGATTGCTGGCAGCACAGTATCCCCCCAATGGGTTCCTAAGCAAAGGCCTTAGGAAATGCTCATTGTGTTCTGCAGATGGGCACTCTCAGAATGGCTGTTGCCTGACGCCACCATATACTTCATCCACATGCCCTCCTGCCAAGTCCTTCTTGGTGGACCGAGGAAAGAGAATGAACAGCGTCACGTTTCTTTGCGTGTGATCACCATTTGATCACTTGGTAGCTGGCGAGGAAAACAGGAATTCATCTTTGGGTTCAAGGACTCTACAGAGTCACTACCAGTTAGGAAAACTGTGGCCTGTGCTGGATTTCAGGAGAGATTTATGTGCTACCTTGTAATTGCCCTATCACAGGTGGTTGCCGCTTTTTTAAAAAAAATTAATTAATTAATTAATTAATATTTATTTTGGGCTGTGTTGGGTCTTCGTTTCTGTGCGAGGGCTTTCTCTAGTTGCGGAGAGCGGGGGCCACTCTTCCTCGCGGTGCGCGGGGCCTCTCACTGTCGCGGCCTCTCTTGTTGCGGAGCACAAGCTCCAGACGCGCAGGCTCAGTAGTCGTGGCTCACGGGCCCAGCTGCTCCGCGGCACGTGGGATCCTCCCAGACCAGGGCTACGAACCCGTGTCTCCTGCATTGGCAGGCAGACTCTCAACCACTGCGCCACCAGGGAAGCCCTAGTTGCCGCTTTTGGAATTCATAGACTGATGCCCTGAAGAGTAAAAGCCAAGCACCTGAGGAAGGAGCCTAAGTCAAATCTGGCCGTGTCATTCTTTGCCTTTAAAACCTTCACTGCTTCCCTATTGTCATAGAATTAAATGAAAGTCTTCTTAAAGCAGAGCTCACAAACCAGCAGCCTAAGGCTGAATTTGTCTTGCAGATATATTTTCTCTGGCCCCACAGTGTTTTAGAAAAATTAGAATTAGTTCCCAAGAGACTAAAGCCAATGGATTTACCATAAAAATTTGGATTTCTGGCCATATTGGGCAGCATTTCTGTACAAGTCAGATGATGACGCGTGAGCTGTGGCTACACTTTTTGGATGGGGCATGAGCTCTCCACTTTGCAGAAACAGCCGGCCCTCCGCCCTTTATTGGACTCCTCTGGGGCTTCTGGAACTACAAGCCTGCTCTCTGCCCCACAGCTCCTCTGCTGCTGCAGGATGGAAAGCAGGAAGGAACTCTAACCTTTCTGTTATAGGTGCAAACCTGTAAGCGTCAAGGTGTTAATAACCTATGTGGCAGCCCTTTGGTGATGAGGATCAAGAGCCAGCTGATAAATACGCCCTATTTTTATGTCTTGGGGGAATAATTGCAAGCTGTGTTCCATGTAGTAATTCTCCATAGCTCCTGGAGAGTCCCCAGTGGAACAGGGCTGCAGTTTTCCACCGCAGTAACCAGATCACCTTCACCCTTGGATTGGTTTTCTCTCCTCGTTTTCACTCTTTCCAGTCCCTCACTCTCATTCTTTGGGAAGACCTCCTTAAGATGAACTGCTTGTACTTATGCCCCTGTCGCAGGCTCTGCTTGGTGGGCACCGAGGCTAAGACCTCCTCCATTCCCAATGTTCTTAACCAGCCCGCTTGACTCGTTCAGTTTACCTTCCTGGTTCTGCAGGCCTTTGCAGTTGTGACCCTGTCCTAGAGACTCTCCTTTAGCGACTCACTCCAGGTATTCTACGCCATGACCACCCAGAGCAAGTCCTCAGGCACTCCAATGCAACATCAAAGCCCTTTGCTAGTGCTGTTTCCTTTGCTTAAAACCCCACTCCTGCAGCCCTATGCCGATTCCCTGCTCCCCTCCTTCCATCAGCAAATTCCTACTCAGCCTTCAAGGCCAGCTTCAGTTTAGATTCCTCTGTGGACCCTTACCTAACTCCTCCACACTCGAGCATCTTTAAAGGCTGAGGAGAAAGAGCTAGGAGAGAGGGAGAGATTGCAGATAGAGGAAGAAGACACTGATGGAGCCCACTCTTGTTGGAGATGATGGGAAGGGCATCAGGGGTGCAGATGCAGGTGCTCACCTCTAAAAGGTGAAGGATTCTTCATTCTCTGAGATAGGAGTAATGATAGCCAAAAAACTATCTACTATGTGCCTGGCACGTTCTGAGTGTTTTCAAAGTATTTAACAAGTATAAGCCTTTCTTCCTCACAAGGACTCTTGTATCCTGTGAGGTATGTATTATTATTATCCCCATTTTACAGATTAGAAAATTGAGGCACAGAAAAGTTAAGTAACTACCCAAGGTCACACAGCTGGTACATAGTCAGATTGCTAGGTAGTCTGGTTTCAAAGTTCATGCTCGTTACCACTATGTCTTATGGTTTCTTAAGGGAAGCTAATGTAGAAAATACATACTTAGGGAAAAGAAAGCTGAGATGGGTGATGTTAGTTGACCTAAATTTTCTCAATGGAGCAGGAGACAAAGCCAGCCAGTGTGATTGTAGGAGGTGGTGACCCTGTTTGAATTTGATTAGAAAGTGAGAAAAAGAAGGAAGAGTAAATTGGTCTTGGTCTTGTTTTTCAAAAGCTCCTAAAATATGAGTAACACTGTGCCTGCCTCTTAGAACACTGTCAAGTTCTTGGCAACTAAACTTCCACTTTTGCCAAATGGCACCATTCCTCTGTTGTTGGTTTTCCTTGTGGCACTTCCAGAAACCACAGTGCTTGAGGCTCTGACATATTTTGGAAATGATACAGGAATGGACCTCAGACTGTCCAGAACATGGGGGAACATGCTTCTGGAAAAAGTACCTTTGCTTTCCCCAGCATTGCTGTAAACACCTAAGAAGGATTTGGGGGTGTTTTGTAGTCTGTCATAGTCTGGGTGGTTTCCAGAACAGAGGGGCACCAGTCTCCATGAGAATGGAAAAGATGTCTCCTGCTTAGCAAATTCTCATGCCCAGAAGGGTGGTTTATCCACAGCCATGCATCTCCCTGTGGAATGTGGGGGGACCTGGGAAGTTTTGCTTCTATTTGTGTTATTGCCTGCTTTACACAACCATCTTCAAAGTTTTCACATCCTTGCCATTAAATAAACGTTACATGCTTGATGTCTGTGGGAATCTTTCCATTATCTCATAACCATCCTGTGAAGACATGCACAACTGACTCACCACAACACAGGCAGGAATATAGCTGCATGGAGTGATGGAAGGATGATATGCCTGATTCAGGGACGTAACACTCAACTTAACTACATTTAACAAATTTAGTCAGGAGCCTAAATCGAAGTAAACAAAGCAAACAACCAAAAGTGTGGATGCATATATGGGTAAAGTAATGGGAAAAATAATGTGGGAAAGGGAAATTGCATTTTCCCATTGAGGCTGGTTTTTCCATATTTAGTTTTGTGAAAATCTTGTTTGCATCATCATCTTTGCTTTACGGAGCAAGGCTAAAAGCCCTTTAGTTGTGACAATTATTTTTCACTCATGGGATGGTAACAAAAGATAGAACAAGAATGAAGAATAAAAGGTAACATTCTGAAAACAATCACGCTGTTTTCACCTCAGGGCTTCTTGAGGTGAGGCTGGAGTTCTCAAGCTTCAGTGTGCACTAGAATCCCTGAGGTGCTGGTTCTTTAGCCCCGCCTTCAGCGGTCTGGATTAAGTAAACCTGGGCTTGGACCCAGAAATCTGCATTTTGAACAAGTACCTATGGTGAACCTGATTGGGGGGCAGTGCCCACAGTGGTTTAGAGGGAATGTTTTTGTTTTAAAAGATAAGAAAATGAAAAGAAAGTATTGTTTTCAAGCTTCAATTAATTTATTGCTGGGATTATTATTAAAATGAGTAACCTAGCAAAATCTCGATACTTGGTTGAGTTTGCCTAAACTGTCAATGTTTGTTATATGTACTATTTCAAATGCATAGTATTCCTTTATCATCCTTTTGTTGGCTGCAGAATCTGTAGTGCTAGCTCCGTTTTATTTGTAATATGTGTCTTTTCTCTTTTTAATCTTTGTCAGCCTTGCTAGAGATTCGTTGGTTTCATTGATCTTTTCAGAGAATTACTTCTGCGTTTGATTGATTTTTCTCTATTGTTCTTCTGTTTTCAATTTCACTGTTCTTCTCTTCTCTTTAGTATTTCCTTCCCTAGGCTTGCTTTGAGTTTATTTTGCTCTTCTTTTTCTAGACTGTTGAGGCAAGTGCTTGGATTATCAATTGGAGAGTTTTCTTTGTATCTAATTATGCATTTAACACTGTAAATTTCACTCTCAGCACAGCTTTAGTGCTAATGTGTTGTGTTTTCACTTTGTTCAGTTTAATATATTTTTTAAAAATTCCCTTGAGACTTCCTCTTTGACGTGGATGATTTAAGAGTGACCAGCGTGTTGCTTAACTTCCAAGCGTTTTTCCAAATTTAACTTAACTTCCAAATTTTCCTATTTTTGATTTCTAGTTTGATTCCCCTGTGGTCAAAGAATGATGCCTGATTTTTTTTTTTTTTTTTTTTTTTTTTTTTTTTGGCTGCGCTGCATGGCTTGGGGGATCTTTAGTTCCCTGACCAGGGATCAAAACCACACCCTTGGCAGTGAAAGCACGGACTGCTAACCGCTGGACTGTCAGGGAATTCCCTGCCTGATTTCAATTTTTAAAAATTTGTCGGGGTTTGTTTTATGGCCCAGAATATGGTCTATTTTGGAATATATTCTTTGGGAGCTTGAAAAAAATATGTATTCTGCTGCTGCATGGAATATTCTATGAATGAGTAGATCATGTTGATTGATAAGTTTTTGAGTTCTATATCCTTGCTGATTTTCTATCTAGTTGTCCTGGTAATTGTTGAGAAAGGAGAGTTGAAGTCTTCAACTGTAATTGTGAATTTGTCTATTTCTCCTTTCAGTTTCATCATTTTTGCATCACATATTTTGAACTTTATAATTTGGTGTATCTAAATTTAGGACTGCTATATCTGCTTGGTGGATTGACCCCTTTATTATTATATAATGGTGGATTGACCCCTTTATTATTATATAATGTCTCTAGTAATTTTCTTTGCTCTGAAGACTTGTTTATCTGATATTCATATAACCACTACTGCTTTTTAAATGAATGTTTTCATGGTATACCTTTTTCCATCCCTTTACTTTCAACATGCTTATATTGCTATGTTTAAAATGAGTTTCTTAACACAACGTAAAACAACAATAGCCCAATAAAAAAAGAAAAAGTAAAAAAATGAAAATAAAGTGAGTTTCTCATAGACATCATATAGTTATGTCATGATTTTTAATCCACTCTGCCAACCTGTGTCTTTTAATTATTGTATTTAAACCATTTCCATGTAATTATTGATATGTTAGGACTTAAAACTGCCATTTTATTTTATTTTTTGTTTTCTGTTCTCTCTGCTTTTTGTTTCTGTTTTCTTTTTCCTACCCTCCTGGGGGTTACTTGAACATTGTTTAGACTTCATTTTGATTTATCTATAGTGTTTTGGTGGTATCTGTTTTTATAACATTTTAAATGGTTGCTCTAGGTATTACATTATGTATACCTAACGTCACCGTTTACTAGTGTTGTCCTTTTACTATTTCAAATGAAGTGTAGAAACCTTACCCCTGTTACTTTCCTTTACCCTTGCCTCCTTATAATTGTCTTAACTATTTCCTCCACATATATTTAGAACCATGTCAGACAGTGTAATAATTTTTGCTTCAACTCTCAAACATAATTTAGAAAACTGAAGAGCAGAAGGAAAGTCTATTGTATTTACCCATATTTTTGGTCCTTGTATTTCCAAGGTTCCTACTATTATCATTTCCTTTTTGTTTCGAGAACTTTCTTTAGCTATTCTTTTAGGGTAGGTATGCTGGTGACAGATTCTCATAGTTTTCATTCATCTGGGAATGTACTGTTTTTCTCTTCCTTCCTAAAGGTTATTTTTGCTAGATATAGGATTCCGAGTTGACAGTTCTTTCTTTCAGCACTTGAAAAATGTTGTGCCGCTTCCTTCTGGCCTCTGTGCTTTCGAATGAGCAATACACTTTCATTCAAATAGTTTGTTCCTATGGATGGCATGTCATTTCTCTCTTACTGCTTTTAAGAGATTTTCTTTGTCTTTCATTTTCAGAGGTTTGACTATAATGTGTTTTGGTATAGATATCTTTGGATTTCCTTATTTGGGATTTTCTCCCAAACTGAATCTGTAGGTTTATGTTTTCTGCCAATTTGGGAAGTTTTCACCATTATTTCTTTGAGTCCTTTCTCAGCCCCTTCCTCTTTCTCCTCCCTTTTTAGAATTCTGATGACACAAATGTTCAATCTGTTGTTATCATCCCGCGAGGCCCTGAGGCTATGTTCATTTCTTAAAAGTATATATTTCTTTCTGGTTGTTCAGATTGGGTAATTTCTATCGTTCTATCTTCTATTTCACTGATTCTTTCCTCTGTCCCTTTCATTCTGCTCTTGAGCCCATTCACTGAGTTTTTTATTTTGGTTATTGTATTTTTCATTTATAAAATTTCCATTTCACTCTTCTTTATATCTTCTATTTCTTTGTTGAGGCTTTCAATTTTTTTCATTTGCTTCAAGTGTGTTAATTATTGCTCATTGAACATTTTTGTGATAGATAATTTAAAATGTTTGTCAGATAATTCTGTCATCTCCATGTTGGCATCTATTAATTGTCTTTTTTTATTCCATTTGAGATCTTCCTGTTTCTTAGTATGACAGATGACTTTCTATCAAAATTTGGACATTTGGGTAGTATTTTGTTATGAGACCTTGGATCTTAGTTAAACCTTCTGTATCAGCTGGATTCCTGAAGCCCTGCTCCAGCAGGGAAACGGCGGCAGAACACTGTGGCAGCCAAGTGAGGCTGGAAGTTCAGGTTTCCCACTTGGCATCTATTGACGTTCAAGAGGAGGCTCTTTATTACTGCCTTTCAGGGGTGGGAATTCTGGCTCCCCATTTGGCCTCCACTGACACCTGCCTGGCTGGAAGGGGTTGGAGTGCCTTGTTATTGCTCTCCAGATAGCCTCAACTGACACCCTGAGGGGAGAGTGGCCTCATCGCTGCTGGGCAGTGGTGAGGATCCTGACCCATCAGTAGACCTCCTCTGATCCATGCCACTGGGGGTGTCAGGGGGCACTAAGTGGAGGTGGAAGTCCAGGCTTCCATGTGATCTCCAATGGCACTGCTAGAGTGGGAGCTCATTACTGGCTGATGGGAATGCAAGTCCAGGTTCTCTACTTGGCCTTCTCAGATGCAACCCTGGCAGGGGTGTTGGGGTGCCTGGTGAGGGTGGAAGTCTAGCTCCCCACTCAGCCTTTGCTGGCATGGGTGGGGTTGGGAACCACAGGTTTTTCTGTGGTATTTGCCTAGAGTATAGCTGTTTTTGTCTAAACGTTTACTATCTTGCTTGGCTCCCCCTCTCCTAGTCCTTTGGCTAGAGACAGCAGGCTTTTGTCAGAGCTTTTTAAAAATCTGCACTTATTTGCTGAGTAGCTGGCTTCCTTAGCTATTGTACAAGTCTGGGATATATGAGGCAAACAGAAAATCCAGGGTACTCACGACCATATCATTCCTTGCATCTTGAGGTCCCTAGCCATTCTGCCTTCCTTTCTCCACCTTTCTGATTATTCCTATGATTGTCTTACATATAACATTTTACTTAACAGGAGGACTAGAGAAAAGTACATCCTCCCCACCTTCCCAGAAGCAGAAGCCCAGTGCTTTAAAAATACATCTCCACAAAACTAATGTGAGCTGTGAGCTATAGCTACTATTTCTACTTAATATTTTATTATAGGGATTCTCTTTCGGCTATAAGCCCCTGAAAAGCACCACTTTTTTAAAAATAAATTTATTTATTTTATTTTTATTTATTTTTGGCTGCCTTGGGTCTTTGTTGCTGTGCGCGGGCTTTCTCTAGTTGCGATGAGCGGGGGCTACTCTTCACTGCAGTGTGCGGGCTTCTCATTGCGGTGGCTTCTCTTGTTTCGGAGTACGGGCTCTAGGTGCAGGCTTCAGTAGTTGTGGTGCACAGGCTTAGTTGCTCCGCAGCATGTGGGATCTTCACGGACCAGGGCTCGAACTCGTGTCCCGTGCGTTGGCAGGCGGATTCTTAACCCCTGCACCACCAGGGAAGCCCCACCACTTTTAATTGTTGTATAACATAGCGTTGCTTCAATGGCCTTTTTGTGACATTTAGTCTGTTTTCAGTTTTTCACTAGTGTAGATAACATTACGTAAACATATTTGCCTGATAACTGTCCAATAATCTGATTATTTTCTTAGTATATATTTTTAGAAGGGGAGTTGCTAGATCAGAAGGAGAAAAAAATTAAAAGGCCCTTGATATATATTTGTTTCCAGAACAGTTGTACTGATTTTGACTCCTAGAAGCAGACCATGAGAACGCCAGACTTACTATACTCTAACGTTGAATATTATCAGTTAGGAAAATTTGCTGATTTAAAAGGAAAAAAGAGTATTTTAAAATTTTACACAGGATTTCTTTGATTAATAGTGAGGTTGAACTTCATTACAATACTAGTTCAATAACTTCACCAACAACATGGAAGCTTAAAAAATAAATCATCATGTTCCAATTTAAAGCATGATAATATTATTATGGTATGATATGTATCATAATATCATGATAATATATCATAATATTATAATATTACATGAATCTCCATATGTGATAAAATTGCAGAGAATTATATACCCAGATAGAAACACATACAAAGGAGCACATATAAAGCAGGTGAAATCTGAATAAGGTCTGTGGATTGTACCCATGTTAATTTCTTGATTTTGATAGTGTACTGTAGTTATATAAATTGTTACTAGTAGGGGAAACTGGCTGATGGCACCTCTCTGAACTATTTTGTAAACATGGATAATCGGTATCTTCTGTTTTATTTTCATAAACATAATTCTTTTGGGGTGTCTGAACCAGTCTGGCTCTTACACTAGTTTCTTTCAAAGTTTCTCTGTTTAGATCAGGGACAAGAGAAGCCTCTATTCTCTTGTCACACCTGAAATCTGATATGGGGACTTGTCTCTGGTCACGGGGAGGCCTTGCTCCTACTGGGCATATCAGATGTATGGCCAGGACGTTGCTTCCTGCCTTGTTCCTGATTCATACCTGAACCTGGAGTTGCTACTTTCCACTTCACTGTTCTGCTGGGTAGGACATTGTGTCTCCACCCATTTAACCCCAACTGAAAATGGAGTCTGTTCTGTCCTTTGTTTTTCCGAGAAGGAGCTCTTATAATTGTTCACAGATCCTATGACACTGGGGACTTATGAAGAATACTGACCGGGTGGTCTCGGATCAAAAGTAAGAATAGGCACATCAAATGATTGAGTTTTAGAATAGTAAATAATTCTCCAAAGACTATAATAATAGTAAAAACGTTTCAACTAAAAAGAGATCACTGTGTAAGAATACTCTTAGGCTGTCAGGATCTTTCCTGTCAGGCAGGACCAGGGTCAGGACTGAAAAGACTGTTTTTGAATTATATCTGTTCCCATCATAATAAAACTCCAAATACAACTTCCACAGTTATGATTTGGGTCATATAAAACATATTCACTTAGACATTAAAGTTAATGTGTTTTGTAGTTATATTCCCAAAGGACAGAATTGACAAAATATTTTATCCAAAAGAGGTGAGGCTTTGAAAATAGGCTTGTGTGTCCAGATCAGAGAGGGTTATTGTTTCACTCGACCTTGAATTAGTAGGAGGGAGTTTGAAGTGCCACATCCAGTTTGTGACATCACACTTTAATGTGGCAAGAATATATTAGCAGTTTCTCAAGTGTGGGTCTTAGGCCACCTGCATCAGGAAGGGAGACCTAAACATTCTGATTCAGGTCCCATCCTAGATATTCTGACTACAACAGAACATGGGGGTGGGGTGTGGCTGGCAGGCTTCCTCTCATCCTTACAAGCATTCCAGGTGATTCTTAGGCCCCTGAAGTTTGACGCCAGAACAGAGCTCCTAGGGTTTTTTCTTTTGTTTTGTTTTGTTTTTAATTAATTAATTAATTTATTTATTTGTGGCTGTGTTGGGTCTTCGTTTCTGTGCGAGGGCTTTCTCTAGTTGCGGCAAGCGGGGACCACTCCTCATCGCGGTGCGCGGGCCTCTCACTATCGCGGCCTCTCTTGTTGCGGAGCACAGGCTCCAGACGCGCAGGCTCAGTAATTGTGGCTCACGGGCCCAGTTGCTCCGCGGCATGTGGGATCTTCCCAGACCAGGGCTCGAACCCGTGTCCTCTGCATTGTCAGCTCCTAGGGTTTTGAGAGACCCTAGGAGCCATGTCATCTGGCTTTCAAAGGGAACTGTAGCTATTTGGTTTGGAGAAGAGCAGGCTTGGAGAGGGATTGATAACTGCCTTCATTTTTTAAGAACTGTCACAGAGACTTATTCTCACTACTCCTAAGATCAGTAAATGTGAGTTATATGGAGGCAAATTTCATCCCAATGAACAAAGAAAAATTTTCAGTCAAAGGCTACAGAATCATGTGGTATGGAACAAGGGTCTACATCTCTAAAACATTTTCCAAGAATCTGTGATCCTATGTCATTTAATTGGTTCTTCTGCCTTTGGAAGAATGTGTGTTCCAAAAATCTACAGAATTCACATCTTCTCTTGTTAACCCTTGGTTACCAGTGTGTTAACTGCTCTCTCTTTTCAGGTGCTTTTTAAAGATGAGACCTAAATCCCTCTTGATATGTTGAGCCTCCTTCGGACCCCAAACCTCTATCTAAAGCTGAATTTGAAAAGTTTCCAGGCATCACAGTGTCATGGATGCTTTCTGCTTTCCTTCTGCTTCTTAAATGACAGCCCTACTCAGCAGAAAAGCACCACTGACAATGAAACCTCACTCTTCTTCTCCATTTTATAATCACCCACACCTTTAACCCCTCAGTTTGCTTTTGAAAAATATCTGTAGTTATTTCTGTCTACTCTTTCACTTTTCTGAGATGATTTTGATGTGTTGTTTTGAGTAAATGTCTGAACTCCGGGGCCCAGGATTACCCTTGGACTGCTTGACTGGCCTCTGTGAACTTAGTGCACCTCTTACCCATTCCACCTGTGTCTTTGAAGATTACCAGCTTGTTCAGCGTCAGGATGGTGTATATGCACTCACACACTCTGTGTGTGTGTGTGTGTGTGTAGTGTAATAGAGAACTGATTGACAGCAATGGTCTCCAAGATCCTCCTCTTTCCAAGTGTCCTAGAAGATGGGGCAAAAAGTATGGTGAGAGAGGGATGTTGCACTTTCCAAGTTAATACTGTTAATATTCATCAGAGGGGCAGATTATGGGAGAGGACAGAGCCCATACTTAGCCAGCATTTTCAAAAAGGAATAGACATTTTCAAGTGAAGAAAGTGTGCATGTTCCCTGATAGGAGAATCTTTTTCCTGGCAGGTGACATTTTGTAGCTTCCTGTAGGAATGCCTAAATGTCTCTGCTATTAACTGTTTTTACTGCCAACAATTCTGGCACCAAATGTGTAGGTTTTCCACACCAAGCAATTCTCCAATTCTCTGTGGACTCCAGTAGGGCTGTCCTACAATTTAATTCAATTTGACAATAACTACCCAGAGTTAGAGAACCCTGAGGTTAAGGACTCAGTCCCATAACACTGCCCCTCACTTCAGAAGCCAATTGCACGTAGTGGGCCCCCAGGTAACCCACACTTCTGTCTGACTTGGCTACAAATTGGAGGTTCCCCTGAGCCCCTCCTCAGGCTCGATAATTTGCCTGAGGAGGGGCTCAAGTGTGGGTCTTAGAACCCACACTTAGTCCTGAGCTTAACAGCTCAGAGGACTAAGGAAAACATTTTGCTTACTATTATTGGTTTATTATAAAGGATATTATGAAGGATACAAATGAACAGCCAGATGAAGAAGTATATAGGGTGAGATTGAAAGGGCGCAGGAGCTTCTGTCCTCATGGAATTTGGGATAAGCCCCTTCTTGGCACATGAATGCATTCACCAACCCAGAAGCTCTCTAAACGCTGTTGATTAGGGTTTCTATGGAGGTTCTATTATGTAGGTATGACTGATTAAATCATTGGCCATTGGTGATTAACTCAATTTCCAGTCCCTCTCTTTGCCTTGGAGGTCAGGGGTGGGGCTGAAAGTTCCAACCTTCTAATCACACTATTGGTTACTCTGGTTACCAGCCCCATCATGAAAGTATCTAGCAGTCCGCTGAGTGTCACCTCATTAGCATAAACTCAGGTGGGGTCGAAAGGGGCTTATCATGAATAGCAAAAGACACTCCTCTCACCCCTACGACTTAGGAAATTAGAAGGGTTTTAAGAACTCTGTGCCAGTAATCAGGGATGAAGTCCAAATATATACATATCTCTTATTATGTCACAATATCACAATCCTATTTATTCTTGATCATTTAAATTTTCCCTTTCTTAAAAGTAGGGTAAATAATAGCAATGATAACTTACTACAGGGGAAGGTGATTGACTAATGAAGCTAAACTTATTTGATGTTCTTGATTACTTTGGAAGAGAAAGCCTTATTAGCGTTAAAACTATTAATTATCCGTTTTCTAATGATTTTTTTTTCTAGATGATTATAAGTAAATTCTGGGACTTGAATCTCCTTTCCCTCATTTTACAAATTAAATACTACATCTATGTCTCCTGTATAGAGCTGCCAATTTTGGAGTCCTTGCTGAGGTGGGGGTCACTCACTACAGGTCGCCTGGTCATTACATCTAACACCGTAAGCGCTTTCCATCCAGCAAGTGTGTTCCCGGTTCACGTTGTCTCCCTGGATCTTCTAGAACCTAGTGAAGCAGGCTGAAGATTAGTGGGGCTCTGGGGTTTGCTGCTTAGTGATTCTGCTGTTCAGTGAGCAGGAAATCCTGGTCCCGATTTAGCTTGCCTGTGCTTCTGTGGCCTTCCCCCCTCTGCACCTGCTGCGGAGGGGGAGGCTGTCTGCTGTGCACCATTGTCTCCCCCACCCCAGCCCCTCTTATCGGCAGTAACTGAGTTTGCGCCACAGAGCGGTCCTCTCCTCGGAACGGTAGCATCGTGAGGTTCTAGGAGACTATCTTGAAAAGGGTCTCAGTGATGGGTTCTTTCTTCTTCTCCTTCTGTGTTTTGTTCATTTTCTGTAGGGTGAAGAAAGTGAAAATGAAAAGTAATAAAAATCTCATTGATTTGATCATTTTTCAGTTATAATCAAAGAGTGTGTGGCACATGGTAGATGGCCAATAAATATCTGCTGAATAAATGAATGAATGACAACCCTTGACATCCATACTGGAAGGCGGTGTGCGTAGTTGTAAAAAGTCTGAGCCAGACTACGGGGGTCTGAGTGTCAGAGATTCTGACATTAGTAGCTGGGAGGACTTAGGCAAAATACTTAATTTCTCTATCTCAGTTTTCTTATCTGTAACATAGGAATAAAATAGTCTTCACTTTGTAAAGCTGTTGCGAGGATTAAATGAGTTAATAAATATAAAGGGCAAAGAATAGTGTTACTGTGAATTTCCATATATAATCTCATTTTATCTCAACAGCCACTTGACAGTGTAACAGGAGACAGATCTATTTCTGAATCTTACAAGGAATCTCAAGTTCAAAGGACTGGTAAGTAGTAGAGAGGTGTCTAAAATTCACTTCTGATTCCAAAGTCTAGTTTTCTAGATTAGAGTTATTTGTTTAGTTTTGAAGATGATTAAAAGACAAAAAAAAAAAAGCGAATAGCTTTGATTTCAGCAAAGGTTACACATCTTACATAAGGACAAACTCACTTTCTGTAGTTGAATGAGATGAGAAGAGGTTGTATGAAGTACCAAGGATGAGAACAGCCGCTGCTCTTATCAAAACCCCTCAGTGCCTCCAGGGAAGAGGGAAAGAAGCAGTTTAGAAGAACCCAGGAAAAGAATTAATCAATTCAATTTAAAACTACATAATGCCTTCTTTATTCTTTAGTGTTAGCACTGAGCGTTTGCTGAAAAATGGCTTTGCTCTAAAATGGCCTAATTTTTCCTTTTAATTTGCATTTCCTTCCTGCCCAGATGCTACTGGCAGCGGCCCAGAAGCAGTTCCACTAAAACAACTGTGCTCCAGCACCTCGATGTGGATCTCGGAACTGTCCTTTTACATTTGGTTCTTTGCATAATTTGTCAAACTTTGCAAGTTGCACAGCAAAACTCTGCCAACAAAGAACAGGAAGTTTGGGCTGCCCTTCTGGGTTTACTGTTATCTTATTGGTTTTTCAGCAACTGGAATCAAGCCCTGATGAAAATATTTAACACATTAACAGTTTGGAATTGTGCTCAAGGCTGTGGGCAGTGAATATTAAAAAACTGAGCAACAAGGGGACTTGGGCACATTATTTATACATTTGGTGAGCTCATTCACTCGCCCAGGGAAATCAGGCACACGGCCGCCAGCCCAAGGTTAATTTTATTTTCTTCTCAGCCAGGAACAGGGTATACTATTACACAGAGAGAAATGAGGACTCTTTAATTGGCAAAGAGGAACTTCTGCTGCATAAGGAGATATTCCAATTGCTGGAGGTCAATAGAGTACTTTAGGATTTTAAAATCCTGCTGTGTTCACAGTTTAATATGAAATCCTCCAAAAATTGCTTGGATTCAGTAACCCTGCATTAACTGTTTAGAAACAGAAGAGGGCATCTCATCATGCCTTTTGTCAGATTTATTTATTTTTTTTAAGAATGAAAAGGAAACTGGTCTTTGAATGAAAATGAACAGTGTTTCCTTTTTGGGATGAATGAATGAAAATATTATGTTAACGTTTTCAAAAGCTGGAATGTGACTAAAACTGCCGTATTTGCCTTCTAGCTGAAGACTAGTCATAATAAGCTTTTTATATTATAAAGTAGCTGTCAAATACAACGCATTTAGACTTTAAGCAAAGTATCACATGAATACCCTTCTCCCACACTGGCTAGGTAGCCCTCATTAGGTCACCCTCCTCTGTCCCCTTAATTTCTCATGTTCAGATTCCAGTTTTTCCCAAAACTTTCTAAGGGTCAGTGAGTCTTCTAAAATTGTACGCAAAATGCGTGTTTGTGTATTTTTTTTCTGGGGGAGATTTGTAGTTTTAAACATACTGTCTACTTTCTTTCACAGATTATGCCCCTAGGGAGTTTCCATGTTTAATTCTACTTTATACTAACTGGTTCTTTACTCTACGCTCTGTGTGTATTTAAAGGCTCAGTTTATGATATCTTGGACAAAGCCTGTTATAAGAAACACCACTGAACTGAAAAGCTCAGGATTTTCCTGATAATTTAAACCATACCATTATGGAATACAGCAACAAGCCTTTTGAAGGTCTTTGGTATTCTTCGTATTAAGTCCTAGTCAGAGCCGAAAGGGAACTTTTCTTTCTTTTTTTTTTTTTTCATGCATACATGTTCAATTTATTTTCAACAAATGTGCCAAGGTACTTTAATAGAGAAATAAAAGTGATTTCAAAGATGGTACTGCAACAATTGGATATCTATATATAAAGAAACAAACTTTAACCACTTCTGTATATCATTTATAAATATTATTTGAAAATAGTAATGTCTTTTGGAAAAATTGAAAGTTATTTTTAGCAGCACACTTGCCGGGGTACTTCAATATGAAAGAAAATGACTTCAGATCATCTATTTATAATTTTTTTAAAAAAATCAGAGGTATGTGTAGAATCTAAGGCATTCACTAAAAGGCTACTTTTGGAAAGTATAAATTATCAAGCTAACAGAACCACAAAATAATGAAATGTAATGTAAAACAAGGCAAAAAGTGAGAATATAAAAACATCTCAGAAAAGAAAATAATTAGAAAACACATGATAAGTTACTTTCAAAGAAAATTGTAAAATTAATTTCCTTAAAAGGGAACTTTTCTATCTAATCTGGTCACTTCACTCACTGGTGCCAGAGAGGAACCATGTTCTGTGCAGGGTTACACAGGCAGTGCGTGTTGTGTAAGCGTTCAGGATTACAGCCCATTCTTTGACCTTTTAGTTCACTGTTCTTTTCCCTCAGTCTTGCTTGGTCCAAAGCTTGCATTGATCCAAAAATATATGGGGCCCTTAAATTGCTCTGCTCATGCATATATATTGTTTGTCTGTGTTTTATAGTGTTGTGGGTAGTTTGATTCTCTAGGTGAACACTTTGCAGGAGAATATATTTTGCCTCTTTTCCAGGAGTCCAAATTGTTTCACCTGGCAGTGCTTAATTCAGTTTTATGCAATAATTAATTTAGTGAAGGCAAAGTGAGTTTGAAAGCAGGGAGGAGCTGTTGGACAGATGGGGCAGGAAAAGTTAGCTCCAGATTTGACCCCTGGACTTTTAAAATACTTATTGTATGGTCAGAACCTGGTATTCATTGCTTTATTAACGTCTTCGTCAGTGGCCCCATTTGAAACTTGAAACTGGCCCTTTGTAGCGTCCTCTCTATTTCTATGAGAGCATCTAGAACATCCAAATTGGTCATTTTCTGAGAACCATTAAACTTGCAGGAAAAGAAAATTCCTTGTCATGTGAGACGTATCATTCCTGAAGCTGACCCTCTATCCCTGAACTCCAGGATTGGGGTAAAGATGAGGAATGTTTGTAGCACACATTACTTGGTAATTTAAAAAAATCTTTTATATTTTGATGTAGCTATTTTGATTTGGTTGATCAAATCCACCAACATAATGTCTAGTTTTGCCCTGGGAGTCTCCAGTGGACATCATAAATTACTCTGAAGTTGAAAGAAGAGCCTTAACCAGAATGGCCTAGGATGGGTCCTTCCTGGGACTACAGATTTCATCTTCTAGTTAGGGCTGAAGTGCAGGGATCTCACTGTCTTGCTGGGCAATGTTTCAGCGAATAGGTTGCTTCCAGGACAGATAATTAAGACTCACTCTGTGTTATTCAGTGGTATTCATGCCCTTATATTTTCCCCTTACTGCATTAATGGAATGCATATATTGGAATCTAACAGCTGCCTTTGGTCTATTTTTGTTAAATTATAAATGATGCTTTGTGTATTCCTTTGAATTAGGTACATTTTTACTTTCCTTTCCTTTCCTTGCCTCAGATTACCATAAATCTCTAACCATCCAAGCAGAGGTTCTGAGGACAATGGGAAGGAAGTTGAGTTGTAAGCACCTCCTTTCAGAAAGGAAAAATTCAGAGGTAGAGTAGGGAGCTCAAGGGACTTGTACTTAGATGGGACATTAATATTTGTAGAACTTCAACTTTTTGTTGAAGACATAATTGTTATTATTTTTAAACAAGTTACTTAAAAAAAAACCAACTAGGAATATGTAGGCAAAGTGAGTAATTTGGAGATTTGATGTAGATATTTAGACATTTCAGGATCCAAGCTCTACTAGTTGCTTTGAAAGGTTAAAAAAAATTAGAACCTGAATTATCCAGGCAAATTAACTGTCTACATTAGTTCAGTTTATTAGATAATTGCTTTGTTCTCTAACCAATTTTAATTGTGTAGACATAATTTCATAAAAATGTTTATATGTGTCCTGGGGATAGATTAGTTTTACAAAGCATGATTGTTTCCACTGACACTCGACAATGTGGGAGTGCTTATAGGGGTGGTTGCTTTTCTATAAGAATAATAGCAAAGATGTATATAGCATTTACCACTTACCAGGCACAGTTCTGAGCACTTAATTTCACCCTCAAATGACCTTACAAGGTGGATGCTATTATTATCCCCATTTTACAGGCAGGACAACTGAATCTCAGAGACTTTAAGTAATTTGCCCAAGGTCACAAAATCTATAGTGGCAAAGTCAGGATTTGAACTCAAGTAATCTGGCTCTAGATCTAGGCATGTAACCACTATACTATGCAATCAATTGACTTTTGGACAACTTCTGGACTACCTTCTGGCATAGGCCAACCTGATAAGCAAGAGCCCCACAATCTTGAATTATTTCTATTTCAAGAGATTATTTGGTTTTAATCTAGGAACGAAAAGGGAAGATCACAAATTCAAATGCCTTATAGGGGTTAGACAAAGGGCATTAAGTGAAGAGAACTGGGTGAAGGATAATCAAATAGCCCTCTTAGTTTCTATTTTGTCTTCCCATTTAAAAAAAAAAAATTATTTATTTATTTATTTTTGGCTGTGTTGGGTCTTCGTTTCTGTGCGAGGGCTTTCTCCAGCTGTGGCGAGCAGGGGCCACTCTTCATCGCGGTGCGCGGGCCTCTCACTGTCGCGGCCTCTCCCGTTGCGGAGCACAGGCTCCAGACGTGCAGGCTCAGTAGTTGTGGCGCACGGGCTTAGTTGCTCTGCGGCATGTGGGATCTTCCCAGACCAGGGCTCAAACCCGTGTCCTTTGCATTGGCAGGCAGATTCTTAACCACTGCGCCACCAGAGAAGCCCTGTCTTCCCATTTTTAATAAAGACATTTTTACAAAAAATATTTCTCTACCATAAAAAGAAAAATAACGCAAGTGAAATAATTGATTGCAGCTGACTTTGGTTCTCGATGTCAGGGAAACTACCGGGACAGGTGGAGGTTGCAACATATTGGAGACTGCTTGCCCTTTTTTTTAAAAAAAAAGCAGGTGCTCATTTTTTTAATGTGAAATATGAGGATTTTTAATTATTAGCTCAATATTTTAAAATGTATTATAAGAGCTAAATAAAACCTCTGTTTCAGCCAGAGGTTACTAGTTTGTAGCCTCTGAAATAAAGACTATCTTGCAGTTACGTTTATGGGCATGTGCAGGTGAAAGAATAGATGGAAAAATAGATCCAGTTACTTTGTACCTTAACAGCCCCAAAGTCAATAATGAATGATTGCATTTATCACCTTTTAACTGGACTATATTATAAATAGGAGTGGTTTTCGATGATTTGTCTTCCTAGTCAGAAAGAAGAGCTATGGAAACTACATAATAACAGGTTTATAGATTTATAAAGCTAAAAAAAAACCTTCATAAATATTTAAAATGAATCAGTATGGTCCCTGGACAATGACAGTAGGTGAGAAGCTTTTGACTGTGTAGACAGAGTAACCTGCAATTGCTGTAGCAATTTGCATCTTGATGGATGGATTATTTTATCTAGATCTTGAACTCTTCCTTTCATCTATAAAATATAGGCTTAGGCAATAATACTCTTTTCTTTTACTATTGAGATATTGAGAAATGTAAACAATAAATATGCTTGAAGGGAAAAAGAAACTAAATTATTGTCAGTTCCCGCTCCGTTCAGTCCCATCCCAACTGTGCAGAGAGAGCATTTCTGGAGACTTCTCTGCCTCTCTCCTTTCACTACTGAGAGTACAGTTGCAATGTGGCAATGGCTCTATTTTTTTTTTAATTAATATTTATTTATTTATTTATGTATGGCTGCGTTGGATCTTCATTGCTGTGCATGGGCTTTCTCTAGTTGTGACGAGCGCGGGCCACTCTTCGTTGTTGTGTGTGGGCTTCTCATTGCGGTGGCTTCTCTTGTTGCGGAGGACGGGCTCTAGGCGCGCGGGCTTCAGTAGTTGTGGTGCACAGGCTTAGCTGCCCCGCGGCATGTGGGATCTTCCCGGACCAGGGCTCAAACCCGTGTCCCCTGCACTGGCAGGCGGATTCTTTTTTTTTTTTTTTTTTTGCTTTTTCCATTGAAATCTTTATTTTTTATCATTAAAAGAAAATGCAACCTGAGGTTTTTAATAATCAGATATTTTTAGTAAGAATAGAATGTATTTGCCTTGCAGTATTTAAAAAAACAAAACAGAGTTGTATTTTGCAGCTAAACATTTTTCAAAATCTTATCAGTTCTATCATTTCTTTTTTTTTTTAATTTTTTAAATTTATTTTTATTTATTTATTTATGGCTGTGTTGGGTCTTCGTTTCTGTGCGAGGGCTCTCTCCAGTTGTGGCAAGTGGGGGCCACTCCTCACTGCGGTGCGCGGGCCTCTCACTATCGCGGCCTCTCTTGTTGCGGAGCACAGGCTCCAGACGCGCAGGCTCAGCAGCTGTGGCTCACGGGCCCAGTTGCTCCGTGGCATGTGGGATCTTCCCAGACCAGGGCTCGAACCCGTGTCCCCTGCATTAGCAGGCAGACTCCCAACCACTGCGCCACCAGGGAAGCCCAGTTCCATCATTTCTAATTAGTAACTATTAAAATTTTTTGCAGAAAATTTGTTAAACCTTGATGTGTAATGACCCAAGTCTACTTCTCAGTCAGTCTGTATCCTTCTTTGTTTAATAGCCGGCAGGCGGATTCTTAACCACTGCTCCAAGAGGGAAGCCCAATGGCTCTATTTTTAGTTAATATTGAGAGATTGGAACAGTAGAGTAAGGAGCACAGCAAATCCTCTTCTCAGAATGCAATGATGAAACTGGATAACACTACCAAAAACAACCATTTCAGAGATCTGGAAATTGACTGAGGGCATACAGCACATTGATAAGTGTTTATTTGACAACAACTGCTGAACCTCGGGTACAAGCAATGAGTCTGTGCTGTATTAACCTGGGCTGCTTCCATTCCACCTCCCACAGTTCTAGCCTGTGATAGTTTGGTCAGGGTGGAGCAAGCCATGAAAAAGAGCAGGTTAGCCACTAGAGGGCCTGACTTGATTTGGAGAGGAGAGTGGGAGACCCCATGCCCTCAATTATTGTCAGAAATGGCAAATAAACAGGGAAGGTTAATGATGCAGCTAGCCTGATGTCGTGCTCCTAGTTGGAATAAACAAGAAACCAACAGACTAGTGAGAAAATTACCAGGGAGATAAAGGGAATGAGACAGTTCACAGTGGGTCTTGGTAAACTCCCACCTATTCTTGGTGGTCTGGAAGATGGCCTACATGCCCAAGGCTTTGCACATGCTCAAGAATTCTTCACAAACCCCTGGATGAACTTGAGGCCTGCAGCCGAGAAGTAAAAGCTAGAACAGGCTTGTAAACAATGTGCTTTGTGTAGTGAGCTGAATAATGTCTCCCGCAAAGGATAAGTCCAAGTTCTAATCCCAGGTACCTGTCAATGTGACCTTAGGAAAGGTCACAAAATATGATATTTGGAAATAGGGTCTTTGCAGATGTAATTAAATTAAGGTTCTTGAGATGAGATAATCCTGGATTTAATATGGGTCCTAAATCAATGACTAGTTTCCTTGTAAGAGAAGGGAGGGGGGATTTAAGATACACAGACACAAAGGAGAAACATGGAGAAGGCCATGTTAAGATGGAAGCAGAGATAGGAATGATGCACCTACAAGTCAAGGAGCACCAAGAATTGCCTGTACCTTCCACAATCTAGGAGAGAAGCATGGAATAAATTCTCCCTCTAAGGAACCAATCCTTCTGACATCTTGATTTTAGGTATCTGGTCTCCAGAACTATAAGAGAATAAACTCCCATTGTTATAAGCCACCAGGTTTGTGGTAATTTGTTACAGCAGCCCTAGGTAACTGATATACTTAGTGTTGGGAATGTACAATGAATATGTTAACTTCCCATAGTGGAAAGAGGGAGAATGTTGGGCTCAGACAGACCTGCTGTGTCTGCTTTCTGGCTCCACCAATTATTAGTCTGTGATCATGAACATTTAACCTCTGTGAACCTGTTTCCTTGTCTGTAAAATGGGCTTCCTTGCAGGAGTTTTCCCCCAAATCCAGGCTATAATAAACTCTTATTCTCTGGGCAAATTCTCCCTTAGCCCTTTGTGTGAATTTGCACAAATTTGATTCCATCAGACTGAAAGTTCTCTAAGGTCACAGCATGGTTACATTGTCTGTAACATGATAGTTATAATCATTCCATGCTTATAAGGGTGGCGTGATGTGAAAAGTAAATCTGCTACTTGGTAGCAGTGGTACCTATGATTATTATTTATGTCTGTCTTTAAGGTTTGTATTCCCCTTTTTCATTTTTAGCTACACATTTGTATATCCCTCAGGAAAAAGGCAGAATTTGAACTGATCTTTGAGCAATGTGTAGGCCTTAGGCTGGTGGAGAGGTTCAGGGAGGATGCTCCAGATGAAAGAAACAATAGAAAACACCACGGTCTGCTCACAGGATGCTAGGAGCCTACTGGTCTGGAGGGGAAACTTTGCCCCTGCATAAAACGATGCCAAACATACTCTTAGCTGTACTATCAGTCCATTCTCCCTTAAAGTATGGTATGCAACTTCACAATATAGGATCCATGTTTGTGCACATATGCTTCCTGTTTATTAAACTTCTTAGTTCACACACATGCCCTAATGTGTTTGTGGCCTAGAGTCATATGTGGTAAAACTAAATGAGATTATAGATCTCCAAACAAGACCAGCTGTCTGAATCTGGGATTATTTCCAGCTATTAATAGTGACTGGGCACAGAATTAACTAGCAAAATTAAGGGGTAGAGGGCTTGGGTATTTGGGGAAAAGAAAGAAAGAGTGCCAAGAAATGCAACTGTTATAAATTAACCCTCCAGGAGCAAGAGCATTAGAAAGTTACAGGCAACTGCAGTTGAGGGTAATAAAGCTTTGCCAGGAAAGGAAATGTATGAATTGGTAAAGAGAAAAATACAGGGTGTTTTGACAGGCTAAACTCCCTCTTAACCAGAACTGTGCCCCCTCCTTTTAAAAGTAATTTAAAAGATTCCAGTCTTTAAAGAAATTATTTGTGGAAAATGTGAATCTTTAAGTTTCTAAAACAACTGCAAAAATAAAATTAACATTTAAAAGGTTTTTTTTTTGGTGAATGTCATAAAATGCTATACGTGCTCTCTTAGAAAGCATCATATATTGTTAAAATCGCTGGAATCATGTAAAATTACCAGTAGAATTAGAAAGCTCTTCCCTTCATTATTATTTTGGTAAGAAATTATTACACACGTAATACATATAAGTGTATATAAGTGGCAGAAAAATTCAGAAGCTCTAGCTGAGAGTAAATTTGTCAAAATTACTCATTTCCCACCACCCAAAGATAATAGCATAAATGTTATAATGTGGATCTTCCTATATATATTATATGTACCATGCTAAAGTTGGCTTCTACACTATTATTAAATTCTTGAGATTAGTTGGAATATTGCAGAGTGATCAGTTTCAGTCACCTTTAGAGGGGCTTAATTTTTGTAGACATGGATGTATTTCTTTAAGTTTCTCAAATATATTACTTGTTGTGAACAAGGGTTTATTTATGTCTGTCAGTCTGTTTGTCTAGCTAGCTGGCTAGCTTCTCTGGATCTGACCCCTTCCTATATTTGGGGAATTCCTGTGGCAAAGCTTGCCTTCCATGCTAGAAGCTGAAAAGGCCAGATGCATGTTCTTCAACCTGCCATGTAGCTAGGGCTTAGGTGCAGGGCTTCACCTTGACTGTTCTTTGGATCTTGCAGCAAATAACCAAGGCCAGTAGAGAATCCAGTCTAGGGTGATGGCAGCAGCAGGCAGGGTCTACAGTGTGGGGACTGCTGTGGTGTTGTCCCCACCAGTCTGGTCTAGGACCTCATTTTTGTTTTGGTCTTGGCTGCTGTCAAACTTCCCTTGTTTCTATCTTCCTCCCCCTTTTTCCCCATATTTTCTGGTGATTCTAGAAACTACCCAGAAAGCCTTAATTTTTTTTTTTTTTTTTTGTCCTTCTTAAATCAGCTAAAGTCTTTTGTTACTTGCAACTAAGAACTCAGATTGACGGAGTGCTGCTCTCAGTTCCACTCAGAAAATGGAAGGCCTAATTGTGTTCAGTAGCATACGAACCATCTAGATTTTAACCATCTCCAGGGAGCCTAGAAATTTAGACTAGAAAGAATTTTGGATATGGTTTTGTCATTTGTGTATATTGAGGGATTAGTTTCCCTTAATGGAAAGAGCTAAAAGGTCTGGGCTCAGGTCCTCAATGTCACTTGCTAGCTATAGGATATTGGGAAAATCAGGTAATTCTCTGGGTTATATATGTATGTGTATGTGTGTATATATATGTATATAACCTTTAAAGTGAGGGAGTTAGACTTGAATTTCCTCCAGATTTGGGATTCTATGACTTTTAAGCAGACCCAGAAACTTTAGATTTCAGATCATAGCTCCTAATTCTGAATTCTCAGTCCCACTAAATACACGATGCTAAATAAGTATAAATAATAATTAAAACATCAAGGAGGTATACAGGGAAGAAATCTATATCTTTCTTTTGAAAGTTTAAACTCATTTGACCTTTTGATGAATTTAGTAACAGCACAGATATCCAGATGGAATCATTTATATGGATGAAGGGGTACTGTGTGTTCATGTTCACAGCTGAAGACATGAATTAATCCTTCACAATTATAAATTATTAGTTTCCTCTGTTATTGCTTCTCAACTCATACAAGAAAGTTCTTAAATGTTAATACTGTGTGTGTTAAGTATGATGTTTTTTCCCAATAGCATTCAAGGACCCAAAAGTCTTATCTGAGGTGAAGCTTTAAAGATTAAAACTGGATATAGTTGACCTGTATGTTCATGGTAAGACACAAGTCAGTAAACTTCACACTGCCCAGTTGATGTTTGGAAAATGAATACTTTAATCTGCTTCCTGTGATGCAGACCCAGCAGTGGCAGCAGTATGAATACCCATCGTATTTTAGTGCTCGTAAGGATCTGGTCCAACTTCTATATTTTACAGATGAGAAAAAAGAGGCTGATAGATTAAGTGACGTGTCCAAGATCATGTCACTACCTTCAAGCTGAGTTGTAGATTTGAGACTAGAAACCAGAACTTACACCATAAGTAATATGATGGCTGAGATGGTGTTTCTCTTGATCACTGTTGAGACCCAGAGTCTTGTACGTAGTGGGCACTCAATCATTAAATGTGACTATAAGTCAATTCCAGCACAGTGGAATTTTTGCTATGACGTGTACTGAGGAATCTGAAAAAATATTCAAAGATTTAATTTTTTTAAAAAACAGGACTGAATATTTTAATGCTGGGAGCCCGTGATTTATTTTAGTACTTAGGTTTAGATTCAAGTTGCGCAAATCCATGACTGTTACTACTATGTGGAAATAGTTGATAACTGACCCAGTGTCTTTCATTCTGAAAGCATGGGTTGGTGTAGGATGGTAGTGACATTGCTCTTTCTTTAAACAGTTTATCAGAATATTGATGTAGAGCATATGGTGGGCCCATTTAACCTGTGCTCTGATTAATAGGCCATTATTACTCTATCAAGGTATTTGATATATACTCAGCATGGCTCAGTGATGGTGCTCCCTTCCCAGTTGTGTAAGGATTATTTGGGTAAGGTTTATATTTTGTTGTTGTTGTTGTTTTTTTAAAATTAATTAATTAATTAATTTTTTGGGCTACGTTGGGTCTTCGTTGCTGTGCACGGGCTCTCTCTAGTTTCAGTGAGCGGGGGCTACTCTTCATTGTGGTGCATGGGCTTCTCATTGTGGTGACTTCCCTTGTTGCGGAGCATGGGTTCTAGGCGCGTGGGCTTCAGTAGTTGAAGCACCTGGGCTCAGTA
Organism: Balaenoptera musculus; assembly: GCF_009873245.2. Classification (NCBI taxonomy): domain Eukaryota; kingdom Metazoa; phylum Chordata; class Mammalia; order Artiodactyla; family Balaenopteridae; genus Balaenoptera; species Balaenoptera musculus. The sequence goes on along the minus strand of NC_045788.1, from coordinate 56,587,676 downwards.
GTTGCTGCTTGAGGACTCTCGGGCACAGGCTCAGTTGTGGTGCATGGGCTTAGCTGCTCCGTGGCATGTGGGATCTTCCCGGACCAGGGATCAAACCCGTGTCCCCTGCATTGGCAGGTGGATTCTTAACCACTGTGCCACCAGGGAAGCCCTTGGGTAAGGTTTTGATTTGAAATATTTACAGTGTATTAAATAATACTGGCACTTATTTGAATGTGACTAAAGCAGAATAGCAAATCTTCTCCAACAGCATATAATGACTTAGTTAAAATGTAGTTCATCACATGAGACTGCTGTGTTCTGACAATAATGCCCCAATTGAGTTAAAATAAAGGGGAGCAGAGATAAAATCCCACTGAGGATGAGTTCAGAAATATGTGTCTAGCTTAATTTTGGAATCTCAGTAATTAAGACACAACTAATCTGATTCCTTAAATCTCCTCTGCCTCCTTCCACATTTCACTGTCATCTCTTCCCAAGTGATGGCTCCTGTTTCATTTTCTGCTTTGGTGTGCTGACATTTTCTTCATCTCCAGTGAGAAGTGGTTGGACTTCTTTTCATACATAAAAAAGCAGTCTTTTACATCTTAAGGTTTGCAGTTAGTTCTCTGTAGTTAGAAGATCTTCCTGAATAAGATAAAAATGTATATTCTTCAATAGTTATAGATCCGGAGTTTCCATATTGGGGCTATTTCCTGGCAAAAGAGAAATGGCTTTGAATACGTAACAGAAGAAGGTACTCTGCTCTGAGACTTTTTGCTGTGGGATTACCCTTTCATAGAATTTAGACTGTGGCTGGAAACTTTCTAGGGTCTGTGTTCTACAGAGTACTGTGAACATTATTTATACGCTGATGTTAGTTAGAAGACAGGAGATTAACAGAAATGACCCCGGATATATAGTAACCACTATGAAAGGAGGTAAAAGGAAGCAGGATTTTTAACTGCTATAAAAGAATCACATTGTACGCAATGAAATTCAACAAACATTCTGTTATCTAACATGCTAATTACTCCATTGCTCCATTACCTGGTACTTCTGTGCAGATACAGTGCAGAAAATTTTAAGATAATAATAATGATCTGAGGAACTGTGAGATCACTGTCTTATTTCAAACAAATGGGTTTTCAAATCAAAAAAATTAGTGAAAACCTTTTAAAAATGAAATGAGAAAAAATGCCTGGAACTGCCTAAGAAGCAAGAGACCATTGTTTTGGGATGCGCAAGGAGAGGGGATTCAGAGCACCGCCTAAACCAGCTCCAGAGATGGGCACGAGCCGCGGCTATCCGTGTGGACACCAGAGACGGGCATGAAACGCTAAGGCTGCTGCTGCAGCCACCAAGAAGCCTGTGTGCAAGCACAGGTCACTATCCACACCTCCCCTCCTGGGAGACTGTGCAGCCTGCCACTGCCAGGGTCCTGTGATCCAGGGACAACTTCCCCGGGAGAACGCACGGCGCGCCTCAGGCTGTTGCAATGTCATGCTGTCCTCTGCCACCGCAGGCTCATCCTGCATTCCGTACCCCTCCCTCCCCCCGGCCTGAGTGAGTCAGAGCCCCCTAATCAGCTGCTCTTTTAAGCCTGTCTTGTCTGGGTGGGAACAGATGCCCTCAGGTGGCCTACACGCAGAGGCAGGGCCAAATCCAAAGCTGAACCCCAGGAGCTGTGTGAACAAAGAAGAGAAAGGGAAATTTCTCCTAGCAGCCTCAGGAGCAGCGGATTAAATCTCCACAGTCAACTTGATGTACCCTGCATCTGTGGAATACCTGAATAGACAACGAATCATCCCAAAATTGAGGCAGTGGACTTTGGGAGGAACTGTAGAGTTGGGGTTTGCTTTCTGCACCTAATTTGTTTCTGGTTTTATGTTTATCTTAGTTTAGTATTTAGAGCTTATTATCATTGATAGATTTGTTTACTGATTTGGTTGCTCTCTTCCTTTTTCTGTTACATATATATATTTTTTTCCTTTTTCTCTTTTTGTGACTGTGTATGTGTATGCTTCTTTGTGTGATTTTGTCTGTATAGCTTTGCTTTTACCATTTGTCCTAGGGTTCTGTCTGTCCGTTTTTTTGTTTTTGTTTTTAGTATAGTTTTTAGGACTTGTTATCATTGGTGGATTTGTTTTATGGTTTGGTTGCTCTCTTCTTTCTTTCTTTCTTTTTAATTACTTTTTTATGTTTTTTATTATTAACAATTAAAAATTTTTTTTTATTTTAATAACTTTATTTTATTTTCTTCTTTCTTTCTTTCTTTTTTTTCTCTCCCTTTTCTTTTGAGCCATGTGGCTGACAGGGTCTAGGTGCTCTGGCCGGGTGTCAGGCCTGAGCCTCTGAGGTGGGAGAGCCGAATTCAGGACATTGGTCCATCAGAGACCTCCCAGCTCCACATAATTTCAAACGGTGAAAGCTCTCGCAGAGATCTCCAACTCAACACTAAGACCCAGCTCCACTCAACGACCAGCAAGCTACAGTGCTGGACACCCTATGACAAACAACTAGCAAGACAGGAACACAACCCCACCCACTAGCAGAGAGGCTGCCTAAAATCATAATAAGGTCACAGACACCCCAAAGCACACCGCCAGACGCGGTTCTGCACAACAGAAAGACAAGATCCAGCCTCATCCACCAGAACACAGGAACCAGTCCCCTCCATCAGGAAGCCTACACAACCCACTTAACCAACCCTACCCACTGGGAGCAGACACCAAAACAACGGGAACTACGAACCTGCAGCCTGCAGAAAGCAGACCCCAGACACAGTAAGTTAAGCAAAATGAGAAGACAGAGAAATACACAGCAGATGAAGGAGCAAGGTAAAAACCCACCAGACCAAACAAATGAAGAGGAAATAGGTAGTCTACCTGAAAAAGAATTCAGAGTAATGCTAGTAAATATGATCCAAAATCATGGAAATAGGATGGAGAAAATACAAGAAACGTTTTAACAAGGACCTAGAAGAACTAAAGAGCAAACAAACAATGATGAACAACACAATAAATGAAATTAAAAATTCTCTAGAAGGAATCAATAGCAGAATAACTGATGCAGAAGAGCAGATAAGTGACCTGGAAGATAAAATAGTGGAAATAACTACTGCAGAGCAGAAGAAAGAAAAAAGAATGAAAAGAATTGAGGACAGTCTCAGAGACTGTCTGGGACAACATTAAATGCACCAACATTAAAATTACAGGGGTCCCAGAAGAAGAATAGAAAAAGAAAGGGACTGCGAAAATATTTGAAGAGATTATAGTTGAAAACTTCCCTAATATGGGAAAGGAAATAGTCAGTCAAGTCCAGGAAGCGCAGAGAGTCCCATACAGGATAAATCCAAGGAGAAACACACCAAGACACATTAATCAAACTATCAAAAATTAAATACAAAGAAAAAATATTAAAAGCAGCAAGGGAAAGGCAACAAATACCATACAAGGGAATACCCATAAGGTTAACAGCTAATCTTTCAGCAGAAACTCTTCAAGCAAGAAGGGAGTGGCAGGACATATTAAAAATGATGAAAGGGAAAAACCTACAACCAAGATTACTCTACCCAGCAAGGATCTCATTTAGATTTGATGGAGAAATTAAAAACTTTACAGACAAGCAAAAGCTAAGAGAATTCAGCACCACCAAACCAGCTTTACAACAAATGCTAAAGGAACTTCTCTAGGTAGGAAACACAAGGCAAGGAAAAGACCTACAATAACAAACCCAAAACAATTAAGGAAATGGTAATAGGAACATACATATGGATGACTACCATAAATGTAAATGGATTAAATGCTCCAACCAAAAGACATAGACTGGCTGAATGGATGCAAAAATAAGACCCATATATATGCTGTCTACAAGAGACCCACTTCAGACCTAGGGACACATACAGACTGAAAGTGAGGGGATGGAAAAAGATATTCCATGCAAATGGAAATCAGAAGAAAGCTGGAGTAGCAATTTTCCTATCAGAAAAAATAGACTGTAAAATAAAGACGATTACAAGAGACAAAGAAGGACACTACATGATAATCAAGGGCTCAATCCAAGAAGAAGATATAACAATTGTAAATATTTATGCACCCAACATAGGAGCACCTCAATACATAAGGCAAATGCTAACAGCCATAAAAGGGGTTATTGACAGTAACACAATCATAGTAGGGGACTTTAACACCCCACTTTCACCAATGGACAATGAAATGAAAATGAATAAGGAAACACAAGCTTTAAATGATACATTAAACAAGATGGACTTAATTGATATTTATAGGACATTCCTTTCAAAAACAACAGAATACACTTTCTTCTCAAGTGCTCATGGAACATTCTCCAGGATAGATCATATCTTGGGTCATAAATCAAGCCTTGGTAAATTTAAGAAAACTGAAATTGTAGCAAATATCTTTTCCAACCACAACGCTATGAGACTAGGTATCAATTACAGGAAAAAATCTGTAAAAGATACAAACACATGGAGGCTAAACAATATACTACTAAATAACCAAGAGATCACTGAAGAAATCAAAGAGGAAATCAAAAATACTTAGAAACGAATGACAATGAAAACATGACAAACCAAAACCTATGGCATACAGCAAAAGCAGTTGTAAGAGGGAATTTTATAGCAATACGATCCTACTTCAAGAAACAAGAAACATCTCAAATAAACAAGCTAATCTTACACCTAAAGCAATTAGAGAAAGAAGAACAAAAAACCCCCAAAGATAGCAGAAGGAAAGAAATCATGAAAATCAGATCAGAAATAAATGAAAAAGAAATGAAGGAAATGATAGCAAAGATCAATAAAACTAAAAGCTGGTTCTCTGAGAAGGTAAAAAAAATTGATAAACCATTAGCCAGACGCATCAAGAAAAAAAGGGAGAAGACTCAAATCAATATAATTAGAAATGAAAAAGGAGAAGTAACAACTGACACTGCAGAAATACAAAGGATCATGAGAGATTACTACAAGCAACTAAATGCCAATAAAATGGACAACCTGGAAGGAATAGACAAATTCTTAGAAGAGCACAACCTTCCAAGACTGAACCAGGAAGAAATAGAAAATATAAGCAGACCAATCACAAGCACTGAAATTGAAACTGTGATTAAAAATCTTCCAACAAGCAAAAGCCCAGGACCAGATGGCTTCACAGGTAAATTCTATCAAACATTTAGAGAAGAGGTAACACCTGTCCTTCGCTAACTCTTCCAAAATATAGCAGAGGGAGGAACACTCCCAAACTCATTCTGTGAGGCCACCATCACCCTGATACCAAAACAAGACAAAGATGTCACAAAGAAAGAAAACTACAGGCCAATATCACTGATGAACATAGATGCAAAAATCCTCAACAAAATACTAGCAAACAGAATCCAACAGCACATTAAAAGGATCATACACCATGATCAAGTGGGATTTATCCCAGGAATGCAAGGATCCTTCAATATATGCAAATCAATCAATGTGATAAACCATATTAACGAATTAAAGGAGAAAAACCATATGATCATTTCAATAGATGCAGAAAAAGCTTTTGACAAAATTCAACACCCATGTATGATAAAAACCCTCCAGAGAGTAGGCACAGAGGGAATTTCCTCAACATAATAAAGTCCATATATGACAAACCCACAGCCAACATCTTTCTCAATGGTGATAAACTGAAACCATTTCCACTAAGATCAGGAACAAGACAAGGTTGCCCACTCTCACCACTATTATTCGACATAGTTTTGGAAGTTTTAGCCACAGCAATCAGAGAAGAAAAAGAAATAAAAGGAATCCAAATTGGAAAAGAACAAGTAAAACTGTCACTCTTTGCAGATGACATGATACTATACATAAAGAAGCCTAAAGATGCTACCAGAAAGCTGCTAGAGCTAATCAGTGAATTTGGTAAAGTAGTAGGATACAAAATTAATGCACAGAAATCTCTTGCATTCCTATACACAAAAAATGAAAAATCTGAAAGAGAAATTAAGGAAACACTCCCATTTACCATTGCAACAAAAAGAATAAAATACCTAGGAATAAACCTACCTAAGGAGACAAAAAACCTGTATGCAGAAAACTATAAGACACTGATGAAAGAAATTAAAGAAGATACAAACAGATGGAGAGATATACCATGTTCTTGGATTGGAAAAATCAACATTGTGAAAATGACTCTACTACCCAAAGCAATCTACAGATTCAATGCAATCCCTATGAAACTACCAAAGGCATTTTTCACAGAACTAGAATAAAAAATTGCACAATTTGTATGGAAACACAAAAGACCCCGAATAGCCAAAGCAATCTTGAGAAAGAAAAACGGGGCTGGAGGAATCAGGCTCCTGGACTTCACACTTATACTTCAAAGCTACAGTAATCAAGACAGTATGGTACTGGCACAAAAACAGAAATATGGATCAGTGGAACAGGATAGAAAGCCCAGAGATAAACCCACGCACATATGGTCACCTTATCTTTGGTAAAGGAGGCAAGAATATACAATGTAGAAAAGACAGTCTCTTCAATAAGTGGTGCTGGGGAAACTGGACAGCTACATGTAAAAGAATGAAAGTAGAACACTCCCTAACACCATACACAAAAATAAACTCAAAATGGATTAAAGACCTAAATGTAAGGCCAGACACTATCAAACTCTTAGAAGAAAACATAGGCAGAAGACTCTATGATATAAATGACAACAAGATCCTTTTTAACCCACCTCCTAGATAAATGGAAATAAAAACAAAAATAAACAAATGGGACCTAATGAAACTTAAAAGCTTTGGCACAGCAAAGGAAACCATAAACAAGATGAAAAGACAACCCTCAGAATGGGAGAAAATATTTGCAGATGAAGCAACTGACAAAGGATTAATCTCCAAAATATACAAGCAGCTCATGCAGCTCAATATCAAAAAAACAAACAACCCAATCCAAAAATGGGCAGAAGACCTAAATAGACATTTCTCCAAAGGAGATATACAGATTGCCAACAAACACATGAAAGGATGCTCAACATCCCTAATCATTAGAGAAATGCAAATCAAAACTACAATGCAGTATCACCTCACACCAGTTAAAATGGCCATCATCAAAAAGTCTACAAACACCAAAAAAAAAAAAAAAAAAGTCTACAAACAATAAATGCTGGAGAGGGTGTGGAGAAAAGGGAACCCTCCTGCACTGTTGGTGGGAATGTAAATTGACACAGCCACTGTGGAGAACAGTATGGAGGTTCCTTAAAAAACTAAAAATAGAATTACCATATGATCCAGCAATCCCACTTGTGGGCATATACCCTGAGAAAACCATAATTCAAAAAGAGTCATGTACCACAATGTTCATTGCAGCTCTATTTACAATAGCCAGGACATGGAAGCAACCTAAGTGTCCATCGACGGATGGATAAAGAAGATGCGGCACATATAAACAATGGAATATTACTCAGCCATAAAAAGAAACGAAATTGAGTTATTTGTAGTGAGGTGGATGGACTTAGAGACTGTCATACAGAGTGAAGTAAGTCAGAAAGAGAAAAACAAATACCACATGCTAACACATATATATTGAATTAAAAAAAAAAAAGGAAATGGTTTTGAAGAACCTAGGGTCAGGACAGGAATAAAGATGTGGACGTAGAGAATGGACTTGAGGACATGGGGAGGGGGAAGGGTAAGCTGGGACGAAGTGAGAGAGTGGCATGGACATATATACACTACCAAATGTAAAATAGATAGCTACTGGGAAGCAGCTGCATAGCACAGGGGGATCAGTTTTGTGCTTTGTGTCCAGCTAGAGGGGTGGGATAGGGAGGGCGGGAGAGAGACGCAAGAGGGAAGAGATATGGGGATATATGTATATGTATAGCTGATTCACTTTGTTATACAGCAGAAACTAACACACCATTGTAAAGCAATTATACTCCAATAAAGATGTTTAAAAAAAAGAAATGAATGATATAATATCACCACTATGTAACCACTGATGAACTAAGGATGCTGAGAGGTACAATAAGGACACTGCTAAAAAAAAAAAATCTCTAAATATCAATAAATTATATATGTTCACATGCTCCACTACCAAAAAATAAGAAAACACCAAGATATTAAGAATGCAAACAGGATGTAGACACTTCTATGTAGCTAAGTGATTGAATGTGTGTTTTATCTCTGCAGATTGTTCTAAATGAGCAACAAAATGACAATCTCTGAGCCACAAACTACTAGCTACACAATATAATTGTGAAAATGTGTTCCTTATACACAAATGAAAATAAAAATTCACCAGTGCTGCCAATTTAAGAAGGGCGTCTCACACACACACATACACACACACACACACACACCACACACACACAGTTGATTCCTGTACTTTCTGAAACCCCATTAAAAAAAAAATACTGCAAAATTAGCCTAAAAATGGGTGGTGTGAGGAGGGCAATTAAATTATAGGAAACTATACAAATTTCACAAATATCTGGAAGACATTAAGCAGAGAAAAAAGGAATTGGCATATAGTCAGAGCCTAGGATGTACCAGAACCCAGAGGGTGCAAAATCATCAAACACGCAAGAAATATTGATGAGGAACAGACAACCACCACCCCATCTATTTCCCTGAAGTGAAGCTTGTCAAAGCCAATGCTCCACCTATTCACACAGAGAAGCCAGTCAGGATCCCCACTCCAAGGCAACCCTCATATCACAGCAGAGAATCCTGCTGTAGCCACATAATTGTCAGTCACTGATGGAATGAGAAATAGAGGTTTAAGGATATTATTTATAGAGACAAAGGTAGCCAATAAAGGAACTAAGTAGTGTAACTGAGGAAGAAGGGAGAGGTAGTAACAGAGGGGAAAGAGAATATACTAAGTAGAGGGACAAGTGGAGAACAAGAGAGAAGAGGGTTTACGTTTAGGAACTGCATGTTTTTCAGCAATGTTAGGCTTTACAGGGTAAAGAAGGGATTGATGAGAGATGATGAGTCTAGAGAAGAAAGTAGAGGCCAGAGCATTACCTCATACTAAGGAGAGTTTGAGCTTTATCCTGAAAGCTCCAAGCACTTTTAAGCACAACATAACACGGTTAGATTTGCATTTCAGAAACATGACTCTGGCTTCTGTAAGGAGATTTCTGGGGAACAAGCCTGGAGAGAGGGAAACCACTTAGGCAACTGCTGAAATCATCCAGGAACTAAAGATAATCAATCGCTAAACTGAGAAAGTGGCAGTGGGCTTGGAGGAATGTTTTTCAACCTCAGAATGCATCCAAATCACCTGGAGGGCATGTTAAAACACTGGGCCCCATGGGCCTCAGAGTTCCTTATTCAGTGTGCCTGAGGTATATCTCAAGAATTTGCATTTCTAATAAGTTCTCAGTGATGCTAAAGCTGCTGGTCCAGGGACCACACTTTGAGAACCACTGACATGTAGGAACAAAAACAGTATTTGAGAGTAAATAGGATCCCCGGACCAAATACCAACGTGTGTGTGGGCTTCCCCACACCAACAAGAAATTCTCAGATGCCAGCAGAGTATCTGAGAATTCAACTCAATTCTGATACTCTCTACCCAAAGATAGAATCACATTCCGCAGATAAAGGGCTCAGTCCCACAAGACCACCCTCCACTTAAGATGCCAGTCACAAGTCTATGTTATTACCTGTACTTCTGACTGACTGGCTATCAGTCAGAGGTTCCCATGACCTTGGGTTCGATTAATTTGCTAGAATGACTCACAGAACTCAGGAAACCTGTTTACTCACTAGATTGCCTGTTTTATTATAAAAGAATATTGAAGGATAGGAATCAACAGCCAGATGAAGAGATAGATAGGGAAGGGTCTCAAATAATGGAGGGTTTGTCCTTGTGGAGCTTGGGGCCCGGAAGAGTGGCATGCAGAAACATTCTGTTTCCCTGATGTGGAAACTCTCCAAAAAAGGACCAAAAACTGTCCTTTTCAGTTTTTATGGTGACTTCATTACATAGTCATGATTGAGTAAATCATTGGCCAATGGTGATTGGTTCGACCACCAGCCCCTCTCCCCTCCCTGGAAATCAAGGGGTAGGACTGAAAGTCCCAGCCCTCTAATCACTGCTGGTTCTTCCAGCAACTAACCCCACTCCTTAGATGCTTCAAAAAGTCAGTACATTCACATAACAAAAGATACATTTATCACTCTCAACACTTAGGAAATTCCAAGGGTTTGGGGAGCTATGAGCCAGGAACTGTGGATGAAGACCAAATATATATGAGAAATACCTTTTGGTCATCTGAATGACCAAATATATATTTCTTACAACATCACAGAGAGTATATAAGAAGTGGAATCAAGGACTTCCCTGGTGATGCAGTGGTTAAGAATCTGCCTGCCAACGCAGGGGACACAGGTTCGATCCCTGGTCCAGGAAGATCCCACATGCCGCGGATCAACTAAGCCCATGCGCCACAACTACTGAGCCCATGCACCATAACTACTGAAGCCCGTGTGCCACAACTACTGAAGTCCGCATGCCCTAAGGCCCACGCGCCCCAACTACTGAGCCCACATGCTGCAACTACTGAAGCCCCACATGCTTTAGGGCCCGCGTGCTGCAACTACTGAAACCCGTGCACTAGAGCCCATGCTCCGCAACAAGAGAAGCCACCACAATGAGAAGTTCGTGCACTTCAGTGAAGAGTAACCCCCGCTTGCCACAACTAGAGAAAGCCCACATGCAGCAACGAAGACCCAATGCAGCCAAAAAAAAAAAAAAAAAAAGTGGAATCAACAATACTTGGTGATTGACCCAACAATCCCACTACTGGGCATATACCCAGAGAAAACCATAATTCAAAATAACACATGCACCCCAGTGTTCATAGCACCACCATTTACAATAGCCAGGACATGGAAGCAACCTAAGTGTCCATCGACAGACGAATGGATAAAGAAGATGTGGTACATATATACAATGGAATATTACTCAGCCATAAAAAGGAATGAAATTGGGTCATTTGTAGAGACGTGGATGGACCTAGAGAGTGTCATACAGAGTGAAGTAAGTCAGAAGGAGAAGCAAATATTGTATAATAACGCATATACGTGGAATCTAGAAAAATGGTATAGATGATCTTATTTGCAAAGCAGAAATAGAGACACAGATGTAGAGAACAAATGAATGGATACCAAGAGGGAAAGGGGTGGGGTGGGAGGAATTGGGAGACTGGGATTGACACATATACATTATTGATATGGTGTATAAAATAGACAACTGATGGGAACATACTGTATAGCACAGGGAACTCTACCTAATGTACTGTGGTAACATAAATGCAAGGGAAATCCAAAAGGGAGGGGATATTTGTATGTGTATGGCTGATTCATTTTGTTGTGCAGTGGAGGCTAACACAACATTGTAAGACAACCATACTCCAATAAAAATTAATTAAAAAAAAATTGAAACTATTAAAAAATCAAATCAAATCAACAGTTCTCAATGTATACTATTAAGAATAAATGTTTTGGTTGTTATCAGAAAAAAAAAGCAACATTCTGACTATTCTAATTAGGACTGTAGGAAGAAAATGCTTTCAACTCTTCCTCAACATTGCTTCAACACTTACTAAAAACTTAAATGTGAACACATTCAAAAAAAAAGAAAAACAATACTTGGTGACTGGATGAAGATGTTGAAGAGAGGAGTCATGATTCTTCTCAACTTTCTACCTTGGGCAACTGGGAGATTGTGGAGTCAGTCATCAAGATAGGAGGAATACTAAGGAAGAACATATTTGACGGGGGCATAGGAGCAGTGACTATGAAGAGATCCATTTGAGCACATACCAAACTTCACATTCACATTGGACATCCCAATGAACTGTTCAACAGGCAATTCATATACAGTTCTGGACATGAACAGGAAGATATGGATTAAAAATACAGATGTAAGAAGCATCAGCATATAGACGATAATTAAAGCCATGAAAATGAATATGATTTGCCAGGGTCAGTGAGTACTGTGAGAAGAGGATAAAATCTTGAGGAACATAAAATTTAAGAAGAAAAGGAACTGGGACTGCTAAGCCAACAAAGACAAAGACATAGAAGATATGCCATTGCTGCATTGTTTGTGATATCAAAAGATTGAAATAATCAAATGCCCATCAATATGGGACTGGTTAAATAAATCATGACACTCTCTACAATAGAATTCTTCGCAGCTATAAAAAAAATGGAATAAGTCAGTACTTTAGTTACTCATAGAAAATATGTCTTAAACATACATATAGTATTGTTTCATGAAAAAAAGCAAATTGTAGAACAGTGTGTGCAACGTGCTATCATTTAGCTGAAAAGGGGAGAAATACATGTATATAAATATATATTTGCTGGTATAGCCACAGAATATCTCCAGAAAGATGCACAAGAAATTTATAACGTTAGGGGGAACATAGTGGGGAACCTAGTAATTAGGAGACTCAAGATCTAAGGCAGAATTTTGACTCAAAGTTCCAAATGTCCTATAAGCCACCAGTTACAGGCCTTTTGTTAACTGATGGAAGCATCAGAGTCTGATGCTATTAAATATTTAAACTACAAAAATAATTGTCCTTATTCTGATCTCATGATTACATAACAACATTCTGAAACTTTTCCCACAGAAAGAGAATTCATTCTGTATACTATCAAAATTGACTTGACACGTATATTTTTATGACAAATTAATCATTGGCATTCTATTGTGGCTTTAAACACACATCTCTTGTAAGCTTTGTGAACCTAAGGCAATATCCATGGGTTCAGTTAGTTCTGGGAGATCACACAGAGATTCTGAGTCTACAGAGCTAAGAACTAAATCCTAGACTGGGGTAAATTAACCAAGGTATATTCTACCTTGTTAGGTTTCTTGACAGCCAGTCAGCTGGTCTCTCCTGGCCACACTCCAACAGCACTATGATGTAAAATTCAAGCTTCTTGAGGAAACAAAGAGTGTTTATAACACTCCTCATCTTATCTTTTTGGTACACATTTCATTGACTGATACCAAAGTCACCATCTACCCATGAATTCCATATGACTGTAGCCTTCAACCTCTCCCAGCAGCATCCACGCCTCTTCCCAGTCAAAGTTCACCAGTATCACCCATCAAAATATTTCTTCCTACCATAAACAAAAAATTATATCATGTAAGTAAATGTACACTTGCCAGAATCCACTACCAAACCATAAGCTTTCTGAGGGAAAGATGTTTTATTCATCTTTGTATTCCTAAAACACAAAATAATGCCTTGTACATCATAGACATTCGACACATTCACATTGAATTGGATTGAATTCCCTGCTAATATATTACTTGCCTAGATAAGGTAAATTACTTAACCACTTAAATCAAGGGTCCTTACAAAATTCTCTTTCAGGCGTGACCTGTAAATTATAAGGGAGATATTTTTGCCCAGGGGCCATTTGACACTCTTCAAATGTAATCACAGGTGAAGCCACTTACTCAACCTACTTATGAAATCTGCTCAGATAATATACTGTTTTCTAGCAAGGTCAGAAAGTGGGTTTTCTATTCTAGTTAATAGAGAATCTCAAATATGTGAAATGTACAATGATATTTTCCAAATTAGAATTTGATTTTTAAAATACGTTGACACTAAAATGATGCCAAGCAAGATGTAAATTTTCTCTGAAACTGTAAAAAGGTGTTTGCAAATGCTACATAGGGAAACCAGGCATGGGGCGAGCAGACTCAAGCAGCTAAGTGAGCCACGCTCAGCCCCTCCACTACTGTAATCCACACAAATAGCAAACTGCTCTACATTTTCTGCCTACTATGGTGGTCTCATATATGATTTCATTTTTTTTAACACCTTTTTTGGAGTATAATTGCTTTACAATGGTGTGTTAGTTTCTGCTTTATAACAAAGTGAATCAGCTATACGTATACATATATCCCCATATCTCCTCCCTCTTGCGTCTCCCTCTCACCCTCCCTATCCCATCCCTCTAGGTGGTCACAAAGCACCGAGCTGATCTCCCTGTGCTATGTGGCTGCTTCCCACTACCTATCTACTTTACATTTCGTAGTGTATATATGTCCATGCCACTCTCTCACTTCGTCCCAGCTTACCCTTCCCCCTCCCATTTCCTCAAGTCCATTCTCTACGTCTGTGTCTTTATTCCTATCCTGCCCCTAGGTCCTTCAGAACCATTTTTTTTCCTTTTTAGATTCCATATATATGTGTTACCATACAGTATTTGCTTTTCTCTTTCTGACTTACTTCACTCTGTATGACAGTCTCTAGGTCCATCCACCTCACTACAAATAACTCAATTTCGTTTCTTTTTATGCCTGAATAATATTCCATTGTTTATATGTGCCACATCTTCTTTATCCATTCATCTGTTGATGGACACTTAGGTTGCTTCCATGTCCTGGCTATTGTAAATAGAGCTGCAATGAACATTGTGGTACATGACTCTTTTTGAATTATGGTTTTCTCAGGGTATATGCCCAGTAGTGGGATTGCTGGATCGTATGGTACTTCTCTTTTTAGTTTTTTTAAGGAACCTCCATACTGTTCTCCATAGTGGCTGTATCAATTTACATTCCCACCAACAGTGCAAGAGGGTTCCCTTTTCTCCACACCCTCTCCAGCATTTATTGCTTGTAGATTTTTTGATGATGGCCATTCTGAGTGGTGTGAGGTGATACCGCATTGTAGTTTTTATTTGCATTTCTCTAATGATTAGGGATGTTGAGCATCCTTTCATGTGTTTGTTGGCAATCTGTATATCTCCTTTGGAGAAATGTCTATTTAGGTCTTCTACCCATTTTTGGATTGGGTTGTTTGTTTTTTTGATATTGAGCTGCATGAGCTGCTTGTATATTTTGGAGATTAATCCTTTGTCAGTTGCTTCATCTGCAAATATTTTCTCCCATTCTGAGGGTTGTCTTTTCATCTTGTTTATGGTTTCCTTTGCTGTGCCAAAGCTTTTAAGTTTCATTAGGTCCCATTTGTTTATTTTTGTTTTTATTTCCATTTCTCTAGGAGGCGGGTCAAAAAGGATCTTGTTGGCATTTATATCATAGAGTCTTCTGCCTATGTTTTCTTCTAAGAGTTTGATAGTGTCTGGCCTTACATTTAGGTCTTTAATCCATTTTGAGTTTATTTTTGTGTATGGTGTTAGGGAGTGTTCTACTTTCATTCTTTTACATGTAGCTGTCCAGTTTCCCCAGCACCACTTATTGAAGAGGCTGTCTTTTCTCCATTGTATATTCTTCCCACCTTTATCAAAGATAAGGTGACCATATGTGTGTGGGTTTATCTCTGGGCATTCTACCCTGTTCCATTGATCTATATTTCTGTTTTTGTGCCAGTACCATACTGTCTTGATTACTGTAGCTTTGAAGTACAAGTCTGAAGTGCAGAAGCCTGATTCCTCCAGCTCTGTTTTTCTTTCTCAAGATTGTTTTGGCTACTCAGGGTCTTTTGTGTTTCCATACAAATTGTGCAATTTTTTTGTTCTAGTTCTGTGAAAAATGCCCTTGGTAGTTTGATAGGAATTGTTATTGAATCTGTAGGTTGCTTTGGGTAGTATAGTCACTTTCACAATGTTGATTCTTCCAATCCAAGAACATGGTATATCTCTCCATCTGTTTGTAATATCTTTAATTTCTTTCATCAGTGTCTTATAATTTTCTGCATACAGGTTTTTTGTCTCCTTAGGTAGGTTTATTCCTAGGTATTTTATTCTTTTTGTTGCAATGGTAAATGGGAGTGTTTCCTTAATTTCTCTTTCAGATTTTTCATTTTTTGTGTATAGGAATGCAAGAGATTTCTGTGCATTAATTTTGTATCCTGCTACTTTACCAAATTCACTGATCAACTCTAGCAGCTTTCTGGTAGCATCTTTAGGCTTCTTTATGTATAGTATCATGTCATCTGCAAAGAGTGACAGTTTTACTTGTTCTTTTCCAATTTGGATTCCTTTTATTTCTTTTTCTCCTCTGATTGCTGTGGCTAAAATTTCCAAAACTATGTCAAATAATAGTGGTGAGAGTGGGCAACCTTGTCTTGTTCCTGATCTTAGTGGAAATGGTTTCAGTTTTTCACCATTGAGAATGATGTTGCCTGTGGGTTTGTCACATACGGACTTTATTATGTTGAGGTAGTTCCCTCTGTGCCTACTCTCTGGAGGGTTTTTATCATAAATGGGTGTTGAATTTTGTCAAAAGCTTTTTCTGCATCTATTTAGATGATCATATGGTGTTTCTCCTTCAATTCGTTAATATGGTTTATCACATCGATTGATTTGCGTATATTGAAGAATCTTTGCATCCTGGTATAAACCCCACTTGATCATGGTGTATGATCCTTTTAATGTGCTGTTAGATTCTGTTTGCTAGTATTTTGTTGAGGATTTTTGCATCTATGTTCCTGAGTGATATTGGCCTGTAGTTTCCTTTCTTTGTGACTCTTTGTCTGGTTTTGGTATCAGGGTGATGGTGGCCTCATAGAATGAGTTTGGGAGTGTTCCTCCTTCTGCTATATTTTGGAAGAGTTAGAGAAGGATAGGTGTTACCTCTTCTCTAAATGTTTGATAGAATTTGCCTGTGAAGCCATCTGGTCCTGGGCTTTTGTTTGTTGGAAGATTTTTAATCACAGGTTCAATTTCATTACTTGTGATTGGTCTGTTCATATTTTCTATTTCTTCCTGGTTCAGTCTTGGAAGGTTATACCTTTCTACGAATTTGTCCATTTCTTCCAGGTTGTCCATTTTATTGGCATAGAGTTGCTTGTAGTAGTCTCTTAGGATGCTTTGTAATTCTGCGGCGTCTGTTGTAACTTCTTTTTCATTTCTAATTTTATTGATTTGAGTCCTCTCCCTCTTTTTCTTGATGAGTCTGGCTAATGGTTTATCAATTTTGTTTATCTTCTCAGAGAACCAGCTTTTAGTTTTATTGATCTTTGCTATCATTTCCTTCATTTCTGATCTGATCTTCATGATTTCTTTCCTTCTGCTAACTTTGTTTTTTTTTTTTTGTTTGTCTTTCTCTAACTGCTTTAGGTGTAAGGTTAGCTTGTTTATTTGAGATGTTTCTTGTTTCTTGAGATAGGATTGTATTGCTATAAACTTCCCTCTTAGAACTGCTTTTGCTGTATCCCATAGGTTTTGGTTCATCATGTTTTCATTGTCATTTGTTTCTAGGTATTTTTTGATTTCCTCTTTGATTTCTTCAGTGATCTCTTGGTTATTTAGTAGTATATTGTTTAGCCTCCATGTGTTTGTATCTTTTACAGATTTTTTCCTGTAATTGATACCTAGTCTCATAGCGTTGTGGTTGGAAAAGATACTTGATATGATTTCAGTTTTCTTAAATTTACCAAGGCTTGATTTATGACCCAAGATATGATCTATCCTGGAGAATGTTCCATGAGCACTTGAGAAGAAAGTGTATTCTGTTGTTTTTGGATGGAATGTCCTATAAATATCAATTAAGTCCGTCTTGTTTAATGTATCATTTAAAGCTTGTGTTTCCTTATTTATTTTCATTTTGGATGATCTGTCCATTGGTGAAAGTGGGATGTTAAAAGTCCCCTACTATGATTGTGTTACTGTCAGTATCCCCTTTTATGGCTGTTAGCATTTGCCTTATGTATTGAGGTGCTCCTATGGTGGGTGCATAAATATTTACAATTGTTATATCTTTTTGGATTGATCCCTTGATCATCATGTAGTGTCCTTCTTTGTCTCTTATAATAGTCTTTATTTTAAAGTCTACTTTTTTTTTAAACAATGATATTTTTTAAAAAAATCAGCATATTAGGGGATATTATTATTTACTTATTTATTTTTGGCTGTGTTGGGTCTTTGTTTCTGTGTGAGGGCTTTCTCTAGTTGCAGCAAGCGGGGGCCACTCTTCATCGCGGTGCACAGGCCTCTCACTATCGTGGCCTCTCTTGTTGTGGAGCACAGGCTCCAGACGCGCAGGCTCAGTAGTTGTGGCTCATTGGCCTAGTTGCTCCGCGGCATGTGAGATCTTCCCAGACCAGGGCTCGAACCCGTGTCCCCTGCATTGGCAGGCAGATTCTCAACCACTGTGCCACCAGGGAAGCCCTCTACTTTGTTTGATAAGAGAATTGCTACTCCAGCTTTCTTTTGATTTCCATTTGCATGGAATATATTGTTCCATCCCCTCACTTTCAGTCTGTAAGTTTCCCTAGGTCTGAAATGGGTCTCTTGTAGACAGCATATATATGGGTCTTATTTTTGTATCCATTCAGCCAGTCTATGTCTTTTGGTTGGAGCATTTAATCCATTTACATTTATGGTGGTTATCAATATGTATGTTCCTATTACCATTTCCTTAATTGTTTGGGTTTGTTATTGTAGGGCTTTTCTTTGCCTTGTGTTTCCTGCCTAGAGAAGTTCCTTTAGCATTTGTTGTAAAGCTGGTTTGGTGGTGCTGAATTCTGTTAGCTTTTGCTTGTCTGTAAAGTTTTTAATTTCTCCATCAAATCTAAATGAGATCCTTGCTGTGTAGAGTAATCTTGGTTGTAGGTTTTTCCTTTTCATCACTTTAAATTTGTCCTGCCACTCTCTTCTGGCTTGCAGAGTTTCTGCTGAAAGATCAGCTGTTACCTTATGGGGATTCCCTTGTATGTTATTTGCTGCTTTTCTCTTGCTGCTTTTAATATTTTTTCTTTGTATTTAATTTTTGATAGTTTGATTAATATGTGTCTTGGCATGTTTCTCCTTGGATGTATCCTGTATGGGACTCTCTGCGCTTCCTAGACTTGATTGACTATTTCCTTTCCCATATTAGGGAAATTTTCAACTACAATCTCTTCAAATATTTTCTCAGTCCCTTTTTTTTCTCTTCTTCTTCTGAGACCCCTATAATTCAAATGTTGGTGTGTTTAATATTGTCTCAGGGGTCTCTGAGACTGTCCTCAATCTTTTTCATTCTTTATTCTGCTGTACTGTAGATATTTCCACTATTGTATCTTCCAGGTCACTTCTCTGTTCTTCTGCGTCAGTTGTTCTGCTATTGATTCCTTCTAGAGAATTTTTAATTTCATTTATTGTGCTGTTCATCATTGTTTGTTTGATCTTTAGTTCTTCTAGGTCCTTGTTAAACATTTCTTGTATTTTCTCCATTCTATTTCCATGATTTTGGATCATCTTTACTAGCATTACTCTGAATTCTTTTTCAGGTAGACTGCCTACTTCCTCTTCATTTGTTTGGTCTGGTGGGTTTTTACCTTGCTCCTTCATCTGCTGTGTATTTCTCTGTCTTCTCATTTTGCTTAACTTACTGTGTCTGGGGTCTGCTTTCTGCAGGCTGCAGGTTCGTAGTTCCCGTTGTTTTGGTGTCTGCTCCCAGTGGGTAGGGTTGGTTCAGTGGGTTGTGTAGGCTTCCTGATGGAGGGGACTGGTTCCTGTGTTCTGGTGGATGAGGCTGGATCTTGTCTTTCTGTTGTGCAGAACCGTGTCTGGCGGTGTGTTTTGGGGTGTCTGTGACCTTATTATGATTTTAGGTAGCCTCTCTGCTAGTGGGTGGGGTTGTGTTCCTGTCTTGCTAGTTGTTTGTCATAGGGTGTCCAGCACTGTAGCTTGCTGGTCGTTGAGTGGAGCTGGGTCTTAGTGTTGAGTTGGAGATCTCTGCGAGAGCTTTCACCATTTGATATTATGTGGAGCCGGGAGGTCTCTGATGGACCAATGTCCTGAATTCGGCTCTCCCACCTCAGAGGCTCAGGCCTGACACCTGGCCGGAGCACAAAGACCCTGTCAGCCACATGGCTCAGAAGAAAAGGGAGAAAAAAAAGAAAGAAAGTAAGAAAAAATAAAATAAAATAAAAATTGAAAGTTAAAATTAAAAGTTATTAAAATAAAAAATTGTTAAAAATAAAAAAATAAAAAAGTAATTAAAAAGAAAGAAAGAAAGAAGAGAGCAACCAAACCAAAAAACAAATCCACCAAAGATAACAAGTCCTAAAAACTATATTAAAAAAAAGAAAAATAAACAGACAGACACAACCCTAGGACACATAGTAAAAGGAAAGCTATACAGACAAAATCACACAAAGAAGCGTACACGTACACAGTCACAAAAAGAGAAAAAGGAGAAAAAATATATATTAGAAAAAAAAGGAAGAGAGCAACCAAATCAATAAACAAATCTACCAATGATAATAAGCTCTAAATACTAAACTAAGATAAACATAAAACCAGAAACAAATTAGATGCAGAAAGCAATCCCCAAGTGTACAGTTCCTCCCAAAGTCCACTGCCTCAATTTTGGGATGACTCATTGTCTGTTCAGGTATTCCACAGGTGCAGGGTACATGAAGTTGATTGTGGAGATTTAATCCGCTGCTCCTGAGGCTGCTGGGAGGGATTTCCCTTTCTCTTCTTTGTTCGCACAGCTCCTGGGGTTCAGCTTTGGATTTGGCCACGCCTCTGCATGTAGGTTGCCTGAGGGCATCTGTTCCCACTCAGAGAGGACGGGGTTAAAGTAGCAGCTAATTAGGGCGCTCTGGCTCACTCACGTCGGGGAGGGAGGGGTATGGAATGTGGGGGGAGCCTGCGCGGCAGAGGCCAGTGTAACGTTGCAACAGCCTGAGGTGCGCCGTGTGTTCTCCTGGGGAAGTTGTCCCTGGATCACGGGACCCTGGTGGTGGCTCCTGTGAGGGGAGGTCTGGATAGTGACCTATTGTTGCACACAGGCTTCTTGGTGGCTGTAGCAGCAGCCTTAGTATCTCATGCCCATCTCTGGTGTCTGCGCTGATAGCCGTGGCTTGTGTCTGTCTGTGGAGCTCGTTTAGGCGGTGCTCTGAATCCCCTCTCCTCACACACCCTGAAACAATGGTCTCTTGCCTCTTTGGCAGCTCCAGACTTTTTTCCGGACTCCCTCCCCGCTAGCTGTGGCGCACTAGCCCCCTTCAGGCTGTGTTCACGCAGCCAAACCCAGTCCTCTCCCTGGGATCCAACCTCCGAAGCCCGAGCCTCAGCTCCCAGCCCCCACCTGCCCTGGCGGGTGAGCAGACAAGCCTCTCAGGCTGGTGAGTGCAGGTCGGCACCGATCCTCTGTGCGGGAATCTCTCTGCACCCCTGTTGCTGCTCTCTCCTCCATGGCTCCTAAGCTTTCCCCCCGCCAACCCTCTGTCTCTGCCTGTGAAGGGGCTTCCTAGTGTGTGGAAACTTTTCCTCCTTCACAGCTCCCTCCCAGAGGTGCAGGTCCTTTCCCTATTCTTTTGTCTTTGTTTTTTCTTTTTCCTTTTGCCCTACCCAGGTACGTGGGGAGTTTCTTGCCTTTTGGGAAGTCTGAGGTCTTCTGCCAGCGTTCAGTTGGTGTTCTGTAGGAGTTCTTCCACGTGTAGATGTATTTTTGATGTATTTGTGGGGAGGAAGGTGATGTCCACGTCTTACACCTCTGCCATCTTAAAGCTCCTCCCCTTTTCATTTACTGGCTGGAATACTTCTCTAAAGAGAAAGATCCTCTTGTGCATTGTTTGGTTAAAACAGTGAGTAATAAAGGCAGAATCAATAATTGATTCTTTCTCTTTATTTACAAGTTTTCAAAATAATGAGTTGGTTTTCTATCATCCTCCAAGGGGACCAATAAGGGCTTTTTTTCCTTAAGCATTACTGGGGACTTATGGGATTTAAATGAATTTGATGTGTTTTAATCCACTGAACTATTTTCTTACTGATGCACAAATTTCCATTTTTGGCCAGTGCAAGTCCCTTCATGTTGGCTCCTGAGTTCTCTCAACATGACCTCGGTAAGTGTTTGATAGTTACCTTGCTATCTGGCATGACAAGATTTTCCAGGTTTATCTTCTATATTTCCTGCTCATTTATCAAAATTTAAGAGGAAAATACAGACTTTTCTTAACAATTTTCTTGACTCAGAATGGCAAGGTTTGATTTCAGTGGTTCTTAATGCTATTAACTTTTGCAGGACATATCTTCAGAGTTCCTGGTTCTGAGTTTGAGTCTGTGCTACACAGAAGCATAGCTCCCTTGGGTCACTCCTACATTCATTGACACCATGCCAGGATCTTGTCTGAGCCACTTTGTTAGACTTACGTTTTGTTGTTTCTGTACTGAATAAATATTTCCTTGCCATGGGATTTTCCTATAAAGATACCATCATTCAAGAGGAAGCAATTCATTACACATATTCTGTTCTTTAAGTGACCTGAGCTGCAAGTGACATTGCTTCTCTTTTAAAACTGTCAAGTTTCTCTGACTATATATTTTCCCTGTCACCACTGTTAAAGAATTACGTACCTCAAAAAGATATGTTGAAAGACTAGCCCCAGTACCTTAGAAGGTGATCTTATTTGGAAATAGAATCATTGCAGATGTGATTGGTTAAGTTTAATGAGGTCATACTAGAGTACTGTGGATTAACCCTTAATCCAATATGACTAGCATCCCAGTGAGATAAGGGAAAATGATGTGAAGAGAGATATGTAGGGAGAATGCCATATGACTCTAAAGGAAGAGATCAGAGTGATGTAGCTACAAGTCAAGGAATGACAACATTGATGGCCACCACCAGAAGTTAGGAAGAGGGAAGGGAGGATTCTACCCAGAGTCTCAGAGGGAGCATAGCCCTGTTGAGACCTTGATTTTGGACTTCTAGCCTCCAGAACCGTGAAAGCAAAAACGTCTGTTGTTTTTTAAGCCACCCAGTTTGTGGTACTTTGTTACAGCAGCCCTCGGAAACTAATAAAATCATCTTCACCAGTAATGTACTACCCTAATGAGTCTAATTATTGAGTCATTAATAGAAAGTGTTTTTTAAAAAGGTAGATTCATACTTTTTTAATATTAGAAAATAAATTATAAACATTTCTTAGCTTGCATTTAGCACAGAGTATCACAGAATTTGCTACAAACCCTCATTTAACTGGTGGGAAAATGAAGCCTCAGGAAGGAAAGTGGTTTGCCCAAGGTCACACAGGTATTATGCAGAAGAAACAGAACCAGAACTCACATCTCTGGATACATAGTTCACTGACTTTTCCATTACATACATTTGAACAATTTCAATTATTTTCAAGTTCCTTTTAGCTCTAGTCTTTCTCTTTGCCTCTTTCTTTTTATCTTTGAAGTGAAATTTAATAACATGCAATGCAGTATGCTTAGTCAATGGAGTGTTGCCCAGAGCTCAGAGGACAGTCCATCCTTATGCCGCAAAATAAATCCTTTTATTATATTCACACTGATTTTGTGAAGGTGGATTTTGGTTTTTCTTGAGCATCTTTGAAATCCCTTTATGTCTCTAGAGGTCAGTGTGGCTTAAAGAAACTTTGTTTTAAACTATATTCAGTTAACATTTAATTCGAGGCAACTTAATAAGGTGACAATACAGTGATGGCCCAGGGGAACAGAAATTAATTCAGAATTACAAATACTATAAACACTAACATATATAGTCATATTGATTTTGGCACATGAAAATTTTCACTGAAACTATACACCTTAATATTCTTAGAAATAATTGAATTGATTCCTATACTTTTTAACATGTAAAATAGTATCATTTTTGCTTAAAAGTATGTGAGTCAACTATTCTAAATTCCTTTTAGAATGAAATGTTTGTACTTCTATTGAAGGCTGTTTGAATGAACATTTGTGAATAGTCATATTTCTCTAAGATGACACTTTGATGCTGTTATATGCCTTTGTCTTCACGTGGCATTTAATGCAAAAGAGGCTTTGTGAGCTACTTGGGATGGAGAATTTCCATGGGGAAAACAGGGATATTATTGAAAAGTCTAGTAAATCTCTGACAACTGTGGATTTTATTATTCACAGAGCTTTCAAAATTCCTTTCCTATTCCTCTTCCTCACCTTTCTTTTCTTTGTTGGGATGGGATAAAGGTGAATTGCTGACAAAATTAATAGTTTTTGTACCATTAATAAGAAATCTTAGCTAAGTTTGTCCATTCGAGTACCTTTCAGGGAGCAAATAGTCATGTTGAGACAAGGAGAGGGGAGGAAGGGGAGCTTATGTTTACTGAGTGTCTCCTTGGGGCCAGGCAGCTGCTAAGTGAGCAAGTGCCCCACCTGCCACAACCTGAACCATTCTGCCATTATTTTTTCCCTTTGTGGGGTTTCATGGATAATTTTATTTGTAGGAAGTTTCCCATTGCTAAGATTTCAAACGCACTGGATAGCAGATTAGAGACAGTAAGTTATAAATAGAGTAAGGAGTGCTGACTAGAAGAGGCAAACACTTTGGAGGCAATGAAAAGCAGAGGCTAAAAATTGACTACAGGGCAAAAGAAAGAAAAGCCAAAAGTGTGGCCCAGGAACTCCCTAGCATAGCAGCCTGGGCCATTTCGTGTACAGGGAAATGGCTTTGCTTACCTCAGGAGCTCCTAAGGGCACTATTGTCCTTCTCATCATTTGACACTGTTGAACTCTTATTATAGGGTGCTGGGCATTGTTCTAATAGCTGGGGATGCTAAAAAATACTTAGCAGAGATTCTGCCCTAAAGTTTAGTTGCTGTGGAAAGGAAATATTTTAAAAGAGAAAGCAAACCCACCCAATTTACCACAGTCTATATGGTACCAGAAAGTAATAGAAAATTTCAGAGGAGGGAGGAATTATGGAGAGTTGGATTTGTCAGGAAAGAAGTCATAAGCAAGTACAACAGACATTGATGGCTATTTATCAAACCCATTTTCTCTTATTCCTGGGCTCACAGACTCCCTTGCAATTTTAGATGTGGTTGTGTAAATGAGTTTTAGCCAATGGGAAATTAACAGCCGTTATGGGTGTCACTGTCAGCCCTAGTCCATGGAATCCTCTAAATATGATCCTCCATGTGCTTTCTCTTTCTATAGCAGCAACATTGGAAGCCAAGTGTTAAAGATGGTAGAGCAATCAGATGTAAGGAGCCTGGGTTCCTGAGTGTCTGAATCACTGCTTGGAGGGGAGCCCCCTGACAATCAGGAGCACCCAATTTGGACTTGATGAGAGCAAGAAATAAACTTCTGTTGCATTAAACCATTGAGATTTTGGTGTCTTTATGTCACAGCTGTTTATGTTACCTAACTAATATAGAATGTGAGACTAAAACAGAATGTTAAAGGATGTGTAGGATATAGATAAGTACAGAAGATGCTGAGGTTATCTCAAACTGGAAGGATGAAATGAGCAATGTCATGGGGACAGGAATGCAACACAATTGGCTGAAATGTAATGTTAAAGGAGGTGAACAGAGCGTTAGGTAGCACCTCTGCTTGTGGAAGTTAAGAGTTTGGACCTGACTTTATTGCTGAGGGGGCAATTGGAAAGATAAAGGGAAATAGAGTTATGCCTTAGGATAATGAAGGCTTGTTTTTTCAGTGGTGGTTGAAGCATGTTCTAGGACGATTCATTTGGTGGCAGTGTATGGAATGGTTTAGTTGTTGGTCAGGTCAGGGTGCACTCAGAGAGATCTTCTAGGAGACTGTGGATGAGCACCCAGACTGGGTGATTGATGGTGGAGGGGATCAAAGAAAAGGCTGAATGAATGAGGCATTATCAAGTGTGAATGTGAATGACCAACTGTGGGAGCGCTGAGAAAGGAAAGGACTTCCAGATGTGTATGTTCACTCACAACAGTGAGTAATGCTTGTAGTTATAAACTTGGCACACAAAAAAAGTGTAATGTTTATTGTCTTTAAGATAGCAAGGTAGTATATAATATGTTCTAGAAAGACTACTATCAAAATAATTAACGTAAAAAATGTCAGCATATGGCATGCTCACAAATTCATTTTATCTTCCTTGGCACACAGAAAGCCTACATTTCCCCGCTTTCCTTGCAGCAAGGTGAAAACATATTGCTGAGTTCTAGCCAAACAAATATCGGTATAAATTGTATATACCACTTCTAAGTCTATCCATAAAACCCTGCCTTTGATTTCCCAGCCTCTCTTCTCCTTCTGTGGCAATCTTGGAGGCTACATAGGCCAAATGAAGAGCTGCAGTATGGAAGAATCCTAGATCCCTGAGTCATTACTTGGATGAGAGCTTGTCATTCAACCACATTGAACCATGACTTGAGAGAGAAATGAATCTTTGTTGTATTAACCACTGAGATTTTAGGGTGTATTTATTATAGCAGCATAGCTAATCTCTTTTTGAACTACATAGAACACTTATTCAATCATTCAGCAAAGCTTCATTGAGCATCTAATATGCTCAAGAGATGGGCTAGCCCTAAAATCAAACTTTCTTAATAGTATCTTCTGGTGGAATATTCCCATGACAGCACTGATCCAACAGATTTTTATTATCTAGAAGTTTATTAAAATTTCAAAGTCATACACTTGTTTACTGTCATCCTCCCATTCTTTGGATCTCAATTATTAAATTCTGGTCCTTGTGTCAGTTTTTTAAACAGGAGAGTTGACAGTACATTTTGACTGCCTTTTATTAAATTCCTTTTTGACAAAACTGCTAGGGACCAGGTGAGAGAGGCTTAAAATAAGGAAATCTTATCTCACAATATCTTGCCTGAAATAGTTTTGGGCGTATTGACAGATACAGTTTAGAGCTTCTTTTATTTTTTCGTTATCTGACAGCCAGTGACTTAATGATGCCAAGACATCTGCCCACATGTACTGGAGATCTGTGCAGAGATTGAAAACCTTGATCACCTTGGGAATTTCAGTTCTGCAACAAGAAGTTAAAAACCTGAAGTTTTTATTGAAATGGATTTATATGTCTTCTCTCTGTCAAATCCTCCTTCACATTTGAATGTGAGAGTCTGATGTGAATGCTCATCAAAGAATAAATTAATTTCCAATGTACGTTTAAATCCTCATCATTATTTTCATTGAACAGTGTCAGAGTAATGACCAGGTACCATTCTTAGTATGGAAACCGTAGGCAGACCTGATCTCTGGAAAGCAAACTGTTGCTCTTCATTAGTGCTACCCTTCAGGTGGGTTGGAAGGTGATAGTTCATATACCATTTTAACATTTTCCCCCCAAATAAAAGCGGTTTTATTATTTTTATGATTATAAATATACTATGTGAACATTAAACAATTGAAGCGTGCAAAAAAGCATAAGGAAGAGTAGAAGAATGCCCCAAAACCTACTAAGAAGAGAGAACTGCTGTTAATATTTTGGAGTACATCCTTTAAGCCTCCTCTATTCACAAACAAAAAACACATACACACAAAGGCAGACAGTTCTGCATAAACAGAATCACAATACAGATATTTTTATAATCTAAATTTTCACTCACAAACCTGACATAGATGTCTGCTTGTCAATAAATCTAGAGCTACAAAATCATTTTAAAGACTATAAATTCCTTTGTTGGAAAATATCATAATTTAACCAGTCTGCTGTTGACGGACATGGTTTTTTCCAGCTTTTCACTATTATAAAGAATGCTGCCATGAGCATATATGTATATATATTTGAATTTGTGTGAGTAGTGTAAATTACTAGGGTGAAATTGCTGGGAGGAAGGTAAGCACATTTACTATTTCCAACTTTAATATTGCTGGAAGGACAGCCTATTTATCATTTTGGCTAATGCATTGGAAAGACATGGAGAGGAAGACAACTAAATTCAAAGGGACTGAGAGAAGGAAATTCACTCTTCTAGTCTACCAAGAATAAGTCAAAACTACCTGAGAAAAATGAGAGAACACATGTTTCTTCTAAAGGCTGTCCTGTTGTTCTTTAAAATCTTTGTTATGGAGCCTGGTATTCCAATGTATGGCAATATTCAGTGTATCATGACATTCATTAAAGTTGCATCCAAGATGTAAATTTAGTGTGAGTGGCAAGAAGGGGAAAGATTTTATTGGAGCAGAATAATGTCACAGCTCTTCTGCAGTTCATCTGTTTCTTCTCTTCCTCCAAGTCAGTCTGTGGAATCCCTCATGACACTAGTTTTGTTGGTGTGTTGTGAAGTTATCCATGAGTTCCTCATGGTTTCCTTCTGGCTGCTTCACAAGCGTTTTATTCCCATGCCTCTGCTGAAGAAAAGGGTGCCTTTAGATGTATTTATTTCCTTGCCTCTTTCCTCTGCCTCACACTGATAAGTGCTCTGAAAAGGCAAGGCAGGAGAAGTTGGAGTTTTAGGGTTGAGAACATAGGATTTGGAGTCAGTATTAATCTATGTTATGGTAACAACAATAACAAAACCACAAAATCTTTGGAATTGTAGAAGGATTAACACAACTAAAGTTCGTTTTTTGCATTCAGAAAGTTTGATGCGCATCTCAGAACTCCTCACAGCAACTCTCTTCCAGGTAGTGTCATCTGGATCCAGGATTTCTCTGTTCTGAGATCCTGCCATCTCCCCTCAACTCATGGCTTCCAGGATTGCCTCTTAAATGCCTCAGCTCAGAAGTGACACACATCATTGTCATCTTCTCATAATCTTTTCTGCTCATGGCTCATTGGGCCCATGGTCCCAGGCTAACTGCACGGAGGCTGGGAAATGTAGGGTAACACTACTGTTTGGTGCAGCCAGCCCTAGTATTACATAGTTCTGTTTCTTTCTTTCTTTTTTTAAAAAAATTTATTTATTTTTGGCTGCTTTGGGTCTTCATTTCTGCGTGCGGGCTTTCTCTAGTTGCTGCGAGTGGGAGCTACTCTTCGTTGCGGTGTGCAGGCTTCTTATTGCGGTGGCTTCTCTTGTTGTGGAGCACAGGCTCTAGGCATGCAGGCTCAGTAGTTGTGGCTTACGGTCTCTAGAGCGCAGGCTCAGTAGTTGTGCAGCACGGGCTTAGCTGCTCCGCGGCATGTGGGATCTTCCCGGACCAGGGATTGAACCCGTGTCCCCTGCATTGGCAGGCAGATTCTTAACCACTGCACCACCAGGGAAGTCCCAGTTCTGTTTCTTTTTTTTTTTTTTAAATTTTATAGCTACTTTTATTTTTATTTATTTATTTATTTTTGGCTGTGCTGGGTCTTCGGTTCGTGCGAGGGCTTTCTCTAGTTGCGGCAAGTGGGGGCCACTCTTCATCGCGGTGCGGGGACCGCTCTTCATCGCGGTGCGCGGGCCTCTCACTATCGCGGCCCCTCCCGTTGCGGGGCACAGGCTCCAGACGCGCAGGCTCAGTAGCTGTGGCTCACGGGCCCAGCCGCTCCGTGGCATGTGGGATCTTCCCAGACCAGGGCTCGAACCCGTGTCCCCTGCATTAGCAGGCAGATTCTCAACCACTGCGCCACCAGGGAAGCCCCCAGTTCTGTTTCTTACTAGTGTGTGAACATTTCTGTGTCTCAGTTTCCTCATTTGTACAATAGGGATCAGACTACCTCTTTTATACCATGTTAAATGAGATAATATGCATAAAGGCACATAGCAAGTTCTCAAGAAAAGAAATGATAGCTGCTAATATTAGTGTTAGCTGCCCTGGGAAATGAATATAATTACAACTAGTCAGGGCTTGAATTTGTACAAAGAATGCGTACTAGGATATAAGAGGAGAGAGAACTCACTTCCAAGGAAGGTTGACAAAGGAAAGCTTCAATGTGGAGAAAGTATTTGGGTTGGGTTCTGAAAAATTTTGCTCCATTTCCTTTAAATCCTTGGAGGAAAAAAGCAGTCTTGCAGAGACTGGGGCAATAGAGGGAAAAAACATTAGTGCTGAGGATCTTTCAGTGAGTTATGACCTGAAATGGAAAACGAATTGTGAGCAAATGACAAGTAAGCTGGTGTTAGTTACGTGTCAGTAGTCTGTACTTTATAAACAAAAGACTTCAATCCTGGTTACATTATTTTGGGGTCTGCTAAGAGGCTGGGTGAACCACATTCCTCTGAGTTAGGACCACCTCAAGGTTTGACCTTCAAAATTCTGAGTTGGGGGATGAAACAGCCCTCTAAGGAGGAGCCTAGTTCTCCCACAGGAAGTTTGAAGCACACTGAGAGCTAGATTTATTTTCACCTTTTCGAACAAAAGAAGTTTACAGGGCTCAGCTGTGGGGACAAAGGGTAAATAAGGCATTTCTCTGCTTCTGGAACGAGCCCGGTCCCCAGTCCTCTGATGTTTGTTTGATTTTAGAGCTAAGCTTCTGACCTTTGCACTTCTCCCTTGGTTTGGAGAACTTGTAAAGTCTCTCCTCTGGTCTGCTTGGTTTGCCTGCCCCCTCAATTCTTGGCCCTGCTTATTTTCCCAGTTTTGGTGAGAAACAATGGTAATTTGCCCCTGCCTCGGGGAACCCCTTTGGTGTGGCTGAGCCCTAGACTCCCTCCCAGCTTGATCCCAGGAGCCTCAGTCACGGTGGTGGTATGGTGGTGTTGTCAAGAGTGAATGCCCTGGGGCGAGGCTGCCTGTGTCAGCCTCCTGTGTCTGCCACTCAGTGGCCAAATGACCTTAGTCAAAACACTCAGCCTCTTGTGCCTCAGTGTTTTCATTTGGAAAATGTGGATAGTAATAATAGTACTGGCCTCATAGGGTTGTGAAGATTAAACAAGGGTTAAGTTGAGTAAAAGTACGTAGAACAGTGCCTTGCCTATAGTAAGTACTTAATTTTCATCTATTATTATTTAGGACAAGGGTGCCCTGGGGCACAGGAAGGAAGCAATTAATTTGGCCCAGGAGAGCCAGGAAAATCTCCATAGAAATGATGACACTTGAACAGAGTTTGGATCAATGGGTGAATTCCCGGGGAGGGCTTGGAGGGAGCGCAACATAAGAAGAGAGAAAGAATGGTATAAAAGCTCAGGTATGAGACATAAAATAAGACGTTCACATGCACGGAGCATTGGATAAATGGTGGGGGTGTGGGAGAGGGAGACAGTCCAGGCTGGAGAAGTGGGAAAAGGAGAAACTGAGAAGGACTTTAATGCCAATCCAGTAGGTTGGTACTTGACTCCTAGGCAGCAGGAAGCCAACAAGGGTCTTTAGGCATGGAAGTGATTATGGTCAGTTTTGTAAGATCACACTGACTGTGATGTGAAAGATGGATTACAGTGGGCTGAAGTGTTGTCACGGAGTCCCGTGGATGAGGCTCTTTCATTAATCCAAGGGGAGAAATCATATGAGAGCTTTATATAATGGGCCATTAATAATGACTACTCTCCCCTTCCCTTCTGTCTATTGGGATTTGTATGGGTATGAGGTTTTTTACTTGTTTTGTTTTTCTGTTATTTTAATTTTAATGTTTTGCCCCAAAAGCATAATGTGAAAAAAGTCAGACCTTCTTATACTAATAATTCACAGTGTAAATCCAATACACTGCTTTGTCTCTACTCACCCACTGCAACCGTCAACCTTTTCTGGCCAGTGTAGTCTGTTATGGGTTAAAATGTATTTGATACTGTATTGCAGCTTTAAGTATGCAAGAGCTTGGATGGCATCAGAATTTAGTTTTTCCTTTGCTTCACTTGTCACACCATTAGCAGTACGCCTGGGTGAGTGACCTAGGGTTAAGGATTAAGTTTAAAAACCATCTTGGCATTTTTCTGCTTGCATTGGTTGGACTTAGACTGAGATTTCATTAAATATTTAATTTTATTTGGTTTGCTGCAGAGTAAAGTCTAAAAGAACTCCAAACGGTCTTTTATTTTTACAGTTCACCTGCACTTCTTATTATTCTCAAATGAAAGAATCCTGCCTTCAGACACAAAGTTATTTCAAGAAATTTTACTAGCATATGCCCTACCTCATGTGTTTTGAATTATGTTATCTGTAGAACTAATCCATCAGGAGCTTTGTAAAAGCGCTGCATAGGTCTGGAAAGTGTGTCCAATTGGAATTCTAAGCTATATTTCCTATCTAAACCTTTCCTTCATTTATAAAACTCATGTATTTTTTCCCCCCTTGCTTTGTACCTCTTGAAAAACTAGCAAAGTTACCCATGGTTTTAGAAGTTTCTTTTCTCAGAGCAGCTAGTGTACAAATCTACAAAGATAGAAGAAAACCTGGCAGATTTTTTCCCCAAACATATTTCTGTTTAGCTGAGAAAAAGACTCAACTCATGCCATGCAATTCAGCGTTCCTTTTCATTAATACTGAATAAAATGTTTTGAGAGTTGGCTGGTTCACCTTCTTTGAAACATTCATCTTCATTAAACAACTTTGGAAAATGTTCAGTCCAACCTGAATAGTAATCAGGTTCTTTTTCCCTTTCTTTTTTTGCATGGGTCTTCCGGGTAGAGAAGGTAACTGGTGCTGACTCCCAAAGTGGTTTTTCCAGAGGCAATAAATTAATCTGGTAAACCACTGTTAGAAGTATCCTCACCCTTCCTTTTCTCAGAGGATTGCTGGGTTTTTCACTGGGCGTTTTGTGGGACCTCCAGCTGACACTGAAGACTTCTCTATGTTGTGCCATCTTTTGTGAGTCTCTCTGGGTGTGCCAGAAAGATCTAAGGATTTAAAGATCATCAGTGCCTCCAAAGTCACTAGGGGTTCCACTTAATTTTTCTTTCCTTTACACCTACATTGCCATATTCCTTTAGAGAAGAACTCTCAGCTTACATGCAGCCAGCCTCTGGAGGGTTCTAGAAAAGTATGAGAGCAGTCTCAGTTACTTGAAAGTCCATCAAGTAGAAGAGGATTTAACATATTTCATATACAGCTCTGAGTGATAGTGCCAGGATAAGTAGGTTAAAAAAAATATCAGGAGGCAAACATTTTCCCCAGTGTATGTTCTGCAGGTCTGTGGAATGCTGATGGGTATTGGGGTTGGTGTGTGGAAGGTTTCAAGGTAAATGAAATTAGAAAATGCTGTGTTAATGCTGTTAAACATCAAAGCTAATGAGTATTGTAAATATCTAGCATTAAACATCAAAGCTAATGAGTATTGTAAATATCTAAGAGGAGCATATAGTGTATGCTTACTTGACCGTGGAATGTTTTTCATGCAGCAGGTTAAAGGACAGATGCTCCTCAATGAAGCACCAAGAAAGGGCTCTGCTGCCTAACATGAGAATAAATTTTACTATTATAACTTAGAAGCCTTAGCTGTGAGTCCTAGCACAGGGAAATCATGCTGCCTTTAAGCATTTAACAGCGTACTCCTTCCAGAACATTACCAAAACGTTATCTTTCAGACATGTCTTCTGAAGTTGTACATGGCATTGCCAATATTACTATTACATTAATTGTACAATGAAGTTAATAATAGTGCTGATTTCACTGCTATGTATTTGGGGCTTACTCTATTTACTAAGTGATAAAAGATTGATTCAAAAATATATATTATTTTGTTACAATTTGGCTATTATGGTGATGATATTGCAGTGACTCATTTTAGTTTGGAATTTCAAAGACTAGAAGAGTTTGTATTACTAACATCCATAAGAGTTGAAACTAAGTAACATGGTATATTTAAAACTAGGTTCTTTCTAGCCATGTATAATGGACATTTAGAAAGGGGGAAAGAACAAGAAAAATTTGTGTTTTACAGCAAAGACATTTTATCTCCTTTTGTGAGTAAGTCTAACCCAAAGTATTTCTTAATTCTGCCTTAATAACTGTGGGGGGGGGGGAACTATTTTAATCAGCAGTGAGTACCAAAGGTCCTGTGGTTACCAACAGAAAAAATATGCTCTTAGATGCAAGTGGAAATCTGATATATGAGACAGAGAGATGGCAATCATGTTTAACCCAACTTCGAGCAGTTCAGACTATCTCTTGGCTATTACTTTAAAAGAAGACTTAATTTTTAGAGAACATTTTTAGGTTTATGACAAAATTGAGAGGGATGTACAGATATTTACATCCCCCGTCCCAACACATGCTTAGCCTCCTTCATTATCAACATCCCCTACCAGAGTGGTACTTTTTTTTTTTTTAACCAAGGATGAACCTACAATGACAGATCATTATCAGCCAAAGTTCATTATTTACCTTAGGGCTCACTCTTGGTGTTGTATATTCTATGGGTTTGGATAAATGTATAGTGACATATATCCATCATTATAATATCATACAGAGTATTTTCACTGCCCTCAAACCCTCTGTGCTCTGCCTATTCATCCACCCCACCCCCTGGCAACCACTGATCTTTTTATTGTCTCCATAGTTTTGCCTTTTCTACAATGTCATATAGTTGGAATCATACAGTAGGCCACCTTTTCAGATTGGCTCCTTTCACATAATAATATGCATTTAAGTTTCCTTTTCATGGCTTGATAGCTCATTTCTTTTTAGTGCTGAATAATATTCCATTGTCTGGATGTGCCACAGTTTATTTATCCATTCACCGTTTGAAGGATCTTGGTTGCTTCCAGGTTTAGACAATTATGAATAAAGCTGCTATAAACATCCATGTGCAGTTTTTTAAATGCGTGGACATACATTTGCAACTCCTTTAGGAAAATATAAAAGAGCATAATTGCTGGATTGTATGGTAAGAGTATGTTTAGTTTTGTAAGAAACCTCTAAATTGTCTTCCAAAGTGTCTGCTCTATTTTGCATTCCCACCAGCAACATATGAGAGTTCCTGTTGCTCCACATCCACACTAGCATTTGGTGTTGTCAGTGTTCTGGATTTTGGCTATTCTAATAGGTATGTAGTAGTATTTCATTATTGCTTTAATTTGCATTTCCCTGATGACATAAGATGTGGAGCATCTTTTCATATGCTTATTTGCAATCTGTATTTCTTCTTTGTGAGGTGTCTGTTAAGGTCTTTGGCCCATTTTTAAATCAAATCATTTGTTTTCTTATTGTTGAGTTTTAAAATTTCTTTATAAATTTTGGATAACAGTTTTATTTTCTTACTAGATGTATCTTTTGCAAGTATTTTTCCCCCATCTGTGGCTTGTCTTCTCATTCTCTTGATACTGTCTTTTGCAGATCAGAAGCTTTTAATTTTAATGAAGTCCAGCTTATAGATTATTTTTTCATGGATCATGTCTTTGCTGTCATGTCTAAAAAGTCATTGCCATACCAAGGTCATCTAGGTTTTCTCCTATGTTATTGTCTAGGAGTTTTATGGTATTGTGTTTTACATTTAGGTCTATGATAGATTTTTCGTTAATTTTTGTGAAGCGTGTAAAATCTGTCTAATACTTTTATTTTGCATTTTGATGTCCAGTTGTTCCAGCACCATTTGTTGAAAGCTCTTACAATTTAAGAAGGATAGAAGCAATCTTAGTGTATTCAGAGGAAAGAGACCAAAATAGTGAAGGGACTTTAAATTGTGCTTTAGGGAAACAAGCTTAAGTTTCATGGGGTGCTGAAATTTGACAAAAGAAAATCTTGATGGGACATAATGCCTGTCTTTGATGTTTGAGGGATCGTCAGATGTATGAATGATTACTTACGGCCTCAATGGGTGGAATTTGACCAGCAGGTAGAAAGAAATAGTTTGAAGCTCTTTTTCAAAATTTTCTGAAAACCAGAGATTTCCAGAAATGGAATGGGTTGGCACAAGAGGGAGTGAATTCCCTGTTACTAGGTGCCTCCCTTGTATGTAGTTCAGCTTTGGGAAGTATAAAGAACTAGAACATCCAAAACATCTCTTCTAATTTTGTGATTCTGGGCTGTTAAGCCTTGCATAGATGAACCAAGGAATTCTTGTAAATGCATAGCAGTGAAGGAGAAGGGCAGCACAAATTAGACATGTTTTAGAGTAACTTGGAAATAATACTGGGAAACAAACAGACAAACAAACAAATCACCATTGGGGCAGGTATATGAGCTTATTCTTGGGGATGGTCTGACTTTGTTGTGGATTTTACCAGAAGGCTATCTGCCCACTTTATGGCTGTCCACTAACCCATAGCTATGGATAAGCTTGGAGATAGATGTGTTTAGACCTTTTGGGCCATGTGAGTCAGGGTCTGGAAATGCTAACTAGAGAACTGCTCTGCTGTCCAGCCACACGTCTAGGCAGCCTGGTGCCTTCTGCATATGATGTCAGCATATCATAGCCTGGAATAACTTAAAAAGACCTTCGTCTTCTTTTTTTTTTTTTTTAAAGCAAGTACATATTAAGCATCTGTTATATGCCAGGCAGACACTATATTGAAGTTGGCCGTGTTTCATATTGTTATACAGAGAACAATTTTCACTCATTATTTCTTTGGAACTGATTTTCAATTCAGTATACCAAAGATTTCTATTCACCGACTATTTCAAAACTAAGGATTTTGTTCCTTCAACTGAGGAATTCCATAGAGCCTTGATGTACTTCAGAAATGTCTTTTTTGTAAACAATTGTGAGGGAAAGCGGTCAGGAAAACATAGGTCTAGTTCCTAGTTGGGAACATTGAGATAAGACTAATTTTTATTGAATTGGTTGCATTAATTTATAGTCATATAAATAAATATTATGATTGAAAACCATAATATTTGCTGATGTTTGGCAGTGTGGAAGGATGATTAACTAATTAATCATTCTCTATGCTTTAGATAAGCATGGTGCATATTCATCACAGGTCATGAGTGACAGTCCAAAGAGGCTGGAGTTAAAGTTGAAAATCATGTCGATTGTTATGGGACCAAGTGTCTCTTGGGTGAGGATCAGAGTGATAATAAATTTAATTTATTAATTTATCTGGAATTTAATTCCAGGATATTGTCTTTTCAAATATGCTTTTCCCTTCTTCTCTCCCTTCCTCTTTCCCTTCTTCTTTATAATGAAATTGGTATCAGCCAATATTTCTCTATTTTTTTCATTGTTTGCCACAAAGTTCAGAACTAAATTTAATACTCAGTTATAGAAATTAAGTCACTCATTCATAATTCCTAGTTCACTGTTCTCTCATCTTTTTAATGATTAATGATTATTATTTTATGTCTATTTCAGCTATTTGGCTTCATATACATCTTTATATATGTCTTTGAATTATTTTTAGAAATGGACAGAATCTACATGTCATATACATTGTATATAAAAATGAAGGCCAGAAGGCACCATTAATAGATGAAACTGTTGGCATTTCACGAGTATTTTTAAATGTCTTAAGCTTTGCATTTCACACCAGAGAATCAAGATCTATCATAAAGGGACATCTAGTATGAAGATATCAAACATGACTTAAAACAAGGATGGGTGCCATATGCTTTAGTGTTTTCATATTAAGTAGAATTTTCCTCTACTGGGAGAGTTTTTCCAAAATAAGTACTCTGACTCTCTTTGCCAGTCTCCCCAGCCATCACAATAAACAGAAATAATTACATAGTTGTACATAGGTCTTCAAATTCAGAGACCTACTACATCCTACACATGGTTAGAGAGGTTGGAGAGGGGCATATGGACTATGAAAGAGAATTGATGTCTGTGTCACCTAGACAGAGGCTGGTTCAATGGGTTCAGGAGAAGCAGTGGTCCAGAGAGGACTGATGGAATGAACTGGTCAAAGCTTTATTGCAGAGAAGTCATCAGCTGGGCTGAAGAGATCCAGTAGGTGCTTTGGAGTGCTGGTATCAAACTTGGCTGTGCACTGGAATCACCTGGGAAGCTTTAAAAACTACTGAAGTCTGGATAAGTAGGCAGAAGTCAGTTTTTTTTGGGTGTGTGTAGAGGGTTTCCTCTGCAGCAGAAATGTCTAAATCATCACTAGCCTCTGGAGAATGTGGGGTTGCCTTCCAAAGGGCTTAGGAGTGGAGGGAAGCTGGGCTTTTTTCTTTTTTACTTTAGAAAGACACTGGTGACTAATCCTCATGTATCTGCTCTAGGTAACTGTTCTATTTTTGTTTGAACAATGTGGCCCCTTTAATGCTGGCTTTAGTGTAGCCCCTGATTTATCCATCAGAGACAGATATTGTGCCCAAAGAAGGAACCAATCTGTTTACTTATTTCAAATGACACTTTCACAATCAATACATATGAAATACTTGTGATGAAACATGCAGGACTAGAATTGATTTCCTAGTTTTGAATACTTTCTCCATTGCTTACTAGCCATATCTCTGGGCAAGTTACTTACCCTCTTTATCTGTAGAGTGCATATGTTAGTAACGCCAACCTCTTAGGTTTTCATTGTAACTATGAAATAATATAATATAGGTAAACAATGTAGAATATGGCCTGGGATATAGTAAACACTAGGTCAGTGAGTCTCGAAGTGTGGTCACTTGACCAGAAGCATCAGTGTCACCTAGGGACTTGTTAAATATGGAAATTCTCTGTTCCCACAACAGATTTACTGATTCAGAAACTCTGGAGTGGGGGTCTGGCAATTTGTGTTTTAACAAGCCCTCCAAGGGATTCTGATGTTGACTCAAGTTTGAGAACCGTTGTGTTAAAGATTACTTGTGGTTATTTAATCAATTCCCACCAGCACACGTTTCAAATAACAAACTCACTCTGGTGGTTATTACATTATCTAAAAAGAAACATCCTCTTATAACTAAATAAACGAATTACATCTGAATAGTCAAATTATCTCCTTGATTCACAATTCAAACAATAACTTTAAAATGACTTATTTATAATTATCACCACCATCACTGAAACATCACTGCAAAGTTTTCCAACTGGAATATACCAGTCCAGGAGAAACATTTTCTGCATTGCTCTGGGATGCGGATTTGGAAAATCTTAGGAACAAGGGTAGCTGTCTCGGCCTGTGAAGTGATGGGCCTGACTAGACCCCTCCAAATTGTGATAAATCAGGCTGACCAAGTGGGATGACACCATTTATGAAAGACCTTGAAAGTGAGTAAAATTAAGCTTGATCTAGTAAAAATCGATATTGAACTTTTTTTGAGTGTGGGAGCGATGCAATGAATGGAAAGTGGAAATCTTGCATTGTAGTGGGGAGGGCTGGGTACCCAAGGCCAGTGTTCTAGAGCTGGATAAGCTCTGAGGAATGTAGAGATTCCAGAGGTCTTAGATCATAGGCATGGGGAAGAGGTTGGGAGAAAAAACTCACTGTCCTCTGCCAGTGACCATATGTCAAATTACAAGATAAGCAGTGACAGGATCAGGCCCAGGGACGTCATCTAGTGGGGTATTTTCATTCAGAAAGCAGTTTCAGTGAAACACGGGTGAGTCTGAATGTAGTGCTTGGTTCAGTGTTTTCCCATTGGCCAAGGTGTTACTGACCTTTTTGAGTCTGGTGCCAACACGGGTCCTCGTGCCTGGTGTCGCTCACCCCAACAGAACAAGCCCAAGTTTGGTTCTGAAGCAAAGAAAAGCTTTCTTCTTTGATCAGCGAATGGAGAGGTAGGAGATGCCGTTCTAGAGCACACTCTCTCCCCACAGGCGGTGGGCGGGGCTGCGTTATAGGGCTCTCGTTTGCGGGGTGGGGCGGAGTTCTCGCGGGGCTGGCGCAGCTGCGCTGCTCAGGGCTCCAGATCACAGCGCCGGGCACAGCGTCTCTGCACACGACCCACCGCCGCCCCACCGAGCCTGTCAGGCACAGCCTCTCTGCACACGGCCCGCGGCCGCCATCTTGAATTGTGGTGTCGTGCTCAGCGCTTCCGCACACAGCGCTGCAGGTGAGGTGCCGGGTGCAGCAGTTTCCCACAAGGAACTCTGGTTTGAAGTGCCGGGTGCGAGGCCTCTGCACACAACACCCTATGAGCAAGTGGAACTAGACGAATCACAAAAGAAAAGGAAAAGGTTAGTCTTTATCACGCAGATCCTATTTTTATTTCCTGGGAATTGTTAATGGGCTTTGCCATGACAAGGTTCTACCAGTCTTTCTCTCTAGCAGCTGCCGCCTATTGAGATAAGCATCAGGGTCCTTTGATGCAGAGGAACAATGTGGAGGTAGAAACCCCCCCCCCCTTTTTTTTTTCCATTTTTAAAAATTATTTATTTATTTATTTATTTATGGCTGTGTTGGGTCTTAGTTTCTGTGCGAGGGCTTTCTCTAGTTGTGGCAAGTGGGGGCCACTCTTCATCGCAGTGCGCGGGCCTCTCACTATCGCGGCCTCTCTTCTTGTGGAGCACAGGCTCCAGACGCGCAGGCTCAGTAGTTGTGGCTCACGGGCCCAGCTGCTCCGCGGCATGCGGGATCTTCCCAGACCAGGGCTCGAACCCGTGTCCCCTGCATTGGCAGGCGGACTCCCAACCACTGCGCCACCAGGGAAGCCCAGAAACCCGCTTTTAAGAGGATAATGAAGGAATCAAGATGGGTATTTAGTTTTCTTCTTTTCCTGATTCATTCTTCTTAGTAATATAATAGCTGAAAGTTCACCCTTATAGTTCAGGAAAGTCAGAATGTTACAAGTGAGAGAGGATCTTAAGAAAAGGAGTATAGAGTCACTAGGAAGAAAAAAACTGGTTGCTCCGGGTGTGTGTGTGTTTGTGTGTGTGTGTGTGTGTGAGAGAGAGAGAGAGGGAGAGAGACAACGTGTGTGCATACGGGGTCTCATGCATTAAACATTTTACAAAGCTTAGGCACAGCTGGTGCCTGGACAGTGAGTCATGCGGTCTCTGACACATCAAATAATCCTTCTCTGTTCATCTAGTTTGTAATTATGGCCTGTCAAATTTCCTTGTGGTATTTGTTTTAAAAATAAATATCCAGCCAGAGAAATTTAACCCTTTCCATGCCTTCCAGCTGTTCCATTTGCATCATTGACTCAAATGTCACCCTGAGCTGTTGAAACCTGCCTATGTGGCATTATATTCTATAACCTTTCATTTCACATAGGTCAACGTTTGGCTTTTAAATGGTAGTAAATTTCAGGCACTACTGATTCAGGCTGGGCAGCTAGAGGTGAAACGCTTTATCTCTCTGGAATTTTTGTGAAATAGCCAGTCACTCAGAAATCAATTTTGAATCCTTTACTAAAG
The DNA here is from genome assembly GCF_009873245.2 of Balaenoptera musculus. Taxonomy (NCBI): domain Eukaryota; kingdom Metazoa; phylum Chordata; class Mammalia; order Artiodactyla; family Balaenopteridae; genus Balaenoptera; species Balaenoptera musculus. The sequence continues at coordinate 56,547,001 of NC_045788.1, read as the reverse complement.
CAAAAAGATTAATGCTGTTACTGAGGTGACATAAAGGGGATATGTCTGCCTCACAAAACTAGTAGCTTTTTCATTGTCTCATTCTTGTAATGGAGGTTACTCCGAGTTGTTGGCTATGTCCTCTGGTCTTTTGGAAGCTTGGCCCATGGACAGGTAAATGTGTTATTTAGTCTTGTCATTATTACTGTGAGTTTTTTCGATCAATATTTGGATGGAAGAACGTCAGTCCATTAAGTTTATCTTCTCATATCAAAGCCACAGTTGAAGTTTCTTAAGTTTATCACTATCCCAGATCTGAGTCTGGTGCCTGAGTCTGTTTAGTACCTACCTAGCATTCCTGGATTTGCATCATCAATCTAATTCTAGAGAAAATGTGAATTATAGACTATGTGCCTTCTACCATCTTCTCTTTGCAGATAGTCTCTAATATTTAAGATTCAGAGTAGCTTGGACATGTAAGGCTTCCTGGCCATGGAAGCCTTATACTATGAATTTATTTAGGAAGAAGTCTACTTTCTCTAAATACCTCTATTTCATGATACTTCTTTGGTCCTATTTTCGTTTAAAAACTATTTACTACCTCCTAAGAAGAAAGGAGGAAGAGGTTTGTGGATGAACTAGCTCCCACCTGGAGGATACTTTATATGGAAGCCTGGAACGAGTGGAATGCAAAAAGTAGAAGCTCTATGCTTGGCTTTTTTATGCCATATGCCCTCCTGCCTATATAAAACTTGGCAGGAATTATGACTGAAACTGTTAAAAAATTGTGGAAAGTATTTTTTGGTGCCAGTTGGTATGGTAAGTGATGGTATTTTCAACATTATGAAATTTATAGGACAGTTATCCTTACTTTATAGATGAATGTACTGAAGATAAGAAAGATTAAGTGAATTACCCAGGGTCACATGGCGTCTAAGTGGCAAAGCTGGGTCGGAAAACGATTTCCTCTGACTACACATCATGTTCTCATTTTGCGTGTTCGGTAAGATAACATAGGTCAACTTCTTGATTCTTAGTTCCCTCTGTTTCCTCCTCTCCTGTTCTACCATCAGATCCTCCTTCCACCTGTCTCCCTCTTCAGGTCACAGTATAGTTAACACTTTGTTGAATGTTAATTCTTTAGGGAATTCTTAGCTTTCCCAGACAGAGGAGTCCCTCTGTTACACGCTCTCAGTTCACCCTGCACTTTTCTTTCAGAATGTATATCACAATGAATTATTATTTGTGCAATTATTTTCTAAATTGTCTTTTACATACCCGACTTTATAGTCCATGAGAACATAGATTACCTCTGTCTTGTTCATCATCATATCTCTAGCCCTTGGCAGAGGTAACATACATAAAAGCAGCTCAAAACTTCTTTGTTAAATTAATAAATGAATAAATAGCACTCTCTGAGCGGTAGTTGTTGTGTTATATTTATTATTTTTGATAATCAAATATCATGCTTTATATGGATACTCAGTGAGGTAATTGAAGGACCTGTCAGAATAACAGGGCAACAAAAGAAGTGCCAGGGTTAGTGATTTCTGAGCACAGCCTGAGGTTGAGGTGATGGCACAAAGAAGGATGACATGTCCAAAGTGGAATCAGGATGGCAGAATCAGGGGAGAGCAAGTTAGCAAATGCCTTGCCTTTGACCTACCTGCCAGTCAGTTCTCAAATACTTCTGAAAAAGAATAGCCTTTCAACCTATAGCTTTGACTTAAGGGAAAGAATCAATCATCTCTAAGCTTAGTGTGTTAATTAAAAAAGGAAAGATTTAGAGGCAGTTTCAGTTGTATATTTTTTTCTCCAAGTATTTTCCAGTTTGTCTCATTGTTTTTCAGTGCTAGTAATGGCTTTCTACATTCTAAATCAGAATTTATTTTTGAGCCAATGTCTTCATGTCTTATAAACTTGAAACATTCTCTTTCATGTCTGTGTGAAGTTTAGGGAGAGATTTTATTTTTCCCTCTAGGTTTTGCTGCTTAGTTAAAGTCATGTGATATAACTTCTATTGTATTTTTTTCATGTCTATTTCACAGTATATCACCTTTGTGGTTTTTGCAAGATCTAAGGCAAAGATAATATAATCTGACTCAAACTGCCTCTGATTGATTAGTCTGATTTGTAGATTGAAGTTTCGTACTAGAGAGATGTTAAGAATGTCAATTTTTAGAGCATTCAGGCTAGTTATAACAACTATTGTAGCAGTGTTTTTAATCCATTTTAGAAAATTGTGCCCAGTGAAAATTCAGTGCTATGACAGGACATTAAAATATTTTAAACCAAGGAAATCTGATTTTACTACACCAAAACCTAATTAAAATAATAAAAAGACAGCAGAAACAATTTCTTTTTCCGTATAATAGAAAATTATGGTTATAAGCAAGTAAAATTGAGGTAGTCAGATATATAATAGGAAAGGCAGGCACACAAATGGCTTTTAACACAAAGAGCAAGAAATTAAAGCTAAAAAACAATTATCCTACTCATTCAAAGAAAAAATTATGTAACTTCCAGAAATACACAAAATACAACAGGTTGAAAAACAAGCAGAAGCATTTCTATTCAATTTAGGACCAACATGAGAGGAGAGAGTTTAAGTAGCAATAGATTTTAAAATTTTTACTTAGGTGGTGTCAGGCTTTTCCAGGTGCAGTGAAAAGAATATAATGTATCAGTATATACTTGATTTAAGAATAACCAATTTAGGAAGGATTTGCCCATGCAAACAATGTCAGCTTTTCTTCTTCATTCCCTTTTAGAGGCTGTGGCCCACTGGTCCCATTTAAGGACTACTAGGAAAAAAAGTAAATAAGCTGGAAAGATCTTTTGTTATAAAAATATAGAGATGTAGAGTCCAGAAAGGCCGGTTCAGTCCCTCCCTATTCTGACCCTCTCACCAAAATGGTATTCGAACCTGTTTCTGGGAATTGTTAATGCTGAAGTGAGTGAGGAACAGAGAAGTAGAGGATCTGCTCCATTTGAAGTTTATTTCCCTTTGTTTTTATTTCATTATATTTCATTTTTAAATTTAAAAATGTAGACAAATGCAAAAATCACATACCTACCTCACAAGCAGGATACAGAAAAATTCCCTTGTCCTGCCAAATTCCCTCCTGCTGCACCATGTATTAAAACTCTTTAAAACTTTTAAAAACATTTAAAACCATGTATTAAAGGTATTTTTTTGAACGTAAGTTTTCAGTTTTCTTGTGTAAATACTAGGAGTAGAATTTCTGACTTTGAGTTATATGGTAAGTATATGTTTAATTTTATGAGAAACTGGCAAATTGTTTTCCCAAGTGGCTATACCATTTTGCATTCCCACCAGCAATGTATGAGAATTCCAGTTGCTTAAAAAAAAAAAAAAAAATTCTACTGGGAGTGCAGTTATCTTTGTGTGATTTTAGTTTGCATTTCCCTGATGTCTAATGATGTTGAGCATGTTTTCATTTTCTTTTTTGTCATTTGTACATCTTTTGTGAGATGTCTGTTCATATATTATGCCCATTTCTTGTTTTCTTGTTGAGTTTCAAGTGTTCTTTATATAGTCTCAATACAACATTGTTAGGTATGTGATATGCAAATATTTTCTCCCAGTGTGTACCTTGTATTTTCATTCTCTTAATAGTGTCTTTCACCAAGCAAAAGTTTTTAGTTTTGGTGAAGACTAATTTATCTTTTTTTTTTTTTTTTTTTTACTGGATCACGCTTTTGATGTTGTATCTAAAAACTCTTTGTGTAACCCAAGGTCATAAAGATTTTTTTCCTGTGTTTTCTTCAAAAATGTTACAGTTTTCTGATTGACATTTAGATCTATGATGCGTTTTGAGTTAATTGTTGCATGAAGTGTGAGATATAGGTATAGGTTCTTCATTTTTTTTGAATATATATGTCTATTGTTCCAGCACCTTTTGTTGTGAAGATTATTCTTTCTCCATTGAATTTTCCTTTGCATCTTTTAAAAAATCAATTGGTAGAATTCACTAGTAAGAGCTTCTGGATTTGGAGTTTTCTTTGTCAGGAGGATTTTAATTACAAATTCAGTTTCTTTAGTAGATATAAGGATATTCAGATTATTTATTTGTTTTGAGTAGGTTTTGGGTCATTTGAGTCTTTCAGGGAATTGGTTGATTTTATTCATGTTATTGAATTTATAGCTATGGAGTTGTTTTTAGTATTCCTTTATTTTCCTTTTAATGTCTCTCAGGTTTATGGTGATACATCCTCTTTTATTCATGACATAAATAATTCGTATCTTTTCTTTTTTTAAAATTGATCTATCTAGCTAGATATTTATCAATTGTATTGATTTCTTTATAGAACCAGCTTTTGGTTTCATTAATTTTCTTTGTTTTCTTTTTTCACTTTCATTGGTTTCTGGTATTGTAATAATTTCTTCTACTTGCTTGGGGTTTAGTTTGCTTTTATTTGCTAATTTCTTAAGTGGAATATAACTTATTGATTCGAGATCTTTGTCCTTTTCTAGTATTAGCATTTAATACTATAAATTTCCCCTCTAAGCACTGTTTTAGCTGTATCCCTCAAATTTTGATAAGTTGTATTTTCATTTAATTCAGAATATCTTCTAATTTTTTTTGACCCATGGATTATTTAGAAGTATACTGGTTAATTTCCAAATATTTGGGGATTTTTCCCCAAACATCTATGTTATGATTTCTAGTTTAATTCCATTATGGTAAGAGAACATATTTTGTATAATTTCAATTCTTTTACATTTCTTAAGTTTCATGTTACAAGATAGAAAATGGTCTATCTTGGTGAATGTTTCATGTGCATTTGAAGAAATATGTATTCTGCTGTTGTTGAGTGGAGTGTTTTGATAAATGTCAGTTAAGTCTGTCCAGTTGTGTGATAGTGTTCAGTTCTTTGATATTTTTTACTGATTTTTCTTTTAGTTCTGTTGATTGTTGAGAGAGAAATGTTGAAGACTCCAAACATAATGTTGTCTATTTCTCCTTTCAGTTGTTTCAGCTTTTGTTCTGGTTATTTTCAAGGTCTTTATTCAGGTGCATAGAAATTTAGGATTGTTATGTCTTATTTGTGTGAATTGACTCTTTTATCATTATGTAATGACCTTCTTTATCCCTGATAACTTTCCGTGTTCTAAAATTTTGTTTTTGTCTGATATTAATATAGCCTCTTTGGCTTTCTCTTGAATAGTGTTTCTGTGGTAGATCTTTTTCCGTCATTTTACTTTTACCCTATAGGTCTTATATTTTATCTACTCTGACAATCTCTGTATTTTAATTAGTATATGTAGACCATTTGCTTTCAATGTAATTACTGATATGGTTGGATTTAGGTCTTCCAATTTTTAATTTGTTCACTGTATGTCTCCTCTATTTTTCATTTTTCTATTTTTCCTTTCCTGACTTCTTTGGATTATTTGAATTCTTTATGTTATAGATGACATATGCATGACATCTACATAATTCTAAACCCCACCAGGCAACGTTATCGTTTTTGTTTTCAACAGGCTTAGATATATTAAAGAACATAAAAGAAGGGTAGTTAATTTTTTTACCTAGATATTTACCATATATGTAGTTCTTCTTTATTCCTTAAATTCCAAGTTTCTTTCTGTTATGATTTCCCTGTTGCCTGATAATCTTCTTTTAGTACTTTTTTTAGAGCAGATGTGTTGCTGATGAATTCTCATACTTTTCCTTCATCTGAGAATGTCTTTTTCCTCCCCTTCATTTGTGAGGGATATTTTCTCTGCTTGGTAGTTCTTTTACTTTAAAAATGTTCCATTGTATATTGTCCTCCGTGGTTTCTGATGAGAAATCTTTAGTCATTTGACTCATTGTTTCCCTATATTTAACGTGTTTTACTTTGTCTTTTTCAAATTATTTTTCTTGAAAAAAATTAGTTTTCAACAATTTGATTATGATGTATGGAGGATTTTTATTCTTTGAGTTTATTCTGTAGGGGTTCACTGAGCTTCTTGATTATGTAGTTTCTATCTTTCACCAAAGTTTGGAAAAATTTAACCATTATTTCTTGAAATATTTTTCTTCATTAATTCTTTTTTTCCTCTCCTTTTGGGACTCTAATAACCCGAATACTAGAATTTTGAGACTGTTTGACAAATTCCTGAAGCTCTGTTCATTTTCCCACAATCTCTCTTTTTATAAAACTCTGTTGTTTAGATTGGATATTTATATAGAGTTCCCTCACCCTTTAGTATTTCTGTTTTGCTAATGAGTCTATCTCATTAATGTTTTATTTTAGTTAATGTGTTCTTTAATTCCAAATTTGCATTTATTTCTCTTTTTATAGTTTTTGTTTCTTTGGTGAACACTTCTGTCTTTCCATTCGAGAGAGTTTGCCCTTCCTTCATGGAACATAGTTACAATACCTGCTTTAAAGTCTTTGTTTGGTAATTCCAGTATCGTCATCATGGGATTGTCATCTGTTGATTGTCTTTTGCCTTGAGAATTGTTGAGATTTTGATTAATGTTGTATTGTGTCCTGGACATTTTGAATATTGTATTATGATACTCTGGGTCTTTGGGTCCTATTAAAATTCTCTGGAGAAAGTCAACAGTCAACCTGGTTCAATTTAGACAACATGTCCCAGTCCGTCTTCTGTGGATCTGATGTCAGTTTAGTTTTCAAAGCCCTTCCAGTGCCCCATCCCAATCAGAAACCTGCAGCAGATGAGCAAGAAGGAGCCCTGAGCAAGTTCTGTTTGTATGCCACCCAGGGGCCAGTCTGGGACCTAAGCAGTGTAGGTGCATTCTCAAAGCCTTTGCTATTCTGCTTTGGATCAGTTCCACACATGCACAGCTCATGCATGAGCCTAGGACATCATGCATAGGTTTGGGGGGATCCTCTCTCCTTTCTCCAGCTCCCAAACCCTCCAGTTCTAAGATACCCCTTTTCATAGATCTCTGGCTACAAAGCTAGGGCTTTTTCTTCCCTGCACTGTCACACATTTCCCTCAACCAAATCTGCCTCGGAGGTGAAACAGCAAAAGAAAAGAGAGAGAGAAATGACAGGGATTCTCCCTATACTATTCAGAGCACATCAGCCTCATTTCCAAGTTTCTCCAGTCAAAGAGAAGATTTTCTCTCAGAGTTTTAGGTCCCTGCATACTGCCCCAGCCAAAGGGGTGCTGCCTGTGTTTGGATTTGCCTCATGGAAGGGCGAGGAGAGTGAAGAGAAAAAAATACGGGGATTTTCCCTATGCTCTCTATCACGTAAGCTCCCACCTCCATCTGCTGTCCTCTAGCCAGAAAGAGGAGGTTTCTCTTGGAGATTTTTCTATTTAAACTTGCTATGAAGTCCTATGATTCAGGCTGCCTTAGTGTCTAAATACAGAGATACAGGAAAGGAAAACTCTAGGAAACTCATCACCATATTGATCATTCCTCAAGGTTTTATTTCCCTGCTCATTTAACATGCTATTATTAACTTTTCAATCTTCAGATAACTGCATTATGATTCCTTTCCAGAGTTTTTACTTATAATTCATGGGCAAGACAGTGGGCTTTTTCCATGTTAGTCCAAACTGGAAACTTCCCCTTATTTTTCAAAGCCTTTATTTATTCTATAAATGGTGGCCAATTGTAGTTGAAATAGTTCTATTTGTTGTGTTTTTCAGGTATGTTATGAATTAAATAGAATTTCAGACTGGATAACTCATTTCCATTCTAGCATTATTTCTATGGGAAAATATATACTAAATTCTAAGTAACTATCATATGAAAATGACATTTGGGACACAACTAGTTCCTATCATGTCTTCCAGATGACAAACGGGCTTGGATCCTGAAGTAGAAATTTGCTTTGTCCATAAAGTTTCCTTTATTTCTGTGTTCTGTACTCTATTGTTGATTCTGGTTTAGGCATGTCTTGGTGTATGCCTCCTCTCTGATTCAGAATCTGTGTCATGCTATTTCCTCATGGCTTCATGGCATTTTTGCTTGATCTGCCCCTTTGCTTCTGTCCTTCTGGGTCTTGATCTTATGCTATTATAGTCTGTTCATACCCTTCATGCTAATAATTGGAGAATATTACATTTACTGAATATTTGTGTTTCCCCAAAAATCGTATGTTGGAACCCTCATGAATGGGACTAGTGCCCTTATAAGAAGAGCACAAGAGAGATAATCTCTCTCTTTCTGCCCTGTGAGGACTCAACAAGAAGATGGCTGCCTGCAAACTGGGAAGAGGGCTCTCAACAGAATCTGGCCATACTGGCACCCTGATCTCAAACTCTTCAGCCTCCAGAGCTATGAGAAGTAAATTTCTATTGTTTAAGCCACCCAATCTATGGCATTTTTATCATAGACTGAACTAAGACACAGACACTACTATGAATCTTTTTCTTTCTTAACTGATTGATTCAGAAGATTTTGTATTCTGTTCTAGGCATTGCTTTAGGAGTTGGGGGATACCAAAATTAATGGCACATAGACCCTGACTTTAGGAAGCTCATCCTTTAGTAGAAGACTATAAATTACCATGCTATAAGGACAAAAGAGAAGCTAGGGGAATTTAGAGAAAGGCTGGATTATTTCTTGATTGGGAGTTCAGAGACTACTTAATAAAGGAAGTAGCATTTGAACTGACCTGAGAGAAGAAGCAGGGTTTAAGGATGAATAGAAAGGAGGACAGTCGTATTTGGAGGAAACTGTATGGAAGAATGTCAAGGAACAGGAGAAGCACAAGTTGGGAATAGTGGGTTCTGTCCATTGGCTGGCAGTTAGGGAGTCAGAAGGAGTAGTATTTTCCCTCCCATCAGGCACAGATGTGCCATGGTATATGCACGATCCTGTTGTTCAGGAAACCTCTTCATATCCTTCTGTCTCTTCCTCAGCACCTGGCCTTCCCTAAGGCATGGTTATTGTGGAAATTAAGAACGCAACATGCTATGGAAGATGCCAAATAAACACTTGGGCTCCTTATTCTTCAAGGGATCTCTGCCCAGTTTCCAGGTGCAGGTGCAGGTGCAGGTAAAGGTCCTCCATCCCCTCAAAAGCATGGCTGTCCTTGCTCAGGAAGACTCTGCTTCCAGAAAGCCCAGAGATGAGTCCTCTGCTCCCCAGATGGAGCAAATTCTCCCGTATGTTGACTGTAGGTGGATCTCAAATAAGACCTGAGAACTGGAGGTCTCATCACCCAGCTCTGAAGGCATGTCCAGAAGGAGGGTTTCTAAAGTATTTTAAGTAACTGGAAGGGTTTTTGGAATAAGCAAATTGACGCCCAAGATGACAGTACTCATTTGCATGTAAATTTTCTGGTCTATTTTTATTTTAAAGCTTCCTTACAGCATAGTCATCCAGCATATGTCTCAAAGCTGCCTGTCATCGGTTTTTTTTTTTTTAAAGTTAGCTTAAGGAGGCTAATTGTCCCAATGCCTCTTACAACCTGTTATTTATTTGAAAGTGCATTTGCAGTAATGCATTAAATGGTAGCCTAGTGACCTGAAAGAGTTAATGTGCCTCCCCTTTTGCTGAACTCCTTTTACCTTAGAGTCACTTAGGCACTTAGGGAATTTTATTCAGTGAATTCGAAATAATCGTGTCTGACCCAGGTGCAGCGAGTAGAGGCTTTTAAAACATGTTAAGACAGGGCTGTCTACTGACCCGTGACACATATCAGAGAGTTAAAGAATAACTGTCTGTTTTATCACAGCTGTACCTGCTGTCATGGAATGTTTAAAGTCAAATCAGAACCAAGGCTGGAGGCTAGCAAGCCAAATATCAGCAGATGACTAGGGTCAAGGCAGGTTTAAACCTAACACACACAATAAACTTTAAAAAATGCAAACCAGATCACGTCACTTGCCTGCTTAAAAGCCTTCAGTGGTTTCAGGGTAAATCTTCAGTTCCTCAGCATGACATCAATTCCCATCATGAAGTGGTCTCAGACTGACTTTTTTAGGCCTATTCCTTGTGTAGACACCCACGCTAGTGTGCTTGGGCTGCCATCACAAACTACCACAGACCGGGTGGCTTCCACAACAGAAATTTACTTTCTCACAGTTCTGGAGGCCAGAAGTACAAGAATGAGGTGTCAGCTGGGTTGGTTTCTTCTGAGACCTCTCTCCTTGGCTTGTAGTTGGCTATGTCTTCACATGGTTTTCCCTCTGTGTCTGTCTGTGTCCAAATTCCTTTTATTATAAAGAAACCTGTCATATCAGATTAGGGCCCACCCTAATGACTGCATTTCAACTTAATTACCTCTTTCAAGGCTGTATTTCCAAATACAGTCACATTCTGAGGTACTGGGGGTTAGAATGTCAATCTATGAATTTTGGGGAGATGCAATTCAGTCCATGACAACACTTGTGCTCTGGTCATGCTAACTTACTCTCAGCTCTCCAAATAGGCCTTGCTTGCTTTCACTTCTTGACTTTTCACATGCGGGTCCTTTCCACATTTCCTTGTCTGGCTAGCTCCTACTTGACTCAAGTATCACTTTTGTCACTGCTAGGCTGTGATCTAGAGAGCCAACACTGTGTCTTGCTCATTCCTGCATTGACCGAAATTTTGCTCAAAAAATGTCAAACTGAATTGACAATTTTAGGGACTTGAAGAAAGAAAATGAAGCAGAGATATTGTTGATGCTTCCTCTGCTTTTCCTCCCTTTCCACATCTCTCCTTTTTCGTGATACTTGCCAATCCTGGTCCTGCCCAGGCCAGTCTTTTGGGTCTGAGTCTGGCTTGGGTTGAAGCTGGGTGATCAATACATCAGGAAGAATGCCATGAGGAGGCAAGTGTCCGTGTGGCCGTGAGAGCTAATCTGCGCACTATGGTACCCACTATCCATATATGGCTATTTCAATTTAGATAACTTAAAGTTAAATAAAACTAAAAATTCATTTTCTCAGCCGTGCTAGTTACATTTCAAGCAGTCAATAGCCACATAAGGCTAGTGGCTACTTTATTGGATAGCACAGATACAGTCCATTTCCATCATTGCAGAAAGTTCTATTGGGTAGCTCTTTGAGGACCGAAAAGGCCAGGTTGGTCTGTGTTCACTTCCTCTACCTCACCCTAAGCCTTTTATTTGGACAATCCTAGGTGTACTGAACTGACCAAATTTTTGGTCTTTTCTGAAGCAAATAAAACCTTGACCCCAGAATCTGCCTGTCTTACTTACTTGGGTATGACTCATAGTTGATCTTTATACCCTGGTGCCACTTGGCAACCGAATATACTCTTTCAACACAATTCTGTTTGTATCTATATCCAAGACTATAGATGTATTTATGGAAAACTTGGGATACCAGTGAAGGTTGTCATAGTGCTCCAAGAGTTCTTTTATGTCCTGAGACTGAACTACAATACAGTCACCAAGTACTATTTCTTCTTCTTTCCTATTAAGACCTGCTCTTAGGGGAAAATGATGTATTAGTCATTTCTTTTTTTTTTTAAGTCATTTCTTTCTTAGCAAGAATGTATCATATTACTTTGCCCTATAATGTAGGATGGAATAACACAATAAATCTGGGTTAAGAAATTTGACTCTACCCCTACCATCTATGTGATCCTGGGAAAGTATTCTGTCCCTTTGAAGTCTCTGTTTCCTGTGCCATAAAATGAGGACAATTAATGTCTACTTCATATTGTTGTAAGAATTGATGTGGGAGAGTATATAATACCTACCCCAGAACACATACTAAATATTAGTTTTCTTTCATATTTTTTCTCTGTCAAAGAAATTTAGTTATTGGGAATTCCTCAGAATAAGATTTTTGAGGGTGTGGGGTACACTGGGGGAGAGGTAGAGCCTTTTCAGAGGGCTCCCTAAAAATATCCCCAGGGCCAGACCTCTGTTTTGCCTGTAGATCTGTTTGAGACTGAGAGGAGGCACAAAAGGTAGAAGCATTGTTTGGCCTCCCAGATTTCTCCTTCCACAGGTGGCATGTTTCTGATGTAATTCCTCTTAAAATATCCTGAGGCTCTTTATCATGGACAGAAACCTCACACTGTGAAGAAAAAGTGACTTCTGGAAGTTCAGAGGAAAGGCTTAGTGTGGCAGTTCATTATTTCTGGTAGCCAAATTGAAAACAAGAGGTGGATTTAGCTCACCAGCAGATTGCATTCGCTGGGCCAATATGCACCTTTGCCCCTGGGAGAAATCCATCAACTCTTCAATCCTGTTTCCATGTCAGCAAGCCACCTACACTGGGGACATGGGATAACAGGACAAGGTGATGAATGACTACCAGTGTTAACAAAGAACTTGTACTGGAGAGACAAGTTTACTTTTTAAATTATGCTTTTAACTGATTCTTATAATTATCAATAACCAGAAAGCAACTCTACAAGGATGATAGATTGAATGTGGACTTCTGATTCTAGCATAAAGAAGCTGACTTAAGGATTTCAGCATTTAAAGGAAGTCTTTACTTTTGAGGTTTATATTCTGCTTGTATAAGAAAAAAATTTGTTTTTTGAGAGGGTCACCTTTTTTGTTGATGACTGGCACTGACAACAAGAAGAATGTGGTACCCAGGGGTTACAGATGTAAGACAAATAGTGCTTAAAACAGAAACTCTTCATATATTAGCAGAAAAATCTTCAATTTTCTCCTTGAATTGAACTAAATGTAACTGATTCTACCAGATAAATTACTTTAACTGTATTTTTCCATGATATACTTTAAATCTGAAAAGCATATGTGAAAGTGTTACAATTGAAAAAGATTTATATGCCACTCTCTTGTTTTCCTACTGTGTTGCAATTTACTCCGTAATTCAAAACATTTTAGAGCTTTCAGGCACTGTAGTAGCCATGATGACTGGGGTGGAATTAATTCCTGAAGGGTTGACTGAGTCAGTAGGGTGATGTGATGGTATTTTTATGGACTGCACAGTATTTAACTTGTTATTTCTTTTATTCAATAAGAGAAATGGTCCTTCCTTCCACCTCTCTTCTTCCTTCTTTTCCTCTTTCCCTTCTTCCCTTTCTTCCTCTCTCCATTCATTCCTTCCTTTTTCATTTTGGACAAAGGAGACTCTAGTTTTACCCCCTGCTGTATAATATTAAATCCTATAAAAATTAAACAGAATTTATTGAATACCTCCTCTCTTCTAGTTATGGTTCTAAGCACTGGGGATGCAGTGGATGAAAAAGGTATATAAACCTCTGTCCTCATGGAGTTTATATTCTCAAAATAATCTCTATATTTTTGGGGGGTTCTCTTGAAGCATTTTGGAGGGTTTGTCATAAACTGTAAAGGATAATTTAATTTCTCTGGTTTTCAGCACTTGCTAAAAAGCCATTTCCACCTTCTCGCTGAATTCCATACAGCCCGTTACCTAAAGCTTAGAAAGCCTTAAACATCTCTATCCTTAAATCTCTCATTTCAAATGAAACCTATCTAGAAACTTCTATAGTTATAAATCATTTTTAACTAAAATTCTTTTTTTTCTTTTGTTAAAATCTTGATGGATTGTCCTGTTTCCCCATTTCTACTTGAATGTTTATGAGGCAAATGCCACCCAGATACTAATTCATCTTATTCAGGTTCTGAAATTTGCAACCCTTTTCCTCTGACAAACAATAGATGGCAACATGTTCTGCATCAAGATCACAGCCATGCTGTTTTTCTTATGCATAATGTATTTTTGAGTTCCTAGGCATGAACTGTCCAACTCTCACACCATGTGTTAACAAACTAGGTGGCAGGACACAAAATGCAAGCAAAAGAAAGAGCTCTCAGTGAGATCCATTTTACATAAATCTAGCATTTATGAATGGGACAAAGCTCAGCAAGTTTAAAACAATTTTGTTGAAGCGATTACCTTTGTCCCATCTCTTTTGAATTTTCTCCAATTTTCTCCAATCTATCATTTTTGAATTTTCTCCATTGTATCATTTTCTATAGTTCCCTGAACCATACATAGCAATTCAGACTGTGAATAAACTTAGCTAAGAATACACTCAAATGATAACCACGAGAGGGGTCAACTCGTGTGCATGATCATTTTCATTTTTCATACTTAATTTTTCCTTTCCCTAATAAAGTGAGACAAATAATCCTTTTAATTACATAAACTTGATTTCTGATATCCTATTTAATGATTTTTCCTGAGTACAACTGTTCTAAAGTTTGACTTTCCCTCAGTGAGACATATTCTTAGAGGTGGTGTAAGGAATTCAAATTTGATGGTCATATTCCCTTTCTTCTAAAGAGCTGGGTTTCGAAGTGGGAGGTGTTTGGTTGTATTTGTTTCCTGGGAAGCTTATGTCTAAGGCAAAAAGAGCCTTTGTTTCATTTTCCCTCATTTCCTTCCCTTCCCTAATTTTCATCTTCAAATATTTAATTAATTCTTAGTATGTATAAAGCACTGTTCAAGGTGCTATTCTTGGGAAAGAGAATTAATAAAAATAATATTATGCTAATAATTAATAGATATCAATTTGTGCCTATTTTTGTCATGCACTTTAGTTTGTTCATGAATGTATCTCATAAACTCTGGGTGGAGCTCTAAAATCAGGAGCGTAGTATCCTGCTCATGTAGTTGCACAGTAAATGTTAAACTGATTTAATCTCTACATATTGTTAATGAAGAACTTCCATTGTCCCCCTTTTATTTAAACTTGAAACTTTATTTTTGAGAGGTACTGTCAAGTGGGTCCAAGGAGGTGATTTGGTGCTTGGCTTCAATAAGAGTGTTTATGAAGATGCTGACCAATTGAATTTAATGTCACCAGAAGACAGAAAGGAGAAGGGCTTAAATTAAAAGAGGAGATTCGTGAGCTAAATATAGTGAAGAACTTGACTGATAAAAGATGGAGTAAGCTCCTTGAGGAGCTTATGGTATATCCATTATAGCAAAAGCTTAAACAAAATTATTAATAATTGCTCATTATGGATGCTTATTTACTTTCTAAGGAAGGAGTGATAGATTTTCCCAGAGAAACAAAAGCTGAGGAGTTCATTAGCACTACACCTGCCTTACAAGAGATGGTTCTTTAAGTTGAAATAAAAGGATGCTAAACAGCAACATTATAGCATAAGAAAGTAAGAAACTTGCTGGTAAAGATAAATATATAGGCAGATATAGAATACTGTATTTCTATAATGGCATTTGGTATATCATTTAAAATTCTAGTATAAAAGTTAAAAGACAAAATATTAAAAATAACTGTAACTAAAATTGTGTTAAAAGATACACAATATGAATAGATATAAATTATGACAACAGTTATATAAAGTGTGGGGGAGAAGTTAAGGTATAGAGTTTTTGTCTGTGACTGAACTTAAGTCATTATCAGCTTAAAATAGACTGCTTTAACTATAAGATAATTTATGTAAGCCCCAAGGTAACCACACATACACATTTTAAAAAACCTATAGAAGTTACACAAAAGAGAAAGAAGTTAAAGCATATCAATACAAACAATCAACAAAACACAAAGGAAAGACAAACGAAAGTACCAAAAGACTACAGGAAACAGTTAACAAAATGGCAGTAATAAATTCTTATCTATCTATAATTACATTAAATGGATTAAACTTCCCAATCAAAAGATATGAAATAGCTGAATGGATAAAAAAAAATAAGACCCAACCATATACTGTCTATAAGAACTCACTTTAGATTTAATGACACACATAGGCTGAGAGTGAAGAGTAGTAAAAGATATTCCAAGCAAATGGTAACTGAAAGAAAGCAGAGGTGGCTACTTAATCAGAAAAAAATAGACTTTAAGTCAAAAACTGTCACTAGAGACAAAGAAGATCATTATATAGTGATAAAAGGGTTAATCAACCAGAAAGATATAACCAGGAAGATATAACAATAAATATATATGCATGCAACATCAGAACACCTTAATATATGAAGCAAACATTGATAGAACTAAAGAGACAAATAGATAGTAATACAATAATAGTAGGAGACTTCAATACCCCACTTTCAATAATGGATAAAATATCCAGCCAGAAGATCAATAAGGAAACAGAGGAGTTGAACAACACCACAGACTAAAGTGACCTAACAGACATATATTGAACATTCCATCGAACAGCAGTGCAGTACACATTCTATTTAAACCCACGTGGATCTTTCTGTAGGATAAATCATGTTAGGTTAAAAAACAAGTCTTACAAATTTAAGAAGATTGAAGTCATACTAAATATCTTTTCTGACAATAATGGAATGAAACTAGAGATCAATAGCAGAGGGAAAACTGGAAAATTCACAAATTTAGAAATTAAACAACATACTATTAATGTGTAGAAATTAAACAACATACTATTAACGTGTAGAAATTAAACAACATACTATTGAACAACCATTGGGTCAAAGAAGAAATGAAAAAGGAAATTAAAAAATACCTTGGAACAAATGAAAATGAAAACACAACATAACAAAACTTATGGATGGGGACTTCCCTGGTGGCGCAGTGGTTAAGAATCCACCTGCAATGCAGGGGACACGATTCAAGCCCTGGTCCAGGAAGATCCCACATGCCATGGAGCAACTAAGCCAGTGCACCACAACTACTGAGCCTGCGCTCTAGAGCCCACAAGCCACAATTACTGAGCCTGCGTGCCACAACTACTGAAGCCCGTGCACCGAGAGCCCGTGCTCCGCAACAAGAGAAGCACCGCAATGAGAAGCTCATGCACTGCAATGAAGAGTAGCCCCTGCTAACCGCAACTAGAGAACGCCCATGCACGGCAACAAAAACCCAATGCAGCCAATAAATAAATAAATAAATAAATAAATAAATAAATAAATTTATATTAAAAAAACTTATGGGATGCAAAAAATACAGGACTAAAAGGAAGCTCATAGCAATAAACAACTGCAAAAAAAAAAAAAAAAGAAAGATCTCAAATAACTTAACTTTACACCTCAAAGAGCTAGAAAGAGAAGAACAAACTAAGGCCAGAGTTAGTAGAAGAAAGGAAATAATAAAGGTTATTATTTAACCTATTATAAAGAGCAGAAATAAATAAAATAGAAAATAGAAAAACAATAGAAAAAAATCAACAAAACTAAGGGTTGGTTTTTTTTAAAAAACAAAATTGACAAATCCTTAGGCTAAGAAAAAAAGACTCATAAAATCAGAAATAAAAGAAGAGACATTACAATTTTTGCAACATAAATAAAAAAAACCATTAGAGACTATATGAACAATTTATGCCAACAAAATTGATAACCTAGAAGAAATGGATAAATTCCTAGAAACATACAATCTACCAAGACTAAATCATGAAAAAAGAGAAAGTTTGAAAAGACCTGTAATTGGTATGAAAATTGAATCAGCAATCAAAAACCTCCGCAAAAAGAAAAGCCCAAACCAGATGAATTCTACCAAACCTTTAAAGAATTAACACATTTTTGACCAGAGATGTATTACAGCCACAGGTGTTAGTTTCCACAAAAATCCCCTGGTCAATAATGTGTTAACACCAATACTTCTCAAATTCTTCCAAAAAATTGAAGAGAAGGGAACACTCCCAAACTCATTTTATGAGTCCAGAATTACCCCAACACTAAAGCTTGGCAAAGACACCACAAGAAAATAAAACTACAGGCCAATATTCTTTATGAATACAGATGTAAAAATCCTCAACAAAATACTAGAAAGCTGAATCCAATAGCACATTAAATGGATCATACACCATAACCAAATGAGGTTTATCCCTGGGTTGCAAGGATGATCAACAGACAAAAATCAATTAATGTGATGTACCACATTAACAAAATAAAGGATAAAAAATCACATGATCATCTCAATAGATTCAGAAAAATTGTTTGACAAAATTAAACACCTTTTTATGATTAAAAACTTTCAACAAACTAGGAGTAGAAAGAAAGTACCTTAACAAAATAAAGGCCATATATGAAAAGCCCACAGCTAACATTATACTCAAGGAACAAGGCAGGATGCCCACTCTCACTACTTCTATTCAACTTAATACTGGAAATCCTAGCCAGAGCAATTAGTCAAGAAAAAGAAGTTAAGGGTTTCCAAATCAGAAAGGAAGAAGTAAAATTGTCCCCATTTGCAGATAACATGAACTTAAATATATAGAAAAATCCTAAAGACTCCACCAAAAAACTATTAGAACTAATAAACAAATTCAGTAGTTTCAGGATACAAAATCAACATACAAAAATCAGTTGTGTTTCTATACACTAACAGTGAACTATCTGAATAGAAAACAATCCCATTTACATTAGCACCAAAAAAAAAAATACTTAGGAATAAATTTAAAACTAAGGAGGTGAAAGACTTGTATACTGAAAACTATAAGAACACCGATGAAAGAAATGAAAGAAGACAAAAACAAATGGAAAGACATCCTCTGTTTATGGCTTGGAAGACTTAATATTGTCAAAGTGTCAACACTACCTAACGTGATCTATAGATTCAATGCAATCCCTATTTAAATCCCAGTGGGTTTTTTTTTTTTTTTTACAAAAATATACAGAAAAATAATTCTGTAATTCATATGGAACTACAAAAGACCATGGAATGGCTAAACCAATCCTGAGAAAGAAGAACAAAGCTGAAGGCATCACACTTCCTGATTTCAAAATATATTACAATATGTTTTACAATGTATATTACAATGTATTATGTTAACTGAAACAATGTGGTACTGGCATAAAGACAGACATATAGACCAATGGAACAGAATAGAGAGCCTAGAAATAGATCTACACATATATGGTCAACTTATCTTCTACAAGGGTGCCAAGAATACACAATGGAGAAAGAATAGTGTATTCAGCAAATGGTATTGGGAACACTGAGTGTCCATATGAAAATGAAATTGGATTCTTACATTATACCATACACAAAATTAACTCAAAATTGATTGAAGACTTAAAACCTGAAACTGTAAAACTCCTAGAAGAAAACATAGGAGAAAAGCTTAAAGACATTGTTCGTGGCATGACAATATGACATCAAAACCATAGGCAAAAGAACAAAAATAAATAAATGGGACTACCTCAAACTAAAAATCTTCTGCACAGCAAAGGAAAGAATCAACAGAGTGAAAAGACAACCTATGGGATGAGGGAAAACATTTGCAAACCATATATGTAATAAGAGGCTAATATCTAAGATAGATAAGGAACTCATACAATTCAATAGCAAAAAACCTAATAACCCAATTAGAAAATGGGGGTAAAGACTTAAATAGACATTTCTTCAAAGAAGATGTACAAATGGCTAACAGCTATATGACAAAATGCTCAATGTCAGTAATCACTTGAGGGAAATGCAAATCAAAATCTGGATGTTTATCCAAAAAGAATTGTAATCAGGATCTTGAAGAGATAGCACTCCCATGTTCATTGCAGTGTAAGTATAGGTGCCAAGATATGGAAACAACCTAAATGTCCATTGACAGGTGAATGGATAAAGAAAATGTGGTATGTATATACAATAGAGTACTCTTTAGCCTTGAAAAAGGAAATTCTGTAATATGTGACAATATGGATGAACCGTGAGGACATTTTTCTAAGTGAAATGAGTAGTCACAGAAAGACAAACACTGCATGATTCCACTTATATGAGGCACCTAAAATAGTCAAACTCATAGAATCAAAGAGTGGAATGGTGGTTGCCAGGGACTATGAGGAGGGGAGAAATGGGGAGTTACTAATTAATGGGCATAAAGTTTCAGTTAAGTAAGATGAATTAACTCCAGAGACCTGCTGCACAACATTGTACCTATTGTCAACAAGTAGTGAATTATACCCCTAAAAATTTGTGAAGAGAGTAGATTTCATGTTGTGTTCTTACTGCAATAAAATTAAAAAGATAAAACTTAATTTTCTTCAGATACTTTTATAGTTTAATTTAACTGATTGATCCATTTAGAACTTAAAGTTTTGAAATAGTGATTTAACTGTATTACCATTCCTAAAATTGATAGCTAGTTATCCCAATGCCATTTGTTATAGTCATTATTTTTTCATTAATTTGAAATCCCATCTTTGTCAAATCTTTGATGTGTTCCTGGACTTTGTATTGCTTTGCTTCTTTTTCTTTCTGCACTGGTACTATGCTGGTTAATTGCTGTATTTTTACCGTCTGGTAGGCCAGCCTTCCTGTATTATTTTTCTTTTCAAATTTCTCTTGAAAACCTTTTTAGTTTATTCTTTCAGAAGAAGTTCAGAATTATATTGTCAAGTTCCCCCAAATACTTTTGAGTTTGATGGGAATTGGATTAAATCTATAGATTAATTTACTGAGACTTCATAATAATAAATCTTTTCATTCAAGAATGTGGTCTCTCTTTAATAAAATCTTTTATGTCCTTTGGTTAAATTTTATCATTTTCTTTATACAGGCTATATGTTTATCTTTTTTTTTGCCACTGGGAAAGGGATTTTTCCTATTATATTTTATAACTAGGTATTGTTGGTATAAATAAGAGCTATGGCTTTTGTTACATTTATTAGGTAATGGCCACCTACCAAACTTGATTATTGTTTCTTCCAGGTGAGTCCATTGCTGGTGTTTTAAAGAGGAAAGCAGGTAGCCTGGGAGCCAGGAAGGGTGGCAGCTGACTGGCCTTGGAGGCCTCACAGGTTGTGACTCCCAGTCTTACAGTTATAGAAACTGGACTTTGACCAATACCCCCATAGATGGATAAACACCACACTAACAAAGGCCTAATGGATAAAACAGAACGGAAACTTAATATAACATGAAGGGTCATCCCTTTGTAGGAATGGGAATGATCTTATGTTTCAGTGCAAGGCACTTATTTATTTTGAGGTAGCTGGGAAATAAAATTAGCAATGAAAAATTTGCTTGGGAAGCAGGCAGATCAGTGGTCTTGGAGTTCATTTCAGTTGGGTCATATTGGAATCGAATTTTTTCAAATCCTAAGCAGATAGCAAATATTTCTCCAAGGTCCAGAATGTTCTGCCTGAGCAGTTTTCATTCTCCTGGCTAGTACTGAACACAGGCTTCCAGGTTTGCCTTCTGGACCCATAGCATTTTTCTGCTGGCCACTGACTTCTCTTGGTGCACTCTTTGTTTAGATGCATTCTTACTACCAAAAATTTTAGATAACTGTTTTTAGAAGAGCAAGTCTTTAGGGACAGAGATTTTCTGTCTCCTCCCATTATGTGTTGATTTAATTAGATTAACTTTCAGAAAGTGGCCTTAATTTTTTGACTTCCAAGTTTAGGGTATGTGTGGGAAAATTACCTAATTATGAACCCCTCCACCCATGGTACCTACAGCCATATGGAGAAAAACAATTTGTGACCATGTTGGTTTCTATAATTCTTTTTGCGCAAATTAAGGTTATTAGATGCACAGAGGTGAAGTTAATAATTCCATTTGGATGTCAAAGGGGACATTGCCAAAGGTTGGGAAGGATGGGACAGATAGAGCTTAATTAAATGTGCATAGCTGTCACCTTCACCTCAGTTCCTTTTGGTGGCCAACACCAGCACCACAGCTGTGAGAATCCCAATGACAGCCAAAGGATGCTTCAGGGAACAAAAGCCCTGCATACTTTTGAGAATGTTGTTGGATAATGGGCTGAAGGTTCTGTTTCTGTCTGTGGCTCAGGAGGGGATGTTTTGTTTCTCCTGAACCAGAGCAGGAGAATTTAAGCCCCTTAATAAAAAATGAGCAGATAAAGCTGCTCACCAACTTAATAAACATCATTTTATTATAGTTTGGCTTAATATAATTTGTTGGAGTCAGTCCATTGGATGTTATCTGAGACATTAGCCAGAAAAACAGTTTCAACTAGGCTTGCTTAAGCTGAGAGAGCACAGCAAATACCCACCACATTCAACATAAATACAAACTCGAAGAAGAGCCAGATAGAAATTTACACTGTACAAGTAAACTTGCCAGTAATAAGGGCTAATTAGTCTGAATAGGTGCATTATACTTGGTGCTGGCTGTTTGAACCTTTACTTGTTTCTTTTATGGTTTACATATTTGCTATGTATAGCTTATGCTCTAGACTTCCCCTGTGCTGCTGAAGTGGGCTGATGGTCTTACTTCCACTTTACAAATAGAGACAGAGGTTTTAAAGGCCTTCCTTGATTGAAAGTGTAAAAGTGAGTAGCCTTCCCAGAGCCTGTGTTTCATACACCCTCTTTTCAGTACCATCAAGCCTGTCACAATGCATTTAGCTAGAGTACCTTCACTGGGTAATGTTTGGCACATTGTGGCCATGTCCTGGAATAGCTTCCACCATTTGTCAGAATAACATTTTCAGAACCAAAAGGGGAAAGCTTCAATAAACTGTTGCTGAATTACTAAAAGGAGTGATATAAATAACACTGATATTTTATTCTTTGGGACTGGCTGCCAGCAAAAAGTAAGAGTATAAACAATAAAGAAGAGAATCAAGAACAGATCTGAGCAGGAAAGGAATAAGTTGAGGCAGAGTAGGAGAAATCAGAGAAGGAGGAAAACGTGGAGTGCAGCGTCCCTGAAGTCAGGAGAGAGTAAAATGGCCACTCTGATGAGAACCAGGAAAAAGCCACTGGGTTTTGGGATCAAGAATTCTTTAACGGCCTCAAGGAGAGGTTTTGGCAGAGTAGGGTCAGGCCACAGAAGGTTGAAAAGAGAAAGGGCAGTCAGAGGAAGAGATGTTACCTCTGGGTGGTTAGTTTGCAGTTAGCTAGTCCGGGTTCAAATCCACATTCTTTATTTACTAGCTCTGTTTTTCTGTTGAGTTACTTAAACTTTCCAAGACAGTTTCCTTGTTTGTACAGATGAACTAGAAAGCAGTACCTAAGGAGGAATAAATATGAAAATGTTTATTAATGCTTAACATAGTACTGGGCCCACAAGAAACATTCACAAATATTAGCTATTAAAAATAAGTAGAAACAGTAAGTTTATATATTTTTGAGAAAGGAGAAGGGAAAGGTGATTGAAGAACAGGAAAAACCTGAGAATATTTATTAACCAAGTAAAATAGTAACTGTAAAGGAAAATATTGGTGCTGGAATAAAGGATGATTAGTGGAGATGTGAGAGGTGAGTGAAGGCAAAATGACGAAAGGAAGAGGGCCTTGGTGAAGCATGCCTTTTCAGGCAGAGTAAAAGGAAGTTAAAGAGTTTGTTAGATTACTGTAATCTGCAGAGTGAAACTCAGAGGTAAATCTATTTGCTGAGAGAATGGAATGGTGAATGTTTAATGGCTTAGTAGAGGAAAAAAGATTTGGAATAGTTGCCATGGCACATGCTATGGAAGACTAATGAAAGATGAGCACAAAACAAGATAAATAGCTGAGTCCCTCAGGCCAGGCTGATGATGGGGTGGTTTTATGGTGGACCATGAATCTAAATGGCCAGTTAGGAGACTGTTGCGCTGTACCACTCAGGCCTGCAAGCCTTGTAGTTGCCCAGTCTTGAGAATAAAAAAAGAACCTGAAGACAGTGACAGAGACATCAATCATTTGTTGGACGGGGGGACTTACACAGGGTCCTGGAGTGACACCCCCACTGTGTGCGCCAGGCACTGCAGCAGTCTTTGCTATTTGGGGGAGAAGGAGGCTACCATTTATAGCGGGAGTTGATGTCAGGTGGGCTCCTCAGCTACCGGGGACTAATTAAGCCCTATAATTAAGAGGATTGGATAGTCATGTGAGTGAAGCAGGGACTGGTCAAGCAGGGGATGGACGGAGAATGAGAGAACAGCCATCTTGAATGGCCTGACCATACAGAGACTAACATTGGCAAAGCTCCTGGGCACAGAGAAGGTACAGAGAAGGAAGGTGGGGGAATTTATCCAGAGTTGGGACTGGCAATAAAGTATGGGAGAGGGTCTAGAGAAGAGGGATCCTGGAGGGCAAGTCAGAGCTCAGTTGATGACTGACTGTCAGGTAGAGGTGCAAAACGAGCCACGTGATGCTTGAAATGTGCTGATGGTCAAAGAGACTAGGGAATGGAAGGTTAGATGTAGGTAGAGGTCAGATGGATATTTTACTGCATCTTTCTAGAATTTATACTCACTTGCATGGAGTTTGAGAGATATTGGCTTCTGGAACAAACTGAAGATAATTTTTACATTCAAAGAAAACTTGGCAAACCTTCAGAAAAAGAAATAAGCTTTGGGTCCGTCTCCTTTGGATAAAAACTAGAAAAATGCACAGAAGTTATTCAGTTTTCTTGGCCAAAGGCCTTCCTTGAATATGGACTTCAAGGTCAGGAAGCCAGGAAATTAAATATTTTTTTAATGATATCTAACCCTCTGGAGATATGTGGAAGGCAAATCTACTCTACAGATGGAGAATTGAATACACAAAAATGAACTCTGTACTTTTGACTTTTTGAAAATCTGAACAGTTGAATAGAAGTATTTTTGGCTTATAGAGATGGTTTATGTATAGATAAGTTACTTCCCAGAATCATTTTTAAAAAATAGCCTCTTCTAATAATAAATATTGCCATAATTAAAAGAATCCTTTTAATCCTCATGACTCTGGTAGGTAGGTGTATTAGTTTCCTATATTTCCTGTAACAAATTACCACACATTTAGCAGCTTAAAACAACAGGAATAGCTTACAGCTTTGGAGGTCAGAAGTCTGAAATGGGTTTCACCAGGCTAAAAACCAAGGTATCAGCAGGGCTACATTTCTTCTGGAGACTCTAGGGTAGAATCCACTTCCTTGCCTTTTCCAGCTTCTAGAGGCTGCCTGTCTTCCTTGGCTGGGGGCCTGTCCCTCTATTTTTAAAGCCAGTAACACAGCATCTGCAAATCTCAGCCTCCCTCTGACCTTTTTCCATTGTCATATATTCTCTGACACTGACCCTTCTACCTCTCTCTTTTAAGGAACACTGTGACTACACTGGGCCCACCAGGAAAATCTAAGATCATCTTTCCATTTCATAATCCTTAATCACATTTGCAAAGTCCCCATTGCCATGTATCATAGCATATTCACAGGTTCCAGGTTTAAGAAATGGACGTCTTGGGGGCCATTGCTTTGCCTACCACAGTAGGTATTATTACCCCATTTCATGGATGAGGAAACTGAGACTCAGAATTTAAGTGATTTTTTTTTTTGAAGTCATGTAGCTAGTGATGAGCATGAATTAGAGTTCAAGTCTGTCTGAATCCAAAGATCCCATTCTTTCTGTGATACCATGGTCACTTCTCTAGTCCTGAAAGAAGTCTTTGATTTTTATTTTTTATACAAGTACTATATGAATATGTCCACGCATATTAGTGTCCTTGGCCACTATAACAAATTACCAAAAACTTGATGGCTCGAACAACAGAAATGTATTCCCTCACAGTTCTGGAGGCCAGAAGTTCAAAATCAGTATCACTGGGACAAGATCAAAGTGTTGGCAGGGCCATACACCCACTGGACTCTTCAGGGAGGGGAGAATCTGTTTTTTTGCCTCTTCCAGCTTCTAGTGGCAGCTGGCAGTCCATGATTTGTCACACCACTCCGATCTCTTCCTCTGTCTCAACATCTGCTTCTCTGTGTCACACCCCCTCTGCCTCTCTCTTATAAGGACACTTGTGATGACATTTAGGGCCCACCTGGATTATTCAGGATGATCTTCTCATCTCAAGATCCTTAACTTAGTCACATCTGCAAAAAACCTTTTCCAACCAAGGTAATATTTACAGGTTCCAGATGTTAGAATATGTATTAATCAGGGTTCTCCAGAAAACAGAATGAAGAGGAGGTCCCTCTCTCTCCTCTCTCTCTCTCTCTCTCTCTCTCAAGGAACTGGCTCATTTGAGAGTCTGCAAGTCTGAAATCTGTAGGTCAGGTGGGCTGGCTCAAAACTCAGGCAGAAATTGATGTTACAGTCTTGGGGCAGAATCTCTTCTCTGGGAAACCACAGCGGTTACTCTTAAGGCCTTAACTGATTGGATGAGGCTCACCCACTGCATCAAGGGTAAGCTCCGTTAAAGCCAACAATCAAGATGTTAACCACATCTACAAAATACCTTCACAGAAACAACTAGATTAGTGTTTGATTAAATAACTGAATACTTTAGTCTAGCTACGTTAACACGTAAGACTAAGTATCATAGGACACATATTTTTGAGGGTACCATTTAGCCCACTACACCATGTTATAAAAATTAAGATTTAGGTAACATAGAAGAATAAAGAATAAAAAGTGAAAGCCCGCTTTCACTTTTTGTCCTGTATCCAACTCTCCTCCCCAGAAGAAACCACTGTTAACTGTTTGGTGTTTATAATTTCAGATTTCCCCCATGCATTTATAGATTTACATAATGTACATATATGGAATATATCCATTTCATATGTATCATAAATTTGGCTTGCTTTTCATGTACTATGTCTTGCAGATCTTTCCACATTTGTACATATGGGTCTACTTCAATTTTTTTAACCACTGAATAGATGTTCAAGGTATGCATGTACATATTTAACTACTTTCCTTTCTAATGGACCTTTATTTTCCATTTTTTTTTACTGTGAACAGCATTAATGCAGTGTACACTCCTCAATCATATATCTAAATATATCTCCAAGAGATATCCTTAGAGGTGGAATTGCTAAGTCAAATGGAATTCACATTTTAAAATTTGATAATACTCCTAAATTGTTCTCCATAAGGGCTATACTAATTTGCACTCACACAGAGTTCTCATTTTTACACAGTAATAACACTGGGAATCATACAGTTTTGATATTTTACAGGCTGATGAAGCTGATTTTATAGGCTGAGCATACAGTGATATATTATTGTTGATTTAGTTTACTTTTTCTTGATTATTAATGTGATTAAACATTTTTCCAAACACTTATTGGCCATTCTTATTTCCATTTCTATGAATTGCCCATGCCTATCCTTTGCTCATTATCTGTTGCCCTCTTTTTTTTTCTTGATTTTTAGGAGCACTTTATTTACTAGACATATAATTTGCCTATTATATGAATTATAAATATTTTATGTATATCTTTCACTTGCTTGTGAACTTCTATGGATGTTTTTTAATCTGTCAATATTTTGATGTAGTTTAATCTGTCAGTATATTCCTCTATGGCTTGTTGGTTTTGTGCTTTGCTTAGGAAAGTCTTACCTATTTTCTGTCGGGCTATGAGTAGAAAACATACTGATTTTGTGTTTTTTTTCAGAGTTTATGTTTGATTGCCATAGTGCTAGCAAACCCAGATAACTGTACAGTGCCTGATAGCTGGCTACAGTTGTCATGATTTGCCATGGACTGTGTACTCTCTAAGAGGTTTGATACAACTGAGCTCCCAGTAATCTTTGTCTTTAAACAACTTTTACCTGCTTATTAATCCAGCTGTTATTTTAATTAATTTTCTTCTGGAAGCACAAGAAGCTAATTTATTCAATTCCTTATTTCCCACCTTGTAATCCACAGATACAGCATTTTTCTTACAGTAAAATCAGTGACAAAGTGACACATCAGTGGATAAACTCACAGTCTGACCTCTAGTGTCATGCTAGTGACGGGGCTGTTTTATAGTTTCCCTCTGTGTCATTTGTATGTTGGCTTTCTATTCCCTGCCATTTTATTGATGGAGGGTTAGTTCCCCATATTTTCATCTTTAATAGTAAGGATCCGAATTGGAGATTATGTCTGATACGGAAATGGTGTATTTATTTTTTTATAACAACATCTGTCATTTAACACTGCAGAAATTCATCGTGATCAATGCATCACCATAAAGTTACATGGCTTCAAATGACATTCCAAAATCCCAGGAAACACTAAAGATGAGTGATTACCCTGTAACATAGTGTAATGGGGCTCCCTGTTGGGCTGCAATTGAGTGCTCACTTGTTTCTTTGATGTTTTGCTATTTCAAAGTGAATCTCCACAATATTTTTATACACACCATTGAAGCAACTAGCAAATTCTCCCTATAGAGGTTTATTTTCATAAATTACCTCATACTGCTTGTAGCACCAAAGTTTGGCGAATATGGACTCTTGAACAATTTCAAAGTCTTTTAAGATTATGTTGTCCATTGACCCTTTCAAGATATGGATAGTTTTTAAGGAGTCACACTTTGAAAGTTGTGTGTTTAGAAAGTGTTTTGGGCCAGTATACCTAGATGGACATAGATAAGACCTGAATATAAGGAAAAGGGAAGAGGAAATTAGTGAGAATTAGAACCATGCTCTCTCAAGGAATTATATAACTTTAAAATAAAAAAACTTTTTTGAATAGCTAATACATTCAGGTAGTTCAAAATTCAAAGTTACTAAAAGTGTACAGTGAAAAATGTCTCTCTCCTATCTCCCAGCCACCAAGTTCCCTCTTAGAAGGCAAATAACAATACCAGTTTCTTGTGAATTTTGCCAAGATAGTCATGTGCAAGCAAGATATATCTATATATCTATATAATATCTATATGTATACTATATATCTATATCTATCTGTAGGGCAGGCTATCAGTAAGGTCTAGCTGGAACTCTCCGGCATGAGCTGAAGCTTCAGGCATAGGCAGAATTTCTTCTTCAGGGAAACCTTGGTTCTGCCCTTAAGACCATTCAGCGGATAGAATCAGGCCCACCCAGATTATTTAGGGTAATTTCCCCTACTTAAGAGTCCACTGATAATAGATGCTAATCATATCTACAAAGTACTTTCACAGTAACACCTAGATTAGTGTTTGATTGAATAACTGGAGCCACATCCTAGCCAAGTTGACACATAGAACTGACCATGACAGTCTACATCTTGTCATCCTGGCAACCATACACATCTCCTTAAGCCATATTTAATCTCCAAATAAAGACAATAACAAAGTCATACTTCCATCTAACATGACACAGCTACCCTGCATGTCATGAAAACACACTAACCCTTTGCCAGAAGAGGATGCAAAGTCCGTGGGTGATATTTACTCTTATCCTTGATATTTTGTCACTTAACTATTGTGATATAAAGTTAACTATTGTAATACATCTTAGATGATAAGGGGATAAGAGAGGGTAGAAGGCAAATATATTTTATTAAAATACATACAAACATATTCATAACAAAATAAGGAAGTACTCATAACTATTATAGTTCTCATTTTTATTTATTTTTTATTTTTAAAATAAATTTATTTATTTATTTTTTGGCTGCGTTGAGTCTTCATTGCTGTGTGTGGGCTTTCTCTAGTTGCAGTGAGCGGGGGCTACTCTTTTTTCCGGTGCACGGGCTTCTCATTGCGGTGGCTTCTCTTTGTTGTGGAGCACGGGCTCTAGGCATGTGGGATTCAGTAGTTGTGGCACACAGGCTCAGTAGTTGTGGCTTGCGGGCTTAGTTGCCCCGCGGCATGTGGAATCTTTCTGGCCCAGGGATCGAACCTGTGTCCCCTGCATTGGCAGGTGGATTCGTAACCACTGCGCCACCAGGGAAGTCCTGAGTTTTCATTTTTATAACTGGTCATGTGGTTGTAGCTGGCATTTATAGCTACCTTATTCCACTACTCATTCCATATTCTCTTTGCCCTCAGCAAGAACCTCAGTTTATTGTAGCTCTTTGCCTGGTGAAGTGACTTGCATTTTCATTCCTGAGGGGTCTGGGCCATTAAGCATTCCTGCCTTAATTGGGTTGTTGTAGTTTTCCATTGATTAATGGAAATTAGTCAAAGGGAATAGTAGTACTAAGAGAGACCCTAAGAGACCTGTATTCCAGACATACTGTTCCTTATTGTGTAGTAGCAACTCAGCTTCCCTTTGATAATTAGGATCAGTCTCCCCAGCCAGTACAGTAACTCTTTCGTTGGCTGTTGATTTAGAACCGTAAGGAGTGGGTTGTGGCGTATCAGTCTTAACTTCCAGTTCAATGAAGTAATTTTTGTGTCTACTGGAGAAAGCATTTCTACCTTCGAATCTTAGACTTTAGACCAGCAGACAGAGGTCTACTGAGGATGGGATGTCATGGGGATGAGAAGCAGAAATTTTACTAGTGGTTGATTAGGGCTGATAGTGAGTGGTACCACACCTAATTCCATTCCTCAATTCCTGGACCCATGAATCCCAGCTCTGGGAGAAATATAATCATATATTGGATGCTGAATAAGAGCATATATAGCCTCCTGGAGAGCCTTGCCCTAGCTCTGCAAGGTATTGCACCCTGTAACTGAATCTCCAAAAAGTCCTTCCACTGTTCTATTAAGCCAGATGTTTTGGATGGTGGCAACATGGTAAGACAAGTGGATTCCATGATCATGGGCTTATTGCTACACTTCTTTTGCTGAGAAGTGAGTTCCTTGATCAGAAGCAATGTTGTTAGAATACCATGATAGTGGGTAACACATTCTATAAGTCCCAGGATGGTAGTTTTGGCAGAAGCATCTCAAGTAGGGAAGCCAAATCCATACCCAGAGTGTCTATTTCAGTAAGAACAAAGTACTACCCCTTCCACAATGGAAGTGGTTCAGTGCTTTCAACCTGTCACTAGATGGGGAATGGTGCCTTGTCACATACTCAGTGTTAGTCTGTGCTACTGGCAAATTGGGCAGTCAGTGGTGGTTGTAGCCAGATCAGCTTTCGTGAGTGGGAGTTCATATCGTGGAGCCCATGTATAAACTCCATCCTTGCCACCATGGCCACTGTTAATGGGCCCATTGGTGATGACAGGTGTGGCTGGGAAAGAGGCTGACTGGTATCCACAGAAGAGGTCATCATATATGCTTGACGCATGCCCTGCATACTGGCTTCTCCCTTGCTTCCTTCACTAAATAAATCCTTAGCAAATGTTACATATCAGTGCATGAAGAGTTTTAAGAAAATGTACCTTTCCAAGAGATTGTTTTTTTCTTTTGCGTACTGTGTCCAGATTGGACTTAGTGGAAGTGAACAAACTCTTTTCTAGACCTGAACTGCATAGTATTTTCTTTTGTTATTTTTTTTAACATCTTTACTGTAGTATAATTGCTTTACAGTGGTGTGTTAGTTTCTGCTGTATAACAAAGTGAATCAGCTATACATATACGTATATCCCCATATCTCCTCCCTCCTGCATCTCCCTCCCACCCTCCCTATCCCATCCCTCTAGCTGGATACAAAGCTGATCTCCCTGTGCTATGCGGCTTCTTCCCACTAGGTATCTGTTTTACATTTGGTAGTGTATATATGTCCATGCCACTCTCTCACTTTGTCCCAGCTTATGCTTCCCCCTCCCCATGTCCTCAAATCCATTCTCTACGTCTGCATCTTTATTCCTGTCCTGCCCCTAGGTTCTTCAGAACCATTTTTTTTTTTTTAGATTCCATATGTATGTGTTAGCATACGGTATTTGTTTTTCTCTTTCTGACTTACTTCACTCTGTATGACCGACTCTAGGTCCATCCACCTCACTACAAATAACTCAATTTCGTTTCTTTTTATGGCTGAGTAATATTCCATTGTATATATGTGCCACATCTTCTTTATCCATTCATCTGTCGATGGACACTTAGGTTGCTTCCTTGTCCTGGCTATTGTAAATAGAGCTGCAATGAACATTGTGGTACATGACTCTTTTTGAATTATGGTTTTCTCAGGGTATATGCCCAGGAGTGGGATTGCTGGGTCATATGGTAGTTCTATTTTTAGTTTTTTAAGGAACCTCCATAGTGTTCTCCATAGTGGCTGTATCAATTTACATTCCCACCAACAGTGCAAGAGGGTTCCCTTTTCTCCACACCCTCTCCAGCATTTATTGCTTGTAGATTTTTTGATGATGGCCATTCTGACTGGTGTGAGGTGGTACCTCATTGTAGTTTTGATTCGCATTTCTCTAATTAGTGATGTTGAGCATTCTTTCATGTGTTTGTTGGCAATCTGTATATGTTCTTTGGAGAAATGTCTATTTAGGTCTTCTGCCCATTTTTGGATTGGGTTGTTTGTTTTTTTGATATTGAGCTGCATGAGCTGCTTGTATATTTTGGAGATTAATCCTTTGTTGGTTGCTTCATTTGCAAATATTTTCTCCCATTCTGAGGGTTGTCTTTTCGTCTTTTTTATGGTTTCCTTTGCTGTGCAAAAGCTTTGAAGTTTAATTAGGTCCCATTTGTTTATTTCTGTTTTTATTTCCATTTCTCTAGGAGGTGAGTCAAAAAGGATCCTGCTGTGATTTATGTCATAGAGTGTTCTTCCTATGTTTTCCTCTATGAGTTTTATAGTGTCTGGCCTTACATTTAGGTCTTTAATCCATTTTGAGTTTATTTTTGTGTATGGTGTTAGGGAGTGTTCTAATTTCATTCTTTTACATGTAGCTGTCCAGTTATCCCAGCACTGCTTATTGAAGAGGCTGTCCTTTCTCCATTGTATATTCTTGCCTCCTTTATCAAAGATAAGGTGACCATATGTGCATGGGTTTATCTCTGGGCTTTCTATCCTGTTCCATTGATCTATATTTCTGTTTTTGTGCCTGTACCATACTGTCTTGATTACTGTAGCTTTGTAGTATAAAGTCAGGGAGCCTAATTCCTCCCGCTCCGTTTTTCTTTCTCAATATTGCTTTGGCTATTCGGGGTGTTTTGTGTTTCCATACGAATTGTGAAATTTTTTGTTCTAGTTCTGTGAAAAATGCCAGTGGTAGTTTGATAGGGATTGCACTGAATCTGTAGATTGCTTTGGGTAGTAGAGTCATTTTCACAATGTTGATTCTTCCAATACAAGAACATGGTATATCTCTCCATCTGTTTGTATTATCTTTAATTTCTTTCATCAATGTCTTATAGTTTTCTGCATACAGGTCTTTTGTCTCCTTAGGTAGGTTTATTCCTAGGTATTTTATTCTTTTTGTTGCAATGGTAAATGGGAGTGTTTCCTTAATTTCTCTTTCAGATTTTTCATCATTAGTGTATAGGAATGCAAGAGATTTCTGTGCATTTATTTTGTTTCCCACTGCTTTACCAAATTCATTGATTAGCTCTAGTAGTTTTCTGGTAGCATCTTTAGGATTCTCTATGCATCATGTCGTCTGCAAACAGTGACAGTTTTACTTCTTCTTTTCCAATTTGGATTCCTTTTACTTCTCTGATTGCTGTGGCTAAAACTTCCAAGACTATGTTGAATAATAGTTGTGAGTGTGGGCACCTTTGTCTTGTTACTGATCTTAGAGGAAATGGTTTCAGTTTTTCACCATTGAGAACGATGTTGGCTGTGGGTTTGTCATATATGGCCTTTATTATGTT
Source organism: Balaenoptera musculus (assembly GCF_009873245.2). NCBI lineage: Eukaryota > Metazoa > Chordata > Mammalia > Artiodactyla > Balaenopteridae > Balaenoptera > Balaenoptera musculus. The sequence goes on along the minus strand of NC_045788.1, from coordinate 56,513,910 downwards.
GAGGTAAGTTCCCTCTATGCCTACTTTCTTGAGGGTTTTTATCATAAATGGGTGTTGAATTTTGTCAACAGCTTTTTCTGCATCTATTGAGATGATCATATGGTTTTTCTCCTTCAATTTGTTAATATGGTTTATCACATTGATTGATTTGCGTATATTGAAGTATCCTTGCATTCCTGGGATAAATCCTACTTGATCATGGTGTATGATCCTTTTAGTGTGCTGTTGGATTCTGTTTGCTAGTATTTTGTTGAGGATTTTTGCGTGTACGTTCATCAGTGATACTGGCCTGTAATCTTCTTTCTTTGTGACATCTCTGTCTGGTTTTGGTATCAGGGTGATGGTGGCCTTGTAGAATGAGTTTGGGAGTGTTCCTCCCTCTGCTACATTTTGGAAGAGTTTGAGAAGGATAGGTGTTAGCTCTTCTCTAAATGTTTGATAGAATTCGCCTGTGAAGCCATCTGGTCCTGGGCTTTTGTTTCTTAGAAGATTTTTAATCACAGTTCAATTTCAGTGCTTGTGACTGATCTGTTTATATTTTCTATTTCTTCCTGGTTCAGTCTTGGAAGGTTGTGTTTTTCTAAGAATTTGTCCATTTCTTCCAAGTTGTCCATTTTATTGGCATATAATTGCTTGTAGTAATCTCTCATGATCCTTTGTATTTCTGCATTGTCAGTTATTACTTCTCCTTTTTCATTTCTAATTCTGTTGATTTGAGTCTTCTCCCTTTTTTTCTTGATGCGTCTGGCTAATGGTTTATCAATTTTGTTTATCTTCTGAAAGAACCAGCTTTTAGGTTTATTGATCTTTGCTATCGTTTCCTTCATTTGTTTTTCATTTATTTCTGATCTGATCTTTATGATTTCTTTCCTTCTGCTAACTTTGGGGTTTTTTTGTTCTTGTTTCTCTAATTGCTTTAGGTGTAATCTTAGGTTATTTGAGATTTTTCTTGTTTCTTGAGGTAGGATTGTATTGCTATGAACTTCCCTCTTAGAACTGCTTTGCTGCATCCCATAGGTTTTGGGTCATCGTGTTTTCATTGTCATTTGTTTCTAGGTATTTTTTGATTTCCTCTTTGATTTCTTCAGTGATCTCTTGGTTATTTAGTAATGTATTGTTTAGCCTCCATGTGTTTGTATTTTTTACAGATTTTTTCCTGTAATTGATATCTAGTCTCATAGCATTGTGTTCGGAAAAGATACTTCATATGATTTCAACTTTCTTAAATTTACCAAGGCTTGATTTTTGACCCAAGATATGATCTATCCTGGAGAATGCTCTATCAGCACTTGAGAAGAAAGTGTATTCTGTTGTTTTTGGATGGAATGTCCTATAAATATCAATTAAGTCTATCTTGTTTAATGTGTCATTTAAAGCTTGTGTTTCCTTATTTATTTTCAATTTGGATGATCTGTCCATTGGTGAAAGTGGGGTGTTAAAGTCCCCTACTATGATTGTTACTGTCAATTTCCCCTTTTATGGCTGTTAGCATTTGCCTTATGTATTGAGGTGCTCCTATGTTGCGTGCATAAATATTTACAATTGTTATATCTTCTTCTTGGATTGATCCCTTGATCATTATGTTGTGTCCTTCTTTGTCTTTTGTAATAGTCTTTATTTTAAAGTCTATTTTGTCTGATATGAGAATTGCTACTGCATATTCGTACTTTTAATGGTAGTGTTTACCTGATTTTTGGACAAAAGGCCCCACATCTTCATTTTGCACGGGGTCCTACATATTAGGTAGGCATTCCTGCTCTTGAGTGCTCTGCTCCTCCTGAGGCAGGTCTCACACCTTTCCTTATTGGAACCCTCTTCTGTCTACAGCCCTTTGGGGGTTCCAGCTGATTGTCACAGATTTGAAGTGCACCGTTGTTTCGTGGCTCCTCTGCTGCTTCATTTGTGAAATCGAGAACTGGACCAGGACTCAAGAAATAATTCAGGGATTCCATGAGCTCTAGAGGAAGGACACCTGCCACAGTGGAAGATGACACAACTTCTCAATCCCCTTCTAACCCTGACTTGGGGAAGGAACTAAATGCTGGAATCTCTTATCTGGCACTACTGGTTCTCCCTTTGATGAGTTTTGGCAGAAAAATGCTTCTGGAAGACTAAACCTCAACTATTATCCTTGACAACTTGGTTCCTCTCTATCCTTTTCTGCTACCCCATGAATTGTTCAGCAGTTGTGAGTAGGCAGAGCAGGTGGAAGCTCTTGTCAACAGTGACTGATTTCATCAAAACTGTGCATGAAGAGTCCTGGCAAAGCAATGCTTGGCAGGTTTTGTTTTGTTTTGGTTTTAATGGTACAGCAGAATCACCTCTTCTTTAAAAAAAAAAAGTGAGAAAGATAATTTTGGCAGATGTACAAATATCACATCACAAAACTGGAAACAAGAAACTTTATAGGAAACTGAAAATGAGCAAAGCAAGATCTGTTTGTGGTGAAGGATATAAAGAACATAAAAATGGATATTCAAGGTTTTTCTTGGAATATTATAACCCATCAAATTAAGGTATCATTATTCTTTAACAAAAATTAACTGATCTGAGGAAGGGTAATGCAAAAGTATTCTAATGCAGTGCTGCCCAATAGAACTTTCTGTGATGATAGAAATGTTTCATCATCTCTGTGCTAATACAGACTCCACTAGCCACATGAATACTCCCAATGTGGCTAATATAATTGAGGAACTGCATTTTTAATATGGCTTAAATTTAGCTGCTTTAAAAAGTGGCTACCAGTTGAGCAGCATAGTTCTAATGCCTCATAGGTCAAAACCAGTGGTTTCTATGGGGGACTTCTCTAATTACTGCTGAGGGGTAGGGGGTTGGAGTAGAAAGAAAAGAAAGCTCTTAATAGATCTACTTAGTCACTTACACAACACCTTACATTCTCCACAGCTTCCAGAATTAGTAGGTGGCACAACCTGCTGTAAGGGGTATGAGAGAAGGATTCTTGGGGAGAGCTGAGTATGCCCTTCCAACTCCTGGCTCAAGCCAATGGCAGTAAAAGCCTAGGATTTTGTCACTCGGATGGGGAGAGGACTATGGTTCCATACACAGAATCTGAGGCTTGGGCCACGCCTGGGGCATCTGTGCTTGGAAATCATCGCTGTGGGGCTGTCGGGGAGCTGGAGGTGGGGCGCTCATTTTCGGACAGGGTTTCCAGAGCCAGAGGTGGATTTAGAGGTGGAAGGAGGACCCGTGGGCCCTTTCTGGCCACCTGCAGGCTGAACAGGCCCTTTCTTTTTGGGGATTAATGTCTTGTTCTTGCTCTTGAACACTTTGCTGGGATCCAGCTTGTTCACAAAGGAGTCGGTCTCTTCCGTGATTAGGTTTGTGTTGTAGGTGATGGGTTTATACATGTTGAACCATTGCTTGGCCTGTGGGCTAATGCCATAGCTGGTGAAGGCGTACTCCCACTGGGGCAGGCCCAGGTGGGTGATAAGCAGGCGATAATAGGCAGTAAAGGTATCTGTGAGAAAATGCCAGTATAACGCTCTGTCCAAGAACCAGATCTCAGTGTCTTGTGCTAATGCTGGTTTCCCTCTTTTGTAGGCAAGGCAAACCTTCCCATTCAGGTTGCAAGGATCCAGCTCAAATATCGCACTGCGAGAATCAAATTGAGGCTTCTCTGGCTGGTTCTCACTAGCGTCTTGTGTATCATCCTCCAGGTCTGCAAGAGTTGGTGCGTTAGGAAGAGAGTACGTGGAAGACTGGTTGAGTTGAGTCAGTTTTGAGATGCTGTTAATTGCCATGCTGCCCAATGGAATGGTGTGTTCATCCAGCTTCACATTCCATGTCATGTGGAAGCCGTTGGTCATCAGGTAAAACTTCTTCAGATCCTCAGGCAGCACACAGGTATTTTTTTGTTCCCATGAAGAAATCATGTGACATTCAGCAGGCGCCTTTTCTATGATGGTCACCTCTGTCACACCTGGGGATGATTCTAGGATGTGGGTGGCCCCCAAGGTCAGCTTCTCCAGGTGCGGCTTGCGGCTGCCCAGCAGCGGGGGCGGTGTCTCCTCCATGGCTCGCGGCCCCGCTCCGCGCGCGGAGAGCGGAGAGCGGCGGGGACGGGGCGGGAGAGCGGGGCGGCCGGGAGGGGCCGGACTCCACACTGGAGGCGCGGCCGTCAAGTTCACGGCATGCCGGGAGTTGTAGTGCTCGGCGCCTGAGAGCGCAGCAGGGCGGAGATGGGGGGTCCGGGCTGCTCTGGGAGTAGCAGTTCCGCGGGGCGCTCGTTCCCGCGGCCCCGGCGGGTGCTCCACGCCACGCCGCCAGGACACAGCGACTCCACCGCCCGGACACTCCCGCCCCTCCGGGGCTGGCCGCGCAAGCGGGGGCGGGCCTCTGCGCCGTGCGGCCAGTCGGGCCGGGCGTAGAGACCGGGGCGGGACGGCCTCGGAGCGACGCCCCGAGTGGCGGTTGTTTCCGTGTAGTATTTTCTCATGTGTCGAGTTGACCTCATAGAACTGGAAATATTTAGTATCCAAGTAGGAAACATGTACTATCAAGGCACCAGGGAAGTTCCCCAAACTTCAGAGTATAGGCCAGTTTTGGTTGTGACTGTTTAGCAGTTGTAAATTGATTAAAGAGCGTTGACCTGAACCGGTGACTATCCGTGGGTGTCCTTGTCTCTTCCCTACCGCTGTTTAACTCAGGGATATCTATTCCTTTTATTCATTAATCTGTGTATTCCCTCTGTAATATTTTTTGGGGCAGGGACTTCGTCTTAGTCACTGTTGTATTTTAAGCGCTTCAAATAATGCCTGATACGTAGTAGTGCTCATTTCATAGTCTTATTACTTTATTCAGAAAATACTAAGTGAGCCCCTACTATTAATGCATTTTGAATACACACCTCCTTTCTCTTCTTTTTCTTATTTCTTTTTCTAGCTCTAACTCCCATTTTCTTTCCTTTTTGGCATAAAAAGAAAAGTTTTATGAAAGACAACTTAGTTCAACTCAATTTTACAAACACTGAGTGCTCACTTTGTGCTAGGCATAGAATTCTTTTTAATAATAAATTTATTTATTTATTTATTTATTTATTTATTTATTTATTTACGGCTGCGTTGGGTCTTCGTTGCTGCGTGTGGGCTTTCTCTAGTTGCAGTGGGTGGGGGCTACTCTTTGTTGCAGTGCGCGGGCTTCTCATCGCAGTGGCTTCTTTCGTTGTGGAGCACGGGCTCTAGGCGTGCAGGCTTCAGTAGTTGTGGCTCACGGGCTCTAGAGCGCAGGCTCAGTAGTTTTGGCGCACGGGGTTTGTTGCTCTGCGGCATGTGGGATCTTCCTGGACCAGGGATTGAACCCGTGTCCCCTGCATTGACAGGTGGAGGGAAGTCCTAGGCATAGAATTTGACAAGACTTCCCTTCAAGACACTGCTTGATAGAAAAGAAAGACCCATAAAAATGTAATAAAAAATAGTCAAAAGGAATATGGCAAATGCCATGATAGGAATATGCTTTGGAGCTAGGAGAATATCTTATAGCCACTATGGAAAACATTATGGAGTTTCCTCCAAAAATTAAAAATAGAACTACCATATAACCCAGCAATCCCACTTCTAGGTATATATCCAAAGCAAATGAAATCAGGATCTCCAAGAGATATCTGCATTCCCATGTTCACTGCAGCATTATTCACAATAGCCAAGATATGGAAACAGCCTAAGTGTCTGGCTACAGTTGAATGGATAAAGAAGATGTGAGATATATGTACAGATGTGACGTATGATATTATGTCTTAATCATTGTTGTATTTCAGATACTTCAAGCATTCCTCCTTTTAAAACTTAGACCTTTAGGCTAGCAGAGCAGAAGTCTGCTGGGGATGGGAGGTCATGGGGATGAGAAGCAAAAATTTGCTAGTGGATGATTAGGGCTAATAGTGAGTGGTGCTACTCCCATTTCTATTCCTCAATTCCTAGGCCCATGAATCCTGACTCTAGATCCATTTTATATATATATAATACATATATTATATATATATATTAAAAAAATATATATATAAAATGGAATATCATTCAGCCATGAGAAAGAAGGAAATCCTGCCATTTTGACAACATGGATGGACCCTGAGGGCATCATGCTAAGTGTTATAAGTCGGAGAAAGACAAATATTGTATGACATCACTTATATGTGAAATCTAGAATATCTGAACTCACAGAAACAGAGAGTAGAATGGTAATTTCCAGGGACTGGGGTGTGGGGGAAATGGGGAAATGTTAGTCAAAGGGTACAGACTTCCAGTTATAAGATGAAAAAGTTCTGGGAATCTAATGTCCAACACGTTGACTATTGTTAACAATACTGTATTATATACTTGACAGTTGCTAATGCTAAGAAAGTAGACTGTAGATATTCTCACCATACACAGACACAAAATGGTAATTATGTGAGGTGACGAAGGTGTTAACTAACCCTATTGTTGGTAATTATTTTGCAGTGTATATATGCATCAAATCATCATGTTATATACTTCCCTACTCCCCTACTGGTATTTTCTGAACCTCCAAATAAACTTCTGGCTCTTTGTCTCAGAGTCAGCTTTTGGGTGAACCCAGGGCAGAGACAGGGTATGAACCCAGGCATTTGGTCTCCAGAGTCCATGCTTTTACCAATCCCTCTGCTGACACTAGGAGGAAGGCTAGGCAGAGAGCAGGGGCAAAGGCACAGAGGCTTGAGAAAGTTTGGTGTGTTTGAAGAAATAGTTCAATATGGCTAGAACAGGACGGCTTGGGGAGTGGGATGTGGGTAGGGGAAGATGAGGCTGGAAATGGAACGTGGGATGAATTCATGAAACACTTGTAGGTCAAGTTACGGTATTTGAGCTTCATCACAAAGGCAATGGGAAGTCATTTCACAGTTCTACTCAGGGTGGGATATGATCAGAAATCCATTTGTAAAAGTTCCTTCTGGTGTAGAGAAGGTGGGGTGGGGGCAGTGGAGAGATTGGAGGTAGGAAGACTGATTCTGAGGCTACAGCTACTAGGAGAGTGACAGTGTGGATAGAAAAGAAGGGGCTGACCTCACAGATGCTTAAAGCATAGGGTCAGTGCAACATGGTGACAGTGTGGTTGGATCATGCACCAAGGAGAGCAAGAGGTTCAGCGTGAATGGCAGGGAGGGTGGGGGTACATGTGAGCAAAAGTGTTTGTGTGGGTTTAGAAAGAGGGCCATTTCCACTGGACATATTGAGTTGTGAATGCCTGAAGACTCCCCAGGTGGAGATATCCAGAGGCAAATAAAGGTAGAGCTTTGAGACTTAGGAAAGAGCCCACAGCTAAATGTGCAAATTTTGGAATATCAATTGATATTTGTAGGTCTTAAAGCCATTGGCATGGATGGAATTCCTTGGGAAAAGGGAAAAAAAGCTGTGCAAAGTATATGAAATGTTTTCAAGCACATAATTTCATTTGATCTTCTTAATAACCATCTGAGGTGAGGAGGAAAGGTATTATTTTCACCATCACCTTGTAAGGGAGAAAATCAAGACACGGAGAGAGGCTAGGGGGCTTGTTTCTTAGCTGGAAAGAGGAAGAGCTGAGGCAAGGAGTAGGTCCACTGGCTCCATGTCCAGTGCTTCTCTCATCACACCACATTGTCCCTCCCAAAATACATTTGCATGCCTCTACCAAGTGATACAGGGCCTCTCCACAAGTGTTCTTTTTAAAAGAAGGTATCATATCTTCTTCATGTCATATGTCTCTCTTATAGAAATCTGACATATGTCAAATCATGATGTATAATGTTCTTTTCTGTATTTTTTACTGGTTTACGGATACTTGGACAGATGTTTAACATAGCAGTTGGACACAGGCATAGATGACACCAAATCCCATTTGTCAAGGCAGTGCTTGCTTTGCAGGTGAATTCTCAGAGGCTCTGCTACTGCCTGGTCATTTCTCTCGATCCTTTCATTTCTGCATCACCTGTCACTATGGTCATCTCCCTTTTCATTATTTTTGACCATGTGCTAAGCATCCAACCTAACTCTGTAAAATTAAGTTTTAGGCAGTAATAATTCACATTTATTCACTGGACATCTTCAATGCCTACAGCGAATCTTCCTGAGGTTTTTCTCTTCCTCCTTTTATGCTCTGGGGAGAGCACTCCCCAAACAGTACTGTAAGTTATGCCAGGAAAGGACCCTGCCACAGAACAACCTCTTAATACAGAGAACACAACCATTTTTGGCCAGATTTTTAAAAAACCTCTTCCCTCTCTTATTTGCCAGGGAGATGACACTGACATTTGGAAATGTTGCAAATGTGACAAATTGTGACATATTTTATTACACAATTTGTGGTATATTTTACCTGTTTGGGAGAAAACCCTGACAACGTGACATACGTATAAATGAGTCAAGCCCTTGTAATATCCCTGGGGCAGCTGCAGCCAGAACTTGGTTGAACAGACTGAAGGAGCAGCTCGTGGACACAGAGAGCAGCAGGGGGCTTGTCATGTTCTGCTGTAGTTGGCAATTTGCTTTCCCACCTCTTTAAGCATGTGGTAAGTGATGGGGGAAAAATGATCCCAGATGATGGCAGGACACCCTCTGTGTTGTGTGTTTTTCAGCTCTCTGCTGTTTTAACTAATTTCCAGTCAATTATGCTGATGTCTGGTTATATTAGTGGTTTTATTTTAGGCAGAAAAACATCACCTTTTCTCTGAACACCAGTTAGCTATTCTGGCTTAATTGCGATAGAAATCAGGTTATAACTTATTTGTGAGAAGAAACAGTTTCTGGAACTTCTGTCCTCTACCTTCTCCCCACTTTCTTCCCTTTAAAATTTCTAGAACAGAGCCACTACATGATAATGACTCAGTTAGGAAGCAGATGAGCCCTGCCTGGTAAAAAACTTGAATAAGCTATTTCTTCCAGAAGGGCGAGTGCGTATGTTTGTGTGTAGACATCTTAAGCACTGTGGTCCTTTCCTGACACACCAGATCTCCTGAGTATACACATTATTTTTTTTGAGGGCCCGAAGTGTTCCACTTATAACCATCCTTTTTTGGGGGGTGGAGTGGAGAATAAAAATGTTTCCAGTGTGATGCTATTTAGCCACATATTAGGTCATTTTCTTCTTACTCTTTCCAGTTTGCTGGAAATTGGAGATAGAAAGTAAGGGATAAACATTTTCGTTTTCTGAGTTGATAGTTCATGTTTATGTCCTTAGTCTCAAGTTAAAGTAAGTGCCTGGTGATCCTTTGTGTAAAAATGTCAATATACTTGGATAAGGTGTGTGGTTAATCAGAGTCAGTTTCTCCATTCTTTTCTAGCAAGAAACAGGAATTGGATTGAGTGCTGGCATTCCTTGAATGTAGCCTTGGTCTTAGTGCCTCTGGTTTAAGTGTATACATTCACTTTTTCCTCCTCCTCTGAGTCTCTCCCTGCACCCCTTGTTTCCTTTATGGGTGGCTCTCTGGAGCCCTTAAACTCAGATGCTTGCTCACTCAGCCTCTTATGCCTCCATTTTAAAGAAGTTTTCTGGAATTTCACACACTGCCTAGATGAGGTTCTATATGAGGACTGAATCCCTTTTCTTACCACCTGGGGGGAGTGAACAGAATCTTCTTCAGAGGTTTCTCCTCCAAAGAAACTAGGGAGCATGTGATATAATATCTCAAATCAATCTCTTGACTCCCCATCTACATTCCTCTGTTGACAGGAATGCTTTCAAATGTCCCAGGAACTGACCTTAGTTATGAGGTTTCATTTGGAAGTGCTGAGGCTGGGGCCAGTCCTCGGAAAAATTGTAGGAGGGATGAAGCTTGTCTTAATCTTTATTACCCAACTTCCATCCATTTTTCGATTCTTTGCCTCAAAACTTCCAGTTCCTGGTCGTAAAAATGATAATGGTCTCTGCCTTTTACTATTATTATTATTTTTAAAAAAGTTTATTTATTTATGTATTTAGTTTTGGCTGCGTTGGGTCTTCCTTGCTGTGCGCGGGCCTTCTCTAAGTTGCAGAGAGCAGGGGCTACTCTTCATTGCGGTACATGGACTTTTCATTGCAGTGGCTTCTCTTGTTGCGGAGTACGGGCTCTAGGCACGTGGTCTTCAGTAGTTGTGGCACGTGGGCTCAGTAGTTGTGGCTCGCGGGCTCTAGAGCACAGGCTCAGTAGTTGTGGTGCACGGGCTTAGTTGCTCCGTGGCATGTGGGATCTTCCCAGAACCAGGGCTCGAACCCATGTCTCCTGCATTGGCAGGCAGATTCTTAACCACTGCGCCACCAGGGAAGTCCCCTGCCTTTTATTATTAATCATCATAAAACAATTGCTGTCATTTCATGAGTGTTTATTATGTGCTAGACATTTTGATAAGCATTTTATATATTATCTCATTTAATCTTATGGTTTGGGTGTTACTATTCCTGTGTTCCAGATGAAGAAACTGATGCACGGTAAGTTAAATACATTTTTCCGAATCTCACAGCTAGTGAGTAGTGGAACCAGGATTCAAACTCAGGTCTGAATGTTCCCAAAGCCTGTGTGCTAATCATTTATTTAGACCTTCCCCCTCTTTGGCATTATTCCATTCTGTAAATTTAAGACTCCAATTGTCTCTTATCAGAATTTACCTTTTATGTTCTTCTATAGCTCCGCTCTTACGTTTCTGGGGTGATGGATGGTTATAGGGTACTTTAGTGTGATGAGGAATTATTGGCTGAGAAAGCCAGTATTGCTCAGGGCCATCTGCACTTTTACTGTCAGGTCACAAGAATCTACACTAAAAGGTACTGATCTCTCCTGGTGGCTTTTCAGGTATTTTGTTCTTTGGGAAGATCTTCAAGCCAAAATACAGAGAAATCTGCTTAACTTGCCTACTTTTTATTAGTAATCCAATTATTTGTTTATTCATTTGAGTAACATTTATTGAGCCCTCCGATATGCCAGGAATTGTATTGTACTAGGGGCTGAGAATATACACACATAATAAAATGAAGATGAATAAAATAAATCCATGTCTTCAAGCAACTTGTAAGACTACTAGAGAAATAAACCACGACTATCATGTGGTGTGATAAGTGTTTTTATAGAAGGGTGCAATGGGATGTTATTGAAGCACAGAAGATAGGCATCTGCTCTGGACCTGAATCATCTGGTGCAGATGAAGTTTGAGCTAAATCTTGAAGAATGAGTATGAGTTAGCCGGATGAATAGAAGAGAGATCAGAGAAAGGAGTCTCAGGCAGAGGAGACAGTAAATGCAAAAGCCCAGAAGTGTGAAAGAATTTAGAACGTTAGGGATGACCACTGATTAATTAGATGGCTGAAGCATAAGAGGTGTGGGGATGACAGTGGGAAAGAAACTTGAAGGGCCATTTCACTCCATGATCCAAGTCATTTGCAGCAGCAAACTGTTACTAGGTCTTGGGATGTAAATTTTCCTAAATAAAGGCAGAACATCAGGCTGGTCTACATCTATTGCTGAATGAAAGCGTCTTCCTTTTAGCAGGCCTTGATGCCTACCAATGTCAGGGGTGCGTTGGGTTTGATTTCCTACTTTACACAAAATAGAAGTGGAAATGGGGGGAATGACCATGTGAAGGTAGCTTGTAGTTTGCCCAGTGGCTGCTGTTCAGGGACCACAAACTACACTGATATCAGAGGTAAAGTAAACTGCTGGCTTTACCTGGTCTTCCAAAGGGCCCCTTTGTTCCAGTCTCAATGGGTTTTTTGAGTTTAGTGGTAAATGCTGGCAGTTTCTGAGGCTACTCAACTATTAAAATACTTCATTCTTAGAAGCGGAGACAGTTGCTGATTTCCAGTGTTGGATGATTTGGACATGTGACTTCTCATACACACCAAGTAGAATCTTCTAAATAGTCTTGGATGTTTGCTGGGATAACTTGAGTGTTGTTAGTATTCAAGGGTTATTTATTCAGCCAGATAGTGTGACATTTTCAAAGAAATTGAGAGTTGGAAGGCCTCTTTGTTGGTGTTAGCAACAAACCAGTTTGTTTTGCGTGGCCTCGACTGGCTGAGCTGGACCTGGCTCCTGGGATTTCCATTGACAGTTGCCCAAGCTGTATTTAGGGCACTCTCTTTTTCTAGAAAAGCTGAAATTTCCCAGCTGATTATGACTTTCTAGAGATGGACCTAAGTGTAGTATTTGCACCAAATTCTGTATCTGTCACAACTGTTGCAAAGGAAGGAATATATTTTACAGGTAGTATGAGTCCCCAATCACTGCTTTCTTCTCAGCATTGCTAGATGTCAGCTACAGCAGCTGAATGCTTTTGGTTAGACAGATACTGTTAATTGTTCTGAAATGATACTTCTGTCATGCTCAAAGATGGCACCAGGACAGTCTGTTTGTTTGCTCACCATGGGAAGAAGCTAAGTGTCAGGGTTTGCAGCTGCCTTACAAACTGCTGGATTTTTAGTGCAGCAAATAAAAGAGCAGAGCTTTGATGATTCTCTAACTGGAGGAGCCTGACGAGTTTGGACAGACCTAAGTTGAGGGTATTATATGGATGTCTAGATGTTGAAGTCACCATAGTATTGCAGATGGTGAGTGATGCTTCCTGTTGCTGTCTCTGTGACCAGCTCTCTCACTGCATGGTCTAAGAAGGAACCGTTTTCTTAAATGTTATGATGTGTGAAAAACCTAAAGGGTAGGGAGAACCTACCCATTCATCTCTTCACATGCTCCTTAAATGAATTTACTCCAAAACAAGCAATAAATGGGACAATAGAATCTGTGCTAGTCTAAATAGGTATTTATTAACCTCGAAGGAGAAGGCCCTTAAGAAAAACACAGAGAAATTCTCTAGTAACTGATGAATAACAATAGTTGCTTAAATTAGATTTTCTAATTCCAAATCCTTTCCCCATATATTATCACTACCCTCCCTTCTTTTAAACTCGTTTCTGTTTCCTATCAATTCTTTCCTCTTAGCATGGTGTCAGTTGACCCTAAGGGAACCTCTCTGACTGAAACCAAAATATTCCTGCATCTCTCATTGAGTGAAAACCAGAATTAAAAAAATTTTATGAGATGACTAGAGGATTCATAGAAAAATTGCAAGGTAAAATTTGAGCGCCAGTTCTTTTTGCTCCTTTACTCTCTCAGTAACACTAGTTTTTCCTTCCCATATGTGCGGCACTTTTTCTCCAACCCAAAGCTGTGTTGGCAGAAGACTCTGGTATGAGTTTGTCCAAGTTGCCTATAGTGGGCATCTGTTGTTTTTGCTTGCCCAGCACCCCTTCCTCTCTTATTTCACACACATGTGTTTACATCTGGGGAATTATTTGACCCCCCACCTAGTGGGCCTGCAGATAATGTGCCCTGCTCTCCGTCATTACGGGGATGGGCCCAGTAGTGTACAAGTGATACAAAGAGAACTGGCATTTTTGAGGACTGATATGAATGCTGGGTTTTTCTCCTGTTTTGATTATAGACACAAGGGATTTCGTGAACATGTAATGGCTGGGGATCATCTTTGCTGGTGTATGGAGTTTAAACAAGAGAAGAAATAGAGCTAAGAGAAAGGGGGGTGGAGAGAGAGAGAGAGACACCAAGGAGGGGGAGGAGAGATTTTTATGAAGAGATATTGTGACTTCTACCTACGAAAACTTCTGGTACTGCTGATTGTGCTAATAGGTAGTGGGATTGGGGAGAGAACCTTGAAGCTTTCTCCATAGCCTGATCTCATACTATGTTGGTAACAAGTCATATTACAGTTTGCAAGGGCTTGGGGATTAAATTTGTTTTAGAAGAAGTTGGCTGAAGGACAGGTCTGGAAGCCCTAATTAAGTGATTATATTGTTTGAGAGAACAACTTCTCTTCCTACCTAAATGAAACATTTGCTCATAAAATCACTGCAAGAATGCACAGAATGACATTTCCTTCCAGTTCCTTGGCATTGCACTGGAGAATGGTACCTTAGCCAAGACGAACCCATGGCACAATTGTAGCAACATTTTGTTAGGAAAACATCTATGCTCCTAAGTAATCTGGTTACTTAGTCAGACAACTTAGTTTGTTGTCATAAAGTTGAATAAGGACATAATGTAAAATTTCAGATACTGTTACTTTCCAGAAGGCCAAATCATACTTGAGAGGTGGTGCAAGAATAAAATTCACATGGGCATTAAAAGGTTTAGCTAACTTATCAATTTAATTCATTCATGAATGTTTAGGTTCTAACGATTATATTATTAACCTTTTAAAGTTGATGTCATTTATGCTACCTTTATAAATTTTCATTTATGTCATAATTCTGGCTGAATGAGTTATTTTCTATGGTCTTATATTCTAAACAAATGGAAGTTGCTCTTTCCCTACCCTCCCTCCATTTTTAAATAAAATAACACTAATAGAATAAGTCAGTGACAAGAGTCTTGATCTGGTTTTGTGTGGATTTAGTGAGTAGATATAGGGAGGCAGATTTCAAATTGTTATCAGCAAAATTTTTAGCATTGTTTTATTAACTGGTAACCTGTCTCACTTCTGGTAGGATTCAAGTAGTAACTGTCCCTATGGCTAGATGATCCCTGCTAAGGATTAGAAGGGATTTATGCATTGGTGTGAATTTTGGGCAAAATGATGTTTTAAGCTATTCTAGCTCCAAAAGACCATATACTACTAGTGGTTATACTAATACTATTAATATGACTTATACATTTTACTATTAATAGTAATAATTGCCACTTGGTAGGCATTTATTATATGCTATATACAGTGCTAGGCATTTTACTTAATACCTCCCAGTTAAGCCTCATACCAACCCTCTGTAGATATTATCCGCATTGATGTGGATTAAAGACCTAGCTGTTCTCTATTTTTTCGTATGTATTATCTCAACCCTTCCAGTAGATTACAAATTCATTCTTAAGAGAGAAGTCAGTGGTATACTTTGTATTATTCCTTATAGTTCCTGCAAATGTGAAAGGGTGGAACAGATTCAGCTTAAAAATTGTCTGCTCAGTCCTGCTTCCCTTCCAGACCTCATCAGTGTTATCTGAAAGACCCCAAAGCCCTGTAAATGGTTACCACAATGGGAAAGCACAAGCTGGGTACTTTCTCAGCTCTCTGTCATCTTAGTGTCTGTGTAACCTTGGGGAAGCTACTTAAAATCTCTGAGCTTCAACATTCTCATCTGTAGGATAGGATAATAGTAGTGCTCCCTCTGATAGGATTGTTATAAAGATTAAGTTAGTTAACACATGCAAAGCCTTTAAAACATTACTAGCCCCAGTTCTTTCTCCTTTAATAATGAGTATTTAATTGCATATACATTTAAATTACTTTAAGGGGCTGTTGCTTTATTGGAATTCAAGAAGGCACTAATTAACTTCTTTTTGGTGTCATTATTTTGAGATTTCTACAGTCTTATCTGATACATCAGTTGGGAATCTTTAATTAAAATTCCAGAGGAAAATAAAAAGTAACTCATATAATAATACTTGCATGTGTTTCACCCTTGGATCACTTGAAGGAAGCCCAAGGAACATTAAAGGTTGTAAATTTTTAGCTCTGTAGTCACAAAGATTTCTCTATCATCTTCAGAATTATGTTTTTAAGGTGGAGTAAGAATTGAGTTTTCCATCATATTTTCCAAGTATTCATAATATTGTGTGTATGTGTTTGGGTGTTAAAAAGGGAACTTTCTTTATGATCTCTTTAAATAAGCTTAAAAATAGTGAATCATAGGTTTTTGGCCTGCCATGGGCTTGCCGGCTTAGAATGCAAGAGGTATTCAAATCTTGCTGATATAATGGATTTTTTTTAAAGTTTTAATTACACATTTGAAGTCCTGATTATACCCTATGGATTTATTTGTTCATGAAAAGTCAAACTATGTATTACAATATTGCAGAATACTTTCTACTACATCAGATTAGTTTCACCATTCATTCCACAAATATGATTTGTAAAATTCTGCAATACCTAGAAAACCTTGATACTACATTATAAAAAGGTACTTAACTAGATGAGAAAGATAGATGTTTGTCTTCTTCTTCTGATATTGATGTTAAATAAAAGACGGAATGTTTCTGTTTAAAACCAATTCCTCATTCCCCCACCCCTGCCCCCACCCCAAACACAAGAAGTGAATGTCAGTGTGAACAAAGGCTTCCTTTAAATCTGTTATTCAGTTCAAGTGTGTGTCAGGAAAAAAAAGTGTGTATAAAATCTAACAACAAAAAAGGTAACTGTAAATAGAAAAGTAAAACATGTAGAGGAGACAAATATTCTGTGCATATAGCTCTAAAATTCCATCGGGGAATACTTGTCAGAAAGAGAGACTACATACTCATTAATTTAAACATAAATTCCCAAAAGCAATATTCCAACATGTTAATTTGCCATGATAGATTTACCCATTGAAATCAGTCCACCAGTCTTGACCAGCAAGTAGGATCTTAATTTTACCATCTAACAGTTCAATTGAAATGGAATAAAGATTTTAACACAAATATCTTAGTAACATAGACTTTCCCAGATTGTAATGGAGCATCTATTCAACATTGTCAGTTCACAGGTAATGAAACTCCTTGTAAATGTTATCTCCTCACACAGTAGCAGGGTCTTACATGGAAAAGGGCTCTGTTCACTTTCTATTTAAAGCACAGGAAGAGATTATAGAATTGGTTAAGGAAAACAGCTTATTTTTTGGAAATCAGTTAAAAAATCTAAAGTTATGAGTATAAAGTAATAAAAGGAAAATAGCTGGCTGGGTTTCCCCCCTTCTCTACAGTGATATGGTAGAAATACAAGGAAAATGCATAAAGTCCTAAAGGAAATCTGGTACCTTCACTTGCTACAGGGCTCAGTTTAGAGTAAGGAAAAAAAATATTTTTGGCTGTAGCTTTAGTAAACAATGAATGATGAAAAATATTGCAGAAATATCTTCAAGAGATCTGACAACTCTGAGCACAGACCTTATCACATTGATATTGTCTATATTCCTCCACGAAGCTTGGCAAATGAATAACTGAGCCCAACTTTGGCGGAAGGAGAGAAGGAAGTACTAGTTCCAGCATTGAACCAAGATTATGAAAAAAACCCAACCAACAAAAAACAGTTATTTCTTCTCCTGAATAATAAAGACATCATGTTTGCATATAGAACAGCTTTTGCATTATTGCTCTACGTATAAGAATATATTAAGGAACTCATAACAGACTGCACATTACAAACTTAAGGTTCTTTGGTGAAGAATGAAAGAAAACAGTATTTGAGCTTTAAAGAAAATGATCTCATCCACTTTGCTTTTATCTATTGATCTGTTGAATCCTCTCACAGAGCAGGGAGAGGTACTGTGTGAGTTTCACCATGGCAACGATAGCCACACCCCCAGCCATCATACACGTTGGCCAAAAGAGTGAATGGAACAGCACGTTGGAACTGTAGAGTTTGGTTAGGATGACACTCTTCTGGTTTCCTTCCGGGTCAGAATAGCAGGAGAAGTGTTGGTACTTTCTGAAGTTTTCCATGACAACATTCACCAGGGACATGGATTCTTCAAAATTTTTTCCACACTTAGGTATATAGGAGCACTGTGGAAAATGAGATAAACTGTCACCAGAAGATACTCTGTGTGTGTGTGTGTGTGGTACTAGGAGGAGTATTGAGGCCAACTTAATGATCTGTGAAATAACCATGATGGTTTTTCTTTTCATATTCAAACTAGTGCCTCTAGAAACCCTAAGAACTCACACACTGATTAAAACAATGTTTTTAGGTATCCAACCAAGATGTACTTTGATAGCTCACTCATATAGGTTAAATATTGATTAAAATTAGGTGACTCCAAAAAACAATTGTATAACTCCAGTGGATTCCTTTTCCCACAGCTAAGCATGGTGAGTGTTCATTATTCTCCATTGAACATACTTTTCCGTGGAATCAGAGTGTCAACCTTTCTGTCTTGTATCTGTCCACAGCTGTTTATGTAATATCAAAAGCTGCCAGTTATCTCAGGGAACTCTTACTCTTATCTTTTCAGCTTGGCTTCATTTTTTTCAGCCAAATCACCTTGGTCACCTTGCTACTAGTCAAGAAGACAGCTATACCCCTGGTGAGCTGCTAAAAAAGAATCTCAGAAAGTGTAGGGATATTGAATAAAGAGCTGTGATAAATGGTTCATGCCCAGTTAGTGTTGACAAGGTAACTTTTTCCATAAAGCAAGGAAACATAAAGCAGAATCAATTCAGTTTACTCTTAAACCAGCACTCATCTGAGAATTTACAATAACTTTTCTTTGATTTTTTTCACCTGCTATCTTTCTTGCTATATCTCTTCTATATGCCTCTCCTTTTTTTTCCTACACACTTACATCCTCTGATTTCTTTCTTTGTATCTCTCTTTTCCTTCCCTGCCCTGCCCTGCCCGCCAGCCCTCACCTCTCTATGATATTTTCCCCTCTATTCCCTCTTCCTGTTCTCCTTTCTCCTTCTCTTCTCCCTCCCTCTTCTCTGGATAGAGATGGAATTAAAGAACTTTGTAGTTTTTCTTTTTATTACTTATTGGATATGTTTTTGCATATATTTTCCTAATTTATAGAGCAGTCTTTGAGGAGATGAAATCTCTGTGAACCTCTTCCTTGGTCTGTATATGAACAGTGACAAAACTGATATAACAATGCATTTAACTTTTTAAAAAGTTAGGAAGAAAGTGATTTAAGTCACTTCTCTGGGAGATGTGTGGGCCCTTGGTTAAGTCTTTGCCCTCTTTATGGTAAGGTGCCTCCCAATAGGAAAAAAATTCCTATCCTTTGTTATACACATTATCAAATGGTTAATTGATTTACCTGAATTAAAATGGTTTGTGACAAGATCACTGCTAATCTCATGTTTTAATGTGAATTAGAAAACTATGCCCCCTCATCAAAACACTATTATTCTCTGTTGAAAAATTGTCATAATACACTGATTTTATGAAAAAAACCCCACATATTTTACTGCTATTACCAGTTTATAAGTTGTGATTTAAATATTGACATCTATGTGTTTTACAATGTCACTGGTACCCCTAGGATTGTACAGTACACAACTCACGCAACTGTATGTAGAGATACAGATGAGGTGGGCTGTTGGTGAACTTTGAGCTATACTGATGGGAGCTTAGGGGTAAGTCCCTGGAATTCCAGAACCAATGTAGATTTGTATATTTCACAGGAAGAAAATATAAAAGAAATGGAATGAGTTTTGCTAATGGAGTATGTTTGAATGACTCTTTCCCCTGACTTTATTAGTGGGTATACTGGCACTTGCTTTTTTTCACTGTGCTGTAATCACTGGATTATTTGTTTATAAACAGCAGGAAGATTCTTCAATTAGTTAAGAATGGAGGATGAGCATGCTGACATTTATCATAAACAAGGCTTAATATTCTCATACAAGGGCTGGTTGACACCCTCATATTTAATCAGCTAAGAATAAATGTGAGTACACTCATAAATGTGGTTAGTGCCGAGAGCTGGTACTAGCACAACATTAAGGGTCTGAAAGTATCTCCAAGAAAGCAGAATTTCTCAGTGAGTTATAACTTAGTATGAAAATTGGTCTATGACTGCCATGATACATTTTCTACTGGTTGGATGCTGGATTGAAAGAGTTTAAAGCAGTAAGGGGATACCTTTATATTTTTCCTTCTTCAGCACTGCTCAGATCATGTCTACAATTTTTTTTAATGCTTTGATTCAGAAAACATTAAAAAAATTTAAAGATAAGTCATTTGTGGTTGTATTAAAAAAGAGCCAATTTAGCGTATGAATGCATCAGGGTTCTTTATATTTTGGTGCCAAGAAAGTTTATAGTAGTAGTTTTAGTGGCTAACAGTACTAAGTTATTGAAATGGTCTCAATAAAAATGGAATTCCATTAAAAATGGAGTTTTTTCTTTTCTTATGCTCTTGTGAATTGATTTGGCTTTTAAATTTTTTTTGGAGAAACATTTATCAGCCAGTGACAATAATTTTGTCACTATATAAGATTCTTCCAAATACAATGCGATATACATTACTTTTGAGACCATCTAGCAAGGTTGTAATACGGGAGCTGCTTTATTAAAGCTTCTAGTCATCAGGGTCTCAAATGCACACGTTTGGACTGGCCAGATGAGGTGTGTGCCATACGTGATCGGGTGTGGGTCCTCAGGGCCAGGCACTTAGAAATGCAACTCCACGTTACTGGTAGAGAAAAGATTTCTCTGCCCTTGTGTTTTTAGCTTTTTCTAACCTTGCCACCCACAACCTTTCAACACACATAAACTGGCTCCCACTAGACTATTATTATTCTTGAAAATTCTATCATAATATGTCAATCATTCATTTACTTTTATTATTGATGGGTCCTTCTTTTGTGCTAATGAATATATAAGGTAGTATCACAAATCCCTGACATGTCTTCAAGAGGTCTGGTTACTGTGTTTCTATAAGCAAGTTACTTGGCTTCTCAGAATCAACTTTTTTATATAGTAGGGTTAATAGAGCCTTCCTGGCAGGGTGTGTGAAGATTAAATTATGAATATGCATAAAGCATCAATAAATTTTCTTTAGCATATTTTTTATTGGAATATCACATTTGTCCATACGATCTAAAGTCTTTAAACAAGTGCCACATACTAAACTGCGAAAACTTTAAGGAGGGTAAAATTACTAGTTATGTGGTTTTCACAGGAACAGTCCTGTTTGATGGCTCTTGTCACGTGTTCCTTGTTTTTGTGCCCAAAGAGATTTGACATTATGCTGAATCCTACATTAGGATTCTAAGTTTTTGTTTCAAACTATAGCCATGTGTGTGTTTCTGAGGCTGGTATGAATTTGGGGTAAAGATTTAGTGATCTTATGATTTTATCACATGTTTGGAGAGTGCATTTCAACAAATGAAAACTTCAGTAAGTGATCAACACTTAGTTGGAAAAATGAAATGTAGATTGAAAAGGTAAAAATCCTTGTGTTTTTAGATCATTCTTTTCTTGGTAGGAGGTATGGGCTAGGAAAGATTTAACTTTTAGACTGCATGATATTTAACACAAAGGAACATATGAATAATAATTTTATATACACAAGACACTTAAATGCCACTCAAAATTTGTTTATATATATTTATATTACCATGGCTATAGGTCCTTCTTTCTTTTGTGCCTAACATATGGACATAGAAACCTAGCAAAACTCTGAGGCAGCCATTCAGGGGAAGATTTAGACCCTCATCTCTCTTTTCTTTCTTTTTTTAATTTTAATTTTTTATTTTTAATTAATTAATTAATTAATTTTTGGCTGCACTGGGTCTTCGTTGCTGCAAGTGGGCTTCCTCTAGTTGCAAAGAGCGGGGGCTACTCTTCATTGTGGTGCGCAGGCTTCTCACTGCAGTGGCTTCTCTTGTTGAGGAGCATGGGCTCTAGGCAGGCGGGCTTCAGTAGCTGTGGCTCGCGGGCTCCAGAGCGCAGGCTCAGCAGTTGTGGCGCACGGGCTTAGTTGCTCCGCGGCATGTGGGATCTTCCCAGACCAGGGCTCAAACCCGTGTCCCCTGCATTGGCAGGCGGACTCCCAACCACTGTGCCACCAGGGAAGCCCTCACATCTCTCTTCTTAATCCTGAATTTTGTTAATAAACCTTTGTGCTTTCCCAACTCCCTTAAATTCTCTTTAGTATTGAAAATACAGAGATGGCCCCACAATGTGACCCTTCGTCTCCCCAGCTGAGAAAACCTGCATCCTGTCACCTTTTCCTGACTGTCCTTTCCCTTACCACAAAGATCTAGCAATTGCATCTTCTCTCCAGTTCTTTGGAAAGCAACTGAAAGTTTTCTTAGCCTCTCTTCCAGAATCTTTCACATCAATAGAGTTATTTTTATTCTCATGATGGACAGACGTTTTGAGAAAGTACCTGTTGGGCTTTTGCTTAACCATGCTTCACTAGGCATGTGTGAAGCAAAAAGTGACAGGCCTTCACCCTAAAAATAAAAGCTGTGGGGAGGAGTGGGGGCAGTAGGAGGGGTATATTTGGCTGGATAACCTCACTGGTCAGCCTCCTTTTCCTTATGATGGTAGGAAGGGAACTATTAATTCTCAGGATCACCTCAGGGGAAGGGTTTGTTCTTCATTTGTTCTTTTATTAAAAGGGCAGTGTCTTATTTCAGAGAGGGGTTAAGTTTGGTGAAATCTAATCAATATGTTTTGAGTGTCTCTAAAGTACCAAGTTGCATGCTGGGTATAGGCATGAAAAACATAAACAATTTAAAACAGATCATTAGAGAGAAACAGGACAAGGGTGGTGGGAGTGATGAAATGGGACCAGCAATGAGGCTGAAAAGGCTCTTAGTAAAGGCTCTACACTTCACAGAGGTGGGCCACAAATTTGTCAGAACTCTGTGGTTTCCAGGGCATCCTAGTCCACAATGCCTACGAGATAAAAACAAAAACACTGCTCATTGAAGCATAAATATCTTGGTTCCAAAGTCAGATGGGACTTCTTCAGTGTCCGCAAACAATGAGTATTGTGTACATGTTTATTAAGCATGTATGACGTGCCAGGCTTTGTGTTCTGTGCTGGAGAAGGAGACATAATCCCTACATTCAAAGGATGTAGAGATCCCCAGCTGGCAGTCTTGGAGTACTCTAAACTTTTGAGTTCTTTGAACATTAGTGATGGACAGAGGAGGTGAGAGAGTAAACTGGGATGGTATTTTCATTCTTGTTTGAGACTTCCTGCTCCTTACCATCACTTTTAAAAAAGCGAATCCCGCAAAATTTAGACTATTTTAGTTTGCACTTCTAATATCTGCTTGATTTTGGCAAGTGGGACTGTTTGAAATGTTTGGTAGAGGAGACGAAAACAGTATTCACACTCTGCTATGTACCATAGTTTCCTGCAGTATCAAGACACAGATTCCTCCAGAGAGGTTTTCCTTTTCTGTGTTTCCCAGAGCTTTCACATTTATTGTGGCATTACTGCTTGATGTGGAGTAGAGGAGAAGCTTGAAAGACCTAGGAAATCCACTAATGAAATAGAAGCTATGTGGAGCTACAGGATTAGTCAATACCCACAATAGCTTAAGCCATGGAGCCCTCAGGTCCACGATGTATCCAGTTAGCCCTTGAGTAAGTTAGATATCTAATTTGACCTTGCCCTTCACCATGATCCTCTTTCTCAGCAATGGAAAGGAGTAGGTTCATTTTCCATGCTTTTCTTCTTGATGCTCAGTGCAAGCTGTTTTGGGACACATTCTTCCCTTCATTTCTGCACAAAGAGGCCCTTAACTGTGCCATAATTGAGTTTTGGTGAGCAGTGACTAAACTTTGTCAGTCACAGAAGCATTTCTGAATCTATGGTCCATAGGCAGTTTCAGGAAATTTCTAATTTAAATATCCCTAAATTTAAGGTGCTGATTATGGGGATGTCATATGTCAAATTTCTGGGCATGTTTTTTCCCATCTTTTCAGGGTGCACTTCTATCTAATATCCATTCTGTGTAAACTGGTGTTGAATATACAACCTTGACTGTTCCTATGGATCACTGATAGTTCATGGCGTTTTACTTGATCCTAATCACCTCTTGGAGTATGATGAAATGGCATGGATTCTCACCTATTCACTAAAATATACCATCAGAAGGAAAATATTTCTTAGAATTTAGAGTTTTTTAAAGCTCTTATCTTTACTCTCTCAAGAGGATACGCTAATGTTTTGCTTTTTAAGAGAGAGCATGTTTAGGTAAAGAGACTTAGATTTTAATTCAGACCTAATTAGTGAATGTGTGACTTTGGGAAAATTATTTCATTTTCTGAGCTTAGCTTCATTATTGTGAAGTGGAGATAACAGTGGTACCTAATATGTGAGATTGATGCTGTAATTAAACAAATGAGTTCATGTAAAATATTTAGTATTATACAGTGCCTGGCACATTTTAAGCTCTTGATAAAATTTGGCTATTACTACTTTAGGAGTAGGGTTTTAGTCAGGATTAAATGAGATGATTTTTATAAAGTTCTTGGCATAGTGCTGGGCATATGGTATATAGTAGATACTTAATAAATGTGGGCCCCTCTTTCTTTCCCATTTAGATTCTCAACTTCACTTTATTTTCTTCCCTTTTATCCTTACCCTACCAAATGCTGTGCAAAGGAACTCAGTGTTTACAAGCTTTGATTAAAATTATAGAATCTCCCAGCATTCAAGCTAAAAGCTAAATAAAATCTGGAGCAGTGGTTTTGCCACTGTCTGGAGACATTTTTAGTTGTCACACTTGGAGGGAAGATGATGCTAGTCATCTAGTGGGTAAAGGCCAGGGATGCTGCTAAAGATCCTACAATGTACAGAACAAGTCTCCACCCTACCCTCACAGACAACAAAGGAATATTCCACCCCAAATGTTAATAGCCTCGAGGCTGAGAAATTCTAGTCCAGATATATATACTCTCTGGATGTGCAGAGCTCAGAAGGCTTCAGAATGGTGACAAAATGAGGGGTGATGCTGAGTCTGGAGTTATAAATAATTGGTTAATTTATAGAATTTACCCTCCATCCAAAATAGCTGTCTTCCTCATGACAGCGATATATAAAATACCACATATATGGTAGTATACTACATACCAAAAATGGATATACTTTCTGGTTTTGCACAAAGGTTCATTTTTAATGCTCTCTTAAATCAGATGGGCATGTTTTGGGGATCCCTGGTGGGTAAACAAGGTTTTAAACTCTCAAAGGAGATCAGCATTGAGAAATTTAACAACCATAGTGAATTAATACTCAGCCACAGTTTATGATTCCTGTGACAGCCTTGTAGCCAGAAGAGGCAGGGGCCCTTGAGCCTGCTTGCAGCTCCTAGAGACTGTTAGTCAGCCAGTTGCTCTGCAAGAGCATGCCAGCTTATCAGCTGAAGCAGCTTCAGTTGTAATATGGACAAGAGGTTGGTCACTGAGTTTAAAAGCCAAAGAAAAAGAATATATGAGAGAGTGTGAAAATTTAAAAATAAAACCCTTTTGGATATCTTTCTACAAAGAAGCAGACAGCTTGACTCATATACCTTTGCCTCCTGTTGTCCCAAATCAAACATTGTCAGTAGTGCCTTATGTATCTCAGTAAAACCATGCCCATTCATTGGTAACTATGGGGAAGACTACTATTTTTGGTGAGCTTGGGGAATAGTAACAAGAAGGAGAGGTCAAGATAGAGAATATTTTAATTTTTATCCCCAGGAATATCCTGTATATTTCTCATGCTACATTAAGATCATGGTTTAGTGACCTTTTGACATGGCGATAACTGTATTTTCCACGTATTACTTCTGATTAAAGGCAGAGGACAGCTAACCAGCGAGTGAAGAACTACTGGGCCAGGAAGGTGATCCTGCTGTTTAGTGTTTTCTTTCCCCTGGAAGTGTCTGTTGATTCTAGAAAGGGGCTGAGATCGTAGAAGGTTGGATGGAATTTTTGACAGCCTTGCAGAGCTAGGGGCAGGAATTATCATTAACAACCTATCAAGTGGGGGCCCTGATGACCCCCTATTTCCTTTGGGCTGGGACTGTTAAGGGCTGCATCCTAGGAGTAATGGTCAACCTGAAGAAGATAGGTCCTCAAAGGGACTTAAGTTCAAATTTGAATATCTCAATTTATGTAGTCAGAATAAGGTGATCATGAATGGCACCTAGGGGCCTTGCAGAAGCAAATGGAAATAATTTTTGGAAAAGATGACATCATGACATCAACCTAGGCTTAAAATTGTTTTTATAAATAATTTTGCAGATATGATGTTTGACAACTAATAAAAAATAACCAGACATTACAATGCAACATGAAAACAATTAAGAAAAAAAAAATAGAACAGGCACATAGGGGCTTCAGATATTGTAGTCATCAAAATAAACTTTAAAATAACTACAATTTTACTTTTATGTTGAAGAATTTAAAAGAGAAGAATTAGAATACTGCAGAAAACTAGAAATTATAAATAAGATCCAAATGGATATTCTAGAAATGAAAAATACAATAAGAGAAATTAAGAACTCAATGGATGGGTTTAACAGATTTGTCAGAGCTGAGGAAAGAACTGTGAATCAGAAGGTAGGTCAATACCTAGAATGAAACACAGAGAGACAAAAGGAGGGAAAATATTGAATACAAAAGAGACAGGAAGACACACAGGGGATACAATGAGATACCTAACATATAGTTCGTAGGAGTTCAAAAAGGAGAAGAGGGAAAGAATGAGAGCAGAGATAATATTTGATGAGATAATGACTGAGAACCTTCTAAAACTGACAAAGAACATCAAGGAAGAGGGAGAGAGGCCCTGGGAACACTAAGCAGGCTAAATAGAAATAAATGTTTACTTTGGCATATAGTAGTTCAACTGTAGAAAACCAAAGAAAATAATCTTTAAAGTAGACCAAAATTACCTTCAAAGAAGTAGCAATTAGACTGAGAGCTGATTTCCAAATAGTAGCAATGCTCACCAGAAGAAAATGGAATGCTTTCAATGTACAGAAATAAAATAACAGCCAACTTAGAATTATATGCTCAGTGAATATATACTTTGAGAATGAAAATGAAAAGAAAATATTTTCAGACAAATGAATGCTTAGAGATTTCTTTAGAGCAGATATTGCACTGAATAATTAAAGAGTGTTCTTCAGGAAGTAGGAAAAAGTGATCCTGGACCAAGGATAAAGGAAGGAATGAAGAATAAGAAAATGGAAAATGATGTGGACACATCTAAATAGATAGCTACTATATACAAAAACAATAATAATATCTTCATGGGCTTAAAGTATATATCGAATAAAAATGATGATAATATATAACTTGAGAAGAGAATAAATGGAGTTAAAATGTTTTAATATCCTTGATTAGTCAAGATTGCAAGTTGTAATCACTAGTTAAACACTAAAAGAATAGTGACAGAACACATAACTTCCAAGAAAATAGAGGGGAAAATAGGATCATAAAAATAATCCAGTGAAGAAAGGGTGGTATTTTCATAAATGGACTTGGACAAATGATTGTCCATATGAATAAAAAAGAAATCTAGAAACTTGACTCCTGCATAAAAATCAATTCCAGGCAGATTGTACTCTAAATGTGAAAGGAGAAACAATAACATTTCTAGAAGATAATTTGGGAGAATGACTTCATGATCTCAGGGTAGGTGAAGACTTTTTAAACAGACAGCAGGGCAACCAAACGTTTGAAAAAAAGAAAGAAAAGAAAACAAAAGAAAGAAAGGAAGAAGAAGAGAAAGAAAGGAAAAAGAAAAAAAGAGAAAAGAGAAAAATATTGACAAGGTTTGGTTGCACTGGAATTAGAGACTTCTTTCATTCAAATACATCATTAAGAGAGTGAAAAGGCCACCTTTCATTTCCGGAGAAGGTATTTGCAACACAACAATCGAGGAAGGTTCATATCTAGATTTAAAGAATTCCTACAGTGAATACTAAGAAGAAACCATCCAATAGAATCAATTCAATAGAAAACAAGGGACTTGAACAGACATTATTAAAAAAAAGGATATTCAAAATGCCAATAAATAAATGAAAATGTACTTAATAACATTAGTCACCAGAACTGCAAGGTTCTGATTTCCTGCAGTGCAGGGTATGTTTTATTTCTTTGCTTTCATGGTGGTTATGTGGGGGAATCTCTATAACAAGTGCTTGAGCTGTACTTTTTCATTTCTTGCATGTTTTACAGTTAAAAACAAGGTAAATAAACCAAACAATAACCTAGTATCATACTGACAGCAGACAGAATACTGGTCCTAAAATTTTAACTGAGATTTTCCATGGTAGGTTCACTCCCAATTTATAGCTTACATACTGCATTCATAGGGTTTATAGCTTACATACTGCATTCATTCATACTGCATTCATACTGTAGTGATAAAATGTCAAAACGAGAAAATGGAAATATGTCCCACTTTTTGATGCCTATTCAATTTTGGCCAATTTCCAATTCCTTGGAGATTTGAGAGTTTTACAGACATTCATCATTACAGGTCAGTTTTGATTTAAAAACTTGACTTCAGGGATCTTGAAAAACGTATACTTTGTGGGAGAACTAAGCTATGTATATTTGTAGAATAGGATTAGGACTGGTATTGTTTGTGGGTACCGCAAACAAAAGGAAATCAGAGCAGACATCGTGTCCTCAGAGATATTTGCAAGAATTCTTTTAAGTTACTGTAACCAAAATGCAAGGTGGGTTTACTTACTTTTTGTTAATATATCACAAAACGAATCCTATGTTCTAGTGTCAAGCTTTGCAGCTACTGCATTTTTTTCAATACATATAATCTGTATCATTTAAGTGCTGATAATTGTAATGAAAAGTTTTTACAAGAAAGGCTAGAGTTGTCAGAATTGCATCCTGGTGATGAGAGCCAATTGTCCTGTTGGAGAATGGTATCAGGTTGTCTTGGCATATGAAAGTACTCTGGCCATCTAAATTGCTACCATAAATCCAAAACACAATGTATTTAACTTAAAATTGATAATGGCAGGTTGGTTCTACTGACACTTTACTAGTCATCCCAGACCTTTTAAATGCAAATTTTATGTGCAGCTTTAATACAATACATATTGAGCATCCACCACATGGACTTGAATATGTTAGTGCTGGAAAATTCAGCCTCTATGAACATAACACATGTGAAGAAATATGCACAGGCACACATACTGTGACCATGGGTAGAAGGTCTCACCTGTGCTCTGCTCAGCACTCTCCATACTCTGTTCTAATCCTCACAGTGAATGACCTTGCAAGATGGTCATTGTTATTAAATTTTTAGAGAAAAGGATACTGAGGCTCAGAGAGCTTAAGTTACATCTCCAAGACCACGGAACGAAGTGACAGTGACCGTGGAAAAGCAAAATATAGTTTTACCCCGTGGTTCCCAGGTATATGACAAATATCTTGTTTTCTTGGCTTGTACAACTCTGACTAAACTGCACATTTGCTTTGAAAGACTAAGTCTATTTGTGTATCAATAAGGATATAATGTTTACCCTTCTAAATGAAAGTAAAGGCTAAATCTTCACTATTCCAAAATGGGGAATGATTTGACCACCACTTGCACAGAAAATAAATGTTTCCCAAGTAAGAGAGTCAAGTAGTGTAGTGAGTTCTGTGACTGGATGAGGAAGGGCCTGCTTCCTAGTGGCATTTTCCTTTGAAGTGCTGGCGCAGGGGAACTTGAGAGAGAGAGATGGAATGGTGCGGAGCTGTGTGGGCGTGAACGAGATGCAGTGTGCGTCCAGCTCCTACCTTCTGATTGATTTTCATTGTCTCTTCCGTGTGGTAGAGAAGGAGCTTCTCTCCAGAAGAAGTCAGGTTAACGTACACCTGGAGACAGGGGTACTGAGAGAGTTTCCAGCAGTCCGGACCACAGCTGAAGGAGCAGTTAAATGTTTCCGTGATGGATGCATTCAGCAAGGTGCACTGAGCCTCCTCGGTCCACACACTACACAGAGAGGAGGAGAATAAGCACAAATGCCAAGGGCAAAGAAGGTGTAATCAGAGGGGAACACTTGTCAGCTCCTTGACCTGAAGAATCTTCCAGATCTATAATACAACCTATTTGTTAATGTGTATGTTTTTAAATAGAGCAGCTTTAGGCTAACTATAATATAAACACAGACAAACTTTGCCTGGCATCTGAGAACTTTGTCAATGATTTCCATCAGATATAGTATCATCTTTTCCAATGCTTGATTTAAGTTAGATATTTTTCCTTATCAAATTCACTGGTAAGCATAAGGCAGCATCTTTTTACATCACAACCTGTACTCACCCTGCATTTCTGCATTTTAAGCTGCTTCCTGCCATGCCTTGGTCCTCACCTCGCAATGTCTGCCCAGTTTGTAGGCAGAGGAGGGGTAAGGGAGAAGGGGAGGAGAGATGGTGAAAGGGTGGAGGGGCTTGAGGTCCAATGTGACAGATGAAAAGACAGTGATATATTTCTTTAAGGTCTTTCTAATAAGGGAGAAAAGATAACTCCACCTTTTGATTATACCAAGAGCAATCATTTATTGCATCCCCCTTCACCCTACCTGGTGCTTTACATACATTGTCTTCTTTGTTCTCCCAATAACCCTATAGGTTAGGTACTAATTCCTTTTAAAGCTGAGTGAATTGACAGAGAAATCAAATACATGCAAGGACACACAGCTAGTAAGTGATGGAAATTGTAATTCCATCCAATCCTCTATTTCTCTACTGCCTGGGCTCATTCCATGGTGCTGCCCTTCTTCCCCACAAACAGTGGAAAAGAGGCTGTTGTTATATGCAGATTAATGGGTTCTTATCAGTGCCCTGGGACCTCTCAATTAGAAAGATTAAACAAACAAACAAACCAACCCTCCAGCTGCCCATTGGTCAGCTTTTCATTCTAAAACGTTTATAATTTTATGATCAAGGGTAATATTTGTGATTAGGAAGTAACATACCCAGAATCAATGTTTTGCTTCTGGATATAAGCTGATTACCAGAGTGATCAGAAAACAGTTTCTTTGCAGATTAATAGCCCTTCTTTTTGCTGGACATGTGTGGACAGGGCCCCCTTTCCATGTCCAGTTTCATACCAGAGCCAGGATACTTGCACTGACCCCCTCTGGTGTGGCAATTTGTACTTTCCTGGGACATGAGTGGTCAGATTTTGCTTATACAAGGAGGAAAAAAGTCTTAGATGGTTCTAAGCAGATGTGAGGATCTGAAAGCGGTTTTGGAGTCAGTGAACTCTTGAGGCCTGAGGCATCAGAGCTTTCACTGAGAAGGAGCACAGCTGAAGGCATCACAGAAACAGAGCAGAGCAGCCACAAATGGGAAAGTTGATGCCTTAATTTTAGCAGATTACTGTGTTTCAGCTAGATTTTCCTTCTAAAATGAAAGTATTAATTTAGGTTGGGAAATGAATGCCACAAAATGGTTTGATTCTCTTTTGGACTGAAACCTCAATTTTTCATTTGAAAGGGCCTCGTTTCTTTAAGCTGAAGCACTCTGAGACCTTCCCCATTAGTTATAGCAATGCTGGGCTTTCCTGTGCTCAAAGTGTCCAATTTATGGACAACAGTTAGCTAGAGATACTGTGGAGGTTTATCATGTCGCTTACTCAGGGGGAACGCGCTTGACAACTCAGTATTCAATTGCCTCTTTATCTATTCAGTAAACCTAGGGCAAATATTTAAATAAGAAGGGTTCAAAATCTTTAATTTAAAAAGCTAGTGCATAGTAGTGTTTTTCAACCTATTAGAATCACCTGGAGAACTTTAAAAGATACTGGTGAATGGGTCCCACTCCAGACCTACTAAATCTGACCCTGTGGCATGACTGTGGTGGGGCCTGGGTGTCAGTATTCTTAAAAGTTTCTCAGGAAGTTGAAATGTGTGGTTGAGAACCACTAATGTGTGGGGTGATGGAAGAGTGGGGTGTGGTGGAAAGGAATGCAGGTGGAGAATGGACAGAGGTGTGAAGAGGCAAGAATAGGGATGCTGGAATTAACAGGATGTGGTTTTGAATCTTGGCTCTGCCGAGCACTAAAGCTGTATGACACTGGGCAAATTATATCTATCTTGAGCCTCTTGAGTGAGTTTTGCCATTTTTATGAGTGTATTCATACTTATAGAATAGTTGTGGGAATTAAAAAAGTAGTGTATGGCAAGCCCCTGGCACATAGTAAGCAGTTTATACATAGAACTATTTTTATCATTATTGTTAGATAACATTATTGACAAATAGTATGTGCCAGGCACTGCTCAAAGTTCTTTTTAGGAAAGAAGGTAAGGAAGAGGACCTCAAGATTGATAAGCTGTGTGGGAGGAGGGAGAAGGGAGACGAAAGACAGTCCCAAGCACCCAATGGCTTTACCTCTGCATGTATGAGCGCAGGAGTGTGATTCCCAGCAGAAAGTACATCATGATGGAGCACACCATCATGGCCAGTCCCAGGAGAATGGCCCGGTCCTCTCCTGCTTTCAGTGCTGTGACAGTTTTCCTTTTGTCCAGGAGGTCATGGTCCCTGATTTTTTGGTAAATGTTTCTGAGGTTGAACATAATACAGTTTTACTTGAAGTCCACGGTTAATCAACACACCCCTAAAGAGTAAGTCGCTGCTCAGGCCTTCCTAAGGCAGAGAGGCCGAGAGGGGTCCTCCAAACCCGCCTGAGTGCAATTGGATCCCAGCATGTGACTATTGCCTTCCAACACACACGTGCACACGCACGCACACACCCCAACCCTGAGCAGAGACAAGTCTCCCTTCTTTCCTTGGGGCCCATATCTAGCTGTCAATACTTTTGCCTTTTCTCTAAGTCTGAAGAAAGAAAGCAATCCCCTCAGCCCTTAAAATAATGCTTTGGGTTTGTTTTCCTTTGCCAACCCCCAGCTGATCATCATTGATCTTTCTGTACTCTCTGAATACCTAATGGAGCATTAATTCAAATAAATGGCAACATATATCAGGAATCTATCAACTTAATATCTTATTTCCCCTCGGTAGTGATAGAATTTATCCTGGTTAACATTTTTCTCAGGCTTAGGGTTGTTTAGGGCTCTGTTGACTTGAGATTTATAAGAAATGTAGAGGTGTCCAGTGGTGACCCAGACTTCTTTTCCTGTACTGTAAACATTTGAGTGAGTTTACAAAAATGTCAGTCAAATCAAGGCCAGACTCCATAAGTTTGGATAGTTTTATTAGTATTTTAAAAAATTTTTGAGCAGCAACCTACGGTAAGAAAAAAACAGATTGGAGTCAAACTGTCTCCTAGTTCAAAACCTGATTTCATGGCTTACCAGCTGTGTGATCTCTACAACTTCCTCAGCCTTTCTAATTCTCAGTTCCTTGCAAAGTGGAAATAATGTGTAACTACATTGTTACGGTTAAATGAGATGACATAAGTAGATTATCCAGGAGAATGACTGACATGAAGTATTTAATAAATGTTCCCATTTTAAAATGGTGTGGGGAATGCACCTATGGTCAGCTAATCTATGACAAAGGAAGCAAGGATATACAATGGAGAAAAGACAGTCTCTTCAATAAGTGGTGCTGGGAAAACTGGACAGCTACATGTAAAAGAATGAAATTAGATCACTCCCTAACACCGTACACAAAAATAAACTCAAAATGGATTAGAGACCTAAATGTAAGACCGGACACTATAAAACTCTTAGAGGAAAACATAGGAAGAACACTCTTTGACATAAATCACAGCAAGATCTTTTTTGATCCACCTCCTAGAGTAATGGAAATAAAAACAAAAATAAACAAATGAGACCTAGTGAAACTTCAAAGCTTTTGCACAGCAAAGGAAACCATAAACAAGATGAAAAGACAAC
This sequence comes from Balaenoptera musculus, assembly GCF_009873245.2. NCBI lineage: Eukaryota > Metazoa > Chordata > Mammalia > Artiodactyla > Balaenopteridae > Balaenoptera > Balaenoptera musculus. The sequence goes on along the minus strand of NC_045788.1, from coordinate 56,480,610 downwards.
CCTCAGAATGGGAGAAAATATTTGCAAACGAATCAATGGACAAAGGATTAATCTCCAAAATATATAAACAGCTCATGCAGCTCAATATTAAAAAAAAGCAACCCAATCCAAAAATGGGCAGAAGACCTAAATAGACATTTCTCCAAAGAAGACATACAGATGGCCAAGAAGCACATGAAAACCTGCTCAACATCACTAATTATTAGAGAAATGCAAATCAAAACTACAATGAGGTATCACCTCACACCAGTTAGAATGGGCATCATCAGAAAATCTACAAACAACAAATGCTGGAGAGGGTGTGGAGAAAAGGGAATCCTCTTACACTGTTGGTGGGAATGTAAATTGATACAGCCACTATGGAGAACAGTATGGAGGTTCCTTAAAAAACTAAAAATAGAATTACCATAGGATCCAGCAATCCCACTACTGGGCATATAACCAGAGAAAACCATAATTCAAAAAGACACATGCACCCCAGTGTTCATTGCAGCACTATTTACAATAGCCAGGTCATGAAAGCAACCTAAATGTCCATCGACAGATGAATGGATAAAGAAGATGTGGTGCATATATACAATGGAATACTACTCAGCCATAAAAAGGAACGAAATTGGGTCATTTGTTGAGACGTGGATGGATCTAGAGACTGTCATACAGAGTGAAGTAAGTCAGAAAGAGAAAAACAAATATCGTATATTAACACATGTATGTGGAACCTAGAAAAATGGTACAGATGAACCGGTTTGCAGGGCAGAAATTGAGACACAGATGTAGAGAACAAACGTAGGGACACCAAGCGGGGAAAGTGGCGGGGTGGTGGTGGTGGTGTGATGAATTGGGCGATTGGGATTGACATGTACACGCTGATGTGTATAAAGTTGATGACTAATAAGAACCTGTTGTATAAAAAAATAAATAAAATAAAATTCAAAAAAATAAAAATAAAAATGGTGTGGGGAGCTACAGCTTTATGACATGGGCATCAGAACATCCCCAAATTGCTGTTCTTCTCCGAAGAATTTCTAAAGGACAGAATGTCAAGGCAGTGAATAGTGTAGAAAGCTTATGAGTGGAGGGTTGGATTTGAAATAAGGTCTGGCAGAGAAGGCAGAAAAGAAGTGAGAAATTGCTGGGGGTGCTGGCTGGTTGGAGAGATATGTGAGAAATATGGGAAGGAAGGCAATGCTCAAGGATTCTGGAAACACAGGCAAGCAAGAAGCCACGGAGAAGGGAGCTTTGGATTGCACGGGTGTGGGAGTGGGGAAGTTGCTGGCTTTTAGGGCTTGGGGACAGAGAGGAGGACACATAGAATGCTGAAAATGGAGAAAGAAGCTCTTATGCTATTTTTATTTTAAGCTTCAGACAAAAAGCCAACATACATGAGACAGACTTCAGATTTTCCTTTTAAATTTTCATCACTAGTCACTCTCGTTGCTTGAAAAAGAACTAGAATCCAGTGTGGAACTTTGCAGAGGAGGAAAGAGGTGCCTGTTATTTGTATAATTGTGTGTATATTCAGGGCTTCTATTCAGCTTCGTGCTCCAGGATGGCCTTACTGGTGTTTATGGCTGGCATACATTCTGGGGCGCTGGATCATTCTGGACTGGTTGTTAGATATTTTGATTCCCTATAGAAGTGTGAGAACATGTATGTACTTAGTATATTTCCAAAAGGTTTTAAGGAAGACTATATGTTAATCTGGTTATTAGAGTATAAAATTAATGGATTAGTTTGTTATCACTATTACTATTATTTAAAAGTTCTCTTCATGAGGTAGTTTATATAAATCTTACTCTTTCCTTGAGGAGTGGGCCCTTTATAGTAGGAGAATCATAGCTAAATAGAGGCCTTTGTTCCTCATCTTTTCATGACCGTGTCCTTCCTGCCTCTTTCCCACCAGCACTCACTCATGGCCACTCATTCTCCTCATGGCCAGAAGCTCTGAGAGCCCATCTTTTTTATTACTCTCCAGCTCCCAAGCCCAGTGCCTCTGGACTAGCTAGCTGGCTGGCCAGCTTGCAGGCTTTTGACTTCCTCAGGCTAACCACCACCCATCCTCTAAGTTTCCCCATTCTTTTGTGAGATTTTCTTTGGAAAATGTAGGATTTATATCAAAGCTCTTAAACTTGATCCTCTATGAACCTGAATGAAAAAAAAAAAAAAATCAGTGCCCATTCAGTTAAAGCCAGACTTCTGAAGCAAGAAGAGACAGGCTGAGTCTGAGTGGCTTCAAAGGCCTGCTGTAAAATAATCATCTTTTGTTACTTTCCTGTTGTTATTTATCAAAATGTATTTAATTCTAATGGCTGCATTGAGATGTGGATTTCCTGCAGGTGGAAGCCGGCAAGGAGGGAGCAATAGTCTCAGGTCCAGAGTAGAAGGCTGTCACACTGCATCACTTACATCAGTCTATACCCATAAAAGAGATGCAGTGTAACCAGTCAGTTATGTTACTAGAACAAGAAGAGTACAAAAATGATTCAAACGGGTAATTTAAAAACAAATCACAATTTGGAAATGGTTAACAAATGTTCTTCACGTGCTCTGGGATGTGTAGAGAAGAGGGAAAATGATTGGTTTCCACGCAGGCTAAACACATCTGGGAAAACAGGATATTACTCAGCAAAATGAAAGTGGATGAGTGAGGTGGGGACATACTCATGAAATTCATCAATAAGTGATAATTGAATTAATGGATAAGTTAAGGAATGAATGAATAATTTGGAGGAATAAAGATTCAGTTAAAGTCTACAAACTTATTTTCAATGCTGGTAACCTCTAGTTATTGTATGTGGCCCCTACCCAACAGGAAGACCAACATGAAAACAAAATATCAATGTAGGGGAGTAAATTCAATGATGGAGCCATTCACAGCATGAGTATAGAAGAGGAGTAATTTTCCCAGCCTGAGGGAGCAGGACAGGGAGCAAGGATTAAGGTTAGGGAAGGCATCCTGGAGGAGAAATGCCTTAAACAGAATCTTCAAGATTGAATCCAAGTTAACCAAATGAGACAGGGAATCAAGGGCATTTCAGACAGAAGGAATCACATGAACAAAGGATGGAGATTTGCAACTACATGCTGACTGTCAGAAACTACACAAATTTTATTATTACTCGGATGAGTGTGGGACAGGGGAAATGGGGCAGATGAGTTTGGAGAGGTAGTAGGTTATAAAGAGTTTTTGTAAGTCATTTAAGGAACTTGGCCTTTATCCCGTAGTTAATGGGAAGGTTGCAGAGGGTGACATGATCAGAACTGAGTTTCAGAATGATCACTCTGGCTTCAGGGTGGAGATTAGATTAACGATGGAACCAGACTTAAATCAGAAAGAAGAATTAGGGGATTGTTACTATAGTGTTGGCAAAGGATGATGAGGGCTGGATCTAGGATCGAGGTAGGATAGATGGAGAGTAAAGGATGTATGGAGAAATATTTAGGAGATAAAACTTCAGGATTTGGTGACTCATAGAATATAGGGGATGATGAGGAAGTGAGAAAAAGGATATAGTTTAGATTTATGCCCAAGAACTTAATTTGGACGACTGGGGAAATAGTAGAAGGTGTTAAAGCAGGGGTCCTTATTTTGCTATTCTTCAAGGTTCCAAAGAGGGTGTTTTTGCTGCCCTGGCTAAGAAGGGAGAGGCTGATTGTTCATTTATAGATTCCCTCCCCCACAAACGTAGTGTCCTGAGCTCAGGTGAGGATTGACTAATCTGATTGGTGAGATAGGCCAGAGATAGGCCTGACAGTCAGAGGCCCTGTCTACGTTTTGGGTGAGACTGAAGATCACTGTTTATGAGTGGCACAATTTTTTTCTCATCCTTTTGGACTTACCTTTGTTCAGGCCTGGTGTGCCTTGGCCTCGCTATCTCTATGTAGTAAGCCCCAGGTGGCGAAGGGAGTGTCCATAGCCTGAGACTAAGTGGATTAGTGAGGTGCCCCTCCCATGCCAAGTTGTCTTCAAAGCCGGGGGAATGAGCATGATGCTATATTTTGGGCCTCAGGCCTAAACATCATCCTTCATACTAGGAAGCCTTGTACTTTGGGGGTTACTCTGCCACTACTAACAGAGTGGACAGTTCATCTCTTTTTGGCTCTTTGTGTCTATTCTCTGTGGAATCTTCTTAAAAGGGGTAGGGGGAGAAATAAGGGAATGAAGGCTGGAATAGTTCATTGAAGTAGAGCTCTCAGGAGGAATAATGACTCTGGGGCATGACTACAAAATAAGTTTCGAATATGGGGGATATTCAACCGTAGGTATAGAGCAGGAATTTGGATTTATAAGTCTGAAGCAGATCTAGCCTTGGTGTATACTGGCGAAGCAGTATGTTTAAGCTCTGTTGGAGCAGCTGTGGCTTCATGGTTCATGGTGAACCATGAATCAATATGGTGGATACAAATCAGCATTTATACATGTTGGCAATAACAAATAGTACATATGTGCAGTCTTTTCTACATATACAGGGAGCATTCTGCCCAAATCCTTTTGAAGAATGTGAGTTATTAATAAAACTACAAGGCAAATTGAAGTATAACAAAATATTTTGTATAAAAAATTTTAATTGTCCTATAAAGCTTTATATTTACCTCAAGCCATAGTCAACACAATACAATTTTATTTCAAACTCCATATTTGGATAGTTTCTTAAAGTTTGATAGTAGTCCTATCGTTCATAAGCAAATTATTTATGAGGCTGTACATATACAAACATGGATATAAAGAGTAAAATGTGCAAGAAAAAAATTTTTCCTTGGGCTTCACTCATTTAAATTCAGATTCCCTTGGTATTTAGCCTGCAGGAAGAAAACTATTCATGTTAAGGCAGGGTAAATGTCATTTATTAATTCATTTGTTTATTCATTTGTCAACATTTTAAAGTCTTCATAAGATGAAACATACTGTGCCAAGTTCTGGGGAGTACAAAGTGAATAAGACATGCATGTCCTGAGGGAGCTGGGTGAGATACCAATCATTACAGTGTATTGTAAGGAGACTTATTGTAATGAGTACAGAAAGGAAGCAAGTCAATATGCTGGGGGCTGATTTGCCAAAGGTTCAGTTACTGAATGGCTAATGCACCATGATTAGCCAATTTGCCAATTTATTGAAGAATCACTTTGCCAGATGAATAATTTGCCCACTTAATCACAGATTTAACAAAGACTTATTTTAAGGAGCATTGTTTTAAGTATAGTAAATTGATATGAATGTATTGTCTTATGACTATTTTAAGATGATATTTTAAAAATACATTCAATTATATTCTTCTTATGAATATGTTCTTTTTAGCAGTATTTTAAGATCTGTTTGTTTTTTTTTTTAAAGCTAAGTAAGTTTCTGAGGGAGGTTTAGTCTCTTTATAAATATATTCTTATGAATATATTCATAGATATATATTTTTTGAATATGTGTATGAATATATTCTTCTAATAGATATAGTAAAAATGTAGCATTTCATATGGGAGCCTTTCCATTTATAATGATTTTTTTCAAGTCCTTTTTTGTTTTAAATTATTTATTTATTTATTTATTTTTGGCTGTGTTGGGTCTTCGTTTCTGTGTGAGGGCTTTCTCCAGTTGCGGCAAGCGGGGGCCACTCTTTATTGCGGTACGCGGGCCTCTCACTGTCGCGGCCTCTCCCGTTGCGGAGCACAGGCTCCAGACGCGCAGGCTCAGTAGTTGTGGCTCACGGGCGTAGTTGCTCCGCTGCATGTGGGATCTTCCCAGACCAGGGCTCGAACCCGTGTCCCCTCCATTAGCAGGCAGATTCTCAACCACTGCGCCACCAGGGAAGCCCTCAAGTTCTTTTTAGAGTTATTTGCTGTTTTGCTAACATTTTAGCATCACTGAGATTCTTGTGCAAATTTCATGACTTTGATAGATTTGGCAACTTTATCAATTAACCAAAATTTGTTTCTTTTAACTGTTCATAAGATTACGGTAATTGATTTTGGGTGGGAATTTTTAACAGCTTTTTGAAGTTTCTGCTAAGTTTTATTTGAACAGTTTTATTTTGTCCTTATAACAAAATGTTGAATTTGTCTTTGCTCTTGTCCTGTTATTGGAACAGGAGGGATCTGGACAACATTGGTGGGGCCCTCTGCTGGGGGAAAGTTGAAGAGCAGAACCAGCACAATGCAGCCTGGCCTGCTGATCCTAGAGAGGGGGAAACCCAGGGGCAGAGAGGAGAGGAAACAAAGAATGGAGAGAGCAGCAGGGCATGGCTGGGTTGGGAAGGGGAGGAAGACCTGAGAACAGGGGACCCTGAAGACAGAGGGTGTCTGGAGCACAGGGAGGGAAAGACAGAGGGGCAGAGAGATAGAGGGACAATGGCTGCAGAGACTGAGAGGCAGAGGAGGAGAGTCTCAAGGCCCCACATCTGGGTCCCCTGCAGTCTTTTTGGTTCCTACTAACCCATAGAACTATGAGGGTTACAAAGATTATACAAAGTGTTTGGTAAGTAACTAAATTTGATAAATTCACCAAAAAGATCAACTGGCAAATGGATTAGTGTTTGGCAATTTGGCTTCAGGCAAATTGGCTATCACTGTATTGGACATTCCTTGAACTGGGCATTCAGTAGATTGGTGATGGATAACTTGACTCAGGACTTGATTTATGAACATGAATGTTTTAATTCATGTTTAATTAAACCAAGGTGGCCATAACAGTTTAAGTGGTGATCGTTAAAGGATTCAGTAATAGACTGAGTTAAATCTCCAATGAGCAAACAGTTGATAAGGGGAATAGGGTAGCTGAGAGTGGTTGGATTCCAGGATCCAGTGAGTGGGGGATGGCAGGTAATGAGCTGGTTAGATAGGCAGGGGTCAGAGATAAAGGGTGCTGTATGTCTTCTGAGGAGCCACTAAAAGAATTTAAGCAAGAAAGTGATATAATTAGCTTTGTACTTTAGAAAGATCACTCACGTTAGTGTGGTTGGCTGTTTGGAATGGTTTGTACCTGGAGGCGAAGAGACTGATGCTGAAACTCTCCCAGCATTTCAGGTGTTAAAGAGGGGTTGAAAAAAAAGCAGTGGTAGAGGAGATGAAAATTTAGATATGGGCATCATTTGTGTCCAGAAGTAACTATGAACACTGTGGGTTTTAATGAGACTCCCTAGGTAGTCAGAGAAACAAAACTCAGCGAGGGTACTAGAACTTGGAAAGGGCAAGAAGACAGATCTGCAAAGGGTCCCAAAGCAGTCAGAGAGGTGAGGGGCATTGGCAGGTGCAGGAAAGAGGAGGGAAGGTGTGAATAAAGAATTATGTATACTTGCCATAACTTGGGGAGGCCCTTCAGAAACCTAACCATAGGAACCATAATACTTAACATACTAAATATTTATATTTATGCCTCTCTGGCCCAGTGAATATTGAGTGGCTCAGGAGTTAGAGCCAGACCGCATTCATCTTTGTAGGTCCAGTCTCTTGCATTTATTAGGCTCACAAAGTATGTTCCTTTATGTGAGCTAGAAATGGCTTCAATATTGAGCCTCCCTACACTGAGGCAGCCGGTAGGGAGGCTCAATGGCCAAGTGAAACCAAGTAAATCAGAGAACCATGGCTAGAACAGACTCCTGGCTTCTCTCTTCCTATCAGTGCCCATTGTACTCTACCACTAATACATTTAGTATTCCTTCTAGGAAAATTTCAAGCTTTTCTGGCACTGAGAGCTCTAGTTTCCAGACTTCAAGGAAAAGTGCCTTCTCTTAGATCCTACAAAGTGAATCTGTGGGGCAATGGATTGCTGAATGCCAGCTGAGTTGAAACAGGCAGAGTTGCTATGTATCTTTGCCCCAGGAGCACTCAACTCATTATCTCATATGGCAGAGCTGAGAGTGGCATGGATTAAAACAGCCACTGTTCTGCCTTCCGCCCACCAAAGTTGTCTATGTTTTTTGAGATGTATGTACATCCTCACCTTCTATTAGTTCTATTAGATAGAACTAAATAATCTTAAATGTTTATATTAGTTAGGAAGAAAGCCTGAAAATTAATGTGCTAGGCATCCAACGTAAGGAGTTATGAAAAGATTAATAGAATATATTAAAAGAAAGTGTAAGGAAGGAAATAGTAAACATGAGTAGAAATAAATGGAATAAAAGATGTACTGTATTAAAGAATCAATGAAATCAAAGATTAGTTTTTTGAAAAGACTAATGAAATAGACTAACCTCTGATGAGACTGATTAAGAAAAACTAGAGAAGACTCAAATAAATATCAGGAATTTAAAAACCATAAGTACAGATACAGTTAGATTAGAAAGATAATAGAAGATATTAGAAACAACTTTATAGCAAGACATTTAAAAACTTTGATATATGATTTACTTAAATATATAGCAAATTCTTACAAATGTATGGCTTATTGAAACTGCTTTGAAATAACTAGAAAATCTAAATAGTTCTAAATTATTAAAAATTGAATCATCAATTTAAAATATCCTCATAATGGAAATACCAGGCTCTGATTATTTATAGGTAAGTTCTACCTAGAGTATACAAATAATTTGGAGGATCATATTCAGGAAAAGACTTGGTGACATAAAGATGCAAATTTACCACAGATTAATTAATAGCTTTCATAAAATTCCAGTAAAAATCACAAGAGCTTTTTTGGGAAGTGGGGTAGGCATGACTGGACAAGCTGATTCTAAAATAGTTATGGGAGTGCAAACATCTAAGGATAGCAAATACAATCCTGATTACAAAAGAACAAGGTGGGCAACTTTTATACCAGACATCATGATGCATTATAATGCTAAAGTTTGTAAGCTCAGGGTTGGTGTTTGTCTGAGGTAGACAAAATTGACCAGTGGGACAGAGTAGAGATCCAGAAACATCCATGTGTATGTGGAAACCTAATATATGATACATGTGTACTTTTAGATCATTGAGGAAAGGACAAACTATCCAACAAAAGGTGCTGGACAGTTGGTTATCTATACAGAAAAAAATAGATGCCTAGTTCACACCACACACAAAAGTAAACTTCAGATGATTAAGGACTTAATTGTGAAAGGCAAACCTACAAAATATTAACTGTACCAGAGCATACCCTTTTGAACTTGGGATAGGAAAGGATTTCAAAATGTTGAAAAATTGCTGAGAACACATTAAAATTAAGACCATGTTTATGAAAAGACATCATAAAGAAAGTGAAAATACAAGTAAACTGGGAGAAGCTGTTTGCACACAATAGACAGAAAGGGTTAATAGAGACTTTTATAAAAGTTTTTAATAGTTTATATAGCATTTTAAATTGTTGCTGCAGGAGGGTTGGTGTATTTGGTCTACTGTACTGTCAGAAAAGGAAGTCTCATTGTTATTTCTCTCCTCCATCTCTTTCCCCTCTCCTGGAACTCTTATCATTCACATGTAACTTTCTGATCCTTCCTCTTAAGATTTCCATCTCTTTGTAATTTTCCTCTGGATTTTGAGATATTTCTTTCACTTTATCTTCCAGTTCTCTCATTTTGTTTTCAACCATTCTCAATGGTTACCTTTCTATCTTCTATTAAATTTTTTAAATGAAAGAAAACAGACTTTTATAAAGAATTCCTACAAGTCAATAAGAAAAAGACAAAAATCCAATTAAAAATGGGCCACATGTTAGAACAGGCACTTTACAGAAAAGGACTAGGGACGTAGACTCAATCTTATTACTAATCTGAAAAATGGGAATTGAAAGCACAATACCCTCTGGACTGATGAAAATTAAAACCCCTAAAACTCTAGAGCAATGGAATCATACCTACAGCTGCTTTGGAAAGCAATGGCATTGCCTGGTGAAGTGGGAGCTGTGCATACTTTTGAATCAACAATTCCCAAGTTAGGTGTAAAACCTAAGAAATGTTTGTACGTATGTACAAGGAGACATGAACAAAAAGTATTATAGCAGCATTGTCAGTACAAAAAGAACTGAAAATAATGCCAATGTCTATGAGAAGCAGACTGGATGAATAAATGGTGGTATATTCATATAATGGCGTACTACACAGCAGACGAAATAAGCTACAGCTAGTCACATCAGCATTGATAAATCATGGGACCATGTTTGGTGAAAACAGCGAGTTGCAGAACAATTCATATGGTATGATTCAATTTATTTAAAGTCTCCAAACATTTAGAAGTAAACAATGTATTGTTTAAGCATTCAGATGTGACAAACTCATGAAGAAAAGCAAGGGAATGATAAACAGGAGGGTGGTTATCTCTGGGTGGGGGCAGGGATAAGGAGGGGGACGCTCTTAGGGAAGCGCCCTCAAGGGCTTCAAAAATTCTGATCGTTTTAGTTTTTAAGCTTAATGAAGGGTACTCAGATGTTTATTATATCATCATTCTCTGTATGTTAACATGTGATAAATGTTCCTTTATACCAATTCAATATTTAATATAAACAATCCAAAGAATATTTGATAAACACTCAGTGGTAATGTCCTTGGCTAATAACCTCTCTCTTTAATTTTTAAATTAGTTATTGCTGCTCTTGTTTTATTTTGCCTCCTGCGATTTAGAGATTAACGTTGGCTCAGCTAACAAAGAAATTTGTTCAGAGAAGAAAAAGTATTCCTTCACATTGCTGGGCACGTGGAATGGAGGATAAGGATAGAAACCAGTGTTTTGCATGTAGCAGATGATCAGAAAAAGGACTGGCTTTGAATTAAAATAATGAAAAAAATGCAAAGTTGACTTCAACTTCCCTCGAGCCATAAAAATTAGGTTTCAGAATTTTCAGTGGACTTTTACTTCTACTTAGTCGCTCTGCCTGTCTATAAGCTTATTTCTTGATGTTGCATCTCTTGAGGAATCCTAGGGAAGCTGACATCCTGACAAGTTTGTCTCTGGTCTCAGAATAAGGCAGTGTGGAGTGGAGCCAAGGGTTTTTGGCTGCCTGGCCTCTGGGATTGCCGGGGGAACACAGTTGGAGAAGCTGAACACACAGAGGCCAGGTTTGTAGAATAAGAAACTGAGGGTGGAACAATTACCAGCAGTTCTGGGCAGTGCTTCCAGACAACCTAGTTAATTTATTTGCAAATAATTAACTTGAGGACCTTAATTATCTAGATTTATTATCAACCATCATTACTTTCCTTATCGCCATGATTACTGCCACCAAGAGTGTTAAGCAGAGCAATAGCTGATATTTAAAGTCAGTTTTAAAATCTGAGCCTTGTTCTACAAGAGTCTGTGAATTAGGCGGTGAAGACAGAGATGTGGTTAAGAAAGAGGTACAGGCAAATGAACCAACATCAAACTAAGGATACTGGCTTAGTGTCAGATTCTATTGCTGTATTCTTTGCCTGTTTTTCCATTTGTCTTTGACTTTGTAGGCCAAAGTCATGCAGATTGATTTCATAAGCTTTGGCATCCCCATCCCATAAATAAAACTTGCTGAAAATGATTTACTTAGAGTCAATATTTTAATTATTTTAAACCCCATAGTTACTGAAATCATGCTTTGAAAATAAAAACATGAAAGTAGTAATTTAAGAGTTTTATAGAGTCTTACTGGTGTAGGATATGAAGCTAATTATTTGTTCCTTTTAATGCCACAAATATTGCCAATGTATCGTATTCACATATTTATTATCTCCTGTGATATACAATTTTCAACTCTGTTTTATCATAGTTTCCCCCTGTGGGCTTGGTTGTTCACTGCTGCTCCAAATATCTCACGTTTGACAAGGGCCTATGTAAGCCATGGGGTGCGGGGGAGAGAGTACAACCTTGGGTTTAAATCTTGATTCAATCAGTGGCTAGTTGTTGCACCCTTGGAAGTTACTTAAACTCTCTAAGCCTCAGCTTTCCCAACTGTAAAATGGGCATAATAATCCTTATCTTACAAATTAGAAGAGAACAGTTTATGAAAACATGCAGTGCAGAGTAATTGCTTCTTAAATGTTAATCCTTTTGTATGTAAAAAATTTATATATATAGAAAAATGTATTTAATTAAATTACTCATTGAGAATAAATAGAAGTTGAAACAAATACATCATGCTTCACCTGCTCTGATGAAACCTTCAAAATCTAAGGAGGACTGGCCATTGACAGTCACACTATTCCTGTAGGGCAACAAAATCTCTGCCTTTCTGCACCATCAATGGTAGTGACCTTTTTTTTTTTTTAAAGAAATGAGGAAATTTCATACAAAATATGGAATTTAAAAATGACACAAAATTTCAGTCTTATAGTAAAGCTCTTGCTGAAAGATGATTCAACTTAGTTGCTTGAAAGCAAATGAAAAGTAACTTGATTAAGCATTGAGAAAAAGCATGTGAAAACCTAGAGATGAACAAAGACAGTAAATTTTCAGTTGATCTGCTTGTGTCATGATGAGTACCAAGACTTTGTTCAAACACTAGTTGCCTTCTGAGCTGTAATTTTACTTAGATATCTATCATTATTTTTTCCATAGTTAAGATAATATAACATATTACAAAGCATTTGGAAAATGCAGGAGTAAGAAGCATACTTTTCCTTCCACGCCTTTTCCTATGTATATATTTTTTTGTGGCTGCAATTATAGTATGTATGCACTTTTCCAACTTGATTTGTCAGTTAATATTATGCCAAAACATTTTTAACTGCTAAGTGATATATTACAGTCCATGATTTATTTAACAGATTTTCTATTGTGAATGTTAAAGTTGCCTCCAAATTTTTGCTGTAACATGTAATTATTGTGAAGAACAATTTTGCCTTCAGAATTTTTAAAGGATTTTATCTGTAGGGAAATACAGATTTTTAAAAGGAAAAATAGAAGTACCAGCTGTAAAATTTACACTCAAGTAAACCTCCCTCAGGTCCTTCTTCTTGTGCCCAACACCATTTATCAATCCTGATTTCTGTCAGATTCTGCAGGCAGGTGAGCCTTGCCTAAGCTGCAATATGTTGGTATAGGCAGTTGTGTTTAAAATTTAGCTTCATCAAACCCAAATAATAGCACCAGGTCAATAAGAAAGAGAGAGATGCAGAAGAAAAAAAGAAAGAGAAACCAAATGTTAAAAATGGCCAGAGAATTTTATGAATGTATTTACTCCCAAGTTGGAGGGCTGGGTTGAGCTGCGTAATTGTCATTTTGTCTTTCATTATCACTGCTTTTGCCTTTTAATTTTTTTTCTTATTCCCCCATTTCTCCCTGACCCCAGGCTATTCTTCCAAGGAGTTTGAGGGCTCCATGGACTTGTCTATCCTTTTTTCAGTCTTTCTTAGTTTTTGCTTTCCTTCCCTTCCATATGTCCACTGCCTTGAAATGCAATTTTCATTGTTTCAGTTCAGCATTTATTGAGCACTTACTGTGTGCCAGGTATGGTGGTAGGAGGTGAAAATTCAGGGGAGAGTAAAACACAAATTCTGTGCTGGTCAAGAGGATAGTGGGAGGTTCTGATTGGATGGATATCTGAAGGCAGAGGTGGAGTTAGCTAAGTGACCAGTGTGTGTATATGTGCATGTGTAAAGGGCATTTCTGACAGGGAACAGCCTTTGTAAAGCTACGTGGTAGGAGTGAGCAAGGAGAATGCAAGGAGGAGGACAGCCAAAGTGTCTAAAACCCTATTCCCTCAATGTAGAGCCCATCCCACATTAACACTTGCAAAATATAAAGCTCAGTTGCCTAATGCTTTCTCTTTGGCATACTCTCTGGGTATTCAGGTTAAATGATTCTGAAAAGCCTCCAGAGTCCCAGTGATTTACCTTTTCTCATCATGTCTGTAAGATGAAGAGGTCCGGCCACTGGTCCATATAAACATCTTAGAGGATGTTGGTCCAGGGGCTCCTTTTCTTATGGTGGAAGTCCTGGAAGAATGGCGAAAAGACCTAGAAGAGGTACACACTGAAGTTAAATCCAGTACTTAAAGTTTGGGGAACTGTGTATCAGTAGCAACCAGTAACTCATGTTAAATAAGACCAGGTTTCTGTTGCTGTAGGGCAGTTGTTCTCAACCCTGGCTGCACATTAAAATCAACTGGGAATCTTTTAAAAATCACTGAAGCCTGGGTCCCTCCCTCAGAAATGTGCATTCAATTTTTTTTAAAGCCTCCTAGTTGTTTCTAATGCACTGCTAGGATTAAGAGCCACTGCCTTAGGGAAACACAGTTTTCTAATTGATGTTATTACCATATTCCCTCTAAGATGTCTCCTCCAAAAATATAATTTGGTACAGTTTATTATTCTGTATTTTTCCAAAATTTTGGTTCAGGTTTGGTTCTATTTTTGTTCTATTTCTCTGTTCCTCTTCAAACTGTTTTCCTTGATGCTGACAGATGTGACATCTTACTGACGAGAGATCATCTTTTAAATGTGTTCAATTGTTGCCAAATCTGTAGGTTCATCCCTTGGCAGTTGAGTCTCGGAGAAAATCATGGCAGCAGCGGCAGCAGTATTCTCTGGCTCCTAATGGCCAGGTTTATAGGATCCAGAGTCAAGATACTAGAGGACTGTTGTATTCTTTCGGTCATGACTTGGCTTGGGGATTAGTTCTGTCATCTTGAAGTTATAAATATGAAATATCATAGAAATCTTAATTACATATAAAAGTTAAAATGATATTTAACAAATAGAACAAAGGAAGGAAGAAAGGTGATTCCTTCATGGATGCATAGTCACTCGTGGCTTTCCTTTTGGTTGAGCACAGTATTAATGGTAAGCATGAGATTGGAAATAATATTAACTACTATATACTGTATTAGATACTACATGCCAGACAGTTTGCATATATTATCTATGTATATATCATGAAATGTATATGCCTATATCTATGTTATGCTCATATTATGAAAACCCTGCAAGGTAGATAATGCTATTATTTTTAGATTAAAAATGATGCTTCTAGGAGATTTAGAAAAGGTGGACCCACGTCTACTTGTCTCCAATCCTCATGCTTTCTGGGGAAAGACACATTACGGTCTAGCCCAGTGATTCTCAATGTGCATACGAATTACCTGGGGATCTTGTGATCATGCAGATTCTGATTCAGTGAGTCCGGGGAGGGGGCCCAAGATTCTGCATTTCTAACAAGCTCTCAGTGATGCTGATCTTGCTGGTCTGCAGGAAACACTAAGCAGCTAGGGCTCAGAGCATGTACTCAGTCAGTAGTTGGTTATTGGCCCCATTTTTTTTTTTTTTAAACTAACTAGCTGTGTGGCCTTGAGAAAGTCACTTATCTTTTCTAGGGCTTAGTTGTTTTTAATCTGTAACATGGAAAGTTTGAAATTGATGACATCTGAAATCCCTCTCAGCTCCAAAATTTTGTGACTCGGTAAATTGAAAAATCAATGGAAGCGTATTTTAAATCACTGTCTACTGACTTTCTGGAAATAGATCTGGAAATAGATCTCCTTCTGTAACCCTTGGGTCAGCATCAGAGATAGAAGGAACAGAGGCCATGGGAGATGGCTGGGGTTTGACAACCAGTATAGATGTAAGAAGTCAGACTTCCACCTTGGTCTCCCAGGATGAATGACCGGAATGAAAAGATACACCTGAATGGATGCCCTAGACATTTTCAGAAAGATTTAGAAGTTGAATCTGCTAGCTCTTTAAATGACTTGGATGTGGGATATTTAAAGTTATTTAGGTTTCCTTTTGAATATCTTTAAAACACATAAAATAGAATAGGAATTAAATTTGTTGTTAAAACTAGTCAGTTTTCAGGAAATAAGAATGATTTTAATGTAAGCTGGATGAACTACCTCATAAGAATGAGGATTGGCTTAAACTTTCAGGAAGCTATTTCAACATTGACTCTGGTGGCATCTTCTGATCACTTTAGTCACTCCTCAAGGATTGGGTTGGAGCAGACAAAGAAAAGTGTCACACGTTCAGTTCAGGGAAAGCAATAAATTACTGAGCTCCCGTCCTGTTACTGGTTATTAGCCAGCATTTAATAGACACACAGTCCATATTATAAATGCTTTGAAATCATTCAAAGTGAAAGGGATTGCAGTGATTTTAATATACTTAGGATACTCTTCAGACTGTGTGTCATTATTTCAGCATTGCACCCTTGCTCTGTTGTTTGAAGATGATACAGAAAGGAAGAGATGAAGGGTATACTTATTCTAATTAACTGTCTAAAATTTGTTGGAAAGGACTTAATGACTCCTCGGCTTATCCTAAGAAGTGTATTTGGAGTTTTTCCACCCCAGTTTTCTTTCACAGAGACAAACCATTATTTAAAACCTGCTAAGTTTGTTGTTAATTAAAATTGAAAGGAGTAGCTGCTTTAAGGATAAAACTATAAAGGTTCTGTGGAGGTTGAAAAAAGTTCCAGGCTTCAGAGAAACACCGAGAATATGTTAACGGGAGCTGGTTTGGCGGTTCCCTCAGCTCAAATGCAGCCCTCCTGAGCTCCTCAAGTAATCACCTCAACTCTGCTCACTTTATAAGACAAGGAGCATCTCATTTGAATTGTGATTAGAAAAGTGATATAGAGACAAAGAAAGCACTTTATAAAATTTTGTAATTTGGAATCTTAGCATGAAAAAGAGATCCATGTTAGTGGATGCCCAGGGCCGAGGGCAAGGGGAGGAGACCTGGATCTAATTCCATCATTAAATGACCTAGGAACTGGGGTGAACCTGGCTGAGCCATGACTATATGATTGCAGATGAGTATAGTTTGAAAACTAGATGTCCTAAAAGACATAATCTCGGCCTTGAGTGAAAGCAAGAGTCAGGGAGAATGTAACAATGTCTTTGCCTCAGGAGTTGATAAAGGGCCCCTTTCCATTTCTCAGGCACACACCTCGGTGGGCTTCTACCTCCCTGACTCAGTTCACACGTTCTCTCTGCCTGCCTTTCCTGCCAGGTGAGTGCGTACCTCTGTTTCCAAGGCCATCTCAGATGTCATCTCTTCTGTGAAGCCTTTTCTGACCCACACAAACAGCTTCCTCAGCTCTGCTTCCAATTCTTGGTACTTACCTCTGTTAGAGCAATGCATTCCAGGGCAGGGCTGTGTCTTATGCATCTTTTAGCGCAATGCGGGATACACAGTGACACACTGGTTGTGTTTGCTGCCTGCCTTGACCATATAAGTGTCTATTATTGGAAAGCATGACTGAAACAGTGCATACATAAAATATTGACCAGCTTAAACTAGTTTTGTTTCCCTAAAACATGTTGTTGATTAATCAGACCTGGAGTTATTTTACAGAGACAGCACTGCATGTGCAAGACAGGAACTCATGTCTCCAGGATGACCCTGGACCAAGAATCTTCAGTCTGTGGAACTCAAAGAATAGACATTTGCCACCAGAGACCTTTATGAAGCGAGAAGTCCTTCAATAAGAAAAATCTGTCTTCCAGCAGCACCAGTAGTTTATATGGACTGATTCGAGACTTGTCAGTCAGCTTCCAAGTTTGAAATTCCTCTAACCCTTTAAATTTCACCTTGACCCCTGGATCTGGGAGACAGATTTGAGAGCCTTGCTTCCTGTCTTCTTGTTGGTCAACCTCACGGTGAAGCTCTTTCTTTTCTCAAAAGCTGCTGCCATTGTGTTGGCTTTTATGGGCTTTGGGCAGCGAGCCCTTGCTTGGTAACAAGACCGTGGGTACTGACGTCGGCCTCCTGTGTTGTGGCTCACTGCTGCTGGCTGCAGCCACCCGCTCCTTCCAGATCCTTTCCTTAGTTCGGGATGCCGTTCCTTCTTCCCGCTCCCCGCCTCCTCTCTTTCCTTCTCCTGATTTTCCTGCTCCCTCTGTCTCTTTTATTGACTTGGACAGAAAGTTTCTGTTGCTTGCTGAATTATCACTCAGTAAGGTTTTCTTTAGAAAGGGCAGCATGATCTAATGAGAATATGAGCAGGAGAGTCAGACGGGGACTCTTTGTTTGCCTCTTGGCCTCACCACCTACCAACTGTGTGACTTTGGACAAGTCAGTTTAACATCTTTGTGTCTTAGTTTCCCCAGCTGTGAAAATGAGAATAATAATACTTGCCTTTCTGGGTTGCTTGGAAGATTAATGGGTTAATAGATGCAAAAGTACCTAAGGTAAATCAAGGCACATGCTAAACATTAGTTTACTTCTTTTCCCCTTGTTAATAATTTTAAGAGCAAATGAATTGGATTTTATATTTTTGTAAAAAAAAAAAATCCAGTTAAGGTGCTTTGTACTTGTACATTGAGACTATTGATTTTTTTTCTTATGGGTCAGTGGCAGAGAGAAAACAGTTTTCTGAGATATTGAGATAATGACATCTGAAATACTTCCTCATTCACCTTGATACCCATCCCGAGCAAGAGGAGCATAAATGCGGTGACTCTGCACACTGGCCGAACAGTATAATCATCAGGCAGAATTAAAAAAAATCCTGGGGCCTAGATCTCAAGCCAGACCGGTGAGAATCTCTGGGGGTGTGTCCCTGGCGTTGGAATTTTAAAAAAAGCTTCCCAGGGCTTCCCTGGTGGCGCAGTGGTTGAGAATCCGCCTGCCAATGCAGAGGACACGGGTTTGAGCCCTGGTCTGGGAAGATCCCACATGCCGCGGAGCAACTGGGCCCGTGAGCCACAACTACTGAGCCTGCGCGTCTGGAGCCTGTGCTCCGCAACAAGAGAGGCCACGATAGTGAGAGGCCCGCGCACCGCGATGAAGAGTGGCCCATGCTTGCCGCAACTAGAGAAAGCCCTCGCACAGAAACGAAGACCCAACACAGCCAAAACTAAATAAATAAACAAATACTTTAAAAAATAATGACTCCCTTCTTTAAAAAAAAAAAAAAAAAGCTTCCCAGATGACTCTGATGTGCAGCCAAGGCGGGAAACACTGCTACAAACTCTCAGGTTCTGGTTTCATTTGAGTTCTTTATGGAGACTCCCCCTGCTTCCAGAAGCTTCAGCTGGAGAGTAACAGTTCTATGAGTGCTACTGTCTGCAGTGGCTTCTCATTTCCTATCGGTGCTGAGGCTTCGAGGTGACAGCTGCAAGGACAAGTGGCGTACGAGGCAGGGAAAGAGCAAAGTAGATGCGGTTTTCTGGTGTCAGTGGCCTTGAGCTGCGCATATGGGATACTCTTAATGCACTCTGCTTTATTAAACAGCAAGCAGGAGCCAGTGGAACTATTTAACACCTAATTACATGTCTAATCTTGTGTGAAATTGTAACACTAATGACATCACAGCAACAACTTAAAAGGCCACTCAAAGCACAGAAATTTAGGAATGCTTCTAATGCGTGAGACTTTATCATTTGCAGACGGCAAATTATATGTTCTCCCTAGGAATTGAGTTGTTTCGGCTCCAGGGCCTTTGGAGGGAGAAGCCAAAAGTAAGGTGATAATTTTAGACCTAGGTATTGAATTTAGAAAACATTGGTACTTCTTAAGAGCAGTTTTAAATATCTTTGGGATGTTTTCTTCCACAATGAACCACTATACTTTGTTTTAATTAAGTCATTCGGGTGTCCGTTTGACAGCATTTATAAGTGTGTTCTGTGTGCAGGCACCAAGCCACCCATTTCTGCTTCTAAGATAGTTCATGGAAGAGTCAGAATAATGAACGACATTTGCGCCATACCACAACTGCTCTTTCTCAGGGTGCTACAACTTCCCACTGGGTATGTCCAATAGCTTCTTGTCTTTCCACACCTTATTTAGCCTCTCAGCTTGCAGAATTTGATATTTTTGGTTGTTTCCTTCTTCTAAAATTGCTTTTACCACCTTGACTTACAGAACAATGCTCTCTTGGTTCTCTTTCTCACTCCTGAGCTGCTCATTCCATTTCTTTGTTGGGTTCCTGTTTCTCTGTCCACCGCTTAAATGATATCATTTGGAGGAATAGCACGTGCTACTGAATAGTCTCTTGATAATGCCGTAACAGGAATGTAATACCTTTCTCCCCCATTTGATGCCTGGAAGACAGAATGACTAGTTCCCTTTGCTCTTCACCTGTAGAAGTAAAGAAGTGTATCCCTGAACATTATAGCCTCTTTGAGAAGAATCAAATAAGAATGATTCTCTGAATTTTTAGTGCAGGCTGCTTTCTATTTTTTTTATTTTACTTTTTTTTTTACATCATTATTGGAGTATAATTGCTTTACAATGGTGTGTTAGTTTCTGCTGTATAGCAAAGTGAATCAGCTATAGGTGTACATATATCCCCATATCCCCTCCCTCTTGTGTCTCCCTCCCACCCTCCCTATCCCACCCCTCTAGGTGGTCACAAAGCACTGAGCTGATCTCCCTGTGCCATGCGATGCAGCTGCTTCCCACTAGGTATCTATTTTACATTTGGTAGTGTATATATGTCCATGCCACTCTCTCACTTTGTCCCAGCTTACCTTTCCCCCTCCCCATGTCCTCAAGTCCATTCTCCGCATCTGCGTCTTTATTCCTGTCCTCAGACTGCTTTTTAATAGCTGGGTTGACCACGTATGGACTCCTGTGGCTGGCGACGGGTGTGGGAGGCACCTATGACTTCTGTGACATGTGTGGGCCAACTGTTGTTCATGTAATTGTGATGTGCTTGATTTCTGCTTCAGGAGGACACAACTCAAGTTAAATAATGTACCTGTCCTTTAGCCTGCTAGTAACTTGGCTCATTGAACTCAGCTGTTTGGAGGCTCTGGGCTTCTAATATTCCATTCTGTCACTGAGTAATTGCATAACTGCAGACAAAACACTCCTTCCTCCCACGCACACCCACACCCTCCTGCAGTGTTGCCACCTGTGAAAGGATGACTGTGGAGCTGAACTCTATTCTTTTAGTTAAATCAGCATTCATTTCTTCATTCAACAAGTACTTATTGAAGATGTAACTATGTGGCAGGCACTGAGCCTGGGTGTTGGGGATATATTGATGAACACAACTGCATGACCCTTCTCTTACGGAGCTTACGGTCTATCTGGACCAGTAGACAGACTGGTCAGACAAGTGTGGATGGGGGGCTTTAATATAAGGTTGTTATGCATGTGCATGAGATGAAGTAAATTTTGCATCACAGCTACAGTCATAACAGCTATCAGAAATGATGATCTCAGGGCTTAACTGAAAGAAATTCAAATTAGTTTGAGGTTGAAATCCCTTCATAATTACTCCAGCTCCACAATATACTAATTACATAACCAAAATACACTGTTAAACTTCCCTGAGCCTCATGTTTCTCATCAAGAAAATCTAAGTAGTGGGATTTCCCTGGTGGCTCAGTGGTTGAGAATCCGCCTGCCAATGCAGGGGACATGGGCTCAAGCTCTGGTCCAGGAAGATCCCACTTGCCGCGGAGCAACAAAGCCCATGTGCCACAACTACTGAGCCTGCGCTCTGGAGCCTGCGAGCCACAACTACTGAAGGTCGTGCACCTAGAGCCTGTGCTCTGCAGCAAGAGAAGCCACCGCCATAAGAAGCCCATGCACCGCAACGAAGAGTAGCCCCTCCGCTCGCAGCAACTAGAGAAAGCCTGCGTGCAGCAACAAAGACCCAATGCAGCCAAAAATAAATAAATAAATTTATTAAAAAAAAAAAAAAAGAAAATCGAAGTCGTAACAGATATCATAAAGAACTGCTATACTGATGATTTAAAATAATGTATGGCATTGAGTAGACACTCAGCAAATGTTAGTGTTTTCCATTTGGAGGAAGTAGGAGAAAAAAAATTTTTTTTTCCAAATTGGCCATACCAATGGGCCCTTCTGTTTGATTCATTGTTTTAAAAGTTCTATGCAGAAATGGAAAACACATTTCTACGTGGTCTTAATTAGTCCACTATTCCATAATTCGCTTCTTAATGAGCTTTTCAAGTGGATAATCACATCTGGTGTTCAGTTTGATTCCCTTCATGCTACATATTTAAAACCAGTTTAATTGTTAAACATTCACTCTATTGGGCATCACACATACACAGCTGGTGTGGGAAGACTTGCTCATAACTCACATGTGCCTTCTAGATTGGTACAAATGACAGATTTATGATGAAACCATCTATCTCTTCTTGGTGAACGTGGTTCAATTCTTGCTTCCATTTCAGTCGAAAATCAAGGGAGATAAACTATAATAAGAGTTTTTACTAGAGAAGAACTAAAAATGCTAATAATAAACATAAAGGTATGAAGTATTTCTTTAGACCTATATAAATAATGCATTTATATGCATTGCTTTATTTAATTCTGACAGTAACCCTTATGAGAGCTCTATTTACCAGGAGAGGAAACTGATATTCAGAAAAGGAAGTAAATTGTCTGAGGTCACATAGCTCTTAAATGGTGAAGTCAGAATTTCAACCCAAGCCTGTGCAACTCCAAAACCCATGCTCTCATCTAAAAAAAATGGTACAAATGAACCTATTTACAAAACAGAAATAGAGTCACAGAAGTAGAAAACAGACTTATGGTTACCAAAGGGGAAAGTGGGGGAGAGGGATAAATTGGGAGATTGGGATTGACATATACACACTACTATATATAAAATAGATAACTAATAGGAACCTACTGTATAGCACAGGGAACTCTACTCAATACTCTGTAATGGCCTATATGGGAATAGAATCTAAAAAAGAGTGGATATAGGTATATGTATAATTGATTCACTTTGCTATACAGCAGAAACTAACACAACACTGTAAATCAACTATACTCCAATAAAAATTAATTTAAAAAATTAAAAATTAAAAAAACACACAAAGAAAAAGCCTCCCATGCTGTCTCAACCTGTACAGTTTTTGCTAGGCAAACCAAGTGCAAAAATCCATATCAAATACATAATGAGTGCTAAATGATGGTGGCAACATTGACTTATTTCTTCTTTGAGTACCACATTCTTCCCCACATCAAAGAGAGGGAAAATGAGAGTTTATAGAAAAATATGGCAGGTGCGAGAAAAGGGCAAGAAAGCAAAACATAATAGTAAGAACATGGACAGGTGGGCCCCAACTCAGGTTTTGCTCCTTATTATTTATGTGGCCTTAGGCAAATTTCTAATACTGTTTCACCTCTGTTTTCTATTCTGTGAAGTGAGAATTGTAATTATAGTATATCCTTCATAGAGTTTTTGTGAAGATTGGGTTAATATACATGGTGATATATGCTTTGTGATACTATAATGTAATAATGTCATATATATTATATCAGTACACTGTATATATAACATGAACATATGCAAGTTAATATATGTATCTATGTTAGTATATGAATATATATGACATTAATATATGTGAGTTAATATATGAAAAGTACAATATGGGAGGAATTAAGCATATGCTATTATTATTACCTCTTGGGAATAAGTTAAATATATATTAAATATAGAAAATAATAGAATCTGTATAAAAGTCCACACAGTTAAATATATTCAATAGACACTCATAAATGTGATCTTTAATTTTCTGTGGCAAGAACAGTGGAGAAAAGAGTAAGCCATGGAATCACTGACTCATCTGTAACTGGGGCCCTTTGCCTCCTGGCCTCCAGTTCCTCATATGTAACATGAGAGAATTGACGGAGATGACTCTCAGATTCTTTTCATCTGAAAAATTTTATTTTGTTCTGCTTTGGAAAATTGTAATCAAGGTCTGTTCCCATGACTTACTTGACTTCTAATTTGTATCTGGTTAGATGTAATTTTTTTCTATTTTACATTCTGCTCATGTCTTAAATGCAGTATTCAGTAATGCTCATGGGAAATCTAGTAAAGTAGAGAGAGAGTAAGCACCCAGTGGAAAGGCAAAATGAGAGCCTCCTAACGATCCTTGGAAAGGATTTCTATAGATCTAGGCACGGCTATAGAGCCAGATGTCTTGGGTAGAAAGCTTGTTTTGTTGTCAGGATTCCAACAGGCTCTTCTACATGATTTCTCCCACTCTCTATGCTGCGCTCGCCCCCCACCCCCCGCCGCCCCAACCCCTTCTTTCTCTAACCTGGTTGTTAAAACCACCACTCTATCTCAGAGGGGAGCTGTGATAGTGGAAATTTTAGGTGCTGTGGCAGATTGGTGAGGGAGATATTTGAGGGGCAAGAAAGTATGGTTCATAGGTCCTACTCCGTCTAACTGTGGAGGTCTTGGGTGAACTATAATCAGATTTGTCCACTGTCTTTCCCAGTAGGTGCTCTGAACTGGCTACTGATGATATGTGTAAGATTCTACTCCTGGAGGAAACCAGCATCCAGAACTCAGTGTTCTCAGCCTCAAATTGAGTAGCCCAGCCCTTTGTTTTTGCCAGGGGGACAAAGATTCCTTTGATATATTTATATCTTTTATTGCCAAGTGGAATAGTGGTAAGAAATCATGAACTCTGAAAGACAAATATCATATGATATCGCTTATATGTGGAATCTAAAAAAAGGGTACAGATGAACTTATTTTCAAAACAGAAATAGAGTCACAGATGTAGAAAACAAAATTATGGTTACCAGGGAGTAAGGGGGGAGGGATAAACTTGGATATTGGGATTGACATGTACACACTACTATATATAAAACAGATAACTAATAAGGACCTACTGTATAGCACAGGGAACTCGACTCAGTACTCTAGAATGGCCTATATGGGAAAAGAATCTAAAAAAAAGAGTGGATACCTCCAAATACCATCACATTGAATGTTAGAGGTTTAACATATAAATGAGGGGGGAGACACAAACGTTCAGTCCATAATATCATTTTAATCCGGCAGCACAGTGTTTTCTTTCTCACTTTTCTCATATCTGTATCTCCCTCTCTCACATGAGAACCCATGATTCCCAATTACATCAATTTGTCTGTTTTTCTCTATTCCACAATATTCTCAAAATAGTTTCTGAATAACTACACTGTACCACTACCAAACAACAAGTAAATAAGTAAAATTGGTTTCTTTACAGTTCTTTTTATCCTTAAAACATGTCTCCCTAAGGGTATAGGGTCAGAATATACTGGGTTCATAAGTTAGTGAAATTCCTTCTTTCTCTGTACTGATATGATAGCAATCTGAGATAGAGTTATTTCATTGTTTTTTTATGTGTGTTTAATTTTAAGATTTGCTTCCAAGCTCTATTTTAGGTGCATAAGAGTTTGAACAGTACGTTAGTATTTGAATTAAAAGAAGGAAAATGTAAAACATTTGTTTGTAGTTGCATAAAAATATGTATGGAAGAATATACTAGGAATTGATCATTGATTCTGAGAAGGAGAATTGAGCAGCTGGGATGGGTGTTGCGGTGGGGGACTTTTCACTACGTACTGCTTTGTACTTTTAAAATTTTGGATCATAACTTTTAAAATTTTTCTTTTATTTTTGAAGGTTTTTTTTTGATGTGGACCATTTTTAAAGTCTTTATTGAACTTGTTACAATATCGCTTCTGTTTTCTGTTTTGATTTTTTGGTCACGAGGTATGTGGGATCTTAGCTCCCCAACCAGGGATCGAACCTGCACCCCCTGCATTGGAAGGCAAAGTCTTAACCACTGGACCACCAGGGAAGTCCTGGATCATAACTGTTTTATCCATTAAAAATAAATTAAAAATTCAGAAGGAAAAAAAAGAGTGGATATATATATAACTGATTCACTTTGCTGTATGCCCAAAACTAACACAAGATTGTAAATCAATTATACTCCAGTAAAAATTTAAAAAATAAAAGAATATAAAGCAAACTTTAAAAAAAAAAGAAATCATGAACTCTGGAAGCAGGAGAAACTGAGTTCAAGCTCCATTTCTGCTCTTTTTCTATCAGTATTACATTGGATGCAAGCTAATTAACTTCTCTGAGTCTCAATCTCCTTATCTATAAAGTGGGAATATTAACGCAACCTTCAAAATTTTTTGTGAGGGTTAATTAAAATAATGAATTTGACATTATTGGCAGCTATTTATTTATACGTTTATAAATAAATATTTATTTATGTATTCTAAAATATCTAATATGCCAAATTAAGGCCATTATTTTCACTGAAGGGATTTGAGACAGAATTCAGAGAAGTCATTGAATACTGGCATTTTAAAGCTGGAAGAGCTATCAGAGATATTCTAGGTCATATGCCAATATTGAGACTGTGTATTTTGGTTTTCTTGGATAGGTTTTTAAGGCTGCAGGTAAAAGGCAAATGGCTCTAATTGTAAAAGTAAGTTTTTACAATGCAAAAGGCACAAAGCAAGCAAAGGAAAAGATATTTTAAATTCTAAATCCTGCTTTGGCCTAGTGGGAGGCCCTGTACTTAAAGATAAAAGGAAAAAAGAAAAACTTCAGCAATAGGAATAGTGATTCTTTTTTGATGGATACAGGTTGAAGAAAAACCTATTCAAACTGCTTGGATTCTATGGTGAAAGACTCTTAGAAATATTAAACTAGATATTTAGTCCTCTTTTAAACCTAAGTTTTCACAATTATCTGGAAAATGTCTTATGTGATGATGATTTAGTTACTGAGAAAACCCCATAAATAATATAAATACCTTGGAAGAGTTTGATTAAAGAGCTCACAGCTCTTACGTTTTGTAGCATATAAGATCTTGGGCTCTACATTAGGTACTAAGAATGCACGGGACTAAGATAAACCACCTAAGAAGATGAGTGACTGACAGAATTTGGAATCCTATTTATTCTTCAACCCTCCTGTCTATCCCTAAATTGGAAAGAGGCAGCATGGATCAAGGAGGCAGATGGAACAGCTTTTACCTCTCACTTTCATTCCTTCCTTGCACTGTGACGTGGAATGAGTTAATTAACCCTTCTGAATCTCAACTTCCTTATCTGTAAAAATGAAGGTTGTAATATCTACCTCCAACAATTGGAGGAGGGGAAATTGACAACCAAAGAAGAGGAAGAATGTTAGGAAGACTTTCTGAAAAGGGCAATTGAATAGGCTCACTGATGTGAGCCTAGTATGTGGTGGTTGGGTGAGAGATTGGAAGTTCTTGAAGTAGAGGGTCCATGTTATATAGCTGTAGTGTGAAGAGCTGTGAAAACCAAATCTGGGAGGAGTTGATAACTGGTACAGTGGGATTCATCATTGCACTTTTCTTTCGCTTCTCAAGTATCAACATAAGATGAGCCTCTCTTTCAAAGCAGTCATTCTTGGTCCTTTCCCCTTCATGACATACATTTTCTTGCACGCCACTCCATGGGCATTACCAAGTTCTGAAGGTCAGGCTGCAGCATAGACTCCCAGTTATGCACCAACTTTAACACTGTGCCATTCATAATCAATCACAGCATAGTGTGTCTTGTCACGCTGGCTGAAAACTAATGATTAAATTATAACACCCCTCTTGTGATGGTGTTGGTAAGGAAGAGTCCAGTGGCAGGTGCCAGGAGTTGAGTTTGAGTGCTAGCTATATGGGGGAGACATCCTAACTCGCTAGTCCAGAGCCAGTGGACAAATCCAGGTCAAAGAGTGAAGTGCAAGTACAAACTCTAACGTCAAGGTCTATATTCAGATTTAAGGACTGGCCTCACTGTATTCCCAAGGGAGAAATGTGCTTTAGGACCATGGAGAACAACAAGCTGGCCTTCCCTACTCTGAAGATTTGAGAGGATTTGAGACTTGCTTGGCTTGATGATACAGAGAATGAGCCTGAAACAAGTAAGGAGAGGGTCGTGGCACAACTGAGACAGACTTGGAAGCAAGTGCATTCCATCTTTATTGGTCACTCTGTGACTCTCTGCTTTCCTCCTTATTGATCACATGGCTTTGAGTTGGCAATTAAGCATAGCTTAGCCTGTTTCTTTATTTTTAAAATGGAACTATTGGCACATAGAAGGAACTTAACCCAGTAGCTCTTCTTAATGAATTTATCTCAAAGCTTCAAGTTGTGTCAACATCAAAAGATGACCCATTTCTTTGTTTCTGAAGTTTCTCACCTTATTTAAACTGATACATAAGGTCAAAGTAAAGCTCTTCTCAAACTCACCTTTGCCATATCGCTTTTAAAACATGTCAATGAATGAAAATAAGCACTGCGAGCAAGTTGTAGTAAAGGAAAATTGTCATTGTTTCTTTCAAGGAACTTTGTAATAAATAAAAGGAAATGCAGCTGCAATAGCTAGGGATAGCTGCCACTTGAAGATATTTGGCTAGAATTGTCCATCATGAATCATGGGGCCAGGAAGATTGTTTCAGATGCTGGGGTATATGCCAGACCTTGAGTTTACATGGCACTGTTTATTGAGGGAAACTGGAGGACAAATCAACCTAAGCTGATGTTAGTGTTACAAATATCTATGCTTTATAGAATTTACCAGAAATAATCAATTACTAGAAATACCTACTTACTGTCAATTGACAGGTTAAGCCCTTTGTGATCTGGGACTCATAAGACCTTTAGAAATTATTCCTCTCCCTTCTATCTGGTGCTTCAATCCCTTTAGAATATTCTAAACAAGGAGTTATCCAACTATTGATTAAACACCTCTGGTGGTGGGGAATCTACTTTCTCTGGAGACAACTCCTCCTCTTTTTGGACGTTTCTATCTAACGGAAAGTGTTTCCATAATTTGAACTGGAATCTATCTTCATAGAGTTTCACTATTGCTCCTGATTCTACATTCTGGATTGTTTTCCAGATGTTTTAGCACAGCTGTATTATTCTGCCAACACTTCTTCACTACGAACTACATGTTATCCAACTGTTCTTCACATAACATGATCTCAGTTTCTTTTCTTATTCTAGTCATTTCCTCAGGCCATGATCCGTTGGTTAATGTCTCTCCTAAAGTACCATGGACATAATACTAGTCAAATTTATTATTTAATAGTGCTCTATATATTTTAATTAATTTAGTTGCCACAAAATCTCTGTAAGACAGGTACTGTTATCATTCCTATCTTACGGATGAGGAAACTAAGGCATAAGGACATTAAATAATTTGCCCAAAGTCACAGAACTGGAAAGTAGAGGAGACAGGATATGACTTCTGGCAGCCTACATTCAGAGGCTGCACTCTTAAACAATGTAAAATTCTGTTTTTCTGTATATAGTACTTCTAGTGTCATCTGATTAGTGCTGAGGATGGCAAAAGTATAACTTCCTTCCACTTATGTATCCCGAGATCACATTAACATTCCTGGCTGGTTTGGTTGACTGTGGTACATATAGGAAATTGAAAGTCAAGTCAGATCCTGGAATTCCACACTTGCTTTGCAAAGGCCGTGAAGAGGTCCTGGGCTTTATCTTGAAGATGATGGAGTCCTATTATGCATTTTAAAAATCTTTTAATTTTGTAATTCATTGTACATTTTTTAAGCAAGAGAGCAAGCAACATGATCATATTTATATATTTGAAATATTATTCTGAAGGTAGTGTTGAGGTTAAATTAAGCATGACAAAACAATAAGCAGGAAATTAGATGGTGATGGCAATAATCCAAGCCAGAGCTGAAGGAAGTGGGGACAACAGAGAATTAAGAGATCCAGGCAGTGTTTGGAAGATGTGAGGTCAGGATTTGACGGCTGATTGGATTAAAGGGAGAAAAGGTGATGGTAAGAGGATTTGCAAACAATGTCCAGGTTTCTCATTAGGGACTGTATGGATGGTGGCATCATTAACTGCAGTGGGGAATATAGTGAAAGGAGTGGTGCTCTGGGACAGGGGTGGGGCGAATGGATTTAGGCGGAGAGGGAAGAAGGATTGAGAAGGATAAAGAAAACTCTAAGCAAAACACCCAGGGGAAAGGGCTGCAGACAGTGGATGTGTGCAAGGACTCAGAAGGAAGGGCAGGTGTAGACAACACGCTGAGGTTTGGCTTTTGTTCTTGGGAGCCCCGGAAGATAAAGTCCCTGAGCTGCCCTTGATGTCTGCCTGTGTCAAAACTCAAGCAAAATGATTCTAATTTTCTTTATCACCTTGTCAATTATAAATGAATTTGTATTTACTTAAGGAATAACATGTTTGACAAGAGCCTTATTCATCATTTCAAAATGTTCCCCAAATACTCTAGCAGGGTGACCATTTGGTGTAAATGATATGTCTGATGATGGTAAGTGATTATCTCTCAAGAAAAAGAATTTCTATTTTAAGAATCTAATATTTTAGTATGAAATACAGGAAATTTAGGTTTCAGTAAAGTAGGAGTTAAAAGTTCTGTTTTATCTAGTATATAAGTCTTAGGTCATTCCTCCTCAACCTCCTCTCTAAAAAGGTATTCTCTTTTTCTTTATCTTTTAAACAGTTTTTCATTTATTGATACCTTCATTTATAAATATTTGTTAGGAATGTACTAGGTATCAGATACCACACTAAATGTGAGAGCTTAATTCCCTGTTTTTGACCAGTATTAGGAGTATGGGAAGTCTTAATAAAAATCAAGTGCTTAAGCATAACAATGAACTTGGTAAATTGGCAACAAATTTTTTTTTTAATAAATTTATTTATTTATTTTTGGCTGTGTTGGGTCTTCGTTTCTGTGCGAGGGCTTTCTCCAGTTGCGGCAAGCGGGGGCCACTCTTCATCGCGGTGCGCGGGCCTCTTACTGTCGCGGCCTCTCTTGTTGCGGAGCACAGGCTCCAGACGCGCAGGCTCAGCAGCTGTGGCTCACGGGCCTAGTCGCTCCGCAGCATGTGGGAGCTTCCCAGACCAGGGCTCGAACCCGTGTCCCCTGCATCGGCAGGCAGATTCTCAACCACTGCGCCACCAGGGAAGCCCCGGCAACAAATATTAATTGGTGAACTTCTGACCATCTTTAATAGCCTGCTTGTTCTTGTGTGAACTGCATATTAGTTCTTGCTCCAGAAAGTCAAATATGCTACAATATGTTTCTGAACTTTGGATACATTTCTGGAATCAGGCTGCAAATATTACATGGCAGAGAGAAAAGTGAGCCTGGTTCAGAAAGCAGTGCTATTACCTGCATTTGTATGAGGATGGTTCTGAAAGACCTGTAGCCTCTGGAAGTTGAAATCTTGTTACCTTAGAGAAGAGCTTCTAGTTAAAATTAAGGTCAAAGAGACAAGGAAAATACTGAGATGGTAGTTAGAAGGAACACACATTTGACCTTTAAAACTGCCCTAAGTTTTAAAATGACAAACTGTTGGTATAGTTGTGAGCTATTATCCCTACTGTCTGCTGATTTTGGATATGCCCTTAATGACAATGGGGGAGAGAAGGATGGTAAAGTTGTTCCAAGTTTGAGTGGAGAAAAAGGAAGCTCTAGCGCTTCTAGAAGTAATTCTTGCCCACACTGCTCCTGGAATATAAATGAGAGCAGAGGACTTACAGTTCCACAATGAATTAGAGTTCCTCTCTGTATAGCTTCTCACAAAGCCACTGTCTTGAACCATCTTATTCCCCAGGTCTTTTCTTCCTCAGACTCTCCAGATATAACCAATTTCTCAAGAGTGTGAGATGGAAACAAGGGGATCTATGGAACAGGGACCTGAGACATTGTTGTGGTTTGACTGTTAGTGTACCCCTATCATTCATAACTTGAAATCCTAACTCTAAAGGTGATGATATTAGGAGATGGGACCTTTGGGAGGTGATTAAGTCATAGGGTGGAGGCCTTATGAATGGAATTAGTGCCCTTGCAAAAGAGACCTTAGAGAATGCCCTCAACTCTTCTGCTATGTGGGGACACAATGAGTAGATGGACCATCTATTTATCAGGAAGCAGATCCTCACTAGACACCGAATATGGTGGCACCTTGATCTTGGACTTCCGAGCCTCCAGAACATGAGAAATAAATTTCTGTTCTTTATGAGCCACTCAGTTTGTGGTATTCTGTTATAGCAGCCTGAATGGACTAAGATAGACATAGTAAGTGCTCTGGAGATCTGTTTCTTACCCTGCTCATCCTTATGTCTTTTGCACTCTATCTTCCCAGGGCTCAGTCTGAAGGAAAGGTGTAGCAGTGAAGGCTAGGACTATAACTGAAGCAGAAAATCCTATCCTAAAAAAGCTGAGTTAATATTTTTGAATAGGGGCACACTGAACATTTGCTCTGCAGCTGAAATGAAGATGGCTTTCTCTCTGTAAACGAGAACTGGCGAATGAGGAACTCCTCACCTCATGCAGCTCAACAATTATTTCAGTAAAAGAAAATGAGGTATCATAAACTTTCAGACAAATGTGCCCAGTGAATTTCTAGAGTCCCCAAAGGGGAAATTGGTCTGGAGATTGGATTAGTGAGAAGAGTGAGGAGGAAAAGCCAGTGAACATGCATTGTAGTCATTTCCAAGACATGCACATTCTCCTCACTGCATCCAGTTATGATCACGTTCTGAATGTAAGAGTGTTCTGTTCTGTTAAAAATACATTTGCCTGAACAAAGGGGTGAAGCCTATTTAATTATTCTGAACTCAAATTCAAAAAGGGGGGAAAAGTGGGCTGAGATTATTGAGCTTTTACTACTGTAAAGAAGTAATCACCCATGCAAATATGTAAAGGTCATATTGACTAGTAGGAAAGCAAAGAGAGGAGTAAATTGCTGAGAACAAATAAAAGGAAATAAGAGAGGAAGTAAAATGTGTTTCATAAGTATTAAGACTGGAAATCAGGAATCTCTAAGCCTTGAGCAAAGAGAGCAGAAATGGAAGACTCTAGGCCTTTTATCTTGTTCCTATTCCTAACTCAGAAGAGCAGGCATGACTGGTTGATCTGGATGCCTGCCTGGAGCCTGGAGATGCCCTTGCCTATGCCAGGTTTCCCTTTTGCAAGTATAGAATACCCAAGGGGAATCAGCAGCAAAAAGTAATAGATACCTTCTCTTTCTGAAACTGTCAACAGAGCTCAGAGCTTTGAAGTCTTTGAAGTGACAGAGGCAAGTGGTATGGCTGCCTCTGGCTTTGAGCTCCAAAGAAACCACGAGGGGAGTTCAGGGCAGACCAACTCCCTGATTGGGTGGACACATGAGATGGTATCCGAGGACCAAACTGAGCTGAGATGGAAAGTGATTACTACCAGCTAGATAAGACACTTGAGTACTCCTGTATGCTCTAGTTCTTTAAATTTTGCCTCAAATAAATCATTTTTTGACAAGTATTTATTGTTGTTAAACAATAAATCAAAACGCTTGATTTAAACAATAAATCAAAACACTTGTTATTTATATGCAAGGCATTATTATCTGCATAAGGAAATTTAAAAGAGATAAAACAGATCCTCATAAAGATACTAAATTAAACCAGATGAAATTGTAGATAGTTGATCATTTTTGACCTATGCAAATGGTAATTTCATATGACTCAACCTAATACATTCAGATGGGGATAAAGAGGTAAGATAAATAAGACTGTACCTATATCATGTCAGTGATAAAAGCCTGGGAGAATGTTCCGCAGGGTAAGGCGGGTGATGCTGTGGGATGAGGAGGTTGATAGCTTATTTACAGCAGCCAGGGAAACCTCACTGATAAACTGACATGTTGGTGAAAACTTGAGGTGGTAAAGGATTTAGCCAGTGGTGAGAGGTAAGAGATTTCACAGCCAAGGCAGGGGAATGGCAAGTGTAAACAGGCCGAGGTGATCGTGTACTATTGTTTTTGAGGAACAGAGAGGAGACAAAGTGAGTTAGGGGGATATGGTTGGAGGTGAGTTAGAAAGTTAGGAGGCAGCAGATCACAACGGGGCTCGTAGGCAGTGGTCAGAACTTGGCTTTTGCTCTGAGTGAAATGGGGAGTCATTACAGGACTTCGAGCACTGGCGAGACATGATTAACGTAGACTTTACTGGAACCACTCTGCCTGCTGTGTTGAGAACAGACTGCAGAGGGCAAGGACTGAAGCAGGGAGTCCTGTTTTGAGGTTGTAGAAACAGTTGAGACAAGAGAGGATAGACTCATGGACCAGTACGGTAGCAGTGGAGGGGCTGAAAATATTTTGAAGGTAGAGCTGACAGAATTTGCTGAGAGTGGATTGTAGAGTGTGTGAAACTAGAGGAGGCAAGGATGATTCTAAGATTAATATGCAATTTTGCTCTTACAGGTAAACACATAAATTATTAAGCAAACAGATAATTCTAATTTAATGACTATCTATGCTCTTAAAATCTCTGACTAGATTTTGTGTAATTGTTTTTTCCAAGAGTAAGTGTCAGTTGAACTTTCCCTGTGTTTTTAGGCATCTCTGTTTATCTACCCAAAGAGTAACCTTGGTACCAATAAGAGCCAAACAGACTGGGTTCTGACTCTGCCACTTAGCAATGGTGTGAGGTATCTTTTCGGGAAGGCTTAGCTTACTCTGTTAGATGAAGCTAACAAAATCAACTTGGAGTGCTGGTTATGGCTAAATAACGTAATGTATGTAAAGTGTCTAGCAATAAATGTTGCCTGTAAATTTCAGTGATAATAACACATGTATGGCCAATCTTGGAAAGCTTGTCAGCCCTCTGCAACCCCTTCACATATTTTATCTTATTTTAACCTCTGTAGCTTTTAACTGAGAACCATTTTATGGAGGGTTTTTTTTTTATTGATAAAAATAATGGCCGGGGGATTAACCAAGATGGCAGAGTAGAAGGACGTGCTCTCACTCCCTCTTGCGAGAGCACCAGAATCACAACTGGCTGCTGGACAATCATCGACAGGAAGACACTGGACTTCACCAAGGAGGATACCCCACGTCCAAGGACAGAGGAGAAGCCACAGTGAGACGGTAGGAGGGGCGCAATCAGAGTAAAATCAAATCCCATAACTGCTGGGTGGGTGACTCACAGACTGGCGAACACTTATACCACAGAAGTCCACCCACTGGAGTGAAGGTTCTGAGCCCCACGTCAGGCTTCCCAACCTGGGGGTCTGGCAATGGGAGGAGGAATTCCTAGAGAATCAGACTTTGAAGCCTAGTGGGAATTGATTGCAGGACTTCGACAGGACAGGGGGAAACAGAGACCCCACTCTTGGAGGGCACACACAAAGTAGTGTGTGCATCGGGACCCAGGGGAAGGAGCAGTGACCCCAGGGGAGACTGAACCAGAACTACCTGCTGGTGCTGGGGGGTCTCCTGCAGAGGCAGGGGGTGGCTCTGTTTCACCGTGGGGACAAGGACACTGGCAGCGGAGGTTCTGGGAAGTTCTCCTTGGCATGAGCCCTCCCAGAGTCTGCCATTAACCCCACCAAAGAGCCCAGGTAGGCTCCAGTGTTGGGTTGCCTCAGGCCAAACAACCAACAGGGAGGGAACCCAGCCCCACCCATCAACAGTCAAGTGGATTAAAGTTTTATGGAGCTCTGACCGCCACAGCAACAGTCAGCTCTACCCACCACCAGAGCCTCCCATCAAGCCTCTTAGATAGCCTCAACCACCAGAGGGCAGACAGCAGAAGCAAGAAAAACTAAAATCCTGCAGCCTGTGGACCAAAAACCACAGTTACAGAAAGATAGACAAGATGAAAAGGCAGAGGGCTATATACCAGAGGAAGGAACAAGAAAAAACCCCAGAAAAACAACTAAATGAAGTGCAGATAGGCAACCTTCCAGAAAAAGAATTCAGAATAATGATAGTGAAGATGATCCAGGACCTCGGAATAAGAATGGAGGCAAAGATTGAGAAGATGCAAGAAATGATTAACAAAGACCTAGAAGAATTAAAGAACAAACAAACAGATGACCAATACAATAACTGAAATGAAAACTACACTAGAAGGAATCAATAGCAGAATAACTGAGGCAGAAGAACGGATAAGTGACCTGGAAGACAGAATGGTGGAATTCACTGCTGCGGAACAGACTAAAGAAAAAAGAGTGAAAAGAAATGAAGACAGCCTAAGAGACCTCTGGGACAACATTAACCACAACAACATTCGCATTATAGGGGTCCCAGAAGGAGAAGAGAGAAAGAAAGGACCCGAGAAAATATTTGAAGAGATTATAGTCGAAAACTTCCCTAACATGGGAAAGGAAATAGCCACCCAAGTTCAGGAAGCGCAGAGAGTCCCATACAGGATAAACCCAAGGAGAAACACACCGAGACACATAGTAATCAAAGTGGCAAAAATTAAAGACAAAGAAAAATTATTGAAAGCAGCAAGGGAAAAACGGCAAATAACATATAAGGGAACTCCCATAAGGTTAACAGCTGATTTCTCAGCAGAAACTCTACAAGCCAGAAGGGAGTGGCATGATATACTTAAAGCGATGAAAGGGAAGAACCTATAACCAAGATTACAATACCCAGCAAGGATCTTATTTAGATTTGATGGAGAAATCAAAAGCTTTACAGACAAGCAAAAGCTAAGAGAATTCAGCACCACCAAACCAGCTTTACAACAAATGCTAAAGGAACTTCTCTAAGTGGGAAACACAAGAGAAGAAAAGGAACTACAAAAACAAACCCAAAACAATTAAGAAAATGGTCATAGGAACATACATATCGATAATTACCTTAAACGTGAATGGATTAAATGCTCCAACCAAAAGACACAGGCTTGCTGAATGGATACAAAAACAAGACCCATATATATGCTGTCTACAAGAGACCCACTTTAGACCTAGGGACACATACAGACTGAAAGTGAGGGGATGGAAAAAGATATTCCATGCAAATGGAAATCAAAAGGAAGCTGGAGTAGCTATACTCATATCAGATAAAATAGACTTTAAAATAAAGAATGTTACAAGAGACAAGGAAGGACACTACATAATGATCAAGGGATCAATCCAAGAAGAAGATATAACAATTATAAATATATATGCACCCAACATAGGAGCACCTCAATACATAAGGCAACTGCTAACAGCTATAAAAGAGGAAATTGACAGTAACACAGTAATAGTGGGGGAGTTTAACACCTCACTTACACCAATGGACAGATCATCCAAAATGAAAATAAATAAGGAAACAGAAGCTTTAAATGACACAATAGACCAGATAGATTTAATTGATATTTATAGGACATTCCATCCAAAAACGGCAGATTACACGTTCTTCTCAAGTGCACACGGAACATTCTCCAGGATAGATCACATCTTGGGTCACAAATCAAGCCTCAGTAAATTTAAGAAAATTGAAATCATATCAAGCATCTTTTCTGACCACAACGCTATGAGATTAGAAATGAATTACAGGGAAAAACAAGTAAAAAACACAAACACATGGAGGCTAAACAATACGTTACTAAATAACCAAGAGATCACTGAAGAAATCAAAGAGGAAATCAAAAAATACCTAGAGACAAATGACAATGAAAACATGACGACCCAAAACCTATGGGATGCAGCAAAAGCAGTTCTAAGAGGGAAGTTTATAGCTATACAAGCCTACCTAAAGAAACAAGAAAAATCTCAAGTAAACAATCTAACCTTACACCTAAAGAAACTAGAGAAAGAAGAACAAACAAAATCCAAAGTTAGCAGAAGGAAAGAAATCATAAAGATCAGAGCAGAAATAAATGAAATAGAAACAAAGAAAACAATAGCAAAGATCAATAAAACTAAAAGCTGGTTCTTTGAGAAGATAAACAAAATTGATAAGCCATTAGCCAGACTCATCAAGAAAAAGAGGGAGAGGACTCAAATCAATAAAATCAGAAATGAAAAAGGAGAAGTTACAACAGACACTGCAGAAATACAAAGCATCCTAAGAGACTACTACAAGCAACTCTATGCCAATAAAATGGACAACCTGGGAGAAATGGACAAATTCTTAGAAAGGTATAACCTTCCAAGACTGAACCAGGAAGAAACAGAAAATATGAGCAGACCAATCACACGTAATGAAATTGAAACTGTGATTAAAAATCTTCCAACAAACAAAAGTCCAGGACCAGATGGCTTCACAGGTGAATTCTATCAAACATTTAGAGAAGAGCTAACACCTATCCTTCTCAAACTCTTCCAAAAAATTGCAGAGGAAGGAACACTCCCAAACTCATTCTATGAGGCCACCATCACCCTGATACCAAAACCAGACAAAGACACTACAAAAAAAGAAAATTACAGACCAATATCACTGATGAATATAGATGCAAAAATCCTCAACAAAATACTAGCAAACAGAATCCAACAACACATTAAAAGGATCATACACCACGATCAAGTGGGATTTATCCCAAGGATGCAGGGATTCTTCAATATAGGCAAATCAATCAATGTGATACACCATATTAACAAATTGAAGAATAAAAACCATATGATCATCTCAATAGATGCAGAAAAAGCTTTTGACAAAATTCAACACCCATTTATGATAAAAACTCTCCAGAAAGTGGGCATAGAGGGAACCTACCTCAACATAATAAAGGCCATATATGACAAACCCACAGCAAGCATCATTCTCAATGGTGAAAAACTGAAAGCATTTCCTCTAAGATCAGGAACGAGACAAGGATGTCCACTCTCACCACTATTATTCAACATAGTTCTGGAAGTCCTAGACACGGCAATCAGAGAAGAAAAAGAAATAAAAGGAATACAAATTGGAAAAGAAGAAGTAAAACTGTCACTGTTTGCAGATGACATGATACTATACATAGAGAATCCTAAAACTGCCACCAGAAAACTGCTAGAGCTAATTAATGAATATGGTAAAGTTGCAGGATACAAAATTAATGCACAGAAATCTTTTGCATTCCTATACACTAATGATGAATAATTTGAAAGAGAAATTATGGAAACACTCCCATTTACCACTGCAACAAAAAGAATAAAATACCTAGGAATAAACCTACCTAGGGAGACAAAAGACCTGTATGCAGAAAACTATAAGACACTGATGAAAGAAATTAAAGATGATACCAACAGATGGAGAGATATACCATGTTCTTGGATTGGAAGAATCAATATTGTGAAAATGACTATACTACCCAAAGCAATCTACAGATTCAATGCAATCCCTATCAAATTACCAATGGCATTTTTTACGGAGCTAGAACAAATCATCTTAAAATTTGTATGGAGACACAAAAGACCCCGAATAGCCAAAGCAGTCTTGAGGGAAAAAAACCGAGCTGGAGGAATCAGACTCCCTGACTTCAGACTATGCTACAAAGCTACAGTCATCAAGACAATATGGTACTGGCACAAAAACAGAAACATAGATCAATGGAACAAGATAGAAAGCCCAGAGATAAACCCATGCACCTGTGGTCAACTAATCTATGACAAAGGAGGCAAGGATATACAATGGAGAAAAGACAGTCTCTTCAATAAGTGGTGCTGGGAAAACTGGACAGCTACATGTAAAAGAATGAAATTAGAACACTCCCTAACAGCATACACAAAAATAAACTCAAAATGGATTAGAGACCTAAATGTAAGACTGGACACTATAAAACTCTTGGAGGAAAACATAGGAAGAACACTCTTTGACATAAATCACAGCAAGATCTTTTTTGATCCACCTCCTAGAGTAATGGAAATAAAAACAAAAATAAACGAATGGGACCTAACGAAACTTCAAAGCTTTTGCACAGCAAAGGAAACCATAAACAAGACGAAAGGACAACCCTCAGAATGGGAGAAAATATTTGCAAACGAATCAACGGACAAAGGATTAATCTCCAAAATATATAAACAGCTCATTCAGCTCAATATTAAAGAAACAAACACCCCAATCCAAAAATGGGCAGAAGACCTAAACCGAGATTTCTCCAAAGAAGACATACAGATGGCCAAGAAGCACATGAAAAGATGCTCAACATCACTAATTATTAGAGAAATGCAAATCAAAACTACAATGAGGTATCACCTCACACCAGTTAGAATGGGCATCATCAGAAAATCTACAAACAACAAATGCTGGAGAGGGTGTGGAGAAAAGGGAACCCTCTTGCACTGTTGGTGGGAATGTAAAGTGATACAGCCACTATGGAGAACAATATGGAGGTTCCTTAAGAAACTAAAAATAGAATTACCGTATGACCCAGCAATCCCACTACTGGGCATTTACCCAGAGAAAACCATAATTCAAAAAGACACATGCACCCGAATGTTCACTGCAGCACTATTTACAATAGCCATGTCATGGAAGCAACCTAAATGCCCATCGACAGACGAATGGATAAAGAAGTTGTGGTACATATATACAATGGAATATTACTCAGCCATAAAAAAGAACGAAATTGAG
The DNA here is from genome assembly GCF_009873245.2 of Balaenoptera musculus. Lineage (NCBI taxonomy): Eukaryota > Metazoa > Chordata > Mammalia > Artiodactyla > Balaenopteridae > Balaenoptera > Balaenoptera musculus. The sequence goes on along the minus strand of NC_045788.1, from coordinate 56,440,712 downwards.
TCATTTGTTGAGATGAGGATGGATCTAGAGACTGTCATACAGAGTGAAATAAGTCAGAAAGAGAAAAACAAATATCGTATATTAACGCATGTATGTGGAACCTAGAAAAATGGTACAGATGAACCAGTTTGCAGGGCAGAAGTTGAGACACAGATGTAGAGAACAAACGTATGGACACTAAGGGAGGAAAACCACGGTGGGTTGGGGATGGTGGTGTGCTGAATTGGGCGATTGGGATTGACATGTATACACTGATGTGTATAAAATTGATGACCAATAAGAATCTGCAGTATAAAAAAACAAAAAAAAACAACGAATACTAAACTTTCTTTGGGTTATTTGTATGGAAATATGTTAATATAAATGTTTCAGACATTACATGAAATTTCTAAAACTTTTATATGTTCTGGTATAATGTTATAAGTCATAATTCTAGTTATTACTTTAAAATGTATATCTCAGAAATAACTAAATTTCCTTGTCAATTGCATTATCATGAACTTTAATAAAGTCTTAACTGTGGTCATTTTTAAGACTTTTGTCATTTACAGGCAGTTCTGGGTGTACTCTGATGCTTTCACAAAAATGTTCCTATAAAAGGGTTTCATCTTCAAGGTATTCATGGAAAAGACTCTGACAGGTACAGGTTTCTGGTAACTGACTATACTGCTGAACTGAATGAATAAGCATTTTCAGAACTCTAATGGAAAACTGATAAATTCATAAAAGTGCTAACAAAAGATCAAGATGAAAAACAAAATTAATTACATGGGACTGAGTGAACTGATGAGGATGATTATAATTTTTGTGACTTTCTGTTTGAATGAAAAAAAAAAAATCCCACGAGGACTCAGAGGCAAAAAATATACAAATCAATTTTCATTGCAAAGTCAAGGAACTGTTACAGTGGAGGATTACTGGACTGAATGTGAATATTATGACATAGTATGAGTGTGTTTTGTGTTTGGTAATTGCAATCATTGTTGCTTTTGTTGTGGTCATCCATGTACAATGCTTGGTGTCAGTCTATTTATCTCTTGTAAAAATAAAATACAGTGTGTGTGTGTGTGTGTGTGAAAAAAAAATAATGGCCAATCTGTCTCAAAAATTTCACTAAAAATGTGTGATATTTATAAAGTAAATAAAAGTAATTAAGTAAAAACTGTTCTAGGCCCTGCACAATGCCGACCTTGGTCTTTACCTTCTGGCGTCTCCTGACTTGAGGCAGCCCCTCCTGATCAGAACTTTGGCATTCAACATCAAGTATCCTTGGTGCTCTGTCTCCTGTATTTCTAAGTCATCAAAACTAGAATTCTGCCTTGATTGCTACCCCCCAATTCTTATAGATGTAATCTAAATATTACCTTTTGTTCCTGCATGAGAATTGGGGTTCTGCCTTCTTCTTGTCACAGCTTCTCTCAGAGCGTGGAGCTTGGTTCTTGAATACCTGCCTGGTGACCAGGACCCTAGAACTAGAGCAGCCATAGGATTTTTAAAATTTATTTTTTATTTATTAAAAAAAATTTTTTTTTATTACTTACTCTCCAAATTGGAACACCTTTGAGAACGAATAGGGAGCTATTAATAATTATGCAGGGACAACCCTATCTTTAACTCCATAACCATGTGTCTGGATTTGCATAGGGCAGTCCAATTTTTGGTGGTCATCCCAGCATCTCACTGGTACTTCCTTTCACTCTCAAATTGTCCTGATTTGGACAATAAATTGTATAACCTACCGACTGAGTTACAGACAGATGTTTTTCTGTTAAATGCTAATTGATCAGAGACTAAATTTTATATAATACATGGATCTGCTTCTAAATTGTAGTTTGGTCCATTTATATAATTTTCTTATTCTGGCATCAATAAAGTTTTGAAAATTAGCTTTACAGTATATTTTAATATGTGCAAGAACTAGTACATCAATTTTTTTCCCACCAAAAATTTCTTGGCTATTCTTTAATATTTATTTTTCCAGATAAACTTTAGAAACAGCTTGCCAGATTTATGTTTTAAGAATCTTAGGATTAAAAAAAAAATCTTAGGATTTTGATAGGAATTTCTCTGAATTTTTGGATTAATTTGGGAAGAAACAACATTTTTACCAAATCAAATGTTTCTGTACTTCCTGCCTTCCTGCCTGGACTTCTAGGTATCATTGCTAACCATGGATTTGTAATTCTCATGCTCTATTCACATTTTGGGATATCCCACTGGTTGTATTTGTTGCCTCTCTCCATAGTTATTATTTTCACTACATACTGGATCTCATGCCTTGCATAAACTGCACCATCTTTCAGGGTCTTCAGCTGGGTCAGACCCTGTTTCTATCCCACCCCAGCAGGGAGGCCCTGGACATTTCCATCTCTCCATGAACTGATATAAGAAACGGACATTCAGGGATAAATGCAGGACATGGTAAAATGTACTTTCATTAAGCAGTGCAAGCCTTCTCTACTCTTAGTGAACCTGAAAATACATTTACATGATACATTCTGTAATGGGAAAATAATGGTCAAAAAATCAAATGGTTCCAATGAATTCAAGGTAGATTAGAGACCATACATGCCAGGGGTGAAGAGCTAAATTGATAAGGTCAATTAAGGAAGGCCCATTTGGAAAACGGAAGGAGTCTTTGCACTGCAAGCGGCATGCTACCTTTCAGCATTTTTCTGCGGGTTTGTTTAATGTTCCCAGATCGTGTAAATATAACGGTTTCTTCCTAAGGGGAGGGATCGGTGGTGTTGTTGGGTTTGTTTTATTTTGAACATTAGCGAGTCCCTCTGGGAAATTTTGGATGTTGCTGTCACTTTACTGTTCAGTGTTAGTACATCATTGGGCATCCTTCCCTTTCAGGCTTCACTCGTGCGAAAATAAATGTGTGAAAATTAGAAACACTGAATTGATGAGTCTGGCTTAGTTTTTTATTTGCTCTGTGAGCTAGAGATGGGGCTCTTTTATTATTCTCCTTGTTTATGTGAGGGAAATTAAGACACAGGTCAGTGGGATAAGTGAGGAGAAAACGCAGAACTGCTGCCTGAGAAGTACATGCTCATTGCTTCTCCCTAGTAAAGGCAGAGCTCCTTTAGAGAAGTAAAATGGCAAAGCAGGTATCTTGAGAGCAGTGCTTCTTGCCCTTTTAAAATCCATTCCTCCTGCAGTGCTTTTCATTCTGTTTCAGACTAGTCTTGTGTGATACTGTGATTTATAATATAAAGCAGATAAATGATCTCCCTCCTGTTCTGGCACAGAGCTCCTAAAACCCTTGGAATTTCCTAAGGGTTATGTTATGTTTTCTCATTATGTTAACGAGATGACTTTTAGAAAGCACCCTAAGGATAGGGACTGATTGCCAACTCTGTGATTAGAGGGTTGGAAATTTCAGTCCTACGCCCCTGACCTCCAGGGAGAAGAGAGGGGATTAGAGATTGGATCAGTTGCCAATGGCCAATGATTTAATCAATCATGCCTATGTAATGAAGCCTCCATAAAACCCCAAAAGAACGGGGTTTGGAGAAATGCTGGATTGGTGAACACATGGAGACTGGGGAGAGTGGCAAGCCTGGAGAGGGTATGGAAGCTCCACGCCCTTTCCCCATACCTTGCCCTATGTATCTCTTCCATCTGGCTGTTCCTGAGTTATATCCTTTGACAATAAACTAGTGATCTAGTAAGTAAAATGTTTCTCTGATGAACCCACAGAGGGGGTCTTGGGAACCTCTGATTTATAGCCAGTCAGTCAGAAGTACAGGTAACAGCCTGAGCCTGCAACTGGAGTCTGTATTGAGTTGCCAAAGAGGGGGGTCATTGGAACCTCCATTCTGTAGCTGGTCTGTCAGAAGCAGAGGTTTGTGAGTGGCATCTGAAGGTGGGGGGCAGTCTTGTAGGATTGAACTCTTAACCCGTGGAATCTGATGCTATCTCCGGGTAGATAGTGTCAGAATTGAGCTGAACTGTGGGACACCCTGCTGGTGTCCAAAACTGCTTGGCATTGTGTGGGAACCCCCTCCACTCCCCCATGTGGAAAGTGGGTCCAGGAACCCAAGAGACCTTGACAGCCGAGAAAATTCTGTCAAGTTCTACTTTCGATAATGTATATTACAGAAAACAAAACAAAACAAATACCGAATATACATTTTTTCGAACCATTTATGTATTCTTTCTTCAACTTGAGGTCACTGTTTAGAGCACAGTGTATAGTCTTCAAACTGCTCTCAAGATTTTACGGCTTTAAAATTCTTAAGGGTGCTGCAATTTGCAAGATGGAAAAAATGGTGGCAAGTAAACTGGTCTGCGATGTGTGTGGTGATCTCAATCTACGGAGTTGGTGAAGGACAGGAAGCAGGGTCAGGCAGAAATTCATGAGCCAAGGCAGCACAGGAATTGGGGAAAACTGGGCTTAGGAGAGAGGCTGCCATGGTCGTAGGGAAGCAAGATGGCCCAGGCATCAAGGTTTGAGGTCCAGGACAGAGCAGATGCTTAATAAAGGGTTGCTGAAAGAATCTTTGAATAAATTGTTCTGGGGGAATCTGTCTGTACTTAGATTCCTATCTGCATGCAGTGGATAATGGGAGAGGATATCCTCCCTGGGAAAAGAGACTTGGCAAGAGCCAGACTGGGCATCAGCCAAATTGAATGAGGACACTGCAGCCTGAGGTGAGGCAAATGATCAGATCAAAGGAGAAAGTGTCTGGACAAAAGCCTTGTCTGATGGATTGGCCCAATGTGGAGTGTGTCTGTGTGTGTGTGTGTGTGTGTGTGTGTGTGTAAGGAGTGCATCTTCTCAGGGCTAAAGAGGCACAAACCTGCATACAGCCTTAGGCACTGGGTCAAAGATCATCAGTTTGGTCTTGACTGAGATTTTGTGGGTGAGGAGGGAGAGAAGGTGGATGGAGAACAGTGGTCCTAGCTGTGACCCCTGATCCTAAATCTGAAAATAAGACCTAATCTCTAGTCCCACTCACAAGGGTTGTAGATGGATGAAGAGGATATTTGAGGCACTGACTCCTTGTACAGTAAGTTCCTACCTTTGACATTTCTTCAAGAGTTTTACACAAATAATTACTTTTTAAGACTTTGGTTTGTATTTCTTTTTGCAACATATGGGGAGACATGGCAGAAATAAAATAACAAAATATGAAAATAAAATAACAAAATATGAAAATAAAACAGCATTCCAAGATAATAGTGCAGTTGTCACAAGGCAGTTAAATTAATTGCCAAATCACTGTTATAAAAAATATTTTTCATTGGAATCTAGAAGAGGGTGATGTCAGGGAAGGTGAGGGAAGATTTTATATGTGAGGTGGGATTTGAGATGAATCTTTATGTTTCAATAACATTTGGAGAGGCAGAGAGGAGTGAAGATATACAGAGGTAGATGTGGAAAGGAAGAAAAACATTAGGTATATTGTAGGGATGGTGTATTGGAGAAGAAAGAAGGAAGGAGGAGAAGGGGACAAAGGAAGGTAGAGTATAGAATATTTGGGTAGGAAGGATAAGGATAGTCTGTGTCTTAGAACTGCCATCTTCTCAATAGAAGTAGGAGAAAGGGCATTTAATTAAGCGTGAGGGGAGCAGAGATGGGACTGAGGGTCTGACGAACAGAGAGAAGGTATAGAATAGGAATTTTTGAGGGGCTCTCTCTGGGGACTAGGGAACAGACAAGTGATTAATGAAAGCATTGCCTTGTACAAAACCAGAAAGGCTATAGTTTCAGCCTTGTGCCTCCAAACCCAGGCACACACACAAACACACAACCAAACGGATTCTGGCAGAGCTGTTCTACAAGCCTGACTGGCATCGGCTGAAGAGGAAGGAGGTAGGGTTGTGGGAGAAGAATTGGCGACAGGTTGTGTAGGAGGCAAGCTGAATCCCGTTTACTAAAGTAAATGTCCTTTTCTTATCATGTCTCATGCTCCCTTTAGAAAAATAAAAGAAGGTAGAATGTGAAAAGTCTACAAGAAATGGGAGGCGGTTTTATTTTATAAAACAGAAAATGAGCAAGGCTGTGATGAGTCTCCTCTTAGCTCCTCTCTTAAGGAGGGGGCTAGAGTCGTTGGAAGATGGCAGGCATCTCTTTCCAGCGTATGGTTGATAACACTTGTGAGGGGCTATAGTAGCCACAACAGTGCCCTTTAGGAAAGAAAGAGTGGATTCCAGCGGTCAAGCCCTAGTCTCACACTCTGGGATGATTTTTTTTTTGGTGCCTACTTTACACGAAGGCACAACCACCATTACCTGATTAGCAAAGTGTAATTTGTAAGCAGTAGAGTACAATTTTCGTTGGATGTACGCACACTGTAATATAGTCAGGATTCCCGTAGTACATTATTCATTCCAGACGTGAGAGAAGAGCAATAAATATCTTATTTCTTTTTCTTTCTGTTCTAAATTTAGTTTATTGTTCTTGTTGATTGATTTTCATGGGGTCACATGAATTATTACAGTTAACTCACACTGGTTCAGTTATCTGAGTGAGTTAAATAACTATTTAAACACCCTTTACTGCTATGTCCATTTTATCCTGTGGCTAATGCAAGGCTCTGGGCCAGGAGAGAGATTTTATTCTTTGTTTGTTTGTTTTTTGTTAAAGTTTAGCTTCAATATATGCATGTCATTCTGGATAATGCAAACCCAGAAAACCTCCCAGCATTGATAATGTGGGAGTTTGCTCTTGCGTTCACGTCAGTCTTATGAGGATCTGCATTGCGCATTAATACTCAAGATAGATAGTTGCTCTGATCCTCATTCCTTGACCCTAGGAGGTAATATGTTGTAATGGTAGGGTATTAAGGATGTCTGTGCTTTGGGTGACAATTCATGAAAAATCAGTTCGTAATTCAGTGGGTTTATTTGCACAAAGATCCAGATATGCAAAATTGTTTGTTTTTAACAAATGGGAGTTAGATTTTGTGTTTGATTGGCAAAATGGTAAATGGTTTGATGGAAAGAGCACTGGACTGTGAATCAAGTAATGGGAATTTAATTCTTCATTTACTGTCAAACCGTGACCATTTAGTTTTCTTGAGCCTTGGTTTCCTTACCTATAAAATAATCCCAATCATACTTGCATTTTACAGTGATCTCCTAGTTTAAAATGAATTTGATATCTGTTACTCTATTTAAAAGTGACGATAACCTTGTGAGTGTTGACTTACTTACTATTAGTTCCATTTTTCAGATGATAAAACTGAGGTGCTAAGGGGATTTCCAAGTCATGCTGCTAGAATATGGCAGAAGTGTAACATGACCCACAGTTTCCTACTTCCAAATACCACCCCACAGTGGGGTTTTTGGCTTGATTTCCTTACAAGAAATTGCTAAGAATCAAAACGTATGATATAGTCTTCCTCTCTACCTCAGCCACTGACTCTCATGGTCACACCCTTAGTTTTATCACCACCAGTAATTGCGTATCGGAAATCTGGATATTCAGCTTCCTACTCCCTGGTCAATAAGTGCTGTTTTGAAGCTTATTTATTCCAAGGTTCTCTCTGCAGCAAATTTTTGATCTTATTGAATCCCCTACCCAATGACACTGCCATTTTTCATTATCCATCAACCTCTCACCTCTTCTCTTTACCTCTGTAAACTACCTCTGTAGTTACCTAAATTGATTTCATGGTCTTTCACTATATCCCCCACTGTAGAACCCCTTAACTCCTTTGCCTCACTTTCCCTTCATTGTATTTGTCAGACTGAACCTCAATGTTGGGTGAAAACAGCTATCCATTGTTTTGGTTCCTGTACAGTGACAGCCAAACTTTACTGAAGAAAATCACAAAAAACCTGATGTAGTGGTTTCACATTAATTAATGACTAAATTTCAAACAGCATTCAGCCACCACTTAACAGTTCCCTAGTGAGTTCAATTTCTCTCTCTTAGAAACAATTCAGATCTTCACCTCTCTTGTCAATCTTCCTACAGTTTCCAGTTCCCTAACTGATGATCTTGCCTTTTCCACCACAGAGCTACACATCTGCTGGCATCTGTTCTCACCTTTCCTGTTTTTCCTCATGGAATGTTTGCCCTGCTCCTATCCAAGATTTTCCCCTTTATTCTCACTCAAGGTCCTCTTCTCTCCTATCTTTGAAAAGATTTCTCTCCTTCAGTTATCCTCCACCTCCCTTCCTCTTACTTGATCACTCCAATTAGCAGGATTCTAGACTCTTCCATATTAAAACAAAACAAAAATTCTTGGTCCTGCATCTCCCGTTAGTTAACTCCTTATTCTTCTGCTCATCTTCACAGCAAAACTTTTCAAATGAATTGGGTAGACCTACGGTCTTCTCTTCCTCCTTTCCCATTCAGTCTTCATACACTCCAATTGGATGTTAATCCCCATCTCTCACTGAAACCTCTTGTCAAGGTCAATAATAATTTCTAAGGTGCCAGATCCAATGTACAGGCTTTTATTCTAAATTCACCTGAACTCTTATCAGCACTCAATGTAGTTGACTACTTATTTCCTGAGCAGCTCTCCTCTTTTGGATTCTGTAACACCACATGCTCTTGGTTTTCCTTCCATCTAATCGTTTCTTCTCAGTTTTCTTAGGTGCCTCTTCAGTCTCTACCTGTTCTCCAAATGTTGAAGTGGCTTCTTTGTCTATGCTTCTTAGATGACCTTATCCGGGTCTATGGCTTTAAATACCATCTGTAGCAAAGTGACTCCCAAATCTATATCTCTAGACTTATCTCCTGAGCTCCAGACTCCAGTTTCTCAAGCCAAAAATTTAAGAATAACTTTTGATTCCTTTCTCTACTTCACCATGGTTTCCCACATCCAGATAATCTCCACATTCTATTGTTTCTATTTTTAGTATATCTGTCTAACAGTTCTCTTGTTTCTACTACTGCAACCCTGGTTTAAGCTACCAACATTTCTCTCATCTGGACTGCAGTAATAACCTCATTGCTGGTGTCTCTGCTTCCTTGATTTTCCCCTCACCATCTACACCTTACAGCAGTTAGAGAGATATTTTAAAAGGGGAAATTAGACTAGGACTTTCCTTGCTTTAAATCTGCTAATAGATTTCCACTGCTCTTGAAATTTGAACTCTCTATAGGCCCTGTGTGGTCTCTCTACCATTATTATGTCCTACTCTTCTTCTCCATCCAGCCCCACTGGACATGCCAAGTCTTCTCAGGGCCTTTGCACATACTTTCCTCTCTTCCTGGATTGCTCTATTCCCAGCTCTTGGCTTGGTTTGATCCTTCTCATCTTTTTGTGTTCAGATCAATATCACGTCCCCGGGGAGGCTTTGAATCACCACTCCTTCTAAGAGGTCCACTTGCTTTTCCTCTTTTCCCCAATTACTTTCTACCATTAAAATTTTTTTCTTTATAGTCCTTCTCACAGCAGAAATGACTTTATATATTTTTTATTTGTTTATTGTGCATCTCACATCTCTCTCAACCAAAGGGTCAAAATATGACATTATGAATCTTGTTTATATTTTTTACAGCTTTTCTTCAGTGCTTGGTTCATTTCCCATACCTAGTAGGCTCTCAGTAAGAATACTTGTTGAATGAATGCATAACATGAGGGATGTGAAACTGTTTGTCTATTGTGCTGTGCTGGTGTAACACATCCTACTCTTCACAGGTGAGCTGGATTACTTTTGCAGATCAGTAACACAAGTGGTCTGTATTGGGTACTAAACGGTAAAATGATAAGCCATATTGACTATATTTGCCCTGAAACAGCTCTCTTTCCCCATGAAGAGATATCTTGTTTTGCAGAATCAAAACTAGAACTATTAGGATGTGGACAGACTATAATGAAATGTTGACTCAGGTAAATAATATCCATTAAGAAAGATTTATGGGGGCTTCCCTGGTGGCGCAGTGGTTGAGAATCCGCCTGCCAATGCAGGGGACACAGGTTCGAGCCCTGGTCTGGGAAGATCCCACATGCCGCGGAGTGACTGGGCCCGTGAGCCACAACTACTGAGCCTGTGCGTCTGGAGCCTGTGCTCCGCAACAAGAGAGGCCGCGATAGTGAGAGGCCCGCGCACCGCGATGAAGAGTGGCCCCCGCTTGCCACAACTAGAGAAAGCCCTTGCACAGAAGCGAAGACCCAACACAGCCAAAAATAAAATAATTAGTTAATTAATTTAAAAAAAAAATATGTACTTAAAAAAAAAAATTTAAAAAAAAAAAAAAAAAAAAAAAAAAAAAAAAAGAAAGATTTATGGGGAAATGGCATTGCATAGGGTGAATATAATTTTATTTCTTCTGTGCTTTTTAAAAAATTTTTTTTTATTTTTGTCTGTGTTGGGTCTTCATTTCTGTGCGAGGGCTTTCTCTAGTTGCGGCAAGTGGGGGCCACTCTTCATCGCGGTGCGCGGGCCTCTCACTATCGCGGCCTCTCTTGTTGCAGAGCACAGGCTCCAGACGCGCAGGCTCAGTAGTTGTGGCTCACGGGCCCAGTTGCTCCGCGGCATGTGGGATCTTCCCGGACCAGGGCTCGAACCCGTGTCCCCTGCGTTGGCAGGCAGATTCTCAACCACTGCGCCACCAGGGAAGCCCTCTTCTGTGCTTTTAAATACATTATATTTGGACTTCTGTTGCATACTCTAGATGATGGCCTGAGCAGAATACGTGATAGTACTCTAGCACCATAGGAAATGGTCTTAAAACACTGATATCATAGAGGCAAGGAATGGGAATCAAAGAGCATTACTCACCATGATTTGTTTCTAGCTTCTCTGTCCAAACTGGAAGGTTTTCTTTAAAAGTAGGTCAAAGCTCTTTCAGACTCAGAGTTAATACAGACCCAGAGAAACTGCCCATGTCTCAGCTTAAGTATCTGAGTAATTAAAGGTATACTACTTTGAAGGTCTCACACCTTCCCACTTTCATTGAATTCCAGGGATTAAAGAAATCACCCAATGTCTTAATGCCAAGGCTCTAAAGCCCAGAATTTCAGCTGGTACACATCCTAATTAGTAAGTCCAGTTATTAGATGATATCTTGATCAGAAAATGGTATGAGCAGTAAATAAGTAATCCCTGAATGTCTTTTTTATGAACATCCTTTTGTTTGATGGCCAATATTTGCATATTTTTCCTACTTGTTACATATCCCTAAGGAAGTGTTTGGATTTTAAATATTTTTATTTAGAGATTATATTTGTTATTTAAAGCAGCATAGCACTATAGCCAGTTTCAAAGCCTAACCTCCCTACACCATTCTTGCTTAGTTTCTGTATTCTTTCTTCCAGTGTCTTTGTTTCTCTCTTTTCCTTAAATTTATTTTCTTCTTACAGAAGAAACCTTAGCAAATACTGGTAGGTGCAGAGAAAAACAGAGGAAGAAAGACAAATTACCACCCAGAATGAACTGCACTTAAAGTTCTGAAATATGATACTTTAGGTATGAGGCTAATTTTGAGGACTTCCTCTAGCTTTAACCACAGTGTTGGATGAAACTTGGAAGAAGATTGTGTTGTAGTTGTAAATTAATTAATCTTTGAAATACTCTGGGTAAAACCAAAAATAGCACAGCAACAACATTGACATTTTGTTTTACTTGCTTGATATAAAAAGGTGGTCGTAATCTAACTGGAGGTAAAGATTTTTGATGTTTTGGTATTAAAATGACCTCAAACAAAAGACAAAATATTTCTGAGATACTAATATGCATTTTCCCATTCCACATTAGGCTTTAAACAAAAATTCAAACCTTATAATTTTTAGAGGGTCCAAACCTAAAAAGATGATGGTGCTTCCCACCCCCAATATGTAATAGAAAAGAAGTAAAACTAAACTGTAAAATAAATGTGAAGAAGTTCACAATATGGTATTTATCATAATGACTATTTTGAATCCTTTTTCTTTTCTAAATGTCAGGTTCTTTCATGGAGCATTTACTGGGTGCCCCTGCTTTGCCTGTGCCCAAGCATGTCTCCTGTCTCTGCCTCCCTGATGAAGGAGTTGCTGACATTGCCTGTGTGTGCAACAATGGTGCTCTCTCAGCTGTTGGTCATGCTTCCCTTCCTTGCTGTTGTTAGCATCTCTGGGATGCAGAGCGAGCCTAATGTGTGCCAGCCAGAATGGGGAAATGGCCCATCTGCTCTGTGCTGGGCTTTAATTTCATCATCAGTGATGGCTTCAAAGCGGACGCCTGAACAACGGGTACGCAATGGCCATTTACTCAGAGGCTATGGGAGAGGAACTTTAGTTGGTCTGATTATAGCCAATAATGTAGAATGAGGGCCAAAACATGCTAATCAGCTTGTCCCTGAAGCTGCGGTGTCTATGCAGGTCCAAACAGATGGAACCGGCCAGGAAGCTGGGTACACTCTGTTTCTAACTCAGTGATGTTGCTTTGTGGTTGTATGACCTTGGACAAATCACTTCACCTTCATGCTTTGTCATAGCAAAGTGTCATCTGTAAGCTGCAGATTATAGAATGTACTCTATCTTAATCTCCTGACTGTTTTGGGGACACATGGCATAACATCAAATCTCACTCATCTGAGCACAGCACGAAGCTGCTTCCTTTGTGGTCATCAAAAGAGTAATCATTCTTTTTGAATTCTACTGCCATTTTGTTAGCATCTCTCTTTGAACATATAATAAATTCATTAGCAAGTATTTATTAGATGTGTCCACTTTGTTCCAGGTAGTATTCTAAGTACTAAGTACTTAGAATACTTAAGTGCTAAGTACTTCAGTGGTTATGAGTGCAGAGGAGTAGTAGAATCAGGTACAAAGATAAATAACTGAGTTCTTGAGGATTTACTTTAAAAATAATAGAGATTACCTATATTCTGATTCTCTCCCCACAACTTCTACACTCCTTCGTGGTAGAGTCTCTGCCTTTAAAAACTCCTTGACTATTCAAAGCATTCATCAGCATGCCCTATGGAAAGTAATGACAGTATATTGAACACTTACTAGTGCCAGGCATTCTTCTAAATGCTTTACATGAGTTAACTCACTCAGTCATCATCACAGCATTACTATTATACACATTTATAGATGAGATGAGAAAATGGCACAGAGGAGTTAAGTAACCTGCCTAAGGTCACACAGTGTGTGTGTGGCAGAGCCTAACACAGGCAGCCCAACTCCAGAGCACATACTCTTAATCCTCACAGTCGCTTCCCGTGGTTGGCTGTTGAATGAATGAGTGATGAATGTTAGAATATTTTAAATGTGTAAAGCACTTTACAAGTTTAAGTCATTAGTACTGTTTTTGCTACAGACATAACTATTACTACAGGATTACAATTGACACTCTTCAGCATTTCAGGGGAAAGAAATCTCAGCATTCTACTTTTGATGTTAGAGTTCAATAACAGATAGGGAGCAAGCACCTGGCCAGAACTGATCAAACTTAGTATAAAATGCAAGTTCAGCTGTAGGAGAACTAGAAAAAAAGGTCCCTGATTTCTTGCCCTCATTCATGGGGTCATGCCATTTAGGCCAATTCTGGGTGACTTCTGATTGCTAGCTCAGCCCACAGTGATCTCTTCCCCAAAAGACTATGTACCTGTTACCTTTTGTATCCCAAACTGATTCTTCACTAATTTTAGCTTTACTCTCATTATACTCTGTCTAGTACCTAAGCTAGACAACACAGCCTCATGTTCAGTTTCTTTTCTTCTTCACTTTGTGGTTAAATCTTGCCCATTAAGTGCTTCTCAAAGATATCCCCTCCCTTCTACTCTATTAACTTTAGTATCTCAGATTACACCACTGTAATAGGTTCCTAACTGGCATCCTAGGCTATGATCTGTATTTTCTCCAGTCTTTCCTCCAGTTTTCCATTATCTAACTTATGTTTATAAAATGCACATCTGATAATATCCCTTCCTGTTGAAAACCATTAATAGCACCCAACTGCCTCCAAGGTTGACCATAAACTTCCTAGCATGGTGGTCAATGCATTCTACAGTTGAGCCCCAACCTGTTCTTTGGATATCATCTCCCATCATACTTCCTTATTAATCTGATACACTGTAGCCACACTGGGCTACTTGTTATTCCTGAAATGGATCATGTGCTCCCATGTCCCCAGGACACATGCCCTGCCTTCTTGGAAAAAATTCCTTTCCTTCTCCACCTGTTAAAATATTTAATTTTCTTCAAGGCAAGCTCAAATGTCCTTTCCTGATTACCCCAAACTAGAATTCATTGCTATTTATAACACTCTATGTTTATAGTTCTCCTCTGACCCATATTTTGTTTTATGTTGAAGGGTGGTAAATATGCCTTTTCCATAATACACTGGAAAACTCTTGAACTTTAAAAGAACAAATTCATCTTTGTAGCTACGTACCACCTTAGCGTAGTTGTCCTGTATTTTTAGTTTTCTAAGTGTGTAGGTCTCATCTCCCCATAAAGACTGTAGACTTTTGGCAAGGTTACAATATGAGCTTGCTTATGTATTTGGGGCTTTAGTTGAATTTAAATTTGCTTCTACTAGTTAATATGCTCGTGTAGGGGACCAAAAGAAAGCTATTAACTCTGATTCCTACTTCCAGTGATTGCTGTGAGGGCTAAGAGAAGTAACATCTGCAAAGCACTGGATACACAGTACGAGCTCAATAGAGGTAACGATTGGTTAGCTTTATGGTTGAACTCTGTGGCACATCAGTTTATGTGACTTAGACTTGGCCTGAGTGATCCAGTCTCAGGGACTGATTGTCTCCCACAATAAAACACATGTGCAGTCTAATTCTAGAATACTCTCCAAAAGAACATTCCTCTTCCTCTCTTTCCTATAGTACCTTCAGCTACCTTCACCATGTCTCCAGTTACTCTAGAGCAAATAATCTATTTAACAGTACCTTGTAAATGCTTTTCATTTTGAAGAGATTATTATTATTATGATGTCTATTTGTCTCTAAACTAATTCTTTGTATCCCCTTGCTTTGGTCTTCCTGTGACATAGAAGAAACCTTACTCTTGTAGAGTACCTACTGTGCCTGAAGCATAGAATAAAATGAATAAATATTTGTTTGCACAATGACTGGGGAATAAGTGAATGGCCTCCATGCTCCTGGTAGGCAAAAAAGTACACACTATTTATTACATGAGTTGTCTGAACGAGTCATGCAAAACTAGCCTGGGCTTCTAGGCAGCATAGCTGGTAGTGCTTTTCTATCCTGAAGCAGATGGGTCTTCTCCTCCCTAAAATAACAAGTATCAATAGATCCATTGAGACGACAGTGCCATGGTGGATGCAACCAGAGTTTAAAAGAACATGAGCCGTTACATGAGGCAGGGAATTAATTTGTCTGCTGGAGTGGAGGAGGAAGTTACACTGGGGAATTACTGACTATTAATCTCTTTAGGACTGCTCCCTCTCTCATTACCTAATGAGGCTCTGCCAAGCAGGAGACCCATAAATTCCCACCGTCTGAAGAGCAGTGTGAAGTCAGGATTCTCACTAGAAAACCTGACTCTAAAGTCTAGCTGGGTCCATCTGGGCAGTGTGCGCTGGATGACAAGGAGAGCCTCCACAGTGACTCCTGAAACCCAAATCAGAGCCGATGGGGGGCAAAGTTTGCAACTAAACTCCTTCATGTACAAGGCCCAGGAATAAGGTGCTGTTGGATTTCCCCTTCAGACTGGAATGGCTAACAGGTCATTCTATTGCCCCCATCAGTGGAAAGTTTAAAACTGAGTTGACTGAGAAGCGTGTCTTTTGTAGATGGCTGCCACAGACTGACATAATGCCATGAGATTATAACATAATCACCTACCTCATGTTCTTTTTTGGAAAAAACAGTACCAAAACTCTGTCTCCTTTTCCTTTCCTTCTCAAGATCCCTATATCACCATGTCCTATTTTCCAAACCATTTTTTCTTTTTTTTTGGTCAAGGTCATTGACTAATAAGACCCTGGGATCTTAATGGCAAAGTGAGTGGATTATTTTAATTCCCATTTGACCTCTTTTCCAAGTGACTTCCTCAGCAATGAGTAAGACTACCCACCTCTGAGCTCTAAAAGTTTTAATGGATGTATCTCTCGCTACCAATTTAGTGCAGATTATGTCTTCCTACTTATCCTTTCGTAAGAATATGTCTGATCTGCTCTTTGTGTCCCTGCCTCAATGCCCAACAATACTAGGTCTTTGAGGCATGTTTGTTGATTGGCTGGCATTTAAGAGTTTAACAGCTAATATTATTTGGACACTTCTTAAAACACGGGTCTTGGGGCTAAGAGTCATTGCCTCTTAAAGACCCATGTTGAATTCAGAAGAAGCTCTGCTATAGTCCTCCTTTGATTTTCACATCCATGCTGGTGAGAGAGAGCCCCTCTCTGCAGTCTTACATAGTTACTCTGGGTGTCATTACCTAATTAAAGGCAGAAGAAAATGCTGAGATAATAAATTTAATCAGCTTTCCAGACGTTAGAAATAATTCTCAGACACCTCTGCCCTGACACATCTATATTCCAATCTGTTCAATTCAGCTGTCACAATTTCACCCCAATTTACCCCTTGCAAACACTTGAAATACTGCTTTTAATTAATTCTCCACACTCAGAACTTTGAGCGATGCCAAGTTAGTTAATTACCCAAGTTATGGCTTTAAGCATTTCCTGGATGCGAATTATAAAAATTTTTAGTGAGTGCCAGCATCAGATCTTCAAAGACTTCAGCCTCCTCCCTCCCCAGAACTGTTCTGAGGAGTGAGAGGTGAGTGTGCTGGGTACAAAATGACCAGATGGTACAGAACAGTATCTAGATGATGTTTTCACTCTCAACTAGCAGATAGTTGTTTAGAAACATTCTCACTAACCTTATTGAAAATATAAGAGGTTTCAAGGGAAAGTTGTAACCAGCTTTGGAGGAAGCTGGTTTGGAACTGTTATTGTAGAAATTCTCTTAGGACAAGTTTCGTATAGCCCTGTGCTAGGTATTACAAATTTGAGATCAGATATAATGATGCCAAATTTGCCCTGTTGTAGTGGAAATTTGTCTTATAAGGAGTTTCTTATGAGGGAAGGAAGGAAAGAAATAATCTTCATTTATTTTCTTTTTCTATGCAGGCATTCTAATATATGCATTCTTAGGACAAGTGTGATAGGTATTAATATCCCCATTGTTACAGGTGAAGAAACTAAAACTCAGAAAGGGAAACTAAGTCAGTAAGAAACCATGCCAGAGGAAGGATTTGAACTCAGGTTTGTCAGACTCTCGGGGCCATGCTTTTTTCATTAGACCACACTGACCCTGCGGTAATTTGATAAACAGGGTTCCACCATTAGGAAAGTCATTAATAAAGTTCTTGCTATCCTTGAGATCATGGGGAACCATTTGTTGGTTAAACTGAGGCCTTCTTGGTTTGTTGCAATCATTATTACTTGTCCGCAAGAGATAGGTTTCTTGAGTTTCTTAAGTATAAGTACTTGTCTCGCCTCTCCTAGCAGAGGACAAGTCTCAGTCGATATTTCAACATAATGGACATGATGTCACAAAGACACAAGGCCTCAGGATAGCTAAGGAATAGTTTTATGTTCCAAGGTAACTTCAACTATGTTGCTCCGTTCTCAGTTTTAATAGCTAGCTTCTGTTAGCAGACATTAATCCAAAACTGTTGAAAGCATAACACAGAATATTTCAGGCCTGGGAGAAAGTGTATAGACTAAAGTCCAATCTCCTGATGGAGAATCAATTAGTATAAACAAACTGTCTACTTAGGAGTGGGAAAACAGATTGTACCCCACACTACCAAACTCCCTACTCCCACTCATAAGCCATCATTTTTATTTTCTAAAATTTGAATTTGTGCAGATTATTCTGGGATTCTTAGTATCCCCCAAGCTCCCCTACCCTCCCCAAAATGGCATCTGGCAATGTTTGAGTGGGCAAGAATTGTTTGTTGATAGAGCTATAAAAAGTTGCTCTCTGCTTAGTACCTAAGCAGGAAATCTTGATATAGGAATCAGCAGGGAAAAAGAACAAATGTTTATACTAGAGAGAATTTATTGTATTAGGTGAACGATGCACTTTTACAGTGGACTAAGCTCCGGGATATGGAAATAGCTGAAATATTTGTCATTTTTTCTCTTTTTACTTGCTATTGTTGAGTATAATTTTGGCTGTAGTCATTTTTGAGTAAAGTGATGGCTCCTAGCTAGGCAGAATTAGGCCTCCATAGACACAGAGAGAAATGTCCCAGAGGAATTATGGAAGGTTCACTGGTCTTGGAGTCAAAAAATCCCAGACTGGAGTCCTACTTCTGGAGACAATTAACAGACTAACTTGGGTTAGTTACCAGACTTTTAAAAACCTTTATTATTGTATCCACAGAATGGGTACATTAGAAATGTCAGTCATATTGTCTGCCATGCCCATCTGGTCCTGTTTGAACCAAGTAACCTCATTGCCTACATTCAGAGCAAACTGGACTAGGGTAGACACTGACAGAAGGTGGTTTAGCAAACCTTGAGGGGATTTGTCATGAAAAGATGAGCTGGGATTTGAAAGAGGAAACGTAGAATAGAGCCCTGAAGTAGAATCAGGGCCAAAAGAAGTCATGGTGAGCAGAAGTTAGGAGCACTTCAATCAAGCAACATTGAGATGGAGAAAAAATTTGTAGATTCAAGGACAAGACTCAGCCAGTTATTATGTTAGCACAGTCATTAAGACCCCAGGTTTTGGAGTGAAATAGATGTGGATTCTTGTCAGCTGTGTGATCTTCAGCAATTTATTTAACTTCTCTAAGGCTCTGGTTTCTTGTCAGTGAAATGAAGATAATAGTAATATTTTCACCATAGAGTTGTTGTGAGGATTACATAAATTAACATGTAGAAAACCCTTAAAACAGTGCTTGGCACTTCACTAAATCCTATGTCAGTGTTTGTTGTCACAATTTTATTGAATGAGAAGCACTATACCAAGTGCTTTATGTGATGTATGTCATGAACACTTCAACTTTATGAGGTAGGTTCTATTAATATCTCCACTTTACAGATGAGGAAACTAAGGCACAGAGAGGTTAATTAATATCTTCACTGTCACACAGCTAGTAAGTAGCGTAGCTGGCATTTAAACCTGGGCTTTTGGGCTTGTTGACTACTGCCTCTTCCTTGATAGGTGTGTCCCAAGGGGAGAGCAGAGCAGAGCAGCAGAGAGTGGCTGAGTCCTAGAGGTGGCTGACACCTGGTATAAAAGAAGAGCAAAATAAGCCTGTGGAGATTTATGGTTGCCCTGGGTCCAATTATAGGTCCTAGGAAGCCTGACTGTGCCTGTTCCTGTTCTTGGGATCCCACAGAATCCTTGTGTGTCCTTCTAGGAAGTAGCCCCTTTCATAAGAGGGCTCCAGTGACCCTCTGTTCCAAGCATAGCAACAAAAAAGAGGAGTTGATGAGACTGAGCCGAGGGGTATCAACTCTTGCTCCGTCTTTTTCTCTAGAATGTGTGGAAGGTTTTTGTTCCATGGAAATAAAGATGAGTTTGTTTCGGTCACCACCATCCACCTAACATTTAGCATAGCACATAGTAAGAGCTCCTGAAATACTCATTGAATGAATGAGTGAAAAACTGTGAAACACTGAAGAAATATAAAGTGTCATTACTTTCTTCTAATAATTGATATCACTATTCTTGTTCTTTCAAAGACTAATTCTTCATGTACCAGTCTATCCAGTTATAGAAAAGGACCTTCTGCTAGAAAACCAAAAATTTGTATTATAGTCACAAAACTAGGTGGTTCAGATTGCTTTTACTTGAAGGACTAAGAGAGCAAAAAGACATTTAAGGTTATTATTCTATATTTAACATGTCAGTAATTTATCAGGCACAATTCCTAACTATAAAAGGCCCATTATAGCTTCATTTAATGTGAAATACTGTGTTATTAACTTGCTATATTAAGTGTATTTCATTCTAACCATAGTAATTTCAAAGGGATCCCAGTCTCTTTCCATCTCTGCTGGTAGTTAAAATAAGATTTGACTTATATCACTACAGCAAATCATATTCTAGTGAGTATTGACCTTCTTGAGGGTCACATGTCTATACACTCTAAACTGTAATCGGCTAATGATATCATTTCACAAATCTCCAGAAATAGATGCTTTTCATTCTGACCAATGTTGCATTCTGTTCAAGCAATGCTGAAGAGCAATTCTCTTCAAGCAATGTTGCATTCTCTTCAAGCAATGCCCCTCTTTTCCTTGCTGAAAATTCACAGCAAGACCAGCGGTCGATGAATCTGAACACTTCTCCGGCTTCCCCTTGATCCTCCGGCATTAAATGCTTAAAATTTAATGCTGGAGCTTATAGCGCCGTGAGCTCCAGAGATAGAAGTAAATGAAAACTCAACCTTTCAGGCTGTATTGCTGTGCAGGCTTTTGTGTTTGTTTCTCCCTCCCCACCCCCAGGGTGGCTGAAACGGTTTGCTCTCAGAATGCTCTCCTGTCAGAGGAACTTGGTTATCGCCGTGATGCCGTGATTGGAAAATGTTACTATTAAAGAATTACAGCAACCAGGACTCTTTCTGACCAGGTCCATTTGCTCCTGCAGAATTTTGTCAACACAGCAGGAGCCTAGGGATTCCTGTCACTTGTGGTAGCACTTGAGAGTCTATGTTGGCTTTTTCTTGGGGAAATTTCAGAAGATAAGAAAGCTCTGCTGCTCTGAGAGTTTCTGAGCCTCTGTAACCTTGGAGAATGGAGCTATAAAGAGGAGATGGGGAGGGAGTGTTGGGTGGAGGTGGGGGGCTAGATAGCATCTGATAAACTGATGTGGCTGTGAAGGATTACCATCATAATTTTGGTTTGTTTTTATCTTGATAAAAACTTAGAAACATAAATTAATGTTTATAATTTCTAGAGTTGGTTTATTATCCTAACATATTTAGACACTTGTAACTTCTTAGTAGGGGCTGGAACTTCGGGGAGAGGCTTGTGCTGAGAGGGAGAACACTGTGCCTGCTATGGCCCCAGGCCCCCAGACCCCCTTTCTGCACACCCTGCTGCACTGCTATGGAGCACACAGTGGTCATGCCTGAAGGTTTTTCTTCTCTTAACCTTCCCTTTAGGAATCCCACTCATTTTGCAGACCAGGCTCGGTCCTAGTATTCCCTCGATATGCTGTTTCCTATAAGGGCCCCAGATTCCAAAAGTCATGCAGTTTACCCTGCCCTGAACACCACACAGGTCTGTGAGACACACCTGCACAAGGCCCGGTGCGTTCCTCCCAGCTGCCCAGCCCCCTCTGTCAGATCAGGGGTTGGATACCTCTCGGCCAGCATATCCCAGAGCACAGTGATGGGAAATGGCGTCCCACAGCCATATTGAAAAAAATACGGCAAAGTGTGTGAGGCCATCAACTCAAAACTCTTTCAGGGATTCTCTCATCCCCAGCCATATGCTTAGTACCACGGGTGCGCTTTACCTCCTGTATCACTTTGGGAATATTTGGCAGTCTCCATCATGCTCATGTTTTCTCCACTGACAAGGGCTTTTCATTGACGGCCTTGTTTCTGTGCAGGGAGGCACAGAGAACGAGACTCAGTTATCAGCTGAGAGATGTTAATCGTGCTGGTGACAGACCTGCCTTAATGGGCCTTTAGTGGTATCTCTGCCCCCATCTCAGAGAATCTAAACAAAGCAGCCATTTAAAATTTTGCTTTGGGCTTCCCTGGTGGCGCAGTGGTTGAGAGTCTGCCTGCTAATGCAGGGGACACGGGTTCGCGCCCTGGTCTGGGAGGATCCCACATGCCGCGGAGCGACTAGGCCCGTGAGCCACAACTGCTGAGCCTGCGCGTCTGGAGCCTGTGCTCCGCAACGGGAGAGGCCGCGATGGTGAGAGGCCCGCGCATCGCGATGAGGAGTGGCCCCCGCTTGCCACAACTGGAGAAAGCCCTCGTACAGAAACGAAGACCCAACACAGCCAAAAATAAATAAATTAATTAATAAATTAAAAAAAAAAAATTAAAAAAAAAAATTTTTGCTTTCATTTTCACCTTGACCAAAAAATGATCATTATTCCCATGGGTTGGGTAGTGATGTGTTAGGGGCCAAATGGGAGTACATTTTGAGGAGCATTCACTGTCATTATTTGCTTTGCCACCGTCTTGACTCTACAAGCATGGAATGCGCATCAGATTGGAGCAATTTTACCGTAGCTGAGACCTGGGTGTGCAGGTGCAGAACCCTTCTGATAATGACCCCTGCCTTGTTGGAAGAGTGTGCTATTCCATTAGAGGTTTTATGACTGTGAGTAGCATTTGAATCTTCCTAAATTAATGTAACTGATTTCCCTCATCATTCACTGCAGAGTAGTTTTAATGGCTATACTCGATGAAATACATACTGACAGTGAAACTGCCATTATAAGGTGTTCTATGACTTTCAATGCCATTATTCCTTAGTCAAATGTATTTTTATGATGGATGTTAACAGTTGGTTAGACACTTCATACCCATTATATCCATAAATCAGTGCATATACAATAATTGAGAAAGATGAATTTGTTAAAACTTATGTCTATTCTTCCACATAATAATCTTAAGAACTGGACAGGTGCTTATTAATTACTCAGTAATGTTGAACTTCTCTACAATTACTGGACAACTCTAAATCTAGCTTATCCTTGGGATTTACAAGAGAGGGATTTAAATAGTTTGTACGGCAAGTTCAGTTACTCAGCACGCATCTACTGATGGTCCCCTGTTGGCCAAACCCTTCCCCCCCACCCCAGGCTGGGGTGTCTGACCAGCAGGAGGAGGGTACAGTCTAGCTCTTGAAGGGCTTGCAGACTCATAGATGAATGAAAGGTGTGTACTCTTCATCTGAAATCGGCAATGGGAATCCCGGAGAATATCAACCTCCTCCCCTTTCACCTCCAGCCCAGAGGTAAAAAAAGCCCTCATGGAAAAAGGCAGAGAGGGAAGCCCTGTTAGGGGCAAACCAGATTCAGTTAAGGGGAAGAAAGTAAATAAAAAAAGAACTGGATAGAGATAAATTTGGAGGTAAGAGGAGCTTGTAGAAAACTAATAAAATCAACAGGAAAAGAAAAACAAATGATGTCTCCCCTTCCTCCCAAGTGAAGTGGGAGGAAGGGAACATCCATTGAGTTTTTTTTCTATGTGCCATATGCTGTGCAAGTTATTTCATACATGTTGTTCCAATTATTTCTCAAAACAGCCCTCTAAGTAGATGTTATGTCCATTTTATAGGTGAGGGACTGAGGTTAGGAATACTAAATATCTACCAAAATTCACATTCTAGCACACAGTGAAGGTGATGTTCAAATATAGGTGGTCTAACTTCAAATACATTTTCTTTCACTTGACAGATGCCAACACTGCAACTGAAAATTCACAAACGTGTTCATTCATTCATTCAGCAAAATACTAAGACCCTGTTATATGCCCAACAGTCAGAATTACTTCTTTCTCACTCCTTTCTTTTTGGCTTTAATGCTACTCTTTCTTCTTGCCTTCTGCTTCTTACCCTTTTATGTTCCTCTAAACTTGTTACTTGTGAAGAATTGATGACTTTGCATCCCTAGTCTGCTGTTTGGGAAATTAAATCATTTTGTTACATTGAACTTCTGATTTGTCTCCTGTAAAGTGGAGGATAGTAAGAATCCCTACCTACGCGATGTTGGGTAGTTTAAGAGAGGTAATACTTGCGAGAGCACCTGTTGGGCAGCTGCTAGGTGCTTAGCAGATACATGCTCATTAATGTGTTCACCAAAGATTCTCTCTCTGCGGTGGAAGGTGATACGGACACTTGTCTCTTTGGAGAAAAATAGCCCTGCTGATGGTGAATAATGATGAAGAAAATACTTACAGACATAGGCCATCAGCTGGCTGCCTAAATATGTGTTTCGTGTGGTATACTCAGTGTTAAAAAACAAATTGTTGTCAACGTTAAAAATCAGAAAATTTTACACAAAAAACCCAACTTCCTGATTTCTCTTGAAAAATGGGAATAGCTGTCAATAGTAGTTCGGCGTTTCCACGTTAACTGGAGCCAAGCAGTCATGTCGCCTAGTCAGAGTGACCGTGTGTCCTGGTTTGCCTGGGACAACCTGGTTGATGCCTATTTCTTTAGCATAATTAATGATAACAGTCCACTCTCTTTAGTTTGGACAATATTTTATGTATTCCCCTCATCTCCAGTGTGCCATAGGGTCTTTAACCCCTCACCCAGGCTGCCTCTCACCTTTATCTGCCTGCCCCTGTAAGCATTTGAATTTGTGACTTCTTTTTAAGGACATTTTCTTCCTTTTGACTTTGTTTCAATAGCACTCTGCTTTCCAAAGGATGCATCAGTTTGGAGGTCAGAAAGATTTAGCTTCTCCACCTTCAGAAACTGTGTTCACCAATCATTCTTGAATACGTGGAAAGGGTAATGTCCTTTGAAGTGGTACCTGCACTATGGAGAGCTTCCACCAGCCATGGTGGTTCACCCGAAATTTTGGTCAGACCCAGACTGTCCAACAAGACAATTCATTTAGCTCTGCAAGGAGAAAAAATATCTAGAGTTGTCCCTAGAGGCAAATTCTTTGAAACATTTAAACAGTGAAAATAAATGTTACTTATGTAGAGCCATTTTCCTTTGATAAAGACGCTTCTCCTTCAACATGTCACTTGAGGTGGGCAGGAAAGTGTTTTCACTTCTAGTTTTATAGATGAGGAAACTGATTGAGAGGTAAATTGACATATCCTAAAGTCACATATTAGCTCATAGGCTATAGAAGTGGGTGGCCCTCAGCTCTTCTGCACCCCCTTCCCCAACATGCATGCATGCATGCACCCTTTTCTTCTGTTATCTAAGGTAGTTTTTCCAATCAAGAGGCTCCCCTCACACACACCCCATATACCTTATGACTTTTTCCTAAATACATATCAATTGATCACTGGAAATTGTGTATATGAACTTGTCATGGGCTTTCATCGCCTTTGGTATGTTGAGAGATAGAGAGGTTCAGTAAATATTTATTGTCGGCATACCATGGGCTAGATATGGTCCCTGACTTCATGATGCTTACAGTCTGGTGAGGAGGGGGAACAGATATTAGTCAAATAATCACAAAGTGTATAATTAGAAGCTGTAATTGATGCACCATACAGACAGTCTCTGCCGTTAGGAGTTTATATTCCAGTGAAGGGAAAGTACTGAGAGGTATGAGAGGGCATAAGGGAGGGGATAAGGATTAGGGGGTAGGAAGGACAAATCTACTATGAAGAGCCAGAGAACGCCTTTCTTAGGAAGTGAAATTTGACTTGAAGTCTAAAGTGGGGCTGGGTTTGGATAGGCGAGTTCTAGGCAGAGGAAAGAGGTTGTGCAAAGGCCCTGAGGCAGGAGGAAGTTTGGCTTATTGGGAGAAGTTAGAGAATACTAGTGGGTTACAGTGCAAAAACAATGAAGGAGGTGGTACAACATGAAGCTGCCAGATCACTTAGGACTTTGGGGCCATGTTGAGGACCTTGGCCAGTATTCTGAAAGCAATGGGGAGTTAATAATAGTTTTTTCTTTTTAATAATAGTTTTAAGCAAGTGAGCAATAAGATTGGATTTGAATTTTGAAAACATCAGGTTTGCTGATTTTTAAAAGTAGAATAGATTGATGGAGGAGGGCCAGTAGTGAATGTGGACAGGTTTTAATGCTGGTAGTGCTGGTGGCTGGGACTAAGGGTTGGGGGAGTGTAATTGGAGAGCAGACTTGGTATTGGATTAGAGACAACGACGAGTGAGAGTGAGACTGTCAGGATTACTCCTAGGTTTTTGTCTTGGGTGGTGGTGGTGTCCTTCATTGAGATAAGGAAAGATGGAGGGGGAGGAGTTGTTGGGAAGGGGAGATTAACACTAAGGAGTTAATGCCAGTGGTTTGACTTTTACTCATCAACAGAAACACCAGTGTCCTCTGATCTCTTGGTGGGGAGATATTATTGCCAATTTGTAGCCATTCAGTCAATAAACATTGGCTGGCACCTACTGGAGTTTTTACTATCAGTTTTGTCAGCAAATGTGGATATTTCATATTACACAACCTTCTTCAAGGTGAATATCTTGGGTTTCACTGGCAAAAGTCATGGCACTGAGGATCTACTTAGTAGAAGAATTTTAATCTAATCCTGAATAATCCTGTCATCTCCAAGCTGTCTTTCCTTATATTACCCTCAACTCACACTTTATGTGCAGCTCCCTTAAACCACTGTGCATAAATCTATTGTAGTTTTTTTCATATAAAATTGTAATTTTTTTCTGTTTCCACCACAACTTTGGAAACTTCTTGAGGGCAGGGACCACATCATAGTCACATTTGCTTTTGAGGTGTCCAGAATATGCCTGGCACATGGGATTTATGCAGCAAATGATTGTTGAGTGAATGTTTTATACCATAGACAAGTTTTAAATTTGTCATTCATTAGTCTCATTTTTGTCCCCACTAACAATGTATTGTAATGACTGTAGGAACATTTCTTAGAAAGTTGTGAGAAGGAAGTTTGAGACCTAAACTGAAGCCTCTCAGGCAGTAGTTCATTAAAGTATAAAGAAAAGCTGTTTTAGTCCCTTGCATTCTGAAATGCATGCTTAGAACCATTGGCTGTCTGATTTGGGAGCAGAGATGGAGCTAAATTTTGCCGTAATGCTACTGTAACAATGTTTGGTAACTGATTTGGGGAGGGGAACAAATTGGGTCCTGGTCTTATCTCAGCTCCTACCATTCTTTAGTGAAGCTGGTAGACAGCCTTTCTGTCGTCATTTTACAGACTTCTTTTATAATTACCTGGGCAGGGACATTCATGAATCACAGATCGTTGTTTGGTACCAGTACATCAATTAATTTAAAATAGTAAATATTCTTGGTTAGTTGTTGTTTTTTTTTTTTTAATACTTTGTTACTATTACTCCTCTCCCCAAGTTTCCAACTTATTCTTTTTCTTTTTAAACATCTTTATTGGAGTATAATTGCTTTACAATGGTGTGTTAGTTTCTGCTGTATAACAAAGTGAATCAGCTATACATATACATATATCCCCATATCTCCTCCCTCTTGCTTCTCCCTCCCACCCTCCCTATCCCACCCCTCTAGGTGGTCACAAAGCACCGAGCTGATCTCCCTGTGCTATGTGGCTGCTTCCCACTAGCTATTTTACATTTGGTAGTGTATATATGTCCATGCCACTCTCTCACTTCGTCCCAGCTTACCCTTCCCCCTCCCAGTGTCTTCAAGTCCATTCTCTACATCTGCATCTTTATTCCTGTCCTGCCCCTACGTTCTTCAGAACCTCTTTTTTTTTAGATTCCATATATATGTGTTAGCATACGGTATTTGTTTTTCTCTTTCTGACTTACTTCACCCTCTATGACAGTCTCTAGGTCCATCCACCTCACTACAAATAACTCAGTTTCGTTTCTTTTTATGGCTGAGTAATATTCCATTGTATATATGTGCCACATCTTCTTTACCCATTCATCTGTCGATGGACACTTAGGTTGCTTCCATGACCTGGCTATTGTAAATAGTGCTGCAGTGAACATTGTGGTACATGACTCTTTTTGAATTATGGTTTTCTCAGGGTTTATGCCCAGTAGTGGGATTGCTGGGTCGTATGGTAGTTCTATTTTTAATTTTTTAAGGAACTTCCATACTGTTCTCCTTAGTGGCTGTATCAATTTACATTCCCACCAACAGTGCAAGAGGGTTCCCTTTTCTTCACACCCTCTCCAGCATTTATTGTTTGTAGATTTATTTTTTTAATTTTAGAATTTTCTTTAATTTTGTATACAGCAGGTTCTTATTAGTTATCCATTTTATACATATTAGTGTATATATGTCAATCCAAATCTCCCAGTTCATCACACCGTCACCCCCCCCCCCAACAACCCCACCACTTTCCTTGGTGTCCATACCTTTGTTCTCTGTTTGTAGATTTTTTGATGATGGCCATTCTGACTGGTGTGAGGTAATACCTCACTGTAGTTTTGATTTGCATTTCTCTAATGATTAGTGATGTTTAGCATCCTTTCATGTGTTTGTTGGCAATCTGTATATCTTCTTTGGAGAAATGTCTATTTAGGTCTTCTGCCCATTTTTGGATTGGGTTTTTCTTTTTTGATATTGAGCTGCATGAGCTGCTTGTATATTTTGGAAATTAATCCTTTGTCAGTTGCTTCGTTTGCAAATATTTTCTCCCATTCTGAGGATTGTCTTTTTGTCTTGTTTATGGTTTCCTTTGCTGTGCAAAAGCTTTTACGTTTCATTAGGTCCCATTTGTTTATTTTTGTTTTTATTTCCATTTCTCTAGGAGGTGGGTCAAAAAGGATCTTGCTGTGATTTATGTCATAGAGTGTTCTGCCTATGTTTTCCTCTAAGAGTTTGATAGTGTCTGGCCTTACATTTAGGTCTTTAATCCATTTTGAGTTTATTTTTGTGTATGGTGTTAGGGAGTGTTCTAATTTCATTCTTTTACATGTAGCTGTCCAGTTTTCCTAGCACCACTTATTGAAGAGGCTGTCTTTTCTCCATTGTATATTCTTGCCTCGTTTATCAAAGATAAGATGACCATGTGTGCATGGGTTTATCTCTGGGCTTCCTATCCTGTTCCATTGATCTATATTTCTGGGTTTTGTGCCAGTACCATACTGTCTTGAATACTGTAACTTTGTAGTATAGTCTGAAGTCAGGGAGCCTGATTCCTCCAGCTCCATTTTTCTTTCTCAAGATTGCTTTGGCTCTTCAGGGTCTTTTGTGTTTCCATACCAATTGTGAAATTTTTTGTTCTAGTTCTATGAAAAATGCCATTGGTAGTTTGATAGGGATTGCAATGAATCTGTAGATTGCTTTGGGTAGTATATATGACAAACCCACAGCCCACATCGTTTTCAGTGGTGAAAAACTGAACCCATTTCCACTAAGATCAGAAACAAGACAAGGTTGCCCACTCTCAGCACTATTATTCAACATAATTTTGTAAGTTTTAGCCACAGCAATCAGAGAAGAAAAAGAAATAAAAGGAATCCAAATTGGAAAAGAAGAAGTAAAACTGTCACTGTTTGCAGATGACATGATACTATACATAGAGAATCCTAAAGATGCTGTCAGAAAGCTACTAGAGCTCATCAATGAATTTGGTAAAGTAGCAGGATACAAAATTAATGCACAGAAGTCTCTTGCATTCCTGTACACTAATGATGAAAAATCTGAAAGAGAAATTGAGGAAACACTCCCATTTACCATTGCAACAAAAAGAATAAAATACCTAGGAATAAACCTATCTAAGGAGACAAAAGATCTGTATGCAGAAAACTCTAAGACACTGTTGAAAGAAATTAAAGATGATACAAATAGATGGAGAGATATACCATGTTCTTGGGTTGGAAGAATCCAACTTATTCTTCACAACTCATGTAAGTCCAACAGGAACTTGCCGAGTCTATGTATCCAAGAGGCTCTGTTAGAAGCCCTTTTTCTGAAAGCTGGTGCCCATTATGAATGTCATCCAGAGCCATCCATCAAACCTGCTACTTTGTGGGCAGAGGTGAATGAGCCTCTGGTGTTGTGTCAGGTGCTTCTACAGCTCGCAGGGCTTGGTCTTAGACATTCATCTTTAGCTGCAGAACAGCAGGGTCCAGAAAGGAGAGTACAGGCTGTTCTTTGATGAGAAAGGCAAGCAAGCCTTAGTGGGCGTGAATGTGTGAGTCTTAGTCTAGCAAAACAAGTGCAGAATTTAGAAGCAGGCCCTCTTAAGGTCCAAAGCCAACATTCACTGTGGCCCTGTGGCATTTAAATGGTTAACTCTTTTAAATAAGCTATCTTTTAAGTAACATTGAGTCCTCTTACTTGGCATGAGATGGATATTTCTATTTAATTAAGTGTTTTTATTAATTGAAAGTTGTCTTCTTTGCCATACTTAAAATACTAATTTTCAAGTAAATGTGTTATTCTGGAAAAGGCATTTGTTTGGTGCCCAGAGAAATGTTGGTTTTGCAGCCGAGCTCTGTCATTGTGTTGCCTTGTGTCTCGGGACAAGCCTCTTTGCCTCCTCTGAGCCTCAGGTATGTTGTGAGTATTGAAAGGAGTGTGTGAAACGTGTCAAGTGTGTAGCATACACCAAACAAATGGCAGATTTTATTTGTACTTGTGTAAATTTTTACTGGACATAATCAAATCATCTCTAATAGTGGATACACTAGTATTTTGCAAATATTTTCCTCTCCATATGAGTTATTAAAGACTCCTTCTTTGTAGTTGCCAAGGTCCAAAATCTTGATCCTTTCTTTTTCTCATATCCCACACTCAATTGTTCAGGATCTCCTATTGGCTCTATTCTCAAAATATATCTAAAATCAACCACTTATTACTACCTCCACCGCTACGACTCCTGGCACCAGCTACCATCATTTCTTACTGGGATTACTGCAATGTTCTGGGGCTCTTTGCTTTCATTCCAGATTCCTTACAGTCTAGAGTTTAGAATCAACAGAAGCCAGATGCTCATAAAGCCCTCCATTGACTACCTATCCAATCCAGAATAAAAGTCAAAGCCCTTACATGGACTGACAAGGCCTTGTGTGATTTGGCTCCTCCTCACCTCTCCACTCTCATCTCCTCCTGCTCACTCTCCTCCAGCCTCACTGGTTTCTTTGCAGTGCCTTGAATATACAGGATATACTTTGCCTCGGGACCTTTGTACTGACTGTTCCTTCTGCTTAGGTTGCTTTTGTTCCAGCTCTTTATATGGCCAACTTTCTCATTTCTTTTTAAAATGCCGCCTTCTCAACAAGACCTATCCTGACCATCTTAATTGAAATTGTTAACTTCTGATGCCTGTCTCCCCAAATCCCTATTTTATTCTTGCTCTATTTTTATAATTTTTTTATTATAGAAAATTTTAAACATATACAAGAGTAGAGCATAATGAAACCCCATATTTCATCACCCAATTTCAATAGTTATCAACTGTGACCAGTATTGTTTCATCTACCCTTAGCCACTTGCTCCTCATCCCATATTATTCTGAAGCAAATCCAGAGTCATATAATTTTGTTTGTTATTCAGTAAATTGTTGTTTTTTATTATTTAGAATAATTTTATTTGTAAGCATTACATATACACTTATAAGTGCACGTATGATGTATTTTATGTACATGGATTAGTTAGCTATTTAAAGACAACATTAAGTGCAGACTGGAAATTATTTTCTACAAGATCAAAGTGTGGAAATACAAAATCATATAATTACATTTGTTATACAGTCAGTTCTCAGTATTTGTGGTAGTTCTGTTCTATAAAGTTGCTGTGAACACTGAATTAATAAACACTGAACCATTGCTCGTAAGGGGAATGCAGGGTTGGGTTAGGATTCTGTGAGCCTCTGGTCACAACATTTTTGTCAACCAATCAATACATAACCTTGTTTATGTGTATTTCTATTTAAAGACAACTTATTTAATAAATGTTGTTGATTCATTAACATTGAACTCATCGCCCACAGCACTATAACTCATGCTTGAATGAAGCTTATCTAACAAATGTATTTTCTCCATAAGGCACATCACAGCCTTCTTTGCTTAGGAACACTAGACAGGACTTCAGCACTACACTTGGGGGCCATTTTAAGTAGCAAAATCACCCACAAAAAGGACAAAAATGTGGCATTAAATTGACAGTGGAAAGGACTCTTGTTTACAGTTATGAAAACTGAAACAAGAAAGCAGACCATTGCCTTGTTTGACTTCAGCTGGGAGCTTGTGTGTCAGGTGACTCAAATATTTTGCTATGCTGCGAATGTCCATGAATAACTGCAAAAGCATTTTATTGTTTGGGGTTACAAATAAATTTTTATGAGCAGGCAAAATTGCAAATATGGAATCTATAAGTAATGAAGATTGAATGTGTTTTAGTGTCTGTCTCTACCAAAAGGATTATTTTATGGGTTGTATTTTGTACTTCCATCAGAAAGCACATAATGTCTGTTTGTCTCTCATTTTGTCATGTAAACTGCCATCGATGCTCATTTCCTAGATCAGTGGTTCTCAAGCAGGGTGATTTTTCCTCCCAGGGAGATTTGGCAATGTCTGTAGACAATTATCAGCATCTGACGGGTAGAGCCAGAAATGCTGCTAAATATTGCTTAAGGCACAAGACAGCTTCCACAACACAAAGATCCAGACCAAAATGTTGGAAAATGATGATACTCAAATTCTATCATTCCTGCTTTATTGATTAGCTGAAATACTTTTATAGAGAGAAACTTCTCCTCACAGTTTTATTATAAACTTGGATTATCCTGAGGTACAAATCATATAGAAGTGGCAGGATTTAAACACAGTGGTGCTCAATATTGTTCTATCTTTGACCAGCAGGAGCCTATTCAAGTATGTGCCTTCCTTGTCTGTTTTCCTTCCTTCATTCCTCCCTTCCTCCTTTCTTTCCTTCCTTCCTTCCCTCCTCCCTTACTCCCTCTCTCCTATTTTTTAATAAAATATATAATTTATTTAATATACTTATTATATATTGTGTATCTCCTCTCACTGGAGACAGCATGCTTGTTTGTTTTCTTCAAGAATATATCTAAGTATCTAAAATAGTGTCTAGCACATAGTTGACACTTAAATATTTATTAAATTAATGAATAACAGTGAGTGATTGGAGGGAGTACTATTTTATTTTATTTTATTTTTTAAGATTTTTTTTGATGTGGACCATTTTTTAAAGTCTTTATTGAATTTGTTACGATATTGATTCTGTTTTATGTTTTGGTTTTCTGGCCACGAGGCATGTGGGATCTTAGCTCCCTGACCAGGGATTGAATCTGCACTCTCTGCATTGGAAGGTGAAGTCTTAATCACTGGACCACCAGGGAGGTCCCGGGAGTACAATTTTATTTATTTGTTTATTTATTTTTTATAATTTTGAGGTGCTCTAAATGTTTTTTTTTTACTTTTTTTTTTTAACATCTTTATTGGAGTATAATTGCTTTACAATGGTGTGTTAGTTTCTGCTTTATAACAAAGTGAATCAGCTATACATATACATATATCCCCATATCTACCCCCTCTTGGCGCAAGAGGGAGTGCTATTTTAAATTGTGTGATCAGGAACAGTCTCTGTAGATGTTGCCTTGATGTAAGACCTGAATGGCAAGACGTGTCAGCCATGGTGAAGAACTGGGGAGAGAGCATTCTAGGTAGAAGGAAGATTTAATGTAAAGGTTCTGATTCACAAATTAGCTTGGCTTATTTGAGGATCAAAAAGAAGGCCATTGTGGTTGGAGCAGGGTGGGCAAGGAGAAATGTGCCTGGTGAAGCTGAAGAGGTAGGCAGGGTGGAGCTCCCATGGGCCATGGTAAAGAGTTTGTATTCTGTTGTCTAATGGGAAGAAACTGGAAGATCTTAAGTAAGAGAAGACTTGATTTGATTTATATTTTGAAAAGAAACACTCTGGGGGCTATGTGGGGGAAGTGGCCCTCGGAGGGCAAGGATGGAAACAAGGAGACCAGTTAGGAAGCTATTGAAGTAGTTGAGGATTAGCTGGAGTGGGATGTGTGTGTGTGTGTGTGTTTGTGTGTGTGTGTGTGTGTGTGTGAGGCAGGAATGACAATGGAGAAAGAGAGAAGCAGTTCAAATATGAGAAAATAGAAACATACATTCTGACAATAAATGCAATTACCTAAAATGTCTAAAAGTTTATTATGATAATAAGTACCTGTACAATGGGCAAGGTATGCAATTTGATAATTTATGGATCAAATGGCAACATTAAAGCACAGATTCTTATAGCAGCACATGCTTGTCATTAGTGTTGTCAAATACTTTCAATTTCTAACTTACTGGAAATGGTAGAATTGTATTCCCTCATTTCTTTGTGGTTAGTGGAGGCTAGTAAGTTGTGAATGGAAGTGATGTGTGTCACACCGGGCTAGAGCATTTGATATGTGTCCATGTGAGACTCTAGAGGTCTCCTTTCCACTGTAATGATGAGATGGTGGCTGCTTTGTCAGCCTGGGTACCCCCCTCTCAGTGACTACAATGAGATCGCCCCTGTCAAGCAACAAGGGACATGTAGCATGAGTGAGTGATAAATCTCTGTTGTTTTAAAACCCTGTGATTTTAGGTTTTTAAAAAATTGCAGCATAATCTACTCTATTATGATTGATACGTGGCACAAAAGGCAAAATCTTTAAGACAGAAAAACCAAACCATCTTCCAGGAAGTGTCTGGGAACGACCACCATTTAGAGATGATGATCTTCAGAGCCTTTGAAATAAATACATTAACAAGCTGGGATGAAAAAGTATGCCTGGAATTGGGATTAAAAATGTAATATTCTGCCAAGAGAGTTCATTTTATCAGTCTATTTATTATGAAAATAAATTTCTGAAGGAACTTTTGATCTGGCTGACTTTAGTCCAGCACTGGGCTAATTGAAAATCTTACCACGCGAAATATAAAAGTCAAGACAGCAGGAACCCAGAAAGAGAATGGCTCAAAGATATAAGGGATTTCAAGATCATGGGTGGTGCTGGAGATTAAACAAAACAAACAAACAAACAAACAAAAAAATAGAAGAAGGTAGAGAATTAATGGAATATGTGACTGGATTTTGGTCGGCTTGCAGCTGCTGAGACTGACTCTGGAATATACAATCACTTCAGCCACCTTCCTATTCAATACTGTGAGCTAGGACCAAATTGATTGTACAGTACATGAAACACAGCCTAGGAGGAGTTGAGACCTAGACACCATGGTATATTTGGCCTGACTCGCTCACTTACTCTGTGCCACATTTGGGTCAGTTTCAATAAAAATACAGTAATGAGGAATTTTTTTTCTTCCCTTCATGTCTTAATGCCCCCTTGGTTAACAAACCTGACTAGAATTGATTTCCTTTTGCAATGTTTGTGCAAGATTTTATAACCTGGCACAAATGGATACCGACATTTCATTTCTGGAAAATTATGTGATAGGCCAGAGTAACACACAAACCCTTCTTCTAAAGAGTTAATCACACCTATATATATATACTCGATCCCCTGATTCTCAGTGCTGAGAACAGGAGATTAGGTAAGCTTGCAGGAGAATGAGGTAGGTGCAAATGATGAAATAGGAATTGCATTTGTGGGTAACTTTCCAGGAGTGTTCTCAGTTTAATAAAGCATGAGAGTCCAAGTCTGAAGTGTGTATACTATTTTTTTAAGGTAGAGTATATCCCTATAAAAAATGTCACTTCAAGGAGCATAATTGCAACTGTGGGTGGAGGCAGGCATCCTCCTGCTGTAAAAGTATAGCAGGTGAAGAGGGAGAAAGTGGATGAAAGAGAGCTGAGCCCTCCTAGACCTGGTGCTGACAGAGGCGACTGGTTGGTGCCTCTTGCAAAGAGCTGACAAGCACACAAATTCATCCCAAAGTCAGTCTCATCTCTTCTGCTTCTTGGACAGACAGCACTAACATGATTCATAACTTGGCTTAGAAACAGTCATCTGTCTGATGGTGTCATGGGTAACATTGCTTGATGCCTCCTGCCTGACACTCTTTGTGTGAAAAATATGCAATCGCATTTCCTTTCTGCAGTTTTTCCCCCTTCTCCTTGGCCCATCATATTTCCCAAAATAACCTCACTGATTCACTGGAAAGATTTTGTGGATACAACTATGTCTTTAATGTCCTTTGACTGCCAGATCTAAAGATATGAATGTCGTTAGGGTCCATGTCTGGGTGAAGTCACCCATCTTTATTATGCCTGATCCTTGTTCCATTTCTTTAATGAAAAATCCCAAGCAGGAGACTGACTGGAATGAAAGAGCAGTGTTAATATGCATTGTCATTGTCAGAGTCTGTCCCAGGTGTGAAGGAATGACTCAATAGCTGTTTTGTGTGATGGATGAATGAATGCACAGGTAACCACATTCCACATAAGACCTATACTTGCTTTCAAGGCATTCACAGTCTATTACAAGAAGAGGACAAGTAAGCAGATGATATCAATACTGCATGATAGGTGCATGTACACATTGTTAGCAGTATGTGTGGAGTGTTACAAAAACTTATAGAAGGGGCATTTAACTCAACCTCGTATTAGTTTTCTACTGTTGTTGTAACAAATTATCACAAACTTAGTGGCGTAACATAACACGAATTTACACAATATAGATCTTATAGTTCTATAGGTTGAAAGTCTGACACAGGTGTCATTGAGCCACATTCAAGGTGTCAGCAGGGCTGCATCCCCTTCTGGAAGAGAACCATTTCCTTGTCTTTCCCAGCTTTTAGAGGTTGCCCACATTTGTTGGCTCATGGCTCCCTTCTTCCATCTTCAAAGCCAGCAACATTGCATCTCTCTGACCTTTCTTTAGTCACGTCTCCCTCTGACCACAGCCAGGAAAGTTTCTCCAAGTTTAAAGACTCATGTGATCAGACTGAGTCAACCTGAATAATTCAGGATAATCTCCCCATCTCAAGGTCATTAGCCTAATCACACCTACAAAGTTCCTTTTGCCATGAAAGCTAACATATTTTCAGGTTCCCAGGATTAGGGCATGGGCATCTTTGGGGGGGCTACTATTCTGCCTTACCACAATGGGGAAAGAGGAAGTGAAGGAAAGCCTTCTTAAGGAGGTGACATTTGACTTGAGTCCTAAAGACCAAACTGAAAGTCTCAAGGTGAATGGGGCAGGGGAGAGATGCAGGGAAGGCGTCTGAGGCCAGATAAGAACCTCAGCTTAGCAGGGAGAAATAGGTACTGAGGCCAGTATATGTAGTCAAGATATAATAAAGCTAGAATTGATATGTCCCTGGTCTTTCAAAAAGGTGTATGACTACTTCATGTTTCTTCAATAAATACCTAAACAGTCAAGAGTTTTGCTATCATTAGCTTATTAATTCTTGTTTAATTAGCAGCCCAAATGAGGGAGGCAGATTGTAGATATTATTAATGAAGATTGTTTGGTTTTAACTTGCAAACTAGTGGTCTCTAGCTAGGGCATTGATGAAGGTGTGATCACAACAGGATGGGAAAATCAAGTGAAATGAGAACTGGAGCTATAATAAGAGAGACAATATGTCTTTTTAGTTAATTGTGGGAGAAAGACCAAATTAATGAAAACACACACAGGTTGTGATCTTGAGCTATGTTGGCTCAACAGCTCATCTTATCATAAGTGAACATTTTATATCTGCTATGGCAGCTTTTGTAGTTTGAAATCTTGAGGGCAAATGTAGAAGTGCAAATACATAATGTATTTGAATGTCTATTTCAGCATATATCTTCTTATGGTAAGAAGTCAAAATGGAACAGACTCTGGTCCATAAAAGCAATCTCAATGTTCTTCAGATTCAGTGTATATTAGAGAATATCTAAAGAAATATTTGTGAGGGAAAAAGAAAGCTGTGAACCCTGAATTCTATAACCAGTGAAAATGTCCTTCAGGAATGAAGGTGAAATAAAAACATTTTCAGGAAAAAGAAAACCAAGAGAATTTGCTGGCAGCAGACCTGCTCTAAAAGAATCAGAAAAGGAAATTCTTCAGACACAGAAGAGAAATGATACCAGAAGGAAACTTGGAACATCAGGAATGAGGAAAGTGCAACAAAAATGGTAAATATAGTAGACTATTCTTCTCCTCCTGAGTTCTTTAAATATGCTTGATGCTTAAAAGCAAAAATTAGAGATTTGTCATTGAGGTTTTTAGTGAGTGCAGATATAATATATAAAACAATTATAAAGGGGAAGGATAAAGAGACATCTATGGTGGTAAGATTTTTACATCCCACTTGAAGTGGTAAAATTGGTTCTATATAGACTACAAGAAGTTAAGTATGTATATTGTAATCCCTAGAGCAGCCACTAAAAAAATTACACTGAGATATAATAAAAAACACATTAGATGAATTAAACACTAAAAATGTTTAAATAACTAGAAAGAAGTCAGGGAATGGAAAACAAAGGAATGAGAAATAGAGGAAATGAACAGAAAGCAAATAATAAAATGGTATCCCTAATTTCACCGTGATTATATTAAATGCAAAAGTTTTAAATACACCAACTAAAAGACAGAGATTGTCAGGATGGATTTAAAAAAATAATGAACCAACTATGTGCTGTCTACATGAAACTCACTTCAAACAAAATGATATAGGTAGGTTAAAAGTAAAACAGTGGGGGCTTCCCTGGTGGCGCAGTGGTTGAGAATCTGCCTGCCAATGCAGGGGACACGGGTTCGAGCCCTGGTCTGGGAAGATCCCACATGCCGCGGAGCAACTAGGCCCGTGAGCCACAACTACTGAGCCTGCGCGTCTGGAGCCTGTGCTCCGCAACAAGAGAGGCCGCGATAGTGAGAGGCCCGCGCACCGCGATGAAGAGTGGCCCCCACTTGCCACAACTAGAGAAAGCCCTCGCACAGAAACGAAGACCCAACACAGCCAAGAAAAATAAAAATAATTAATAAAATAGTCTTGGCAAAAAATAAAAAAAAAAAAAAAAAAAAAAAAAGTAAAACAGTGGGAAACAATATGCCATCCAAACACTAATCAAAACAAAACAGGGGTGGCTATATTAATATATGACAATGTAAACCTCTGAGCAGAGTAAATTACCAGGGATAAAGAGTAGTGCATTACATCGTGATAAAAGGGTCAGTCTACTAAGAGGAAATAATGGTTCTAAATGTTATGCACTTAACTACAAGGTCCAAAATACATGAAGCAAAAACTGATATCACTGAAAGGAGAAATAGACAAATCCACAATTATTATTCGAGATTTCAAAATTTCTCTCTTAGTAATCCATGGAAATAGTAGACAAGAAATCAGTAAGGACATAAAAGACCCAAACAATATAATCCACCAACTCAATTTAATTGATATGTATAGGACATTCCACCCAGTGATTGCACATGAAATGTTCTTTCCTAAGTGCATATGAGAAATTCACCAATATAGACCATATTCTTGGTCAAAACAAATCTTAACAAGTTGAAAGGAACTGAAATAATGCAAAGTATGTTCTCTGACCAAAATAGAATTAAACTAGAAATCAATACCAGAAAGATATCAGAAAAATCTTCAAACACTTAGAAACTAAAAACATTCTTCTAAATAACACATACCTATTCTGTATGCTGAAAAATGCAAAACACTGATGAAAGAAATCAAAGAAAACACAAATAAATGGAGTGACACACTGTGTTCATGAATTGGAATACTCAATATAGTGAAGATGATAATTATTCCCAAATTGATATATAGATTTAATGCAAGTCCAGTCAAAATCCTGGCACAACATCTTAACTATATAGACAATCTGATTCTAAATGTTATATGAAAAGGCAAAGGAATTAGAATAGCCAAAACAATTATTAAGGTGAAAAACAAAATTAGAGGAATTTACTACTACTACTGATTTTAAGACTTAATATAAAGCTATAGTAATAAGACAATGTGGTATTAGTGAAAAGATAGACACATGATAAATGGAACTGAATAGAGAGTCCAGAAATTGATGCACACAGCTAATTGATTTTTTTTTACAAGAATGCAAAGACAATTCAATGGAGAAAGGACCGTCTTTTCAACCAATGTGTTGAAACAATTAGACATATACATGCAGAAAAAAGAAACTCAATTTAAACCTTATTCCCTCTATACAAAAATTAACTTTAAATGAATGATAGCTCTAAACTCACAGCATCAAACTATAAACTTTCAGAAAAAACACAAAAGAAAATCTTTGTAACCTAGAAGTAAGAACAGAGTTATTGACACCAAAATTGATAAATTGCACTTCATCAAAATTCAGTATTTTTGCTTTGCAAAGACTCTTTTAAGAGAATAAAAATACAAGCTATGAACTGGGAGAAAATATTTACAAATAACATATCTGACAAAGGACTTGCATTCAGAATTTATAAAGAACTTTCAAAATTCAACAGTAAGAAAATAAACAACCTAGTTTTTAAAATAGGCAAAAAGCTTAAACAGATACTTGACCAAAGTAGATCTAAAGATGGAAAACTAGCACATGAAAAGATATTCAACATCATTAGCCATTGGGAAATGTGAATTAAAACCAAAGTGTGAGAGCACTACACATCTGTTAAAATGGCTAAAATTGAAACATACTGACAATAATACTCAGTGCTTGAAAGATTGTGGAAAAACTGGAACTCCTGTACATTGCTGGTAGGAAAGACAAATGGTATAGCCACTCTTTTCCACAGTATAGCAATTACTTATAAAGTTAAACATACATTTACTATATGACCTAATTAATTGTGTTCTGGGGCATTTATCCCAGAAAAATGAAAACTTATGTTCACACAAAAACCTATATACAAATTTTTATAGTAGATTATTTATCATTACTGGAAACTACCCAAATGTCCTTCCGGGGGTAATGGACAAACAACTATTGTACGTTCATACAATGGAATACTACTCTGCAATAAAAAGGAATAAACTCTTTATAAATATTACAGTGTGAATGAATCTCAAATGCATTGTGCTAATGGAAATAAGCCAGACTCAAAAAATTACATTCTATGTGATTCCATTTATACGTCATTCTGGGAAAGCTGACACTATAGGACGGTGGTTGTCAGGAGCTCAAGGTAGGGGAAGGATTTGAGAACCAAGGTGTAACAGGCTGAGGAAACTCTGTCTTGACTGTGATGGTGGTTACATGAATTAATAGACGTGCTAAAATTCATAGAGTGAAACACCAAAAAAAAAAAAAAAGAAGACTCAATTTAACTATCTGATGATTTTAGAACATGAGGGAAAAAAATTTGGACATAAAGATTGTAGAAGCTGACAAATCTGCTGTATGTCTCCAGTTTGCAATGGTGCTTTTGATGTTGAACAGGAGAAAACAAAAACTTTGAACTTGTTCCATTTGAAAATCATACACGTTCCCAAGCCACTGGAGAAAAACAGGGTTTAGAAGCAAAAAAATCAAAAAGAAAAAGAAATCAAACTTGTAGAAGGAGTACGGTGAAACCAGATGCCACCTGCTGACCTCAGAGAGCAGCGTTAATCACTTCTGAAGGGGCTCAGAAGCCCAGAGCATCACCCAGGAGTCGTAAAGTGAGACTCTCCCAACCTGTTCACTGGGGATCAAGGTAAACTGTGGTATCACCAGAGCCTGAAGAGAAGGATCTTGAAATGGAGCCCACAGGAATGTTCAAAGATCCTGCAACTCCCTTGTGGTTAAAAGACTCTAGGGAGAGAAAGCCCATGACTTTCCCTGCTCAGAACAGTGCCAGCCTCTCCCAATGCAGGATTTGGTATGTTGAAAGGAGAGAGTGTTGACACTAAATAATTGTAAGGGAAAGAATAAAGCAAGTGTTGAAAATGCAGGAAACGGGCTAAGCTGTAACACACTGTGCTCTGTAAGCAGCCCTAATCTGGAAAGAACTGATTAGGCCCAGCCTAGTGCAGTGATGCTTCTGAAAAAGTCACAGGCAGGGCTGGAGGCTGTGAGAGCTCGTCAACTCGGGGACCCACCTCTGCCTCTTGAAGTCCGTAGCTCGAGTTGAACCCCATCTTACTAACATTTGGAGGCCTGGCTGCCTCCGTGAAGGGATAGGTCACATAACACTCAGGACCCCAAATCCGTGACTATGAGTTTAACATGAGGCAGGAAGAGATTTGTGTCCCTATGATGTCTGTGAGACCACATATTTGGTTAGGTCAGCAAAATACGCAAATGATACAGAGAAAAAAAAAAAATCAGACTGAAGTGTGCTGACTGTTTTCTGGTGAGCTTTCTTAGGTGGTGTGGAGCAGGGGAAAAACCCCAGGACTTGTTCTAAGCCCCAGTGTTGTTCCAACTTGACATGTGGCCTGAAGCAATTGCCCATTGTATTCCAATTTAGAACTCACCTAATCCCATGTCTCATACCTAGAAACTGAGGCTGGGAAAGATGAAATGACTTGCCTTAAATAGCACGGTCATTAGTGCCCAAACTGGCTTTAACACTGATCTTCTGACTCCAGCGTCAGGGAACAGATAAAAAATGTTCCTAATCTTATAGGCCTATCTAACTTCTGAGGGAAAAGTTTGCTTCCTTGAGGGGAAAATTAGGTAGGTTAGATAGATGGATAGATAGGTAGATGATAGATAGATAGATAGATAGATAGATAGATAGATAGATAGATAGATAGGCAGGCAGACAAAATCTCATGTACTGGTAACGTTATTTTTCTTTTACCTTGACATAAGAAAATGCAATAAAACAACACCTACAAGCAAGAGAGGAAATGATAAGAAAACATCCCTTCTCAGGCACAAAGTGATAAGACACTATTATATCCCACATACATGAGTTGTAATTGTCTGGGGGTTGTTCTGATCTAGCACTTCCAGAGAAGAGACAGAGAGTGGCTTTCATAGAGGGGCTCAGAATAGAGATTGCTGTTAGAAAGGCAGAAGATTAGAAACAATAAAGGTTCTCCTGAAGGAAAAAGGGATAAGGTAAACTTATTTTAAAAAGGGATGGGACATGTCCATTTATGGGTGATAAAGAAAATACGATGGTGTTGAAGTGGAACAAGTAAAGTCTCTAGAAGTGGGAGAGTTGGGGGAATGACACTCTCACTTTTGATTCTCAGGAGTCACCAAAGATCAAGTTGCCTCTTTTGTAACCAAAGATGTCAGAACCAACAAAACTTCTGACTCTCCTTTCCATTCCCGAGTAAGTTCCCATCATTAACCTCCTTTGTC
This sequence comes from Balaenoptera musculus, assembly GCF_009873245.2. NCBI lineage: Eukaryota > Metazoa > Chordata > Mammalia > Artiodactyla > Balaenopteridae > Balaenoptera > Balaenoptera musculus. The sequence goes on along the minus strand of NC_045788.1, from coordinate 56,398,055 downwards.
CCCAGAGTGTCCTGCGGCTTTCTTATTAATCTTTGTACCCCTTAGTGTAGTAGAATGCCTGACATACAGCAGGTACTTGATAAATTCTTGCTGAGTAAGTTGATAATGCCGACTTTGTAAGCCCTAAAGAGACACGTAAGTATGAGGGATTACTGTATGTGTTGAGAGGATGCTTCCCTGAAGCTATCTTATCTCCCAGGCATAGAAGCCGGTTATCATGCCCAATGTGAGTGGAAGGGAATTTAACCTCAATTGTCCGATTCTGTCTGGGGGAGTTAGTTGAAGCAAACCCAGGCAAGTGTGAACCCTGTAGGCTGGCACTTGGGTAGGGTCCCTCTACTGAGGTTGTACTAGGCACCATCATTATCTGGAGGGCCCAGGAGTAAACTTCCAGCAAATCATAGCCTAGGAAGGAAACCAAGGCCAATTTGAGAGAAATGTGATCAAGCGAAGGACTCAAGGTATGAGTGAGAAGGCCTGGGCAGGATCTGAGGAGGTTAGAAACACGTGGGAAGGGTAGTGCAAGATTGGAGGAAGGTAAATGGCTCTTGAGCAGTAGTGCGGGAAGCCATGCCCTGGGAGCAGGTGCCCAGTCTAAAAGTCCGGGTCAGACTAGATGCAAAGATAAAACGCACAATAGAAACACTTTAGTTTTCTTCCCTTCAATTTTCCATTTGTATCTAGAAACCGATGTAAGTGTATGTTTATCTTGATGTTTACACAAGCATGTGTGTGCGTGTGTGTGTGCATGCGTGTGTGCACGCACGTGTGCATGTGCGTGTGTGTTAGGTTAGACATGTTGGAGCTTGAACAGCTCATCTTCTTTCTTAAGTTGCTGAAATTTTCCCAAGCAGAAACATCAACATGAGCCTGACAAGCTAATCATTTAACTTCCAAAAATGTAATGTTTTATGTTTCTAAAAGCAATGCCTCCTGAAAAAGACTAACTCTACTACTGTCTGTGAGTATGAACTCCATTTTTTATGTGAGCCAGTCCTGCAGGGAAAGGGTGTGTGCCTGGGAGCAAGCTCTTCAATCTCTGTCTTGGGGTCAAATACAACCTGGTCCAGAGAGATCTGAACCACCTGTAGTAACTCATATGCAAGTGTAGGGAAAACCTCTCATCTCTGAGGTGCTCCCAAGTGCTGTGGTGTTAAGAAATGCAAGTTCTAATTCTGGTTCTGCCTCTTACCTGTTCTGTGACCACCAGTGAATCACCTCTCTAAGTTTTCTCACCAATAAAACGGGGAGAATAATAGTATTTACCATGTAAGATTGTTGTAAGGGAGATAAATGAGACAGCATGTGAATGTTTAGCATGTCCCTTACATGTAACAAGTGCTCCATAAATATTTGATGCTATTGTCATGTTGCACATTATCTAATCATTCAGCAATATCAGAAATATCAAACGTAGAAGAGACGCCAAGATCACTGCTGACGTACATGAGCGAAAGCTGCTATTCTGTCCTTTGGGAATGAGCAGTCCATGGTTAATTTGGAAGAACCACTGGGAGTTGGTTGAACTGTAAACTTTGGGAGGAGGGATGTGTGTATTCAGTTGGAAACAACTGGCAGTAAGAACAGATACTTCACAGGGAGGGGAGCACTGCAGAGAACGGTTATACAGCATGGGAGAAGGGCAGGTGATTCCAGCATCTCTTCCAAACCTCAATCAGGGCCACAGGACCACTGCCAACCTCTGTCTTGCTTCCTGCAAAACCAGCTCCTGTTCATGCAGGGTCCTGGTCAATTCTGTTTAGTTGTCATCTGACCATGAAAGGGAAGTTTACTAAGCCCTTTCTTATATCATGTGGTTAGAATTAGAGGTGGGTAGGAAACCAAACTCCATTAAATACACACAGCATCTAAAGAATGCCAAGTTTGTAGAGTGTTTAATAATCTCTAAATGAGTAAAAGCTGGTTCCTTACTGGATGTGGCAATAAATCCAACCACAGGAGCATGGTGTGGTTTTCTGAATAAACTAGATTTATAGTAGGAGTCAGAAAACAGAAAGACAGCTCAGTGATGCAGGCCCTAACTTGTCCTTCCTTGAAATAAATACTGAATCCTCGCTGAAAATCAAGTTGGCTCAAAGACACAGGCAGACATACATCAAAACATTGAGAAGGTGGACTTCAGAGGAACGGCTCATACAAAACTTCCCTTTGAGTCCATAGAAGGAACCTTTCACTATTTGCCTAAAAAACCACCAACTTTCTGAAACGAACAAACAGAAGTGTACCACTGCTCTTTCATCTCTTTTCTACCCAAACGAACTGAGTATTCAGGAGTTAAATTCTCTTCTGTGGCTCTTGCGATCCCCCTAGAATAGAGCTCTAAAAGGAGACAGGCAGCTGTTTCAGAAACACATGAGGCAATAATCAGCCAACATTGCTTACCAAAGCACAAAGCTCTTGGGAACACAAGTCGTTATTCACATCAGCCCCAAACTCTCTCTTTTTTAAATTCTCAAACAGAAAAAGTAGGCTGGAACCTTCAAAATCTCTCTGTAATTTACATCCAAAATAAAAAAAGTGGTCAAATACTTTTTTATCTTCAGTGTTATAGAAATGCCACGGCAGACATACAGAATTTCAGAATCAGGGATGAAGAGATTCAGAAAGCAGCAGATGCGTTATTTCTAGACAGAAGACTCTGGTTCAGCTGTGATTTCCATGGCCAGTCTCTCCTCAATCTCTCAAAAAGAGAGGGGCCTGCCTCTAGTGCAAAAGCTTTGCCACATGCTGACAAACATTAGATGTTAGTAAAATGGACCTTATCTGGTCACTGCTGCTTAAAAGCCTCCACTGGAGCAGTGCTGCCCGCCTGCAGATTAACAAGTGCAAACTCTTTCATCTGACCCCAAAGACCCTTCTCAATATCACTGCAACCTACCTTGCCAAACTTGGTTCACTCGTTTCTGCCCACTGGTCCTCCTTCACAACCACATCGTGTTTTCTCCCGTGTCTGCATCCTTCCACATGTTCTTATTTCTGTCCCAAGTGGCCTCCCCTGTCTTCACCTGGCAAATTCCCACTGGTCCTCCAAGACCTAGTTCAAAGTCACTTCCTCTCTGAGGCCTTCCCTGGTTGTCTCAGAAAGAGATAGCTACCCCCTTTACTGCCCCCACTACCCTGTGAGCACGAGGGTCGAGCCTAGAGTCTAGGGGAGCACCTATCATATACCTGTTTGAGGTTCTACCTCCTCAGTGAACCCCTCCAGGCAAGGACTGTAGCTTATGTCCAGCATCGGACCAAATACTCGAATCCTAGCAGGTCTGAAGAAATATTTGCTGAATAAATATTGAAAATAAAATATAAGATAGGTCTAGAAGCAGTGAAGAAGACAGGTCATATCTGGTATTTTCAACTGTGTGTGTGTGTGTGTGTGTGTGTGTGTGTGTGTGTGTGTTACTGAAGGAACGTACATGTAATTTAATCATAATCAGGAATCTTTTTCTTGAAAAATTAATACCAACTTTTTCCGGTTAATAGTTATTTTTTGAAGGATTCCATTTCTCATGGACAATAGAAAAATGTGTGGAGACCTTGAGAGTTTAACAGAATAATTATAAGATTTTCATAGGTAAGGGGAATTTCTATTTTCCTTTAAAAAAAATAGCAGATTCTAATAAGACAATATAAACAGATACCTTTTCCACAAGGTTAGTGATTAGAGATTTGTACCTTCTGGGGGCTCTGTTACTTGGGAACTTCTATGTGGGCTTGCCCCACAGGGCTGAAATTTTTATAATGGTGGTCATTCTCAGACCACATTGTGAGAGGAGGTCATCAGAGGACATGACTGCTGGTTGACCACGAGCTGGACAATTACAGACTCCTTACCGCCTCCCCTGTCCTTGAAATATATGTTCCTCCCACTGTTCCCAGAGCCGGAGCCCTTTCAAGAATGCAGCCTTGAGATGGTAATGTGTTGTTGAGACCATCTGGGTGGTATAGGTAACTGAACCCAGTTAAGTCCTTTACATAAACTTTTAAGATTCTGGTGGCAGTGGGGGAGATCTACTTATCTTGAGGTCGCACAAGAAAAGCCTTGTATGTAAGTTATCTTGCTTGTTAAAACTGCCACCTACCAATCTGGAGTGACCTACCTCTTTCTTGGTCTCTTCTTGTCTTCTGTGTATGAGGCCAGTTTGTGAACCAACACACATCAAAGGGGCTCTTTCCATTAAATTGTACCAAGGGAGCCCACCTAAAGACAGCTTTGCATGAAGGTGGTCTCAGAGCGTGGCTCCTCAGGTGGCATTGTAGGGCACTGCTGAGAGCCTTGGGGAAAGTCATTCTATGTGGCAGAGATCATGAGGATGAGGGTGCTGGAGAGTAGGGGGGGTAGGAGGCAGGGTGAGGAATGGGAGGGTGGTACAGCAGAAGTCTAGTCCAAAGTGTGTTTCCTCCAACTGGATGTGGAACTTTGAGCAAGGCAATTCCTGTCTGCATTTTGGTTTCTGGATTTGTTGGACCACTTCTCTAAAGCCCTTCTGAAGTTGCCTACGCTTAGAGCAAAAGTAGTTCTTAGGGGTCACTTTAAAGATCTGGTTCAACTTTTCTTCATTTTCAGCTACAGTGTTATTTTTCCTATTTTGTATGCCCATTAAACATTCATGTGGACCAGCTTTATAGAGCTGATTTTGTCTTGTAATTTTATAATTAACAGTGATTTGACTTCAGAAATTTCCCAGGGATGAAATGCAGTTTCTCTAAATATTTGCCCATATCCAGGGTGAAAAAATAAAAATACGAATATAAACTTATAACTACAAGACGAAGAGGCTCTAATATTTACAAAGTAATCATTATGCGCCAATCACTATATGCTTCGTCTGAAACAGCATAATCATGTCAAAGCTACGATTTTACCCTGATTTTACAACGAGGAGACTGAGCATTGTCTAAGATCAGTTAGCTGAGTTCATACTTGAACAACCTCTTCCCGCCTTTTCCAACAGAATATATGTATATATGGCAAAAGGAACACCAAAGACAAAAAAGTATCAAAAATAGAGTTCTTGCGTCCAATCCCTTTTAGTCTATAGCTTCTTTACCTTTCTGCTTGGTTTTAGTTTCAAAAAATGATGATTTTTATCACTTGCTATTCCCAGTTCATTGATGTGTTATGAGGTTCATAGAATAAAATATAAAATCTTTTTGAATAATCTAAACACTACTTAAAATCCCAGGTTATATAAAAAGGAAGTTTTCACGGTAGTTGAGATAGAAGTCTCTGAGGTCCACCTGAATCCTGGCTCTGATATTTATCATGTGTGTGACCTTGGGAAAGTTACTTAACCTCTCTGTGCTTTAGGTTCCCCATCTATAAAATGGAGATAATAAAAGCAGCTAATGCTTATGGGATTCTTAAGAAAACTACATCCATGTAAAACAATATTTCAGTGCCTCACATATAGGATGCATGTATAAATGTCAGCTGTCATTAGCAGTATTTTCTCACTAGGTTGAAGTGCCATGAGAGCAAAGTCCTTGTATGCCTCGTTCATCATAGTGTCTTCAGCACCCGGGCCAGTGGCTGACACCGGGGAAACATTTAATAAATAGTTGTTGAACCCACATAACACTCACATGCATTCACATCACTGCAGCCTTCTTCTATTGGACTGTACACACTATTAATTGAGTAATATTCAGAGTCTCTTGGGATAGGTTTCCAAAATAACAGTTGAATTTTTAATCAATCCCAAGTTTCACCCAACATCTATAGATTACAGCATCTAGGCGGTTAGGCCCCCTAATCATGTTAATCTCATTATTTCTGATTGGGGAAAAATGACACGGAGCTAGCAGATACACTATTAATCTGGTTTGAATAAGGACACTAAGGTAGGGACATCCTAAAACTTAGGAGGCACAATAGAAGCATTACACTCACAACATCAAGGTAGAAAACACAGCCTATTTGAATACTCCCTAGTCACAATGACATTAGCAGGCATCTTGTCTGATGGGGAGAGTATGGAACTGAGGGAACCAACATTTGATGCGTGTGGCCATAGACCAGATAGCTGATCTTAGTTAATCCCCATAACAACATTAAATTTTACAACTTCCCACTTACCAGATGTGGAATCAGAAGTTCAGAGAAATTAAATAATTTGCCCAAGGAAACATAACATGCTTTGAAAGGAGGTCATCTTATTTCAAAACTAGTGCTTTCTCCATTAAACCCAAGCCTGGCATGTAGAAAATTCTCAGTAAATGGCAAGTATTAAAAAAAATATTATTTTAACTCTATTTCTTCTGACTGGACAGAGATGATAATAGAAGTGATGCTTGGCCTATTCTTAGTTTCAAGTGGAACATCCAGCCTTTTCTGAGGACTCAGTTTTCTGTGGCTCTTTGGGGTGGAACTGGGCTCCCTGGAGGAAGGGGCTTTACTGGCTGAGAGATTCCTTGCAGCCTAAGTGAAGCTAATCTTGAAGCTGGTTCTTATTCTGTGGCCTTCCAACAACTTGCAGAAGGAGCCCATGGAATGCCTGATGGAATGCTCATATCTTGCCCAACCGCCACTGCCAGTTTACCAACATAGAATCTTCACAAGTTAGGCCTGGAGGCCTGCATTTAAAAGACCTCCAGGGAATTCTGATGAATATTAAAGTTTTATGAGCAAAATCTATGACTTTGGGGGACACTGTACCTAGTGGACCACAGGGACAGGCTTTGCAAACTCTGAATCTGGAGAGGCTGCTGGAGTGGGGAACCTCCTCTGGGCTTCTCCGAATGAGGACAAGGTCTTCCTGGGCCCATGTACCAGGGTTCCTTCTCCTGTGAGGAGTGGGGAAGTCTGGTCTCTTGGTTTTTAGAGGATAGCAGCGAATCTGTTTTGAGAGGAGAGGCAGGGCCAGGCCAAGAGGAAGACTGCTTGGGACTTAACAAAGGGACTTGGCTATGATAGAAGCTTGGGGAGCTCAGGATTACTTACGTTCTCTCTGTGCAAGATAAGAGACTAAAAATAATTACTGTAGACTAAATGCCAGGCATGATGTTAAGAGTTTTGCTTGTATTATGGTATTTAATCTTCACAATTAAAATATATACAAATATTCTCCATTCGCATAGAGGCATCATAGCCTGGGGGTGAAGTGTCTGTGCTCTGGAAGACACGGGTTTGAATTCTGACTCACTAATTGGCAAATGCCATTTCCTCACTTCTCTGAGACTCAGTTTTCTGTTCTGTAAGAAGGGATTAATCATTATGTCTGCTTCATGTGGTTATTGTGAGTACTGAATGCAATGAAAACTTAATAAGCTAATGATGTAATATAATTAGCATTATTCTTGGTATATAGTGCTCAGTTAATATCCCCTTGATGGCAATTTCTGTGAGGGCAAGACCCAAGTCCATTTAGTTAATCACTGGGTCCCCAGCTCCTTGTGCCTAGTAAGTACTCAACAAAGATCAAATATGCATTGAATAAATAAATGAGTGCGCCATGGATGTAACAGAGGAAGAAGCTGAAGGCCAGGGCCTCACCAGAGACATAGGAGGCTGAATTATAATATCTAAAATGAGGTCTAAATATTAAAATAAAATAAGCAAGATCCTCAGAAAAGACTGAAAACTTTCAAACTTTGCTCCCTACCCCATTTAATACCAGGAAGAATTTGAATGTTTTGAATAGCTTTCATATGCAAATTGGCTTTTCTTTGTCGCCTTAATCACAAGCTCTTGTGAGCGCAGACACACACACACACCCCTAATTGAGTTAGGAACCCTGTGAAAAACAACCTTGTCTCCTGGCCTTGGGCCCAGTTATAACCCTCTATATAAACAAGGGAGAAACACAGGGGTTGCTTTGCTCCAGTTGACATGCAAATCTAAAATTTAGGATATTGAGGTTTGCAGTGAGGAACCCGAGAATTGTGTCCATCTGATAAGGTTCTGTCCAAAGTCCCTGACTATGCTCTGTCTCCTTCCCCAGTCTGGATATGAGTGGCTAAGGGACTGTGATGGGGAAAGGAAGAAATGAGAAGTTGAGAAGTGATTGCAATTTGGAATCTGGGGCTCTGTGAAAGCCTAGCTCTGTGAATGAGGTGGAGCTGGGGCCCTGCTTTATTCCTATGGCCTGAAAGTGTCATCGAGTTCACATAATTCATGCCAATGGTATTTTTGGTTTAACTATATTACTTCAGGTCCCTGGGGGTACCTGCCAGGGCTGGGAAACTGAACAGGCAAGGCATAGACAGGGGCCCCGGTGACTGGTTTGGGCTGATTTGGGTTGCATGGCTTTGGGCAGGCTTTAGGCATCAGAAAAGGTAACCGTGCATTTCCAGGGCATAGGCTGGGATTTAAGCACATGGCAGAAATTGCTTTTAATCTTCAGCTCCTCTAAAAGTCTTTGGAACCCAACTATGAATTCCAGACAGGGATCTTATCCATATAATCTTACTTACCTTATCTGTAAAAATAGTGGAAATGTTTTCTCCCAGAACTGTAGTGAAGATGAAATAAGATCTACACGTATTGCTTAAAGGAGCAGTACAAATAAAATCCTGAGGAGACTGGTAAACAAGTAGCAGAACTGCTCAGACTGGTGTGTTAATGTGTTAATTAAAAAAAAAAAATCTCAACTTCTACTAAAATACAATTCTTACTTGATAATTCTGTTGTTTCATTTGAAGTTAATGAACTTAACTGAATGAACAAAATTATATTTTTTGAAAATATTCTGTAATGTTTTTTTTTTACTACTTCACAAGTGCCCTTCCTGATATTTAATTGAGTTAGGGGGTCTTACTGTATAAAAAACTGAGTTTCTAAAAAAAACACATTGTGTTAACCTGTCTTTTGCTATTGATCAAGCACTGACAGTGACAGCTGCTAGCGACACGTCTCAGAAAAACAGTATAAAATCAAATGCCCTCTTCTGTGGTTCTGTTTCAATACTTTGTGTATCACAGCCTATGGCTGGAAGTTTAATTCAAGACATCCTCATAGCTGAAGCCCAGTTGACTTAACTAATCTGCCTGGAAGACAGGAAGTGTGTTGTCTAGCAACTGGAAACATTTGAAAATATCCAGTACATCTTCTGTTTAGTGTTCGCAGCCCTCCTGATTTTCCAATACACATAGCAGATGTTAAGCCTCCTGTTTAAATTTTAAAGGCATGAAACTGAGTAGTGAAAAGCGGAGACAGCGCTTTCATTTGCAAACTAACAAATTGGCTTCAGCTCCAAACCTTTGGGAATTTTCAGAGACTCATTTCCTCCCTATTGATTTCCCCTTCCTCCTCCCTCAGATAGAGCTAGTACACTGCTATTTTTTCCTCCTTTAACCTATGAGAGGAGTTAAGTTTCTCATAAATCAGGAACGCTTGCTGAGAATGTTGATAAAGAAGGCAAGGATAGAGAAAGACTTAAGCAGATCATACATTCATTCACTTATTCATTCACTTGTTCTTTCATTCATCTGTTGGTGAATTAACAATAAATGCAGTATTGTTTAGTAATTAAGAGCCAGAAATCAGACACATTTGAGTTCAAATCCCTACCTTATTCTGAATGACCTCATTTGAAATTATTTAATTATTTCAATTTAATTATTTCAATTGAAATTATTATTTCAATTTCCTCCTCATAAAAGGGAATAATGATAGGATCTGTCTTGTAGTTTGTGTGTGGGTGTGTTTGAGAGTTAAATGAAATAAAGTAGGTAAAGGGATCAACGTAGTTCAAGGTACAGAGGGAGCTCTCAGGAAGTTGTGGGTGATACTGTTGCTACTGCTGTTATTTTTGTTGGTAAATGCCCACTTTGTGTCCACACTGTGATACAGAGGTTTCTGTGACTTAATGGAAAAGAGTATAGGCTCTGGAGTTGGACTACCCGTTCAAAGGAGTTGCTTAATCTGTGAGTGCCTCCATCTTCTCAGGTGTAGAATGAGGCTAACAATAGCATTTTACCCCATGGGTGTCGTGAGAATCAAATGAGAGAATATTTGTAAAGCCTGTAGCCCAATGTGAGGCATGTAGGGTTAGTGCTCCACAAAAGTTGGCTACCATCATTATTATGATTATGCATCATTGCCAGTGGAGTTACAAAGATGAGTACATCATGGTCCCTGGTCTTGAGTAGTCTCATGGGGGCACAGGCATTCACTGGAGCACACTTAAAAGTAGTTACCTAGAAGGGGACTAGTATGATAACAGAGGTAGAAACAGAAGTCTGTGGAAGCCCCAGTAAGGGTGTTACTCTCCTACGGCAGCCATTAGAACTATGGATTTTACACCTGGCTACACATTAGAATCACCTTTAAAAATGACTGATGTCTGGGTTCCCCTCCCAGAGTTTCTGACAATTGGTATGGGGCATATAATCTGGGCACCAGCATTTCCTAAAGCTCTTGGATGATTTTAATGTGCAGCCAAGTGTTGACACTGATCATATTTACTGCAGAATTGGCACAGGTATCTGGGAAGAGCCATGAGGTTCTTATCCTTGTTGTCTCTACCCTGCCATGAGCATTTCACAGTAGCAACTGCAATAGTAGCAATTCCTTTGATTTTCCAGGTAGTAGTACTAGCAGTAATAGTAATACTGATAGTAACTGCTATCATTTATTTGGAACTTACTATGTGCCAGGCACCGTGCCAAAGTGCTTCTAATTTATCATATCATTTATTCATCCCAGCAACACTCAACTCAGCCTTAAGCTGTCACTTCACACCAGAGACCTTGAAACTGGACCCTGGAGACCAGGACTACTTGCCACTCACCTTCTCCCTCAGGCTTTTCTCTTTGTATCTCCACTTGCAAGTAGAAAAAACTAGGTATGCTCGCTCTGTGGTACTCCAGGGCCTGTTAACTTTGAGGCCTCTTTGGTGGAGAGGAGCCTGGAGTCTCCCTGGGGACATAGCAGCATGGGTGTGGACTGCAGTATGGACATGCAGAGGACTGGGGGTTGGGGAGGTGAGGAAAGCAAGTTAACTATTGAGCTGGGTAGAGTTTGGGGTTACAGAGCGATCTGTTCTTGTTCATCAAAGGAAGACGTTTGGGCCTGGCATAGGGACCACAAGCCAGAAAAGAACAACTTCCTCCGTTTTTGGAAGTCCGCTAGGGCACAGTAGTGCTGTTCTGGATTGGGAGTAGAAGGCTGTGAGTTTAGAAAGACAAGGGAGATGAGACCAGACCTTGAGTCTAGTCAATTTTCATCTGCACCCATTTGGAAATAGTGTAGACCTTCTAAATGTGGCTGTTTCTGAGAACTCAGAAAAACAGGTTGGTGAGGGTTGCTAATGTCATCTTATCATACGAAGGGCAGCATGCAATCACAAAAAGAACAGCAGCTGTTGTTTGCAGAGGTCCCACTCTGTGCCAGGCACTTTGCATACATTATTTCACTTAATTACCAAAAAATCCTATGAGCTTGGAATTATCATGATCTTGCCACAGATAAAAGCATTGAATCTCCAATACTGTAAGTATTTTGCTGAAGATCAAGAAGCTGCTGATTTGAGAACTAGGCAGATGCTTCCTGTCTGTGACTGCTGCTGACACCAAAGGCAGGGAGGGGACATGAAACATGGGTGTTAACCAGTGTGTGTCTTAGATGTTCACATTCAACCTCTGACAACTGATTGAGCCGTCTGACAAGCCAAGATTTCCCCCTCTCTACTAAACACTTAAAGGTGTCTCCTGTGATCTGACATGTGGGTAGTGGAAGCAGGGGCTTGGTAGAACAAAGGCCAAAGTATGTTTTTCACGTTTGTACTTCTCCCCTCTGTTTCTGTGTCTATTTTTCTTTGTAAACTCTTTTTGGAAGAGGGGGATGGGGTTCTTTTCCTCTTAATATTGCTTCCAGGGTACTTGGCATTCTATCAATATTTCCTGGAAGAGGAGATGGCTTTGACTCTGATTTTGGTGTTTCTTTTAACTATAATTATTTCAGGTATGCTAAGTCTAAATAGTAGTTCAGAGAGCATAGGAATAAAATAATAAGAATAAACAAGTTTTGTTGGCAAAATAATTATTATAAACAATTATAGAAAGCATTCTTTTTCGGTTTTTCCCCCAATATAAACATTATAACCCTTCTGGGGTGTGTGTATCTGGAGCTTACTTCCAGAACTTCTTTTCTGTGTGATTAAACTCTAATTTGAACATTTCTGGAGTCGTAAGTTTCATAAAAATAAAATCTACTCTCTAATTTATATTACTTGAAAGTAGACAATGGTATATAACCAGAATTCACCATACCTGATATGGGCTCTTGGCTAGGCCAGGTCTAGCCTGTGGGATGGCTTGAGAGGTGAGTCTGGCTTGATTATTGATGCGTCTCTGCCAATGGCTGGATAATCTCTCCCACCTCAAAGAAGCTGCTGCACAGTGACAGCATGGTTGTCACAGGGCTGAGACTCAGAAGTGACTACCTAGGAATGTGTCCAAGGAACCATCTCTACATGGATACTGCTGGGGGAAGGGCCAGGGACTCAGGGCAGGTCTCTGCTCAAGAGTTGGGTAGCTACCAGAGGGGCTGTATAGGGATGTAGTCTGTGTATGGGTTCCCCAGATATGATTGGATTAGGACCTCAGCTTAAGGGCTGGGGTTGGAAGCATAGATCTCTCCTGAGACCTGGGGCTATGGATTTATGGGAAAGGGCCCAGCTTTTTAGCTTAGAGAACACTGGAGAGGAAGTCAAAGGAGAGTTTGTGCCAACTTGGATTTGAGTTTGAAGAGGGGGGAAGGGTGGTGCTGGTAGGTGCCCAGAGAGGTGAGAATAGAAATGGAAGAGGCTGGAGACTTGTGAAAGTCTTGTTTCATAGAAGTTAGGAGCTGATGGTGGTTGGAAAATTCTGTGGCCCCTCAAAAGTACCATTTATTCCTGGCCTTCAATGAAAAGGTGTTGTGAATGGGCTGGGACTGAGCATCATGCAAGAGAGGTGGACTTGAGTCTTGGTTCTCTCATGAACTGGTGTTGTGACCTTGAGAAAGCCAGATAAACGTTTGAGTCTCACATTCTTAAATTGTTGCAGAGGAGGAAAACTGATAGCTTTCTTGTTCTCCCTCCCGACAAGGTATCTTTAAAACAAGTTTTCACCTTTGTAAAGGGAGGATATTTATTTAGAGCAGCACTATCCCAGAGAATTTTTCTACAATGATGGAAGTGTTCTATAACCCTGCACTGACCGATACAGTAGACAATAGCCACATTTGGCTCAGATTTAGCAGTTGAACCATGGCTAGTGAGACTAGGCTACAGAATCTTAAGTGAAATAAAATTAATTCAATTACTTTAGCCTTAAGAGGCTAATGACCATCATATTGGACAGCTCTGGTCTAGATAGCTTTGAAACAGAGTATGCTTCTCAGTTTGGAATGTGTGCAGGGGGTGATGCCAAAACTATTTTATAAATGGCATAAAACAGGGAAGAGACTCTCTCTTATTACGTACCTTCTCTCCCTGGGGGCTGCCACTGTTTTGAACCATGAGAGAATATTTGTTTGAGAGTGTAATTTACACAGCAAATTAAACATAGGGCATGTCACTTTTTAGCGTGGCACTTGAAACTGAATTGTTTTCCATGAAGGATGGAGATTTTAAATAAAATTATCTAAGTATAAAAGCACTTCATCAACGACGAAAGCTATATTTTTCAAATTCCAGCATTATAAATTGAGAGGACTCTCTTCTCCAGAGCATAATCTCCATTGGTTTATAAAGGAAAACATTTCCTTTATTGCTTAGGAATACACCTTAGACCTACCTTCTGCATATTCTTTGGACTTAAAACTATGGAAATTGTGTTGATTTATGCCATCATTCAAACCACTCTATTCCTCACTTTAACATCTTATAATAAATGCTTGGAATTACTCATAGATTAATTTCTTTTGAATTATTCAGTATTTAAATAGTAAGAGCTTGGGTCTACAGCCAGCAGTGGTCCACATGGAAGTTCCAAGATATATGCACTCATGTAAGTAGATACATGTTTATGTGAACAAGACCTATGGAGAATGTTTATACATTCACGTGATTCTCAAAGCTTTTATGACTCGCTTATTCTTTCCCACAATTTTGGCCCAATGTTAACTGAGTACCATTAGTTAAAGAATGACAGTGTTCTCCCCCTGTGATTAAAATCCTTGTATTCTTTGTAAATTTCAACATGAAAAATGGACTTGAACAGCTACTGTTTTTTTCAGGGCATCTGATGGGGACTTTTGGGTCCCTACGTGACCATTTGACTGAAATGACCATCTGGAAGCAAAAGGGGCATAAATAGAGAACGAAGTATCTCCCTGTCCTTCCTCTTTTATTTCTTTTTTTCCAACCACTTCTTTGCTTTCCTAAAAGCTTTGGGAATAGTGGAATGGTGGAAAGCACATAGGCAAATCCCAACTCCCCAAACTTTACAGTTCTGTGGCCCTGTGCCCAACTCCACTGTCCACTTGTGCAAAACGAGAACACATATATCTGTAGAGATAAGAAGGTAGGGTATTCAGTATCTGGCAAACAAGAGTCCCTTAATAAATGGTTAATTTATTGGCTAGACCACATTGTCTTTCTTTATTTATTTTCTGATCCTCTATCCCTTTTTGTTTTCCTCATTTTTTCCTTCTTTCTTTTCTGTTAATTTGAATCATCCTTTTCACATTCCTCTTGGCAATCTTAAAACTTTAATGGGATAAGGCTATATGTATAAGTAACTAAATAATCTTCATTTCTTTCTTCTTTGACTACCTCTTTTCCTTTAGTCTACAAATTCCTGGTCATTCCTACCAATCTATATCTATAACTATGTCTGTCTCTCTCTCTCTCCCCCCCCATATATATGTATATTAAAATAGATAAAGTTGTGAATAAAACTGTGTAAGCAAGAATAAAAAAATTACTAAGCACCCACTTTATATCAGGCACTGGAATTAGATACTTTCAGCAAGGAAGGAATGTGTGCTTTGTGCACCCTAACTCCAGCTGCTTCCATGAACAGAGATTTGACAGTGATGGGCTCAGACTAGGTTCATATCCCTTGATTAACACTTTTCAGCACTGGTACTTATGTAGAAATGAATGCTATTAGAATTTAAAAGAAAATAATCAGACTAAATCTATTTTTGCTTTGAAAAAATCCACCTAGAATGTAAACAGCATTAATTAAGTGAGCTAAGATTGGCTGTCACAGAAAAATCCTGTAGGGAGAACCTTTGGCCCTAATAATACGGCTCAGTGGGGCTCAGTTTCTCACTCAACCAGGCAAACTCTCTATGGCTTTAAGACTGAGTATTTTAAAAACCTGAACAATTTCTTGGGTTTCTTCTTTTAAACACTACTCATCAAGAGGATGTTGTGGTTGAGAATGAGTTGGAAAAAGAAATGAGCTCCATTTCTGTATCTGGAGTGCCATTAGCTGGAAGTATCTTCTTATGGAAGTATCTTCTTAGATCTCTTCCTCAATCTGTCACATTAGATATGGAAGACTATTTAGAATTCTTACATTCTGTAAGGAAACAATCATGTGATGACACAGAAAAAAATTTCTTCACCTCTCTGGAACTATGTTTCCTTTTTGAGAAAGGAGGGCACTGGGCTAGCTCTGTATGGCCAAAACTGCTTCTCAATGTCAGGTGATTTAATTAACTATCCTGGTTAGAGGATGGTAAGCTGGAAGAGAGCTTATCCATATACTTTCCAAAATATTTGTCTACTACTTAAGGTTTAGGCATAAAATGGAATTTTAAAGAAATTTTATAGATGTCTTAGACAGTGAAGTGGAATTATTTAGTTGATAGAAGCTAAGTATTGAATTGGGTGTCAGAAAACCTGGTCTTTTTCTAGCTAGTTTTGTATCCACAAGCAACCAGTATGAACTCTTTGGGCCTTAGTTTTCTCATTGTAAAATTAATATAATTATGTCTGAGCAGAATAATTGTGAAGATTAAAAGAGCTTATGCAAATGAAAGTACTTTGCAAATTCAAAGGCTGTCAATAGACCTCTAGATTCTGGATCACTTTGGTCACTTTTGGGGTATGTTTCAGAGGATGTTGCATATACTGCCCAAAAGTTGGTTGGCGCAGATAACCTTTAAGTTTCATTCTGTCCGTGAGTCTATCACATGAGGATTAAATCTTTCTGTGGGTGAACTATCCATAGTGCTGAATCTGAGAGAATTATTTTATAAAGGGAAATCATATTTTATGAGTGACATGTTCTTATAGACTTTGCATAATACATGATTTGAATAATACAAGGCTAATTTTCCCAAATTTATAAGTTTAAAGAAGGAGAGCGCATTGTCAGAGCACAGAAATCTACAACCATTATGGCATTTCCTCCCTTACTTCCTTTCTTCCTCCTCCTTCTCCCTTCTTTTCTTCTTTTTCTTTTTGTCTTCCTCTCATATTGTTTTTCTTTGTCCTCTGCATTTTCCTTCTCTTCTTCCTTATCCTCTCCCACTCCTCCTCCTCCTTCAGAGCTGCTTTTATATATCTAGATGTAGAATTATCTATTATTTATTAGAACTCTCTCTCCTAATCAGCAGTTTACTGTTTCTTAGCACTTGTTTGTCCTTCTTTAAAGTGTTTTAGCATATCTGACCTTTCTTCCAAGGTGATTTATCTTAGGGGTTTGTTTTTTGCACTAACACCATGATTTGATTAATGATTAGAAACATTGTTATAGTATATTAAAAAGAAGCACATAATCATAACAGTGAATGTTAAAATAACAGCCAAATAGTCACCAGAATTATCTACCTAAGTTTTAATACATACAGGAATATGGTTCACATGATTCTGGCAAAGTATATCAATTATTGATGCCATTTGGTGACAGCATAATAAGCTTATAGTTCACTTGGCTTGCTAAATTTGAAGTTGTGTGATTCTAGATTTTTAAAATATAGATTTTTATTATATACAATTTTGTGTATAAAGTAACTTCATTAATATTTTCTGTGTCACAGTATTTCAAATTTGTATAATCTAAATGTGCACAAAATGCCAATCACACTACATTTTAAGTAGCATGTACTTACCACTCTTACAATAGGGACTTTCCCTATTGTCTGTCAAAATTTATTCATGGACACCTAGGTAGCTAAGTTTAATACTTTAAAAATGACAGTGCAACAGCCTATAAGAAAGCAGTAAAGAATGAAAACACTTGAATAAATAGATATTTGCAACTTCTTTCAATATACGTGTTTGCTTTATGAGGTTCAGCTACACTTCAGCTAATGGTTCAACCACTGCTGGAGCCTCTGATGCATCCTCTCTTCCTTTGCTTTCCATAGTAATATTTCATCTTTTCAATGGAGATATTGTAGAGTAGTGGTAGGAGCACATGAATGGAGCAAGAAGACTCAAGTTCAAGTTGCAGTCCCACTACTCACTAGGTTTAAGACCTTGGAAAGACACTTAACCATTCAGTCTGTGTTTCCTTCTTCAGACAAAGGAGGGTGGAAATAAGTATTTCCCAGGGTATTTTGGTATCAAATAAGATCACTTGGTTGACTGCATTCTATAACTTCTAAAGTATTATATAAATGCCAAGATGTTATTACTGGTAAAACATATCTTCTTGGACACTACTCAAAGCACAATAAAATGAGAAAAAAATGATATTCTTAAAAATCTGTGATTACCAAGATGCTCACCATTATCAGGTCAATCTATACTTATTTTTTACTACCATTTTGGAGGAGAAGATTTCACAAATTCACTATAACAATATACATGTACACTGTAATATGCCACAAAGTATTTTCTTTATATTCTTAGGATTTTCTTAATGTTACTTCATTTAAAGCCTTATAATACACAATAATGCTCTGAATACTTTTGTTTGACTTAAGCCAGAACTGATGATGAGTTTAAGGTTCCTTTTCTCTGTTTCTTATATTTTTAATTCTTATAGAGTATTTTCTTTAACATGTGGAGGACTTATTGAAATGTTTGCTATTCAAATAAGAACACACACTGATAGCAAAGCTGATGTACATTAATATTCACATTTTTTGATAAGAATATGAAGGAAGTTCACCATATTTACTTATCCTACTCTATTTTTCTCACATTCAACAAATTTCTTTTGTCCTTTCCACAAGAATCAAAGAATATGCAAATACAAAGAGATAAATCTTACAAAGACATGAAATTTCAGCTACAAGTTCAATAGTAAAAAAGCAAAATTAAACATTTCCAAATTCCATCTTTAGGTAACTTATTTTGCCTCTTCTTATTGTCCCTGGAATTAGGATAATACCATTACAGGCCTCTGAGATATGTACTCTTGAGGCATAATAGAACAAGTTATAAATGAAAAAGCATTGTAAGGGAATTTTCAGCCTACAGTTAGCACATTTACTTGTTTTTGTGCTGCACAAGTTCTATTTCTCTGTGTTCCCACTATAAACTCATCATCATATTTATTTTTTCCATTAAAGTAATGTTATTTACTGTGTTCTCACTTAATTTGAAGCCTGAGGTGACATAGATCAATAAGATTTGATGACAAATTTCTTAAAGTTGTCAGAAAAATATGATTATGTACTAGAATTTTAAAAACTCAGGGTACAACTGCTGCCATCAGTTTTATTTATTCTAGAAGTGAAGTAGCAAAATTTATGTCATAACGCTAAACCTCAAATTATTGTCCTATAAAATATCTTTCACCTGAGTACTCAGAATCTCATTAGTTTCTTTATCATTTCAAAGCTGCTAAGCTTTGAGAATTCTTATCTGTAATGTAAAAAGCAAAGGAGAGAGTTGTTGTAACCCACTTACATCTTGATTCCCAATTTTTCTCACCCTAAACTTAAACCCTTGCCTCCTCTCATATTTTATTAATAAGTTCAGGAATATTACCCAAACTTTAATTGATTGAGTTACCTTAGTAATAATAGACATGAAAGTCTCAGTAAGAAGATTTCATTTTTGTCAGGCAAAGGTATTTTTCCTTCCAATTATATTCATTTATAGTTTCCCCTTTAGGAAGAAAGTCTATTAAAAAATAAGCAGTTTATAGAAATCTTCTATTTCCAAGGATTTTTGGATTTTTCCCTTTAAGGGTATTTTTAGATAACACAAAAAAAATTTAATGTGAGTACTGAAATTTTCAAAATCATAATATTTTCCTAATATTCTGTGTTGGTTGTTCAGGAACAAAAACAGCAGTCATCAAAGTAAATAATAAAAATTGAGGTTCTGCAGTCAGACTTTATTTTACAAACCTCTGGTTCCTTCCACAGTTTTTGAAACTTCTTTCCTGTTATGCAGTACTATTTGTACCGCCTCCTCTAATTGTTTTACTCATATGATTCCTAAGCATTATTCTAATTTCCACAAACAGCAGGAGACTTCAGCATGCCAGTGGATACTGCCTTGCCCTTCATGTTATCTTTGCAAAAGTCTTTCCTTAGTAATAGCTACTTGATTCCCACTGCGCAGCTGTGTAGAAATTCCAGACTCACAAACACACCGAGGCTTATTACAGAAATATAATGAGAATCAATGAAGAAACTTTTGGATATGAACATTAATCTTCCTTTTATCAGACCATAAACCAAAAAATCTGATCTGACTTTCCAAATGAGCCATGGAGTCAACTCTCATCATGCAGAGGAAAATCAGCAGTCAACCCTTTTTTAGTGTCACTGCCTTTATTTTGGAAAATGTCACAGCTGCAGGCAAAGATGTAGAGTTTTCCTTAGTTACCATTTCTAAGAGTATCCTTGTACAGATTCCTGGATGGGGATTCAGAGCTCTTTGGCATTATCCTTAGCCACCTCCTCTGGGCCACTTTGTCCTTGGATGGTATTTGTTTTCCTAAATGAAACATGCTCAAGAGATATTCCCCATGCTTCCAAATCTGTTCACAGATTCCATATAAGAAGCACTTGCTAATCTGCTTCCATGGTTAAGAAAATAAATAAAAACTCTCTGTACTTCTTCCTAGTAGAAATTCTTGATCCACAGTTGGTTGGGATATGATTTGTTCCTCTTTTAAATATAAGGTTTCCTGAACTAAACAGATATAGTGTTTCTAGATATTACTCTCTGGTTCATCAGGGAATCTCCCTGGTAACTGGCTTTTTCTCTTTGATAATTTGTGTTTTGAGAAAGTTCTTTCAATTAAAGATGAGCAAACTAAAAATTGTACACCTCTCTCTTTCTCTGCCATATAATTAAATGATTAGGATTGGATTAATCATAAATCAGTTAAAAGTAATGGGTTTTAAAAATGGTGTTTCTAAATAATATATCATAATAATAATTTCAAAAGAACATGGGGTTGTGATAGTCAGTACTTTTCCAAGAAACCTGGGGGAGTTTCCACTTTAACCAGAATTTGCAACTTGGGTGGCACTTATATCTAATTAAAAAAGGGAAAGGATAGATTACTTAGAAAATATTGACTGAACTATTAAATGCTTAACTAAGTTTTCTTCTCTTGGTTTCTACCTATCATTGCTTATTTCTTCAAATTGATACTGTTTAAAAGAGGCAGCACTTGCCAGGTTATGGGGACATTATTGATAAACTTCACATTGAGGAAATGAAAGACTACTCAGATTTGGAGTTAATAACTTCCTGCCAAAAATCTTCCCACCTGCATGCCAATAGCCCCATGAGGCAATTTGATGATGTTTAGCAAAAACAAGGTGACTAAAGTATAAATATTAATTTCTTAATTTAAAAAGGGAACCAGTGTTGATGTGGCTGGCTGGTTTGGCAAGGATGAGCAACAGCTGCCTTGATCTCTGGCTGCTTTTTGATGGTACTAACACTTACAAGCTAATATTGTAGTGATAGCCCTATGCCCCAATGTCACAAGACAATAGTCACTCCATGGAGTCTATGAAAGAAACATTCTCAAGTATGAGTTTCTTGGGCTAAACTAGAGTATCATTATTGCTATTTGTGGCTTGGTCCATGAACATATAAAGTACTGACAGCTACTGGTCTTAGCACCACCCCTGCTCCTATCCATCAAGGGCAGTTAGTGGCAGAGCCTACGCATGAACATAAACACAGGCCTGCCTCACTTCACAGCCCTTATTCATCGCCAAGATCACTTTGCCTTGTAATCAACAGACCTCTCTTCTCAGCCTGTGACCTCATGCACAGGTGGAATTAGGCAGAGGCAGCGTCCCTGGAGGAGCTGTCCAGCATTCGAGGTTCTGAAAAAGTATGGGTGGAAGGACGAAGAGGCTTCCAGATGGGCGAAGCATTTATATATTTGTTTAGGTAAGAAAGGGAGAATGTGGCAGATGAGTGTTTTTTAAATTGAAGTATAGCTAATCTACAATGTTGTGCTAGTTTCAAGTGTACAGCAAAGTGATTCAGTTATGAATATATATGGATGTGTATATACATATATATATACATATATATATATACTTTTTCAGATTCTTTTCCGTTATAGGTACTACAAGACATTGAGTGCTTTTCCCTGTGCTACCAGCAGGTCTCTGTTGGTCACCTATGCTATACATAGCAGTGTGTATATGTTAATCTCCAACTCCTAATTTGTCTGTCCCCCCACCCCGCTATCCCCCCTGGCAACCACAAGTTTGCTCTCCACATCTGTGAGTCTATCTCTATTCTGTAAATAAGTTCATTTGTCTCATTTTTTAGATTTCACATGTAAGTGACACAACACAATACTTGTCCTTCTCTGTCTGATTTACTTCCCTTAATTTGATAATCTCTAGATCTATTCATGTTGCTGCAAATGGCATTATTTCATTCTTTTTTATGGCTGAGTTAATATTCCAATGTATATATATACCACATCTTCTTTATCCATTTGTCTGTTGGTGGACGTTTAGGTTGCTTCCATGTCTTGGCTATTGTAAATAGTGCTGCTATGAATATTGAGGTGCATGTATCTTTTTGAATTAGAGTTTTCTCCAGATATATGCCCAGGAGTGTGATTGCAGGATCATACAGTAGCTCTATTTTTAGTTTTTTAAGGAACCTCCATATTGTTTTCCATAGTGGCTGCACCAATTTACATTCCCACCAAAAGTATAGGACGGTTCCCTTTTCTCCACACCCTCTCCAACATTTATTATTTATAGACTTAAAAAAATATTTATTTATTTGGCTGCGCTGGGTCTTAGTTGTGGCACATGGGATCTTCGATCTTTGTTGTGGCACGTGGGTTCTTTTAGTTGTGGCATGTGGGATCTTTAGTTGCAGCATGCAAACTGTTAGTTGTGGCATGTGAACTCTTAGTTGCTGCATGTGAACTTAGTTGTGGCATGCAAACTCTTAGTTGTGGCATGTGGGATCTAGTTCCCTGACCAGGGATCGAACCTGGGCCCCCTGCATTGGGAGCATGGAGTCTTAGTCACTGGACCACAAGAGAAGTCCCATTTACAGACTTTGCAATGAAGGCCATTCTGATCCGTGTGAGGTGATGCCTCACTGTAGTTTTGATTTCCATTTCTCTATCAGTGATATTGAGCATCTTTTCATGTGCCTGTTGGTCATCTGTATGTCTTGTTTGGAGAAATGTCTATTTAGGTCTTCGGCCCATTTTTTGATTGGGTTGTTTGTCTGTTTGTTTGTTTTGATATTAAACTGTATGAGCCGTTTGTATATTTTGGAAATTAATCCCTTGTTGGTCACATCGTTTGCAAATATTTTTTCCCATTCTGTGTGTTGTCTTTTCATTTTGTTTATGGTTTCCTTTGCTGTGCAAAAGCTTTTAAGTTTAATTAGGTCTCATTTGTTTATTTTGGTTTTTATTTCCATTACTCTAGGAGAAGGATCCCAAAAGATATTGCTGCAATTTATATCAAAGAGTGTTCTGACTATGTTTTCCTCTAGGAGTTTTATAATATCCAGTCTTACATTTAGTTCTTTAATACATTTTGAGTTTATTTTTGTATACGGTGTTAGAGAATGTTTCAATTTCATTCTTTTGCATGTAGCTGTCCAGTTTTCCCAGCACCACTTATTGAAGAGACTGTCTTTTCTCCATTTTATATTCTTGCCTCCTTTGTCATAGATTAATTGACCATAAGTGCGTGGGTTTATGTCTGGGCTTTCTATCCTGTTCCATTGATCTATATGTCAGTTTTTGTGCCAGTACCATACTGTTTTGATTTCTGTAGCTTTGTAGCATAGTCTGAAGTCAGGGAGTGTGATTCCTCCAGCTCCATTCTTCTTTCTCAAGATTGCTTTGGCTATTTGGGGTCTTTTGTGTTTCTATACAAATTAAAAAATTTTTTGTTCCAGTTCTGTGAAAAATGCCATTGGTAACTTGATAGGGATTTCATCGAATCTGTAGATTGCTTTGAGTAGTATAGTCATTTTAACAATATTGACTCTTCCAATTCAAGAACACAATATATCTTTCCATCTGTTTGTATTGTCTTTAATTTCTTTCATCAGCATCTTATAGTTTTTGGAGTACAGGTCTTTTGCCTCCTTTGGTAGGTTTATTCCTAGGTATTTTATTCTTTTCAATGTGATGGTAAATGGGATTGTTTCCTTAATTTCTCTTTCTGATATTTTTTGTTTATGTATAGAAATGAAACAGATTTTTGTGTATTAATTTTGTATCTGGCAAATTTACTGAATCCATTGATGAGCTCCAGTAGTTTTCTGGCAGCGTCTTCAGGATTTTCTTTAGGATTTTCTATGTCTAGCATCGTGTCAGGTAGATGAGTGTTTTTGATAAGTGTCTGAGCAACGTTTGATAAGACTGTGAAATCAGGGTCATTAGCAAAGAGAAGCAGTTGGTGGGCGAAGGTTAAACTGAGATTTAGGCTACGCTGTCCAATGTGATAGCCAGTAGTCACATTTGGCTATTAATCACTTGAAATGTGACTAGTTTGAATGGAGATGTGCTGTGAGTGTAAAATACACACCTGCATTTGAATACTTAGTATAAAAATAATGTAAAATGTTTCATTAATAATTTCATATTATTACATGTTAAAATGATAGTATTTTAGACATATTATGTTAAATAAAATAAATAATAAGAATTAATCACACCTGTTCCTATTTTCCTTTAATGTGGCTATTAGAAAATTTACTTACAAATATTTCAATATAAAATTACATATATATTACATTTGTGGCCTGCATTAATTATATTTGTTTTGGACAGTGTTGCTCTAAAGATTGAACTTGAGGGGAATATTGCTTAGGAGATGCTGAAGGAAAGCTCTGAGTAAGTAAGTGATAAAATAAAAATTGTACTTGAGGATTGTGTGTTTGTGGTTTTTACAGCTTAGAAAAGTTTCCGGGGAGAAGTCACCAGAAGAGAGGAAGAGATAACTGATAACAATTATTGTGCACTGACTTTTGTCAGGCACACTGGTCCATTATCTTTCTTAATCTTCATAACCACCTTGGTATGTACGTATTATTTCACAGATGAGAAAATTGAGGTTTAAAACAGCAAAGTAATTTGCCCCAAATTAACTTAATGAGAGAAGATTAGGGATTCAAACTCAGATCTGTTCCATGTCCTTTTACCTGACCAGGGAGATGGAGAAGAATGGTAAGAACTTCTAGGGACACGACTCTGGAGATGGGGGACACCTAGAAAATGTTACAGCAGAAAAATGAGCAGGCCTTGAGATGAGACCAGTGTAAATGGTTAAGAAAAGAAGAGATTTAGACCAACCTTAGAATCAAGAGCCCTAGAGATATAGAAGGAGGTGAGATAAAGTCCCCAAGTCCCAAGTTGTGGGTTATCCTGATGAAAGAGTACTATTCTCTTCCAAACCCAATCTGTGAATTAATTCCAGTAACATATATTAATTGGGCTTCCACTGTATGTAAAACACTGTCCAGCAGGATGGGGGGCAAAAAGAACCATAAAATATAGTTTCTAGTCTCTTGTTTACTTAGGAAGACAAGAAATAAGCCTCTGAAACCATTGACTGCTAACAAAGCTTGAGGTAATGGAGATAAAGGCACCTGAGCAGGAGTTAGGAGCTGTAAGTTCTTTCTCACCCTAGATCTCTGGATGACTAGTGGTGTGACCTTGTAAAAGTTAGTTAGCTCTTCTAAATGTTCAGTTTTCTTGTCTGTGTGAAGTTAGCATAACATTATCTTTCCCACCTTTCACGGCTGTTGTAAGGACCAAAATCCAAATGAGACCATGTGTATGAATATGCCTTATTGATTGTAAAGTGCTATACCTGACTTGAAAATCCATTCCTTAGCTGTGATGGGGTTAGACAAATATAGGACCATTGTTTTTTGGGGACCTTTGTTAAATCTACAGATGTTGTCAGGCTTCTGACTCATTCCCAGTAGCATCTGAATGTGAATTCCATCAACTGAGTTAGCTATTTCATTGAGCACATGTAACTCATTACTGCCTCTTACAGCAACTCTGTGAAGTTGGTATGGCTAGCTTCATTTTACTAATAAAAAAACCAAAGCTCTGAGTTTTGGTAACTCTTTAGTAAGTGAGAGAGGATGGCCTTAAATCTGTGTTCTCTCTCACACAAGGTTCTGTGTTCTTGCCTCCAACTCCCAGAATCTTATTCTGTGTCTGAAGTAGGGTATCACAGTGGGCATCTGTATATTTTTTAAAACTTCCTAGAGATTTCAATAGGCATCAAAGCTCAGGAACCACTGCTCTAGCAAGCTCTTAACCATCTTTGGGACAAGTGTTGTCTTATGAGGCAGCTGGCTGTTAGAATAGCCCAAATCTGCTTCGAGGAGCTTCTACTGATTGGCTCAATCCTATCCCCAGGAGCACACAGGCAGCCTAAAAATCCTTCAATGACAGTCATTCAGGCACTTCAAGTGTTCTTCAGGGCACCTGTTGAAGGCATCTGAGGCCCCTTCCCAAGAGATAGTCTAACAAAGTTTTTAGACTCCCCGTCTATTATTTCTTTCTTCCTTGAGCCACTTTTTTTGCTGAGAGAATGGAAAGGTGAGAATTAGAGAATGAGTCACTGATGAGGTAGTTAAATGAGAAGTGAGCAAAACTGGGAGAATTTTGGATGCCTAGACTGGATATGTATAAATGCCAGCAGAGAGCTCTGGTGGAAGGTATCAGAGAAACAAACTCAGTAGCTTCAAGAGCCAAAAGAAATAAAATATTACTGGTATTAGAACTGGTTTCTAATATTTCTTTTTTCAGTAAAATGTAAAATAAAGTATTTTAGTTGTGTTTCTGTTTTCCTGCCTTTTCAACTCCCCAAATGATAAATAAAAGAAAACAAAACAAAACTCTTCCAAAAAAAAAAAAAAGGTTTGGATAAAGAACAGCCCAAGTGAGTGACAGCCAGCCTCCGGACAGCCCAGCTAGGATGTGTAGAAGCTGTCAACACAGCTGGAAGACATGGGCAGTTCTGGAATAAGTGTGCTTCTAGTCAGACAGGCCTTAAAGAGATCTCTGGGGCCTCACTAGGCAGGCACTGGTAGAGTCAGTTAAAAGAAAAGGCACAGCCCTTCTGCCATCTCCAGCTTCCTCTAAGCTTATCTCTTTCCACAGACTTTGCCTCAACTTTATTGGGATTAGGGAAGATGCACAGTCTCACTCCAGAAGAAGAGGGAGTGGGAAGCAGAAACAATCAGTTGCTAATTTGTGTGCAGGGGATGCTTCAGGGCTCCTTGGGGTCTCCTGCAGCCTGGAGTGGATCTTATCTATCTTCCCCACTGATGCATGCCAGGGGTAGACTCTATGCTCTCCTCCAGCCACTTGGGGGAAAAGACCTGAAATGTATCTTTAGATGACATTTCTAAGGACAGAGCATCTTGTGAGTGGGGGCATTTTAAGCCACCTTGCCTTAATTCCTTTTTGGAAAGAAATGAGGGAAATATAAACCAAAATAAAATGGTGGGAGCCCTGGAATGGTGAGAGCACAGCCCAGGATTTACTATGCTAAGGAGTTTTCAAATCTTAACATTTTTGTTGGTACCTGTTGGTCCGTTTGTTCTGATTTCTGGTCATCTCTGTTTTAACTGTCAATCTCAAAGGTCAAATGGGGCAGAGCAGGTGGGCATGAACTTTGGTATGACTTCCCTCTGTTTCCAGAGATCCTGAAATGTGCTTGTGGCCTCTCCTGCCAGTCCCTGAGACCTCCTTGAATATAATCTTCACCACCAGCTCTTTTTTTTGGTATCTAAATTAGCATGCTACTCAGTCTGTCTTGTGTAGAATTATATTTCCCTGTGTCCATGCACCCAAATAGACTGTAGCCTCTGAGAGGAAAACTTGGGTTTATGGAATATCTACTGGAAATCAGGCACTGTGCTAGAGATTTTAATACTCATTCATTCATTCCATTGATATAAAATGAGCCCTTACTTAATAATACCTCACATTAGTAGTGAAAGTAAACATGCTAATGTAGCTTGCATATTTTTGGGGAGCACACCAACAAAGAGACACATTGATATGTGAACAAAACAATTACAGCTTATTGTTAAGTGTTAAGAAAGGTGTAAACAGGGTGCTGTGTAGGGAATGATGGAAGGATCTGTTTTAGAAAGGGGGTCAGGAAAGGTGTATAGGTCCTATTTAAACTGAGCCCTGTAAGGTGATGGGAAAGTCACAGTCATACCGGTGACTGAGGGAAGCCTGGCGTGACAGGGTGCTACGTGTCCCCATGTTATTCCAGGACATGTTGGTCTCCTCTCCTTCCCCACTCCCCCACTTGAGTGCCTACACATAAAATACAACAAAATTTGCATATCTTTCTGTCCTTTCTCTTTCTGATACAGACGGTCAGAAGAATCCCACTTGGGGAGGTCTTTCGCGTTGTCATGTACTGGTGACTGCGTGTTGTGGGCTCATGTCAGGAGTGAGGTGATCAGCCTACTCAAAATATTTCCCAAGGCAACCCCATTTTGATCAGCCATTCCCATCAGGCTGTGAGACAAACAAAAAGAAATTCTGTTTTGGTTTTCTTAAGTAATATGGCCAGGTTTTCCTCTTTTTTTTTTTTTTCCTACCTTCTCCCTCTTTCTATGCCTTTTTGGCTAATTTCTGATAAATTCAGGTTTTCTCTACATGGTGTATAGACTACAGACCAGGAGTGTCGGGAGAAAGCTGGGAAATGCAGCTCGGAGCTGTCGGTAGGAAGACAAAGCAAGTGGGGCCAGGGGCTTGGGGGAAGGGGGGGACGGTGGTGCTTCATTTGGGCCAACACAGATTGCTTCCCGAGAAGAGAGAGGGCCAAGTGCTGACCCAGCTCCCCTGCAGGTCCAGGCTTCCTGTGTGTGACCCCCTCCCCCTGCCTTCTTGTGTCTCGTCCTTCTCATTGTCCTCCCTCTTGTGATTTCTTTTGCTGTTCAGAGTTTAAAGTTGTCCTTCATACAAATCTTCTTATGGCTTCCAGTGTTTTACACAAGGAAAGCAATATCATTTATAAAACTACTACAAACATTGTAAAGCAATTATACTCCAATAAAGATGTTAAAAAAAAGAAAACAAAACAAAACAAAAAACTACTACACACAAATGGAGGATAGAGAGAAATCCCTGAGCCAAGGATTGTGAATTAATGTCAGCCTGGGAGAGTTTGATTTCCCATTCCCAGAGTTCTGACATCTGTTCTTGTTTCATTTGGTTTTCCTTATACTAATGGGAGCAACGGTTATGTCATGAGGAAACGAAAATTAGGCTTAAGAAGCCTTCTCCTGTCTGACAGGTTGAGCCATTCTCTTGGCTGCAGTGAAGGGGGCAATTGGCTCTGGGCTCTTACTGCTGCCTGAGGCTGACCAGGGAAGGCCACTCGCCTTTTCTGAATCTCCATCTCTTCATCTGACATGGGCAGTAATGCCTTTAATACTCTTGGGAGGATTTAGTGAGGTAATGCAGCTGAAAGTGTTTTGTAACCTGTAAAATGCTAAACAAATGGGAGGTATTATCTTTCCCTGGCATGGAAAGGTCAGGAATAAGTGAGTGTCAGGCAAAACATGAGAAAATTGCTTAGAGTATCAGCATATTGACTCTGCTACCTCAGATTTGTATATCAGGCCTCAGGGACTGCCTTAAGGGCATCTGCTGTGAGAGGTTACTGTACCCCCAAGTGCGTTATGTTCTGCCTCTTTGTGGGTTATTGTTACCTGGGTGCTAATGGAAAACTTGGAGCTTAGGGTAGAATATTTGATGAAATCACGGGGGGCTAAGAGGTCTCCTAAGGAGGAGGGAGGTGGTACAATCAAACCCAATATCCCAGGACCCTCTCTTTGCAGAGGCAATGAGGTGAGCTTGGAGACAGTGGTGGAGGCTGGAGGAGAAAAACAGATGGTGAGGAGGATGTGAAGGCAGAATTTGGGTATTAGGGAGAGAGGAGGGCAATGAAGGAGCCCTCCTGTAGGTCCCCGCCTGAATTATCCATCTTTGTGTGTAACTGTGTCTCCATGGTCTGGCCCCCTCTCAGTCTGCCAAAAATTGGCCTGCAGCCCTGGTCATTGGTGCTCACCCAACTAGTCTTGTCACTGGAATCACTGATTGTGTTCAGGCTCTCAGGGTGGACTTGTGCTCTGGGTGACCTCCAGTTCCTTACTGGGACCTGAGCCCGGCCACGATGCCAGCCTGCGTCCCCTAAACTGCTGCCCCCCAACAGGCCTGAGTGCTTTCTCTAAACCCACTTTTCAGCCTAGTATAGGAGCATTCACATTGACCTGCAATCAGACACTTGAGTTTGGATACTGATCCCATTTCATATTAGCTGGTGAGTTTAGGCAGCTGCTTAGCCTCTCTGAGCCTCAGTATTCTCATCTTTAGAATGGGAATAATATATAAGTGTTTTGAACATTTATGAGATAATAAAGTACTTAATGGACCTGACACATAATATGTGTTAATAAATGGTTGATATTATGATTATTATGGTTATTCCACATGGAGAGGCTCCTGAGAACCAGCATGCTGCTACCTGCCTGACAGGAGGCCAGAAACTCCTCTAGCCACTTGACCTAAAAGTTTCAGTATTAGTCCTTGTTTCGTAATGATGCTGTGGACTCTCTAGTTTATACTCTGGCCTCTACTATTCGTGGTATGCCTAAAACTGAGACTGTTCTCTTGTCCCCAGAAATGGTCTAGAGCAGAGCAGGTAGTCCCACTTTTAGATATGCTTTTCCAAGAAAATGTGTAAACACTGATCAAAGATTTCCTATATTTATCAAAGCAGACACTTTTTTTTAAACACCTAAGGAAAAAGTGCTCCAGTGCTAACTTGCAGTCTGTACTTACCCGTGCTTGCCCTTGTTCAGGTTTTGTCCTGACTCTACCCCAAGCAGGTGTGTCAGAAGTCCTGACATCTACAGAAATCAATCCCTATGGGAAACTGGCCATTCATCCTTCTAAACTTGACTTCACCTTGGTCTCCTTAGATTGCCCTCAGAGACGTGGTAGCTGGTACCTAGCTCAATTAAACTTAGAGGAATAACTCCATTATTTTAAACCTCATCAGGTTCTAGGAGTCTTGGCTGGTGTTTAGTACTCAGTAATTTAAATACACCAGGCTTTTCACCAACGCTTATTAAAAGGCTCACTAGGTTTTTCAATACAAATAGCTTTTATAATAGGACATGCTGGTGAGTGAATTAAAATTGAATCAAAATCATATTTTAAAATTATATTATCCTTCATTCAACATATTTAAAATATATTTGCTGAATATCTATTATATGCCAGACCTATGGTTCCGAGGACTCAAAACAATACACATCTCTGCTCTCCTGGAGCGTCCCTTCTTTTGTAACAATTATTAAAGGAAATACATAAGTTATGTATTATAGTTGAAGATAATGAGTGTTCTAGGGAAACGTTAGGTGGGAAAGGAGGATAGGAAGTGCAGGAGTTGCAGGTATAATTATGGTGGTCAGAAAGCCTCGCTGGGAATTTGGGAGTGAGCCATGTGGAATTCTGGGAGAAGAGCTTTCTAGGCAAGGAGAGCAGTAGGTAAAAGAGGGCCTGAGGCAGGAGCATGCCCACCCTGCTCTAGGAATCGTAGGGAGGTCCTTGGGGCTGAACTGGACCGAGCAAGGAGAGAGCAGTAGATGAGGTCAGGTTGTGATGGCCAGATTGTGAAGGGTCTGGAAGGCCATCGTGAAGACTTTGGCGTCTATTCTGAGAGAAGTGTGTTTTGAGAAGAGTAGTGTCATGAGCTGCCTTGCCCTTTAACAGGGTCATTCCGAATGCTCTGTTGGGAATAGACTATAGCGGGAGAAGTTAGAAGCAGGAAGACCTGCAATAATTGAGGTGAGAGATAAAGGAAGTTTGGATTAGTGTGGTGGAAATGGTGGCGTCAGATTTTGGCTATATATATTTTTTAAATTAATTAATTAATTTATTTTTGGCTGTGTTGGGTCTTCATTTCTGTGCGAGGGCTTTCTCCAGTTGCGGCGAGCGGGGGCCACTCTTCATCGCGGTGCGCGGGCCTCTCACTATCAAAGCCTCTCTTGTTGCGGAGCACAGGCTCCAGACGCGCAGGCTGAGTAGTTGTGGCTCACGGGCCCAGTTGCTCCGCGGCATGTGGGATCTTCCCAGATCAGGGCTCGAACCCATGTCCCCTGCATTGGCAGGCAGATTCTCAACCACTGCGCCACCAGGGAAGCCCCTTGGCTCTATTTTGAAGGTAAGGTCAATCAGACTTCGTGATGGATTAGGTGTAGGAAATGAGAAAGAGGAGTCAAGGAGCTCTCCTAAACTTTTGACTTGAGAAACTGAGAATTTATCATTAATTGAGAAGAAATGAGTGTGGGTGATATCGGTTTGGAGGAAAATCAGGCATTCAACTCAAAACGTTTAAGTTTAAGATATATGCTAGATACCCAAGTGGAGGTGTGAAGTAGGCAGCTGGATCTATGGGTCTGGAGCCTGGGGTAGAAATATAAGGAGTTGTGAGTTTCTAAGAGATATTTAAAACCATGGCATTAAGTTAAGTCACCCAGGGAGTGAGTGTTGAAAGAGGAAAGTAGAGGTAGGAGAGATGAGGAATAAACAAAGGATACTGAGAAAAAGAATGTCAGAAGAGCGTGATGTTCTGAACCAAGTGAAGAAAGGAGGAGGGAGGGTTGAGATCAGCTGTGTCAAATGCTTCTCAAATGGAAATAAAGTGAGGCCTAAGCACTGATGTTTTGATCTGACAAATAGAGGTTTTGTAAACTTGATGAAAACAGTTGGTGGAGTTATGTGGGCAAAAGTCTACTGGAAGTGTATTTAAAAAAGAAAGGAAGGAGAAGAACTGGAGAGAGTGAAATATGCGGATGTTAAAAGGAACTTTATGGTAAAGAAAGGCAGAAAAGTAAGGCAGTTCCTGTAGGGAGGTGGACTCAAGGGAGGACTCTTGAAGGATGGCAGAATAGTAGTTTTTGCCTTTAGGCTGATGGTAAAGGTTCTGTGGAGAAGAAAAATTTAATGATGCGGTGTCTGAGCCCTATCTTGGGTGGGCATGGAATCTAGTGCACAGCTGAAGGGTTTGGCTTCCCATAGGCGTTCAGAGAGTTCATCTGTAATAAGAGGAGGGAAATCCAGACTTAGGAACACAGATGCTGAGTCAGTGTGATGGTGGGAGCTTGAAGGAGTTCTTTTATTGTTGCTTCTGTTTTTATTGAAGTAGGAATTAAGATCATGAGCTGAGAGTGAAGATGCAGGAGTAGTGGCTGGAGATATGAGAAATAATAAAATATGAAATAGAAGAATATTATACTTGGCAATAGGCTAGGGAAACCTAATATGCTTGTCCTTAGACCCACCTGAGGTTTTTGGTCGTGAATACAAAGTGAGACTATTTTCCATTGTTGTGTGTTTGTATCCAACTATTTTCAGTGGCATGTGTAGGAGTGCAGAATAAGTGGAGAGCTGACTTTAACCAGGCTTGAGATTTTGCTAAGTCTGATGAAGTATGAGAGGGCAGTGGGATTGAGGATGCATGCAAGGGCATGATGAAAAATAATGGGTTGTGAACTTTATGTTGGTTAAGAGAGAAGGTGAAATAAGGACAGGAAGGTGGCAAGAAACAATGAAAGGTCAGTATGACCAATGGATTGTAGATCTTGGTGCCCCCAGTGGCTTTTGGCAAGGTACAAGAGGAAATGAGCTGAACAGACAGGAGGTGGTGGTCAGACAGTGGGATGCTTCAAATTTAGATGCATTGCAGATTTTGGTAAGGACTTGCCTGTGAGTGTGACCCTGGGAGTGAGTGGCTGAGATAGGAAGGCGGACATCCTTGAAGGAGAGGAGTTTCAGAAACTGAAAGGGCAGGGTTTTGGGACACTCATCAATGTGAATATTGCTAAGAATTTAAAGAATTCTCCAAACATAAGTGAAGATATGGAAAACGGTAGTTTAGAATACACTATCAGCTTCCTCAGCGTGTAGAAATCAAATGTTCACTATGGTATGTTATTATGGGTATATGAAATCATGCCACCAGTGTTAGCACAGACCTTCGTGCATGTCAGGTGCCTGTCCTCTACACTTGGATAAGCAACCTCTGTGTTCATCGGGGCTAGCAGTTACACTGCAGTCATTATTTTACTTATCTGTTTCCCTAACCCAACTACAACCTCTTTAAGGACAAAGACAATATCAGTATTCACAGTAGCCTCAGAGGCCGGCACAGTGGCTGTATAGGTGCTCAATAGCTATTTGTTATGTGCAGCATAGAGTGGTTAAGAACACTGATTCTAAAGTCTGACACACCTAATGTGTTCTAATCCCAGTTGCCTCTTATTGGCTATATATCCCTGGAAGAGACACTTAAAACCCATTTCCTCACCTGTAAAATGGGGATAGCAATAACACTTCTTTATAGGGATGTGGAAAAGAGTTAATAAGATAAGGCTTTACATGTAAAGTGCTCAATACAGTCCTGGTGCATAGATAATTCTTAGTAAATTTTAACTACTGATGCATGAAAGCAATAAAACTTTATGTTTGACTGGGTTATTTCCTGAGTGACACAATTCCACATCACCTAGCACTGTGCGACAGTCCTTCAGAGAAAAAGGGTAGTGGGAGCAAGCTGACTCTGGTCCCCAGTGACCCAGTAACATGCACATTGAGAGATGATAAAAGAATGATTCTGTTTTTTGTTAGTAGAACAGACTTCTTGAGATCTCTTGGCCAAAAGTGTGTGCTCCTTTGAACATGTGGCTCATGAAATGCAGTGTCTCTGTCTCCATAGCTACCCAATGAGTTGAAGTCGTGTTGCCAGTTTCTGCCTCTGTGTTGTCAGTGATTACATTATTATCTCACATGTTGAGTAAACCAGAGCACACAGATATGATAAATGCTCATTTATAAGCACAGAAGCTACTGTTTCACAAAGGTACACATAACTGTTCCTAGGCTCTTGGTTTTCAGGGAAACAAGGACAGACACAGAACAGGGTGAAGTGGGCTGAAACGTACAGTTTCTCATGCAGTGTAGCCTTTTTCTGCTCCTCATTAAGCCCCCCGTTTTTTGATTGACCAGAAAACTGTGCTGTGGGTCATCAATTTCACTTTCAGTCTGTATTCTGTATTTTCTCCCTAAGGTCAGAGCTTGCTGCTCTGAGACACTGAGGGCTGAGATAATGAGTCTGGACCACTCATTTTCTCTGCCTAGCAGATGGGAGCACCTGTCGGGTGTGGGCAGCTCGCCTCTCTAGAGGTTGGGCAGTGGCGGTGTAATCAGACCCTCTTTCTCTTTCTAAATGCCACAAGGTTGCACAATTAAGGGAGAGTCAAAACATCTATGTCAACCCTCAAAGCAACTGAAAATGCTTCTTATATTTTAGATTGGAATTTTAGTGGGATTACCCTGAATTGGAAACTTTAATCACAGAGTTTTCTTTGAATAGGTTTAAATGTTTTTGAGAAACAATACAGGCATTTTGACTCTTGCTAGATCTCTTTAGATCTCTACAGGTTCAAACAAACATCAGCCATGTGCTCTGTTTCCTTGTAGGCTGTTTGCGTGCGTGCGTGTGTGTGTGTGTGTGTGTGTGTGTGTACTTCCAGGAGTCAGTTCTTTTAATATGGGCATCAGATTGAATCTGAAAATGCTTTCTATTCCATTGTTACCTGTTACTCTCTCCAACCTCTCCTACACCCAGGTCTCCCAGGACAAGGAAGCAATCTCCTTTGTGCACATTCCTTGAGCACCTTGAGCACTCTTTCAGGAAGAATGAGTCAGAAGACCTAGATTTTAGCCACAGAGCGGTTACCACCAAGTGGGTGACCTTTGGCAAATCACATCACCTCCCCAAGCCTCAGCTTCCTACTTAACAGAATCAGCGAATTAGCTACTTTACAGTGGAAGCAATACAGTAGAGAGATTAAACTTTTTGGCTAGAAGTCAGATGATCTGGTTCAAACCTTGGATTTAAAACTTAAGAACTATATGGCATTGGTCCTCAATTTCATCACCTGTAAAATGGGGATAATAATTTTATTTACTTTATAAGGTTTGAGGCCTTTTTGTATACCCCTCCCATGAGTTGAACAATGGGCCACAATCTTGGTAGGTTTATTCAGCTAATTTTAAATCCACCTAACATCAATACAATAAAGACTTTAGAACACTGGCATGTACCACTAAAAATGTTAGTTGTTGTTGTTGTTATCATTATACCTCTAAGGAATCTTCTAGTTTAAACATTTTCCTTTGTTTATTTTATTTAACGTCACTCACTTTTCTTTAGTCCCGGCTCCCTTCTGGAAGTTCTTTGACTGTCACCACTAGTGTTGATATGCAGTGTGTAGAGCCCAGGGGTGCTGTTAGACATCCTACCGTGCACAGCACAACCCTTTTCCCCACCAACAGAGAATTACTCTGCCCTTGAGAATTCCAGGGGGAGGGGGAAGGAGTTTAAAGGCTGCTTTGAGAATCTCGTGGAGAGTTATTTTCTTTTTCTTTGCCAAATTAGTGTGTATTGGCAGTAGTGATGCTTCTGGCTCCGTGCGTGGGGATGGAGGTGGGTGGACGCCCATTTCATACTTAACTTTCCGGTGGGAAAGCTCAGCTTCATTCTTCTCCCTCAAATTAACAATTTTTTTTTCTAATCTAAAAAATCAGCAAAAACCTACTCTGGCCACCTACTAATAAAACTTTTCTTGGCTGTACTGCTTTCTTTCCCTTATCTCTGTGGTTTGCTGCCTCTTCATCCTTTACCCTCTGCTTGGGATATTGCCTCCCTCTACTGCTCATCCCCTTCATCTCCTGTATTAAAATCCTACTCATCCTCTAAGTAGGAAAGGACTCATGCATGACTCCTTCCGTGATGCTTTTCCAAATCATCCAAGTGTTTCTTTTTTACCGCTGACTCCCAGAGACCTATGATTTTATGTCTCATGATGTATCTCATATCCTGTCTTGTATTATAGGTGTTGATATTCTTGCATAATCACTCGTCCTCAATGGTGAGTCCCTGGAAGGCAGGAATTGCCTCTCATTCGTCTCTGAATTGTGTAGAATTTTGCACACAGTGAGGGCTCAGCTACATTTGTTGAATTACAATACTGTCCCCATGACTAAACTCCACCCCGCATGGTCACTGCCATCGCCCATGACATGCCTGGCTTGAACTAGGGTTCCTGTTTTAATGTTCTTTGTTATTACCTTCACAACCTCCACACTCTTCCCCCTCCTTCCCTCCTCTCCTCTCTTTTTTTTTTGTTGAAGGTTAATTATTTTCATTGAGGAAAGCTGCCATGATACACTTCACTTATCTGTTGTCTTCTGTTAATGACATGCAAACTATTTTAGGAACGCAACAAAAGGTGGCAGCTGCTATTTATAAAATAAGAAGCAGTCTGAATTCCCCTGTGGGTCACATGCCCATCCATTTTCCTTTTTTGTTTGAAAGAGGTTTTTCCTACAAGCCTGTGTGATTTCCTTTTTTCCTATGACACCACTCACCCAATTCACTACACCAGTCATTAAGGATTTTCATTTTATTTTTGCCTTGGCTTTAATTTTCTATTTGATTTAGATTCCTCCCCTATTCCTCCTTTCCTCTCATAAAAAGCAGGAGAAAGAGAAAAAACCCACTAAGCTATGTAAATATCTTTTTATGAATTGGGCCTCTTGAGATGAGAGCTTCATTACTAAGGAAAAATGAACCTTCTGCCCCTGTGATTTGGTAATGGAAATGTGCCATTTTATAAAGTCTTAAGCAGTTAAAAAATCACATAATATATAAACTGTTTAATGTTATAATCACTTGCTATTGAAGAATAGAAAGCATGGACAATTGCAGTAAGTTACTAAAAGCAATAATAGCTTTATTTTTAGTGCTGATGAATTGAATTAAGTTTGGGTCAGCTCATAAGTATGCAAAATGTCCACACATATGTATGTAGGAGTTGTGTTTCATATGCACACACTTGAGCAATTCTATTAGATCAATGCACAGATTCATAACTTTAGGACCTCATAGTAATGAGATTCATTATTTCAGGTCTCTAAAGAACTTGTGAACTTAGCCCCCTGACACTTCTCCTTCCCTACCCCCATCTTACCTCACTTCTTCCAGGGTTATAATTTTAAAGATAATCACATCTTGTGTTCCTTTAAAAACATCTGTTGATTCTCCATTATGCACAGAATGGGCTCCAAAACCCCTTAGTGTGGCAGAAAAAACTCTTATACACCACCCCAATCTATCTCTTGACTTCATCTCCTGCTCCTGTATCCAATACACATTTTACTCCAGCTGTGGCAAACTTCTTTCTCTTCTTTGAAGATGCTGTGGACCCTTCTGTGCCTTTGACCCTCTGAACAACAACTTCCCATTTCCTCTTGACATGCCCTCACACTTCCTTCTGTGACACGATAAATGTGAAAAGGACTAGCTAGCAGAGGGCTTGGTGCAGAGCAAGGGCTCAGTAAATACACATTGAGTGAACGAATAGACAACTGCGTTTGCAAATTCAAAGGAAGACCTTTGTTTTCTAAATGGGTTATGTTATGGTTGTTTATAAGTCAGCTGACCCCAGCATGACTAATATTGTAATATTGTGTAATACTGATTTTATACGAAATCGGATCTATTCTTTGCTTCCTTAAAAGCTCCCAGGGGCAAAAGAGGACCCTTCTTTCTTGA
This sequence comes from Balaenoptera musculus, assembly GCF_009873245.2. Classification (NCBI taxonomy): domain Eukaryota; kingdom Metazoa; phylum Chordata; class Mammalia; order Artiodactyla; family Balaenopteridae; genus Balaenoptera; species Balaenoptera musculus. The sequence goes on along the minus strand of NC_045788.1, from coordinate 56,360,044 downwards.
TAATCCTCACAGTAATTATTTCCCAAGAGGCTACTGCTCTGGCAGCCTGGGGGAGCAGAAACCCTGGGGAAGGGAGAGGAATGGAAGTTTGGGCAGGAAAGTTGATATTCAGGAGTGAGGCTTTGTGGGGCAGAGGCCTGGAATGGTAGAGGTTCTGACAGAGGCTTGTATCTAGTTTTCCAGAGCTGCCATAACAAAGTACCACAGATGGGGTGGCTTAAACAGTTATGAGAAATTTACTTTCTTACAATTCTGGAAGCTAGAAGCCTGAAATCAAGGTGTTGGCAGGGTTTTTACTTTTAAGGTCTCTCTCCTTGTCTTGTAGATAGTCATCTTCTAAGTGTCTTCACATCTTCCCTCTGTGTGTGTCTGTGCCCTAATTTCCTCATATTACAAGGATGCCAGTCAGATTGGATTAGGGCCCACCCAAATGACCTTATTTTAGTGTAACTATCTCTTTAAAGATCCTGTTTTCAAATACGGTCACATTCCGAGGTACTGGGGGTTAGAACTTCAGCGTATAAATTTTGGGGAGGACACAGTTCAGCCCGTGACAGGGCGGTAGTGGGGACAGCAGTGGGCAGCTGTGGGTGCTCACAGGAGCCCCCGGAGGGCAGGGGTTATGCCTTGCCTCAGCCTTGCTCACAGTGCCTTCCTCCTGGTGTTTTGGAAATTGGTTTGGAACTGAGTGGCAGTCTCCACTTAGCAGTGAAATAAGATCTGATTATTTCCTTTCAACATGTATTGACACATAAGCTTTCCCTGGCAGCCTTTTTTCATGTGAGTTATGTTGACATTCTCATTTAAATAATTGCTGAGAATGCTGACTATGATCAAGGAGTGAAGCCTTCTCTTGTGCAGCCCTCCTGTGAGTTGAGCAAAGAACCATGATTTTTAGGGAGGTTTACTTAGCTAATTTTAAATCCACCTAACTGTATTGCCATGCAGGCCACATTTCTCTGCAAAGATGTTTCGTTCACATGTTTATTTCACTAAAGGTCTCCATGAAATTTTCATTTACATGTTTATGGTCAACCTGATTGCTAAAAGCATTCCTGTAAGACTTTGGTGTGGGTCTTACAGTGCAGACACAGTATGTCTCTAGTTTCATCTCCACGTACCCCTTCCATGACCTTGTTGCAAATGCAAGTACTGTGGATCTGGCTTGTCTGACGTGTTCTCAGTGAACCATGCCGGCGCCTCGTAATTGCCATTCTCTAGTGTCCACAAGCCACATTTTAAGTAATGCTTCTGGAACACTGACATCTACTTCCCTGGTCTGCAGCTCCCTGATGACACACGAACATCTACGTTGAATAGACAAGTAGGGCTAAAATGTAGAGGCCTACACAGCTGCCCCCTGGGCAGTGGGATTAGCTGGAGTCATACTAGAAATTGTGCCAGGACAGCCACTCTATAGTTTTTCTAATGATGGATGGATGCTAAGAAAAGCTCAGATCTGAGACAGATGACTCATGTGGTCACAGTCTTGCTATTTATTATTCTCCTGACATTATATTACATATTTACATATATATTTATATGTACTCTCACTCTAGAAGCCAAACTCCCTGAGGGCAAGAACTTTGCCTGTCTTGTTTGCTGCTCTATTGCTAGCAATCAGATTAAGTTCCTGATACTAAGCAAGTCACTTCGATACTTTGAAGCTAAAATTGCTCATAGTCAAATGATAATACCAATATTTGTTCTGCCTAACCTCAAGGTCATTGAGAACATCTAATGAGATGTAAAAGCAATTTATGAACTGTAAAGTGCCTTGTAAAGATAAGGTAGGCAGCTATATGAGTATGTGGTTTTGACTGACAGGAAACAAGGTAAGGAGACATATATAATAAAGATCTTTAATGTCACACAAGGTGTTCAGACTTGATGAAGTACAGATCAAAACTTTAAAGGAATCAATTCGCTTCCTGGGTTGCCAGCTCACAACTCAGCTTTTTGTTTGTTTGTTTTTTTTAAACAAATGTTGAATTTGATTAGAGAAATCTAAAATAAAGTAGCTCTAGCTATATTTGAAAGCACTAATTGTTGAATTTGCAGGTGGCATATGAACCCATCTTCTCTTGTTAATAAACTCTTTCAAAGGTGGGTCTTCCCTCTCAGATGAGTCCTTTTATAATGCCCTTAGGTGAAACTTGAAAGGTTGCTGAGAATTCCTTGAAGCTCTTTGTTTAAATAATCACATGAAAATACCCCTCTTAAACTCCTCTGTCAGCAAACAATTGCCACAAAGCAGAATGAATTTTACACCTTTTGGGAGTCCATTAATTTACTTTCAGTGGCATTAAGTAATGAGGACTCTTATAGGCAAGGTCACAGTTCCATTTTATATCAAACTATCCTTTCTCATGTATGATACATGAAGCACATTTCTTGCTCAGGGCAAGATGTTTTATTAAAATTATTTCCTTTGTTCTTTTGTATAGATTGTCCTTTGTGACAATAGAGATCGTCTGTGTGACATACCTCTTTAGGACAGCCATTGTATAATTATACTAATAGAGCTTAATCTAATGCTACATTAATTTTCTTCCATTATTTTCTCCAAGAAGGATACCGCTATTGTTTACATGATGATGCAATTTCTTTCTTTCTTTTTTTTTCTTTTAACTGTGGGAGATTTATATTAAGGGCAGTGGAGGACATAAATTTCAGGGTATGGGGAGTCCTTTCTTAATTCTCTGGGTACAGAGGATCCCTGATAGTTAAGAGCAAACAGACCAATCTTTGTATTCTACCTCTCCACCTCACTACCGTGATTCTATTATTCAGCCATTCTTGATGAAAGGGAAAAAAACACGTCCTGCAGCAAACAGGAGTATATGGCCAGGTTGTCTGACATCAGAGCAATCCCCTCTGTCACTTGGACTTGGGTTTTTACAGGCGTTCATCCAGACTACTGTAAAAGCCTCTCAATCGGTCTCCTTGCTTGTCTCTGCTCACTTGAATCCATCCTCCCCTCTGTTGCCTGAGAGATCTTCCTAAAATACCAATCTGATTATGTCATCCATTCTTTACTCCCATTAAAGTTCCCCAACTCCTTAGTATGACATATAAAGTTCTCCATACCCTATCTTCAGAGTGGCTTTCCAAACTTGACCCTCCTCCCATACTGCTAGCATTCCCGGATGCCCATAGGGAAAGTCCAAATGTACTTTCTCTCTGAAAGTCCTGTGTCGACAGTTAAAGTGTTATACAAAGTGAGGTAACACTGTTGTCTTTCAATGCACTGATGCCACTTTTGGTATGAGCTAGGTCCCTAGAGAGCAATTATGTTAAATTCACTTTCTAATAATATGAATGACTTAAGGAGTGAAAAATAATCTGTCTTTAATTTGTACTTTGTGAAACTTACAATGAGGTTCATGGTAGCTCTAAGTCAGAAAGAAATCACTTGGAGATGAGATCAGCAATGCCTTCATGTTTCAGGAGGTGGCAGCTTAAGAATTAATAAAGAAACTGACATCATCTAGAAAATATTAGGGGAAATTTTCTTGAAGGCAAGTGTGGTGGGGTGATTAAGAGCATGGGATGTGAATTTACAATGTCTTAGATTCACACAGAACACTCATTTATATGTGTAAGGTAACGTATTACAGTAATGACTCTCAAGGAATCATGCCTCTTGTGTGCATAGCCTTGTTGAGTTCTATCCCATATTGACCCTAGGCTTGGAACATCAGCAATGTGGCATAAAAAGAGGACTGGAAGACTGCTTATTCATTGAGGCTTTCCTTTTGTGGCTGCTCACTGAGAACCCTTTTGTTACTAAGTGAAGAAGTCTGGGCTAGCCTCCTTGAAGATGAGAGACCACATGGACCACATGGAGAGAGGCCCTGCTGTCCCAGCCCTCCTAGATATATATATAAATGCGCCCAGCCAGCACCGCACGGGGCAGAGGTGAACCATCTCAGCCGAGCCCAGCCCAAATCACTGACCCAAAGAATTGGGAACAAATAATTATTGTTTTTAAACCACTATATTTTGAGGTGGTGTTATACACAGTAATACCTACCTGATATGCTGGAAGACCAAGTTACTTTTTTTTTTCTTGTGGATTTGTTTTTATTTTTATTGGGCTATAGGGGATGGGTTGGGAAATATCTCCGCAAGTTATGCCCCACTAGGGAAATGTCCATGCTGATTTTCCTGGGACAGCTTTTGGAGCTTTTTTTTTTTCCTTGGAGCTGCTGCTCTTGCTGGCAGCAGCCTCTTCAGGTCCTCTGCTGAGAGGCTCCTCCTTGGAAGAGAATTTCCTCTTTTTCTTGGAGACACTCTTGTTTCCTGACTCTTCAGGGTCACTAACTGGTTCCTCTTTGGGGAAAGATTCTTCCTCTTGGGAAGACTTCCACTGCCAGCTGTCTCTTCACTATCACTACTAACCAGACCCTCCTTGGGAAAAGGTTTCTTTTTCTTGGGTTTGGAGAAGGAGACAGATGGGTTTTCCATTCTCCTGAAGAGCCTTCTGGGGCTTTTGCTTCTTCTTCTTTTTGGGTCTTTTCATTCATCTCCTCACACTCCTCTGGAGTACTACTGCTATTTTCTGAAGAAGCCAGGGCAGTTGCAGCCGGCTGTTTCTTTTCCTTCTTCAAGCGTTTCTTCTCCTGTTTCTCCAGCTTCCTAGTAATCTCAGCAGCTGCTTCCTCTGCCTGAAAGATTGCCTCCTTCATGACATCCAGATTCTTTCATGGAATCTCTCCAGTCTTATAGAAGGATAGCCACAAGCAGTGTCTGCTTGTACACTACAGGAACAGAGTAGAGTGGTTGCAACAGAGGCTGTATAGCCCACAAAGCTTAAAATATTTAGTGTCTGGTTCTTTACAGAAAAAGATGGCTAACCCCTGATATAGAGCTCTGTAAGTTCATAATACCTCGGGGGGACAATGTAATGCTGTTAGAGGGAGATGGAAGGGTCTGTCTGAGGAATCAGGTTATTATAATGGATCTCATGGAGGCCTCAGTATAGGGAGTGCAAGATGCTGGGAATGGGTGTGACTTGGTCTGCGAGTGTCAGGCATTATATATAGGAGGCAACAGGGCCTAATGACAAATGAACAGGCTTTGGAGTCTTGGCCCTGCCAGTTACTACCTCTGTGGCCCTGAGCAATCATTTTAAACTCTCTGAGCCTCGGTTTGCTCATCTGTAAAATGGGATTCATCGAACCAGCTCATGGGTTCTATTAGAGAATTAGTGATTATGTAAGAAAGATACTTAACACTTAACCTGCTACAGAGTAGATAATAACTGTGGTATGGTCTATGTGTCCCCACCCCCCAAATTCATATGTTAAAATCTAATCCCTAAGGTGATGATATCAGAAAGTGGGGCATTTGGGAGGTGGTTAGGTCATGAGGGCTCTACCCTTAAGATTGGGATTAGTCCATCCATTGCCTAAGCCTGACACCAGTGACATCCTTTCTGTCACTATAGATTAGCTCTATAAAATTCTCAAATGTTATATAAGTGAAATCTTACTGAATGTAATCTTTTTAGCTGTGGCTATTTTCACTCATAATCATTGTGCGGTCCATCAAGTTATTGTTTGTGTTAATTATGCATACATTTTTCTTGTCGAGTAGTATTCCATTTCATGGATATACATAAATTTGGTTTTTATCTGTTGTTGGACATTTAGTTTGTTTCCAGTTTTGGTATATTACAAAAAAGTGTCTGTGAGCATTCATGTGCAATTCTTTGGTCAGGGATGTGCTTTCATTTCTCTTGAGTAAATACTTAACAATGGAATAGCAGATATACATGAAACTTTTTAAGAAACTGTTAAGATTATTCCCTGAATAGCTGTATTTTACATTCCCACAAGTAGTGTATCAAAGTTCTACTTGTTCCACATCCTCGCAAATATTTAATATGGTCAGTCTTTTTAATTTTAGTCATTTTAGTGAGAGTGTGTTGGTATCGTATGGTGTTTTTAATTTACATTTACCTGAAGACTAAGGAGGTTGAGCATCTTTATCTGTGCTTATTTGTCATCTGTACATCTTCGTTTTTTGAAATATCTGTTTAAATAGCTTGATACTTTTAGACCTGGTTACTTGCATTCTTATAAACTTGTAAAGTTCTTTTTATATTCTGGATACAAATCCTTTGTCCAGTATAGCTTCTGCAAATGTTTTGTCTCAATCTAACCCTTGCCTTTCTTTTGAGAACAACAATATTTGAAGAGCAATTTGTTTTTATTTGAATGAACCAAATTTAATGGTCTATTTATTTTGTTTTTTATAGTATAGTTTAAAAAACTTTGCCGAACTCAAGGTCTCTAGCTTTTCCCTATGATTTCTTTTAGAAGTTTTACAGTTTCAGATTTCACATTTATTTCTGTAATTCACTTTGAGTAATTTTTAAATAATGTGACATAACAATTAAAGTTTACATTAAAAAAAAAAAAAGATTGGGATTAGTGCCCTTATCAAAGAGGCTGTGGAGATTTCCCTAGACCCTTCTGCCATGTGAGGACACAACAAGTCTGCAGCCCGGAAGAGGGCCCTCCCTTGACCATGCTGGCACCCTGACCTCAGACTGCCAGCCTCTCCAACTGAGGGAAATAACTTTTTGTTGTTTATAAGCCACCCAGTCTATGATATTTTGTTGTAGTAGCCTGAATGGACTAAGAAACTATTACTACTGTGTTGGCCAAGAAGAGAGAGTTTTGTCAGCTGTGAGAGACTTGGCTGCTAGAATTTACAAGCTTTTATTACGCTCAGAGTCAAGTGGGTAGCTGTTTCCTGGTTCTACACTGTCCTTCTTGGGAAGGGGCCCTGGTGAGAGCTTAGTCTCAGCCAAGTGGACTGAGCTTCATGTCAGAACTCCAGTTATGATGGTAAAAGTTCAGAACCCAAGACAGAAGTCTTATTACAGGGATAGGGAATGTCCATAATAATAAAACTAATGGTGATTTAATTGAGTGCCCACCACTGTCAGCTGCTTTACTAAGCATTTTGCACACATTATTATTTTCTTTTTTTGGCCTCAGTTTTATTGAGAAATAATTGACATACATCACTATGTATGTTTAAGGCGTACAGCATGTTGGTTTGATTTATATATATACTGTGAGATGATTACCACAATAGGTTCAGCAAATATCCATCTTCTCATATAGATACAATAAAAAAGAAAAGAAAGAAGAAAGAAAAAAGAAAAAAAATTCTCTTTGTGATAACACTTAGAATTTACTTGCAACAACTTTCCTATCTATCATACATCAGTGTTAACTATAGTCATCATGTTATACACTACATCCCTAGTACTTATTTACCTTATAACTGGCGGTTTGTATCTTTTGACCACTTTCCTGCAATTCTCCCTCCCCCAACCCTCTGCCACTGGTAACCACAAGTCTGATCCCTTTCTCTATGAGTTTGGATTGTTTTTTGTTTTTGTTTCGTAGATCTCACATATAAGTGAGATCATACAGTATTTGTCTTTCTCTGTCTGACTTATTTCACTTAGTATAATGGCTTCAGGGTCCATCCATGTTGTTGTAAATGGTAGGATTTCCTTGTCTTTTATGGCTGAATAATTTCTTTATCCATTCATCTATCAATGAATACTTAGGTTGTTTCCATGTCTTGGCTATTGTAAATAATGCTGCTATGAACACGGGGTGCAGGTATCTCTTCAAGTTAGTGTTTTTGTTTCCTTTGGATATATTCCCAGAAGTGGAATTGCTGAATCATATGGTAATTCTATTTTTAATGTTTTGAAGATCCTCCATACTGTATTCCATAGTGACTGCACCAATTTACAATCCCACTAACAGGGCACAAGCATTCCCTTTTCTCCACATCCACAGCAGAGTTTGTTAATTCTTGCCTTTTTGATGATAGACATTCTAACAGGTGTGAGGTGATATCTCACTGTGCTTTTAATTTGTATTTCCCTAATGACTAGTGATATTGAGCATCTTTTCATGTACCTGTTGGCCTTTTGTGTATCTTCTTTGAAGACATGTCTCTTCAGATCCTATACCCATTTTTAATTGGGTTATTATTATTATTTGCTCTTGAATTGTGTCAGTTTATTATATAGTTTGAATATTAACTCCTTATCAGTTATATGGTTTTCAAATATTTTTTCCCATTCTGGGATATTTTTCATTTTGTATTTGGTTTCTTTTGTTGTGCAGAAGCTTTTTAGTTTGATGTAGTCCCACTTGCTTATTTTCGATTTTGTTGCTTGTCCTTTAGGTGTCATATCCAAAAAATCACTACCAAGACCCATGTTAAGGAAATTTATTCCTATGTTTTCTTCTAGAAGTTTCATGGTTTCAGATCTTACATTTAAGTCCTGAATCCATTTTGAGTTACTTTTTGTGAGTGGTATAATATACAGATCCAGTTTCATTCTTTCATATGTGAATATCCAATTATCCCAGCACTATTTATTGAAGAAACTGTCTTTTCTATTGTTTTTCTGTTCTCTATTTCATTTATTTCTGCTCTAATCTTTATTAGCTACTTTCTGTTGCTAATTTTGGGCTCAGTTTGTTCTTATTTTTCCAGTTCCTTAAGGCATAGAGTTAGGTTGTTTATTTCGGACTTTTCTTGCTTCTTAATATAGTCATTTATTGCTGTGAATTTCCCTCTTAAGACTGCTTTTGCTGCATCCCATATGTTTTGGCATGCTGTATTTCCATTTTCATTTGTCTCAAAAAACTTTTTATTTCTCTTTTAATTTCTTCTTTGATCCACTGGTTGTTTAGGAGAGTGTTGTTTAATTTCCACATGTTTGTGAAATTTCTAGTTTTCTTCTTGTTGTGGATTTCTAGTTTCATGCCATTGTGGTCAGAGAAGATATTTGGTATGATTTCAGTCTTCTTGAATTTGCTAAGACTTATTCTGTGGCCTAACATATAGTCTATCTTAGAAAATGTTTCATGTGTGCTTGAGAAGAATGTTTTTGCTGTTGTTGGATAAAGTGTTCTCTGTGTGTCTGTTAGGTCCATTGGTCTATAGTGTGGTTCAAATCTGCTGTTTCCTTTTTGATTCTCTGTTAGATGATCTATCTGTTGTTGAGAATGGTGTGTTAAAGTTCTCAACCATTACTGTATTATTGGTTTTTTTCTCCTTTTAGCTCTGTTTTTGCCTTAATATATTTAGATGCTCTGCTGTTGGGTGCATAAATATTTATAATTTTTATATATTCTTGATATATTGACCCTTTATCATTATATAATAACCTTCTTTGTCTTTTTTAAAAATCAGTTTTAGTTTAGGGTATATTTTGTCTGATATAAGTATAGCTACCCCTGCTTTTTTTTTTTTTTTTGATTACCATTTGCTTGAAAGGTCTTTTTCCATCCCTTCACTCTCAGTCTATGAATATCTTTAAGGCTAAAATGACTCTCCTGTGGGCAGCGTATTGTTGGATCTGGTTTTAATACACATCCAGTCATTCTGTGTTTTGTAATTGGAGAATTTAATCCATTATCCGTTTAAAGTAATTATTAATAGGTAAGGACTTACTATTGCCATTTTGTTAATTGTTCTGGTTGTTTTATAGATTCATTGCTCTTTGTTCCTTATCCTGCTGTCTTTTTTGTGTGTGTTTTGATGTCTTTTGGTATCAGTATGCTTCGACTTCTTTACTGTGTTCTTCTTGTAATTACTACAGGATTTTCCCTTGTGGTTACCATGAGGCTTACATAAAATATCTTAAACTTATAAAACCCTATTTTAAACTGATAACAACTTAACTTCAATAGAATTTGTAAACTTTACACTTTTCCTTCTCCTCCCCCTCACATTTTAGCTAATTGCTGTTATAATTTACGTTTTTAAAAAATATTATGTAACTAATAACAGATTATTGCAGTTATGATTACTTCTGCTATGTTCTTTTTTTTTTTAACTTTTAAACTAGATTTGTAAGTGAATTATACACCACTATTACTATATTGCAGAATCTAACTATGACTATATACTTACCCTTGCCAGTGAGATTTATGTTACCTTTTTATGTTTTTTATAATATTAATTAGTGTTCTTTTACTTTCTTTCAGAGAACGCCATTTTACATTCCTTGTAATGTAGGTCTGGTGGTAATGAGCTCCCTCAGCCTTTGTTTGCTCAGGAAAGTTTTTATTCCTGCTTCCTTTCTGAAGGACAGCTTCACTGGGTATGGAAGTCTTGGTTGACAGTTATTTTCTTTCAATATTTTGATTACTCCATTTAATTCTTTCCTGGACTGAAAAGTTTCTGTTGAGAATTCTCTGATAGTTGTATGGGGATTCCCTTTTATGTAACTTCTCTCTTTTCTCTGGCTGCTCCTAAAATTCTTATTTTGTCCTTGACTTTTGACAATTTAATTATAATGTGTCTCAATGTAGTCTTATTTGGGTTCAGCCTATTTGTGATCTTTTGGGTCTTGTGTATCTGGATGTTCATTTCTCTCTCCAGGTTTGGGAAGTTTTCAGCCATTATTGTTTTAAATATACTTCCTGTTCCTTTCTCTTTCTCTTTTCCTTCTGGAATTCCCATAATGTGAATCTTGTTTCTTTGCATTGTGACCCATAATTCCCATAGTCTTTCTTTACTCTTTTTCACTCTTTTTTCTTTTTGCTCCTTTAGGTAATTTCTAATTCCTATCCTCCAGGTCACTGATTCTTTCTTTTGCATTTTCAAATCTACTTTTGAAACCCTCCATTAAATTCTTCAGTTCAGTTATTGTATTTTTCAACTCCAGGATTTCTGTTTTTTTGGTTTTGGTTTTTGTTTTCTGTTTGTTTTTGATGGTTGCTCTTTTCTTGTCAAACTTTCATTTTGTTCATACATTGTTTTCCTGATTTCATTTAGTTGTCTGTGTTTTATTGTAGTTTACTAAACTTCCTTAAGAGGATTATTCTAAATTTTTTGTCTAACAGTTCATAGACCTTCATTTCTTTAGGGTCAGTTAGTGGAGCTTTATTAGTTTCTTTGGTGGTGTCATATTTACCTGATGTTTTGTGATCCTTAATTCCTTACATTGGTATCTGTGCATTTGATAAATCAGGCTCCTCTTCCAGACTTTGCACATTTGCTTTGGCAGAGACAGTTCTTCACCAGTCAGTTCAGTTTGGGTTACTGTGTGTGTCTGTTGGTAACGTCCTTGGGCAGGTGGGACCTGCTATTATGGTCTATTTTGAGGGGAGGCAACTGTTTGAACTCTGAGGACAGGGATGAGGGGAATGTGCCTCTGGCTGAAAGGAGTTGGATAGGATTGCTGGCTTGGTTCCCTACCCAAGTCAGGATGGACAATGGGCTCTGCAGCTGTCTGGATTCTCTGGTCAGGCTTACTAGATGGCTGGAACTGGGTACTATATTCGGTAGCAGTTGGGGTATGAATTAGCTTCCCTTCCCTGGCAGGGCAGCAGGACAGGACCCAGGTCCTGTACAGCTCATTGTTTGGGGAACCAAGTTGGACCTGAATGTGCACTGAATTCCCTGGTCAGGTGAGGCCACTGATTTTGCTCTGCAGATGGGGGAAGCCATGGACTGTGCTCTCTGTTCAAGTGCCACTGTATGTAGGGCTGTTGAATGTGCTACACAGTTTCCTGTGTGTTCTGGTTAGGTTCCCTGGTCAAACAGGCTGAAGGCTGTATTCAGCAATGAGTGGGGCTACAAATTCCCTGCCTGGGCACAGTAGGGGAAGCAACTCTAAAGCCTGTAAAGCTCTTTGTTGTCTTAACTCAAGCTGACCCACACCCCAGGTTCCCTGGTTGAAAAGGGCCACTGGCTTTTCTTTGCAAACTATAAGCTTTCCTGCCTTTCTCTCGTCTTGAAAACCACTTGGCTGCACAGCTTCTGGGCATTGCCACCAGCCCTTCTGGTCAGATGAGGCCTGAAGACATTCTTCACAGTGGTGGGACTATATCTCAGCTCCTCTGCCAGGGCACGAAGGGGAGGGGCTGCTCTAGGCTGCTCTCAGTTTCCAATAGGCTCTTTGGTTGGGAAAGTTTCCAGGAGCTACATTAAGCCTTGGTTATGAATTAATCCTGTGCATAGCATGTGAACCCTCCACGCTTGGTACTGGCTTTGCTCTGGGGGCAGTCAGCTCTGCCTGACCACCTGCTGGCTGGAGCACCACTGGGCCACACAGCTTCTAGGACTTGCCACCAACCCTTCTGGTCATAAGAGGCCAGAAGACATTCTCCACAGTGGATGGGGCTGTGTCTCAGCTCCTTTGCCTGGACGTGAGCAAACCAGGCTCTAGGGCTGGCAAAACTCCTCATTTGAGGATCTGAATAAGGCAGATCAGCATCCTGCCAAGTTCCCTGGTCAGAGTCTGCCCAGGATTTGGTTCTGCAGATGAGCAGAGTCACTGATTGGGATCACTACTTGGGCACTGCAGGTGTGAACTCAGTCTGCCAAGATCCCTGTGCTGTTTGTTGCAAGCCCCTCCCCGCTTCTCCATCACAGTCAGATTCCCAGAGATTGAGCCTGAAGATTCTTTGTAATCCCTATGGTGTAAAATCAGAGTAGGGGCTCCCACAAAGTGACCCCAATGCTGGTTGTCCCCCTGGGTTCTCTTTTCCCACTGGAGGAACCAGAGGCTCAGGGGAGATCTCTCCATGTGGTGCTGTGCTGGCCTGGGGGAGGGGCAATGCAGTCAATGTGTAGCTGCTTCTCTTACCCTTCTAATATAGTCTCTCTTGGTCTCTGCGGTGCAGGGGGGTGCTACACCCTCACCCCTGTGTTGAGGTTTCTCTCAGTGGTGTCTTGTTCTTGAATAGTTGTTAGTTGTTCTTCTTGTGATAGGGAGTGAAGGTGGGAATGATCTACTTTGCCATATTGGTGACATCACTATATTATTTTGTTTAGTCTTCTCTACAAACTCTGTAATACAGGTACTATTTTCTTCACTTAAGAAAGGAGAAAACTGAGGCTCAGTAAAATAAGTGACAGAACTGGATCAAGACTCAGAACTCTCTGATTCAAAAGCTATGCTCATTCTCATGGCCATAAGGCTCTCATGTAGGCTAGAAGGAAGGCTGCAGCTTGGTAAGAGACTAGTGCCAGACCTGCTGGAACCCTAGCTAATTGATGGAATCATCAATTCCAGGCTCCATCCACTGCTCAGAAGGGGTCTCCTAAAAATACAACCAGACTTACTCATGCCAGGAAATTGTGTGAGACTTAAATTGTATGTTGGATAATAACAGTAATGATAATGATGATAGCAGCAGCTACCATTTATAAAGTACTGTGATGGGCCATGTGCTGCATCCACTGTCTCAGTTGATTAACATAACTTCCCTATGAAATAGGAATTACTCATTCCAACAGAAGTTGAGTAGCTCGCTCACAAAGCCCATGTAGATCTGAGTGTGCAGATCAGCTGAGCTTTGGAACCTAGGGACTGACCAACTTGCGACCACATATTGGCTCTGATATTAGCTAACTGGGTGAGCTTAGACAAATTATGTTCCTCTAAGTTTCAATTTCTTTACTATAAACAAAGGGAGTTTCATCATATAATGTCTCATGAATATCCTAGATCTAACGTTTCAAGATTCTGTGAAATTTACATCAAACAACTAACATTGCTATTTGGAGAAATTTAAACTTTTAAGAATGATAGTCTTTAGGAATATGTTGAGGGCTTTAACTTTCAGAGTTCATAACATTCATCCAAATATTTAAATCTGAGGGACCTCCATGTCTAAGTGTGGGTTTATTCTTCACAGATGTTTTGCCTGGCTGGCAACCTGAGGATTTAGAACATTCTGCCTTGAAATCAAATTGCATAATATTATGCTTCTGTGATTTTCACCTGGCAGTTGTCACATTGGATCTGCCCTCCATTCTGGAAACATGCACAGAATTCCAGGGTGAATGCTTCATGGATGAACTGACTTCGCTATTTGAAATGTTAAAAACATCTTTAGCTCATTGCTTTGCAAAACTCCTTTAGCGGGAAGAGGGACCAGAAGGAAATATATGACTTCTGAGTGCCCTTCATTTCACTATTGGATTTCTGTTGAGGCCCAAGCTCATGCATCTGCCTGAAGAAGTAACTTGGTATTCACAGTGGTCTGATGGGGTGGGAGATGTCTTCCAGGCATGATTCCTGTTCACTCAGCACTGTGCATGCCAGACTTAGTGAGGGCATCCTAGTTCAGGAAGATAACATTCTGGGCATACCATAAGCCTTTGGTATAGTTGTCTGAACAGTCCTTTAAGTTTATCATTATTTTGAGCATCATTTACTGAGTAATATACTATGTGCACACTATGGTACTAGCAATAGGAGGCTTGGGGTGAAGCAACAGAAGCAGAAGGCATGGCCCTCTGGGCTTTCCTTTCATTGTCTGGCATACATTCCATTTAGATTGGGAGGTAACCAACCATACATCAGTTAATCAGGGAAGAAACTCAGCTTTTAAACCGTTGCTGGAGAATGTGACACAGATGTTCACAGGAAAGGGAAAACTATGGAAGAAAGGGATCAGCACAAGAGCTAGAAAAGTCCTCTGGAGTAATTGGTAAGGTGGGTTTTCCAATTGGGTGCCAGAGAAAAGGGTAGAAGGTTATAAAGAAGGGGTGACTTTGTCCTGATTCAATAATAAAGGTCTATTTATTACTCATGAACAGATGGCTTTGACTAAACTCCTCAGGGATAAAAAGACTAGCAGCTTACTGGTGATACTATGAGGAAAACCTGTTTCTTAAAGTACACACTTTGGAAGTTTGAGAAATAGCCTGGAAAAATGACATCTTTTTGACAAGATCTTAAGTTTTGAAGTCAATGATGACTGTTTCTCCTCCCATCCTCTTATTTTTCTTCTCTTGCTTTCCTTATTTTGCTTTCCTGGACTATTTCCATGTACGATTGGGTTCTAAAGTACCAGTTCCATGACAAAAGTAATGGTAAAACGGGGCCAGGCCAAGGTCAGAAACTTGGGAAAGTATAGAACAAAATGTTAATTATGAGCAAAAGCATAGCTGATGACAGGCCACTATCACGATGGCAGCCTTCATGCATTGCTGGAAAGCTTCCTATGTGCTAAGTTACCTCATTTTAAAATGGACTCCTATGAAGTAGGTGTAGCTATCCCCATTTTATGGTGAAAACACAAGGCTTAGAGAGATGATATAGCTTGACCAATGTCACATAGGGGCAGAGGTGGGGTTTGTTCCCAGGTAAGTCCACCTCCAAAGGTAAAGCCATAGGCTGAGAGCAAGAGACCTTGAATCCAAGCTGAAGTGACTGAGGACTAGCAACTAAAACAACACTTATGTCATCTAACAAAGGATGCAGAGCAATTAGACGTGAACCCTGGGAGCCTGGAAGAATGAATTCAGAGGCCTGTCATATGTGGTGTGGGGCCTTTTTGGGGGCAGCATAACAGGAGGGAAGGTATGTAGGCTCTGGAATCAGTAAGTGCCTTGCCACATCTTGGCTGTGTGGCCTTGGGCAAGTTGCTTGCACCCTGTGAGTCTTATTTTTTGCATTTTGAAGGGATGGAGTGACAGCTGAGGGACTGAGAGCATCTGGCAGGCAAGCAGAGGGCCAGCACACAGTAGATGCTCAGCCAGTGCAAACTGTGAGAGGCCCAGTTTGCATTTGGGTTTCACTGAGTACCTTTGTGTTTTCTTCAGCTGCACCTGCTTCTTGTCTCTGTTACTTCAAGGATGGCACGTTTTAATCATTTTGATATATGCTATTTAAGCTTCACACATGAGACTTAGAATATTGGCTGATGTGAGTACAGCATTCCTCAAGATGGTTGTGAGAACACACTGTCGCCTTTTCTGTTAGACTGATGAACACATTCTTGACTTACGCTATAATGCCATTATTCAGATGAATTCTCAGGTGATCATTTCCACTTTATAGGAATATCATTTCAGTTCAGCATTTATTAGCATTAATGCTTATTAACCTACTAAAGAAAAGAACTTGCCTGTTCCTGGAGAACCAATTCTGAAACTCTTAACTTTCATTTCTGCTCGAGTTTATTTGTCAGAAATAGTTTCATTCACGTTTAGTAGACCATGGAGATGTCTCAGAAGAAATTATACAGAGATTCCCATTTATATTAATGTAATATAATTGAGGTCTTAGTTGGCACTTTTCTAGGTCATGTTTACATGTAAGCCTGCTTTTATCCTGTTTGTAGTATATTTACATGTCTGGATATGAGACGATTGTTGCCATTTTCAAAAAGGTAACAATATGCCTTTTGTGGGCTTCCTTTATGGAGAATGTGCCAGTCCCACTTGGTTTCATTACTGTTGCATCTCCTGTTAAAGGGTACTGACACCTGCTGGGATGCAGACCTGTTTTCCCTGTAAAGAAAGTGAATTCTGATGGCAGGTAGTAAAATTCAAGAAGTCTGGGCTCCTGTGCTTTACAAAAATAACTTTCCAGCATGGGGCTCTGGGGAAAGTCTCAGAGGACTGAGGCATCTGCCTCTGACGTGTGCTTTCTGGGACTGAGGGCCTAGCAGGGCATTCTTAGCTGATGCTGCCTGGATCCCAGGGCCTGAACCCTCCTTGCCTCTCTGGAAACCCTGCTCCTTGGGCCAGTAAAGAACAGCACTGTGACCTATTCTGTGGTCTGTCTGATTTCCCAAATTTTCTGTCTGTCTTGTTCTATCTTTTCTTGAGAATAATCTTTAGAAAACACTGCAGAAGCACAAAGGAAAAGCAACCAAGGGAGGATCTCTACTTGCCCTTGTAGGTGTGTAGTTCTTTTCCAGTTACTCTAAAAAGCTTTCCCTTTCAATTTCTCAACACTCCATGTTGACTACAGCTGTTTTGTGTTATTTCTCATTCCACTGTCTACTTACTGTGGATAAAACTCTGAGATCATTCCGCATCAGCTCTTTGTCATTGAATTTCTCACCTATGGTTTGAAGCTGCCTTACACCACTTGAAGACTGGATTTGGATATATTCTTATATACACAGTGCTATCACATTTATGAGAGAATTAAAATTAATACTCAAGCATACATTCTTAGTTTGTCCAAGATTCTCTTTTTCATGGAAGGGGGTATTTAAATATAATACAGTTTACTAAGACCCACAGAGAGAGAGAGTTAACATTTTACTGAACATTATGCTAAGCACATTATATACTATATCTTATTTAATTCTTATAACTGCTCTCTGAGGTAGAAACCATTATGCTCCTCGTGTTGCAAATGAGGAAACTGAGGCTTAGAGAGCCTGAGATTACCCAGCAAAGAAGTGGCAGAGCCAAACACTGAAACTATTCAGGTTGAACATAGAGCCTACCCTTTTTTTTTTTTTTTTTTTAAGGCATACACATTACAGGACAAGAAGCAAACTGCCTTTTTTTTTTTTTTTTTAGAAAGTCACGTTCTTTTATTTATTTATTTATTTATTTATGGCTGTGTTGGGTCTTCGTTTCTGTGTGAGGGCTTTCTCTAGTTGTGGCAAGTGGGGGCCACTCTTCATCGCGGTGCGCGGGCCTCTCACCATCGCAGCCTCTCCTGTTGCGGAGCACAGGCCCCAGACGCACAGGCTCAGTAATTGTGGCTCACGGGCCCAGTTGCTCCGTGGCATGTGGGATCTTCCCAGACCAGGGCTCGAACCCGTGTGCCCTGCATTGACAGGCAGACTCTCAACCACTGCGCCACCAGGGAAGCCCAGAGCCTACCCTTTTAAACAAGTATTCTATACCATCTTTCAACAAGAACAGTAATAAAGCTTCACTTTGCCTTTTGCTGATTGAAGTATCTTTGCCTCTATGGTTTTCCTCAACAAAATGCTCAACATTTAAAAAAAACAAAACAGTGAAAGCAAATAACAAAAATCTGAGCTTTTTTTTTTTTAAAGTCCAATTGCTGGTCTATAGTTTAAAGTCATGCCCCAAGAAATGTCATATATGTAAAAGCATTTTAAAAAGTATAAATTGTTGATTTTCACTATTTTTTGTTGTCTTTCTATATCCATTGATTTTTATTATTAATTTTATTGTTTTTTTCCTCTTATTTCTTTGGGTTTGCTCTATTGTTCCTTTGAGTTAAATGTTCAGTTCAAATTTTTAGTCCTTCTTATTTTGTGATAAATATATTCAAAACTATAAATTTTCCTATAAATACTATTTCAGCTGAGTCCTGCGTATGTTGACGTGAGATGCTTTTCTGCCCTTCAGTTTAAAATATTTTATAAGTGTGCATAAATACGACCATTGAAAAGACAAACAAGAGATATCAACCTATGGCAAGACTAATTTTATAAAAAGATGAAAATACTTGAAGTCCAAAATGAAAGAAGGAAAATTATCACAACAAAAAATAAATTTAAAATAAATAAAAAGAATTTAGTGAATCACTGCATGCCAGTAAGATCAAATGAAAGGAAATGGATACATTTCTGGAAATGTATAAAATTCTAAAATTGGCCTAAGAAGAAGGAGACATGGCTAGATACATAACCTATAGCCTCCACATTCAGCATATTTCACAGATGAGAACCAAACGTACAAGAAAGATGTAGTTTCTAACTTATGGAAGTGTTTTTAGGAAATAGAAATAAAAGGGAAAATTGTCTAACTAATCTCATAGATTATCTCAGATTTTACAGATGATGTTAGGAGAATTGGCTCATTATAATGAAAAAAAAGTTGAATCCTCACCTCATATCATATGTAAAAACACATCTATTTGAAATAATTTCCAAAAGCAGTTAGTAAAAATATAAAAGTAATAGAAGGCAATGTTTGAGAATGCACAGATATTCTCTGTTTATTTTTAGGTGGGGAAGAATGTCTTGAACAAGGCCAGAGCTTAAAACATAAAGGGCAAAGGTGAAAGATTTAATTACATTGAAACATGGATTATAGTCAATGAATATAGTCCACACTCAAAATTATCAGAAGATGACAAACCAAGAGCAGTGATTTGCAAAGTGTAAAACAGACAAAGAATACTAACATCTAAACCTTATAGGTAATTACAAATCAGTAAGAAATGGCAGGAAACCTCATAGAAGTATGGGCAATGGTATTTAAAGGATGGAATATCTATGTGCCATGAACTGAGGGATATAATTAACCTAATAATAATATTAAGATATGAGCAATATCACAATTATTTAGAGAAATGCAAATTTAAAAAGCAATGAAATACTACTCTATAACCATCGGATGACATAAATATTAGTACATCAAATAATGCCATACCTTGGCAAGGATATGGGGGATTGGAAAATGATACAGCAATCTATCTGTGACATTAAGTGTGTAAAATCTGATGCTTGGTTATGTGTATACACCAAAAAACTCTTTAACAGATTCATAAGGATATATGTGTGATGATATTTATTTGTCAAATTGCTTATAGCAGCAAGGAAGGAAAGCAACTCAGGTGCCCGCCGCTAGGGGAACAGATACTGTAAATAAAATGTGATCTGTGCATACTATGGAATACTAAGCAGCACTTGGTAATAAGTTAGGTTTACGTGAAGACAGGAATACTTCTCTCTAGAAGAGAGAAGAGTATTAAGTGAACAAAGAAACAACTTATTTATAACGTAATACTTTTTTGTATATCACATATGAACAACACTACTACGTATATTTTAAGAATTGCATATATTTCTAAATGAATGTGTAGAAGTGGGATGAATGCACACATATTAAATACTTTAGAGTGAGTGCCTATGATGAAGAGAGGAATGGGAGTATTGATAGGGATTAAATGAAAAAATATAAGCCTTGTATGTACTTAGAATGAGAATGTGTCATGAACTGAGAAATGTGATTAATTCAATTTGTACACTTGAAGTCAAAAAGGAAAAAAAAGGAAAACGAAAAACAATGTATACTGTATAAATGAAATTAATTATTTTAATATATTATTATATTGAAGCATTACTGATACTCTATGTGTGAAAATAATAATAAATCACTATATCTTTAATCATTTGGCTTAAAACAAGACGCTTATTCTTCATGAATTATTAGCAAATATTTTTTCAATGGCTGTCTTCCCTTCTTTAAGGCAGTCAGGATCATGTCCATACTGTTCATTTCTATATCCCCAGAACCTAAACTTACATCTGGCCCATGCTAGATGTCCAGTAAAGCTTTATTGAATAAATAAATAAAACTGATTTGGTTATCCAGAACAACATGAAGTGAAGGCTCCTTAACTGTCTTTAAGCACTAAACACGTTGTAGGTGAATAACATATATTCTCAATTAATCCTCAAAACACTGATGTAGGCTTTCTCATTCATGTCTCATAGATGATGAAACTTGGGTTCAGAGGGTTTAAAATTAAATAACTTTTCTGCCCTTAAAAGCGGTGGCACTAGGATTTTAACTCAGGTTGTTTTGATTCTATAAGACATTGCCAGATCCTGATGCACTCTTTTTTTTCTCATTTATTTTGGTCTCCAAATTTTGCCTCCACTGTATTTCTAGAATATAAAAAGGGAAAGCTAGAAAAAGCATACAAGTAACAAACTTTAGTTGCCTGAGAAGAATCTTCTCCTTTTAGCTCATTCTTCCACGGGCATCAGTATACGTGCAATGCAGAACAATTCATCAGAAGGCAGGCTTGGCCTTGACTTTGATCTGGATAGATTATAAACTGACCCAGCAGAATCAAAACATAAACAAACTATATGGTTGTCTTCTTTATTACATCTATTTTCAATTACGGTATAGCTGTAGGATCATATTTGTTTTCCTTAAAGCTTACTAGCATTTATCCAAAAATAATATAGCATAGGGAGAGGTGGATCCAGATTAATTATGTGAATATGTAATGAATTTTACTACTGAAAATGCCTTTTTAATAAAGATCATGTATCTGTGGAGCTGGCATAGTTTTTATCGAAGTCATTTTTCTCCTTCCCGAGTGGAGGATAAATGTTCTCTAATGAACTCTGTCACCATGGCCAGACCAAGTTCATTAACAACCCGACACACTGTTAGCTTAGTATCCAGAGCTGTGGTTTGGGACAGTGATGCCAGAGAGTGCAGACCAAGTTCATTAACAGCCCGACACACTGTTAGCTTACTATCCAGAGCTGTGGTTTGGGACAGTGATGCCAGAGAGTGCTTCCACCACCCTCTCTTCTGCAGTCCTATCTGACTAATGCTCAGATCTGCTGGCCTGTAGGAGCTGCTTCAGCAGCACTCACGATAGCAGATCCTGACTTCTTTAAAGCTGATGTCCTGTTTTCCCTGGGCTACACCCCACCATCCCCTAACTGTTTCCTTTTCATCCTCCTTTAAATTAGAGGAACAGATGCCATCTGCCCCTCAGAGATTCAGCCTACTCTTTTCTGGCCTGCGTAGCTAAATTATGCTAAGTCTGGGCCAAAATGAAGCCAGGAGTTAAACCAAGCTTTATAATTTGGAGGAAACAAATTAATGTGCCTGATTATTCATTACAACCTGTGTCACAGATATTGAGCTATTGCCAGATCCTTGTCTGTTTCCAGAGCCTTAATAGAGTCTACAGCCCAGCACAGGTGGTAATGTGCCTCAGGCTCTGCCCTACAGTTGTTTGATTTCCCTGTGATCTTGAAACTGTCTCTCCAGGACTATCATCTATAGGCAGGGAGACAGATGCCCTCAGGAAACAAATGTTTCCAGACCCATTTCTCTGGACACTGTCACCTTTTGTGATATAAACCACATTTTCTTGTGTTCATATCAGAAACTCTCTTTTGAAAGTGATGATAACTTTGGATGTAGGTTAATGCATACAGATGGGTGCCACAGATGGAGGCTTGCCTTACTCCTACTGGAAAATATATGTGTCCTCATTATGTGGTTCCAGGAGGACCCCATAAAACACCTGTTACCCCCCAACCTCAGTGTGCCAGAAATTCTGCTATTAGAGTTGTTAAATATCTAATGAATTTTCTTCTGATGGAAGGTAAATATACATACTAAGACCTACTGATTACCTGACACGTGTGTTTCTCAGACCCTTTCGTTCTTGGTGCTTCACCCTTAGCCCCTCCCTTACCATCTCAGTGCACAACTTCCAATTGCCTGCCATGAGCAACTGTGCGTTTTGCCTGTGGACTTCCTCAGGACTGCTCAGCAGGACAGAAGTTCTATAAAGAAGTGACATTTTACTGCACCAGGAGCACCCCTAACCAGTGACTGGATAAAAATTCCTGCTTTCTCTGAAATGTCCTTCTACACTGGCTTCTAGGGTTTTCCTGGTATGCTTCTACATCAGTGATCTAAAGAGGCTGCCCTTCCTGCTCAGTCTGAATTAGCTTCCTCGCCAACCACCCCCCCCCCCAGGTGTTCCTTTCTCCTCCCAAAGAAACGACTGGCACTAGAATTGTTGTCTTAGAGGTTTGCTTTAGGAGAATTTCAAATATGATCAGTAGTGAGAGAACACAGGAGAATCTTAGATCTTGAACAAGGGAGGGGAACTACCATTAGAAAAAGAAAAGCAAAATTAAAAAAAAAAAATGAGAACATACCTCTTAGGGGCAAAGGCCTGTGAAAGGCATTTTCACTTATAGTACTTCGCTTAATTTAACAAGAGTTCTATGTGGTAGATTCTTATCCCCATTTTACAGGTGGGTAAACCAAAGCTCGTAAAATGAACTTACTAAATGCACATAGCTTGTAAGGGATGCAGAACCTTGGTTCATACCGAGATCATCTGGTTCCAAGTCCAGTGCCTCTGTAATACCACATTTGCCTGCTGCTCTGCCTTGCAGCTTTGGATAGGGTGCAGAAGGAAGGGTGGGTCTACAGCAGAAACTGACACAAAGCCAAGAGGAAGAGCTGGTGATGCACACATACACATGCGGTTAGCTTGAGGGCAGCCTGTGAGTGCACTGGAGCAAAAACAGCCCCTTCTCAGCCTCAGTCATCTCACTGCTGCTCCCATGCTGAGCACAGCCTGTGAAGTCAGGCTGGTTGAGTTCTAGGATGGATCTCAGCCCTAGGTGTGACATCTCAGGATGGATGTAAGCCCGAGGTGTGACACAGCATAGCGGTACTCGTGTAGTTGTGTCTGAGTGTGCTCCTTAGTCACGTGGCGACGTGGGGCACCTGGGCCTCAGAAATCATCATGGCTGGGTTCCAGTCTTCACCTCTGCCGTGGCCCCCACCAACATCACTGTTCCACTGATGCACCATTTCTCTTTCTTGGCCACAGTGTGCTTTCTCAGTGTCTTTTCACATAGGTTCCCTTTGCCTGGAATTCTCTTCTTGCCTCCTTTCTCCCTGGAGAGTTTCTCCTTTACCTTAAAGTCTCAGTCAAGCACTACCTTCTTGGATGCCTTCCCTAATTAGGTACTCTGGTTAAGCACTTTATTTTCACTTTGGGCATTATCATTCCTATCGGAACCTAAAGAACTGACAACCAGATGTGGTTGGTGAAGCGACGGTATTGGTGGACCCTTGGGGGATATGTCACATGCTGGTTTGTACTGGGGGAAGTGGTCTGTGAGAAGGCAGTTGCTTGGATATGTAGAGGTTTGGGGTGTGAAGAGGGATGGAGAAGACAGTTGCCTATCCCTTTAGTAGCTCTATGGACAAAGACTGAGCTCTTCAGGGATGATGGCATTCGGATCTGAGAACTAGGCAGTGGTGACTTAGTAAGCAATGGAGATTGAGGAGGGAGGAGGGAGCACATGTGAGGAATCCCTGAAGGCTCTCAGAAATAACAGGGTAAGACCCTGAGAGGGTCAGGCTGGAGGGACTGAAATTTGAGGCTTTTCTTTTCCTGGACATTTTTGATTTCTACAAGCTAGGGAGACTGAGGAGACCTGACTTTTAACTCCTGGAGGGGAGGGACCTTGTCTCTTTGTATGTGTGTATATGTGTGTGTTCCAATAAAACTTTATTATGGTTGCTAACATTTAAATTTCCTATAATTTTTACATCACGAAATATTATTCTCCTTTTGATTTTTTAAAAATTAAGACTTTTTAAGAGCAGTTTTAGGGTCACAGTAAAATTGAGAGGAACGCACAGAGACTTCCCATATGTCCCCTACCCCTACACACACATAGCCTCCCTCATTATCAACATCCCCCACTAAAGTGGTACATTTCTTACAACTGATGAACCTATACTGACACATCATAATTACCCAAAGTCCATAGTTTACATTATGATTCACTCTTGGTGTTGTATATTCTATAGGGATCTTGTCTTCTTTGAACTTCATATTTTGAAATAATTATAGATTCACAGGAAGATGCAAAGAAATGTCCAGGGACGTCCTGTGCACCCTTCCGCCAGTGTCTCCTAATGTTAGCATTTTACACAACTGTAGTTCAATATAAAAACCAAGAAACTGACATTGGTACAATCCCTAGAGCTCATTCAGCTTCCATCATTTACACATGCACTTGTGTGTGTGTGTTTATATAGCCTATACAACTTAATCACATGTTTAGCCTTGTATAACCACCACTCCAGTCAAGACAAGAGTTGGTACAAGACTGTACCATCATCACAAAACTCTCTCATGTGACCTCTTTATAGTCACTCCATCCCTTCGACTCCCATCCCCAACCCCTAGCAACGACTAATATGTTCTCCAACTCTATAATTATGCTTTTTCATGAATGTTATTTCATGAAATCATGTATAGATATCCTTTTGAGATTGGCTTTTTTTCACTGAGCTTAATTTCCTTGAGTTTCATCCAGATTGTTGCCTGCAGTAGTTTTTACCCTTTTATTGCTAAGTTGTATTCCGTGATACATATGTGCACAGGGTCCTTGTCTTTTTATCTCTGTATTTCCTGCATGGTACCTGGCACATGGTTGGAGCTCAGTGTCAGCTATGTGAAGGGATAACCGATTCTGCAAATAACTTGTTAAGTCAAATATCTTGCGTGAGTGGGGGAAGCTAAAGCTGGTTATTTCCACACCATTTAGCACAGGTGAATTTCTGACCTTCTGACTCAAACCTACCACTCTGAGCTGTTCTAAATGGACAGTCACCTCATCTGACTGGAGAAAAAGTAGATCAAATAAGACAAACTGACACGCCAACTGTGTTTTCATGCTAGTGTAATCAGGCCAGACTTGAAATTGGTGATATGTTTGAAAACTTCAGCCTTTAGTGTCTTGATCACCCTGTATAATTTTTACCGTAGCAGTGACGTTCACCTAAAAACTTGAAATCCCAGAAAAATGTAACTGTATTAATGATGGAATTTAAGTGTAAAAATCTGATAAGACAATGTCAGAACTCCTTCTTCCTAATTTACACTTCTAATAATAATAGCTTTCCATTTCTGTTATGCTTGAAAATTATAAGCAGTTTCACATCCACCATATTCTTTAGCCCTGAATTAACACTATGGGGTAGGAGCACACAGTGGTGGTTGATGGTACGTGTTATTGTCATTGCACTTGACAAATGAGACCATAGAACTCGAGAGATGTCAGATGATTTGTCCAAGATTATACAGCTACTTAATGAATGAACCTGGCTAGAACTCTGATTTTATTTATTTTTTATTTTTTAATTTTTTTTGTGGCCGCGCCATGCGGCCTGTGGGATCCTAGTTCCCTGACTAAGGATCGAATCTGCACCTCCTTCAGTGGAAGCACAGAATCTTAACCACTGGACCACCAGGGAAGTCCCAACTCTGATTTTAGTTCTACATTCAACCTATTAGACTGCTCTTTCTCATGGATAAGTATACTCTTTTTAAAAAGGAGAAATCTGCTTTTTTACTTGGAGACTATTTTCATCATTTGACTCTCACAATCTCAATATCAAAGTTATTCCATGTATGTATTTCTGTAGCATTGACTTGATGAAAATCATGTTTGTAAAAACCAGAAGCTCCATCTTGATTGTTTTTCCCCAAACAAATCTTAGAGATACTTAGAATAAACTACTGTATGTTATTACACATGATTTCAGTAATTTATTTTACCTGGGGGCAAAATCCCAGCTATTTAGTTAGTCTTATAAAAAAGTCTCCAGATGGCTTAATTATACCATTTTAGAAACAAAGGTATAAAAATAAAAATGGATAAGTAAGCACAATTTGGAAACATACAGAGATGAAAAATAAAAGTGAAGAGGAAAGTTTTGAGTCTTTAAAAATGAGATCTTTCCACTCATGATAAAAACTCTAAGTAAACTAGGAATAGAAGAGAATTTCCTCAACTTGATAAGGAACATGTACAGAAAATATACAGTTAACATCATACTTAACAGTGAGCAATTGACTGCTTTCCCTCTAAGATCAGGAACAAGGGAAGAACTTTCTCTCACCACTCCTACTCAACATTGTGCTGAAAGTCCTAGTTACTGCAACAAGACCTGAAAAAGAATTAAAGGTCTAGAGTTTGGGAAAGAAAAAATAAAACTTTTTGTTTAGATGATATGACTGTCTATGCAGAAAATCCCAAAGAATTGTCCAAAAATCTCCTGGAACTAATAAGTGATTTTAGCAAAGTTGCAGGATAAGAAGCTAATACACAAAAGTCAATTGCTTTCCTGCATACAAGCAATCAACAAATGGAATTTGAAAATATAGAAAACTAGTACTAGTCAATATTCAACCAAAAAAAGAGAAATTCTTAGGTATAAATCTAACAAAATTTATACAGGAGCTGTATATGGAAAACTACAAAACTCTGATGAAATAAATTAAAGAAAATCTAAATAAATAGATGTTCCATGCTCAAGGATTGGAAGACTTGATGTTAAGACATCAGTTCTTCCCAACTTGATCTATAGTTTTAACACATTACCAGTCAAAATCCCAGCAAGCTATTTTGTAGATATTGAAAAACTGATTCTAAAGTTTATATGAGAAGGCAAAAAGCCTAGAATCACTAACACAATACTGAAGAACAAGACTCATACTACTTGAGTTCAAGACTCACTATGAAGTTAAAGTAATCAAGACAGTGTGGTACTGGTAAAATAATAGATATATATAGATATCTAAATACTATATACATTGAGAGCCCATAAATAGACTTAAACAAATACTGTCAACTGATCTTTGACAAAGGAGCAAAGACGATTCAACAGAGAAAAGGTAGTCTTTTCAACAAATAGTGCTGGACAAACTGAACATCTGTATGCAAACAAACATACAAACCTAGACACAGATTTTACATCTTTCACAAAAATTAACTAAAAATGAATGATAGACTAAATGTAAAACACAAAGCTAAAAAACTTCCAGAAGAAAACATAGGAGAAAATCTAGGTGACCCCGTATTTGGTGATAAGTTTTTAGTTACAACAACCAAAGAACAATCCATAAAGGAGAAATTGATATGTTGGTTATTTTTTGAAAAATGAACACTTTGGCTTTGTGAGCTGGGAATTAATTTTTGTTTTTAAGTAATATTAAAATCTTAATCCAAATGAATTTTCAAATATATATTAACAAGGAAAGGAAAAAAACTTTCAAGCCATTGAGACTTATCAATGGAGGTTATGTCTTGTGCCCATTTCACTGGATTGTAATAAGTTGCAAAATAAAAACTCAACAAGAGTGTGAGAATTGTTTTTCCTTTTTAATATTTCAATATTACACATCACTCTTTTCCTTCTAGGGCAAGGAAAGACAACTGATATTTATTGAACATCTGTTATGTGTTAGGCATTGTACTAGACACTGAAATATATAACTGAAAGAGGAAATCTTTTCATCTTAACCATGAGGTTAATACATCCTCATAATGATCACTGATTCCATCCCTCATTCCATACAGAAATAATAGGAGAACGTTCTGCAGGATACACAAAGAATCTGATCAGAAATCACAGAAAAACGTTTATTTCAAAGGTTCTTCTGATACTCTATAGAACTAAGTGGTGGACATAGCTGTGAATGTGCTATAGTGGGTCCCATTTTTTTAATGTTCCAGGAGGCCTTAGATGTTAGTGATGACTCACGGAGAGTGGGAGTTAGGAAGGAACATGAAGCGAAGAATTTAGGATTAAGTTGAGAAGAGCCTCTTTTTCCCAAAGGAGTATGCTACTTCTGAGGGTAAGGAACCTGGAGTTGGGTTACAGAGATATTATTTTATTTATTTCTGTTAAGAACTCTGCCAGGTCAGTATTATTTTAACCATTTTATAGATTGAAGTGAGTCTCAGACAGGATAGGTGATTATTTTTCAAAATCACACAACCAGTAAAATAGTAGAGGCAGAATTAAACAGTTGTCTAACTCCAAGTCCAATATTCTTTCTTCTCTACCAGGGGCAGTGTAGTATACTGACTTAATGGATAGATTCTAGTGTCAAGTTACTTTGGCTTACTTTCTGGGATTTCCATTCATTAGCTGTTTAACCCTGTACAATTTACTCAACATATCAGTGCCTCAATGTTCCCATCTGAAAAACAGTGAAAATCATATGATCTCATTAGATTGCTGTGAGAATTAAATGAGATAATTAATGACAAGCTTGTAATATATAGTACATAATAAAGGATCAATACAAGTCAGCTAGAAGTATTCTAACATGATCTTGCTTTTGTCATAAACAGCAAAGAATATTTTAAGATGCTACTTGGATTCACAGACATTAAAAAAACAACAACAACTTGAATCTTGGAAAGGGCTAAAAATAAATGACTGACCAATGTCATTTTAGAAAGCTTGTATAGGAGGGGTTCTACAACAATTTGTTAGTCTATACCAGAATAGCCCATCTAAATCTTCCCTCTAATTCATACGTTCTTTCCGATATACTTCCAGGATAAAATGTAATTTTTTTGTATCTGTCTCCTCTAATAAGATACTCAACTTAAATAAGTCAGAAAGAGAAAGACAAATATCATATGATATTACTTATATGTGGAATCTAAACTATGACACAAATGAACCTATCTATGAAACAGAATCATATACATAGAGAACAGACTGGTGGTTGCCAAGGGGGAGGGGGTTGGGGGAGGGATGGAGCGGGAGGTTGGGATTAGCAGATGTGAGCTTTTATATATAGAATGGATAAACAACAAGGTCCTACTGTACAGCACAGAGAACTATATTCAATATTCTGTGATAAACCACAATGGAAAAGAATATAAAAAAAGAATGTGTTTATATATGCATAACTGAATCACTTTGCTGTACAGCAGAAATTAACACAACACTGTAAATCAACTATACTTCAATTTTAAAAAATATTGATTAAAAAGTCTACATATGAATTGGGGCCATAATATATACAAGGCACTACATTAGTTGCTTAAGGAGTTTACATTCTTGTCAAAAGTGTTCTTGAAAAAAATATTTTAACATAAAAAGTGAGAAGTGCCATTAGAGAGGTGTAGATTAAGCACTGTAGGTATTTGGAGTCAGAAAAGATTGCTTCCAGCAGGAGGATGTGGAAAAGCTTTAGAGGAGAGGTGGCATTTGATCGGTGCCTTGACATAGGAGTAGAATTAGACATGTAGAGATAATGGTGAAGGCAATCTAGAGGGGAATAAGAACTGAAAAAATATAAAGGAAGGACAATGAGAAACAAACAAAAAAAGTTTTGTTGAAATCAGGTCATGGGAATCAAAAGTAGTCTAGGGAGTTTGAATTTTACGTAGAGGCTAAGGGGTACAATTGAATGTATTTAAGAATAAAAGGCTCTGACCTGCCCTTTAGAAAATAACTGTGGTGGTCATTTACAGGCTGGGCTGCAAGAGAAAGGGAAGAGATGAAGATTTAAGTTAGGTATTGTGGAAATCCACAGTGAGGTCTGCAATAAGGTGCTGATGATGAAAAGGGCACATCTGCAATGAATTGTGGAAGTAAAATTGGCAGGGTCGTGCCGTGTTTGGATGAGTTTCCAGGGACAGAGAGGAGTCTAATACATTTCAAAGCTGTGCCGCTAAGAGGCTGTTGGGAACCCTCAAAGAAACAGAGACAGTAGGAGGAGCAGAATTTACAGAAACACTGAAATCACTGTGGGACATCATAAGTTTGAAGTCCATCTTATAGAACCTCCAAGTAGAATGTCCCATAAGATGTTAGAAAGGGGGAATAGTGGTATATCAGAAATGGAAAATAAACACCATATGCAGAATTCATCATGAGTTTTGGGTTTCTTCTATCATCATTGTGACAGAATAGTGTCCCCAGTTTCCGGCTATGAATTTGTTAGTGGTTTCTTCATAAATTCCCCCTGTGTGATCTTCATTTTACTTATGTTAGATTATTTACATTCACTGGCCTATAGAATATTAGAATCAGATGGTGTGGAACCTCAGATATTATCTCGTTCTATAATTTCATCATAGAGATGAGGAGACTAAAGATCAATGTCATTAAGTAAACTTTAAAGGTTATTAGATATTGATGAAGGATCTGCTCCCCTATCCTCTGCCAATGACCGTTCTGCTGTGTTATGAGATACCTCTCTCCAAAACACCCCTGTGTCATAAGGTACTTCTGCCCACCCTGTGTCATAAGAAAATCCTGACCTCAGGAAAAGAAAAAGCAATGCTCAGAAGAGACCCCAATGATAGAGAAAGATGATTCTTGGAAAGAGGCCCCAGATGGCTCCCTCAGGTTACTAGGCAAGTTTTGCATATTTGTTCCACCTGAAATTGAATACAACACTGGAAGCTTCAAGGTACTAAGAGGCTGAGGGAGTGCACTTTTTCATTCTGATCATGTATATTTTTAGGTCCCCAACAGACAGTGATCTCACAAGGCAATTAATTAATAGGTCCCCCATCTGCATTTTTAAATGATACCTTTGAAAAACATAATTCATCTAAATTGAAGGGACATTTTGTATGAGAAGTAATTTGCTGTGACTCTTTGGCTTGGGGTTGGAAAATTGGGAAGAAGTGAGGTAGATTTATTGTCACGTCTGAGTCACAGATTCTGATCACATCAAATACTCAAACAATGAAGTATTTATTATATCTAATTTTAAACCTGAATTCCAATTTACTATAGTTGAGTAAAAAAGAACAAACCACAAATTACATGAGGTATACAGATGGAATATCCTTTCTGCATCTCAAAAACAGTGATGTCAACAAAATTATGAAACCCTAGCAATGACAATTGTTTGTGATACTAATGACTATGAATTAGTAGGTAATGAGCAATAACTGGAGTATTGGATTATAATAATAGAACATTTACCACACAGTGATTTTTATAATGATAATAAGCTAAAAACATAATTTTATGCCAAAATATAAATGTTTAAATGTGGCCTTACGGACTCAGGGGTGAATGATTTGTGTGTGAAAGAAACACAGAATGTATATCTGAATGTCGAGTTTTCCAGCTCTCTGACCTGACCGCATAGCCTGAGTGAGAAAGGAATTTTGAAGGAGAGCGGGCAGAGCTGTGTTGTGAGGGATGAGAACCTGGTGTGGATAATATTGCAGGATGCCAAATGATATATTTATTAATTTATAGAAATCTATGAAATGGAGCCTCTCAGAGCTATTTCACTGCTGCTACATCTAAAGATGTCTTCTCCCTCTGCCTGGTGTGAAAACTGAACTCATTATGAAGAAGGTATGTGTTTATATGTGTGTATATTTTTCTGTATATTTACTTGTGTAAGGGATATCATAACAATTGAAAACTGGAATCCCCTCTCTGTTGGAGACTTGTCTTAGTAACCTGTATGTCCCCAGACCTCACCAGCCTATTGGTAGGGAGAAGAAAAAAATCAGTGTTTTGTCTCCAAATTGTGCTGACTCTTAGCTCTCCTCAGTTCAAGCACGCTGGTAAAGTTTCCTCCCCAAGCAGGTATTTTGGCTCATCTCCTGGACTGTTGAGCATTTGTTCAATCAAGTCTTTGTCCACGGGTACCATTGGCCTTCCTCCAGGTTTTCACCTGAAGAAGAGCACTACCTTGTCTAAGGTGTTGTCTCCTGCTGTGTCCCAAAGCTGAAAAATCAGACACCAAAACAGATCAATTCCCTTTGATCTCCACGGTCCAGGAGGCTCAGTAGACTCCACACGGCTCAGGAGAGGGGAAGCTGTGCCTCTCCACTGGGCTCAGACATGCACCACTGTGCCCTCCACTGCTTCCATCTCTCCTGTTTCACCCCAGGCCTGGCGAGACCAAGACCTCCCACCTCAAAGGTCTCTTCATTAGAGTTCACCCATGCAAATAAATAGAGGCCTACAGAGTCACAGACGCTCTATAAATTTAATCTAAGTTATCCCCATCCTGCCGTCTTAAACGTTTCTCCCTAAGATCCTGTATCAGAAAGATGGTAGCTATTCAGTTTGACTTTCAAGGAGTCTAGCATTGGGTTTTGTACCACTGGACCAAATTCTGGATCTTAGTTTGATCCGAGGGGTTTAAGAGCGTACTCTGTGTGCTGCCTTTTCCCCTTGATCTAGGCACTCTGTGCTGCAATGTTGTTGTTATGGGGATAAAGGCAGAGGGACACACCCAACTGTCAGACAGGGCCCTGTGTTTTGAGCCTCTGTTTTGAGATGTGTACATGTCCTGAG
This sequence comes from Balaenoptera musculus, assembly GCF_009873245.2. Classification (NCBI taxonomy): domain Eukaryota; kingdom Metazoa; phylum Chordata; class Mammalia; order Artiodactyla; family Balaenopteridae; genus Balaenoptera; species Balaenoptera musculus. The sequence goes on along the minus strand of NC_045788.1, from coordinate 56,327,629 downwards.
GCATCATGCTATTTTTTTTTTCCAAAGGAAACAACAGCATCAGAATAACAGGGTCTTGCCTCCCAGATGATGAAGAATAATTCATGATTTCAATTAAACTGTTCCCAGACCTGTTGCACTGTCAACCTGTTGCAGTGAATGAAAACTAAGTAGGCAATATTTTTATTTTAAAGGAAAACATTTTCTAGGCAAAGCTGGAAACCATGCGTGACATGAAGCTGTGGCTAGAATCACTGTTTTCTCCATAGGAGAATTAACAACTAGATCCAGTATGATGGGTATGCTTGTATGGATTGAGAATGATATTAAAGCTATTAACTCTTAGTAAAACCCAAATTAGTTAGCCAAAGGAGTGGCAAGAGAAGCTGAAATGCATAAGTTGAATTTTAGTCAGTGGCTCTAGTCCCACCTTCTATCACAAAACCTTTTAATTTGAATTGCAACAAATAGCACATCTGAATGTGAGTTTCCCTTTCTCATTCTTTGAATATCCTGGCTCTAGTCAGGGGCCATTATCCGTCTGTCCATCCACCCATCCATCCATCCACCCATCCATCCATCCATCCATCCAGTGTCCACTGATGACATACTTAAGATCATTTAAAAATAAAAATGGAGTAACTATGGTCCAGGCATCCAAAATGGAACCGGGTGGCCATCATGGATGAGGTTTCAGACGCGTTCCTACATCACTGAGAACTTGACTTTTCTGAACTGCATCAAACTCAAGGACACCACCAGCTGTTTTCAAAACAATATCTGCTAGCTGCTGCTAGCTGTAACCTTGTAGTTTCAAAGCTGTCACCTCCCAGCTTCATAACTATGTAACCATTTCCAACCCCAACCAGTCCCTGCTTAACAAGTAACCTGACTTCTAGCCAGCTCCAATCTTACTTCATGATGAGCAATTTATAATTTGTGTAACCTTGTGTTCTTTTGCCTTTATAATCTTCCCCCATTTTGTAGTCCAGCGGAACACAGTTCAAGCACTTCTTGGAACTGTGTCTCCTGGGCTGCAGTCCTAACAAACCCCAAATAAATGCCTTTTTTTTTTGCCTCAGCCGGGTCTCTGCCCTTGGAATTCTTCATTAGCACACCACCTTGTGCTATTTGTGCCTAAACATGGCAGCAAAAGGGGATCAAGGAATGCGAGCTGGACGGGCAGAAGCTGAGTGGTTTTGTTGGTTTGCTGTGCATCGTGGGGTGAATGCATTCACGCTCCTCTAAGAAGCATGGGTGCCCTGGCCTGTTTCCCCAGTGTAACTATGACTGACAACACTAATAACTTGTCAGTCCCTTTTTGGCCCTTGTTAGGCAGGAAGCACCCCTGTGAATGACATCTTTACTGGAAGTCTCAGAAGGCACTGAGAGGTTTATCAGTCACAGAAAGGAATGAAACTCAGGTGTTTGGAAGACGGCCAAGAGAGTGGGTAGTGAGTGGGAAGTAATTTTCACCTCCAAAGACTATGTTAAGAAGAATAGAAAGGGTCTCAGCCTTTCTTGAAGTTCAGTTATCTGAATCCTTTTGAGAGTTAAGCTTCCATCAGGAGACAGTGGAAACACTTCCTCTGTCTTAGAGATGCTGTATCGTTTTATTGAGTTTTTTGGTTTGTTTCTTTGCTTGTAAATAATGCCTCACACATTGAGCACTACCATAGAAGAAGGTGTTCCAGATACTTGCAATTTGCTTCTTAAGACACTAAAGCTGGTTAGGCTTTCAAGGAAATAGTCCTAAAAACTATTCCAGCATTTTTGACCTTAAGAGCAGAGCTCACTAATGTTATGGAATGTATTGCTTGGCAGATCTTGAGCTCAGGCCCCTATCCTCCACATCAGTTTGTATGTACTAATACATGTAATAGCTTCTTTTTTGTATCTGAGAAGGTAAAGATAAGAAAGAGAAGGAAAGGAGAAGGATGGAGGAAATGGCATAATGTCTGTTACCCTGTCACTTCCTTGGATTTACTGTAAACTGGTATCTGAAGCCCACAGGATAGCTATAAGGACCAGAGGCTGGCACATCTGTTTTCAAGAAAGAATTTGTGATATTCCAGACCCACCCTGAGCCTGGTTGGGGTTCAGGTGAAAAAGCATAGCAAAGAGTTTGGAAGGCATCATTTTCTCTGTGACTGTAATCAAAAGGTCTCAGTAGTCCATGATATTGGCATTAATGGTGACTTTACAGGGGACCTCTACAGGGGTGGCATTCTTGTTGGAAGGGGGTACTAAGATACTTACTTTGAAATTGATTTTGTGTTCAAACAGACATTTTAACTTAGATTGTAAGTATAGTTGGCAGTGGATTCTAGAAGGGTGTTGATGGAAATTGTTGGGGAAGGAGGGAACTAAAGCCTACTCCGGTTGTTCCTTGACACCACCAGGCTTGCCATGGTCCTCACATGAACCCAAATGGTTTAATGGTAGCAGAGAGTGTCTTAAAACAACTTAAGGGAAGTGGACTTTGTGGTCATTCATATATGGAAGTAAGGACAGGAGAGAAGCAATATGGTAGACACTGGGATGGGGTGAGATCTTCCCTTAGCATGGATATTCAGAACTATATTTGGGTATAACTATAAATGTGAATCTGTTGGTAATGCCTGGTAACATTGGGAGTATATTAAATATTGTCTCATCATTTTAGATTTCTCAGAACCATTACCCATATATGCTGGTTACTGTGTACTGGTTTGTGATGCAGAACTGCCCTTGAAGGGTACAGAAGTATGTAGAGCATTTTGCTTACTCTACATGGGTCCAAACTTCTTGAGGAGGTTCAGTTTAGAACCTAACCACTTCTCCTCCTTGGCCTTTCACTCACTTCTTGAATTATTTGTGTTCTTTGCGTACTTCTTTGAGGTCAAAGAGTTTGTCTCTTTGACCTTTGTATCTATCAGTAGCTGGAACAAAGTTTTTATGAAGTAAAAATTCATATTTTATGGCAAAACAAGAAAAATTTAAACATAAAAAAATTTTCTCTGCCCTTTGGCCTCCCCTCTCCCCACACTGTGCATAGTGTATCTGTTATGCATCAACCAAACCTCCCCCCATCATAGAAATACCTGCTCAGTCATGAAGAACAACATTCTCCTAGCATAAACAAGACAACTCCTTAAAAGATAAGATTCCTTCTTGATCTTGTAAGGGGCCACAGTGATGCTTAAATATGGATTATGTAAACTGTCAATAATACACCATTTAAGGTACAGCCCTCTGTTTCAAAAAACTTATATAACTGTGCCTTGACTTCTAATGGGCAGAACAGTTCTCAGAGCTTTCTGAGATGCTCCTCCTGGGTTATAATCCTCAAATTTGGCTTGAATAAAAATTTTCCATCTCTTTCTTAGATCAGACTAATTAATTTTTTGTTGACACTTTTTCATATAGGAGATAATAAATGTTTCATAACAAAGATGACTGTGATCTTAGAATATTAGTGGCTGTATTCCTCAGAGCAGGACCCTATTTGTGTTTTTCTGGGCCTCTGATTCATGACAGAGAGTCCTAATGTGATTCCAGTGTCTCTTATTCTTCCCAAACCTCCCATCCTCTCCCCAACCAAATCAGATTGAGTCTTGACTTTGAACTTGACTCAGCCCCTCAGACTTTTGATAAAGAATTTTCCCTTTACCCCCAGGAGAGATTATTCCTTCTACCACTGTTAATTTTTCCTACAGAATTGCTTTCAGTTCAGCCTTGCTTGCTCTATACCACAGAACCTACTATTCATGATAAAGAAACAAATCCAGGGAGAGAAGGTGGTATGACTATTATGTACAAATGTAGGAAAATTTAAGGCATTCTATAGAGGACAGTGAATAATTCAATATAGCTGGTACTGAAAATGCAGGAAGGAAGTCAAAGAATAGAAGTTTAGAAAGCTAACTGGGACATGGAATAAGGAGTTTGGGGTTATGATATAGATAATTAGGAGAGGTTTAAAAAATATTAGCAAAAAGGAGTGTTCTGAATGAAAATATTCATTACATACAATCAGAAAATGGCCTCCCACAGTACAGTCGATTATATTTGTTCCTTGAGGGTCTTTCTGCAGTTGCATCTCCCAATAATGGTTCTTCAGTTCATTGGAATCATACTGAACTGGGCATTTACAAAAACTCATCAATTTTTTCTATAGTTTTGGACTGTAATTCTCTGAGAATATTGCTAGATTACAGTCATCAGACCTCATTCTCTAATCTCAGAAATGATGACTAACGTCCTCGTATTTGACCAAGTTTATTCTCCGATTTGTGGTCTGTGTTACAGGAAGTTGAATGATAAATTAAATGCACTTTAATTGGTGGAAAACAGAATCATTATTTTTCTTTTTGCAGGGTTCCTTTGCAAGAAATATTTATTTACAAGATCAAGTGGGAATAGAGTATGGTATTCACAGAGGAAAGCCCAGTGCTCTTGACTCCTTGTTTTTAATCCTCCTTTCAGCATTAAGTATTGGTGCAGAATCCAAGAAAGGAGTGTTTAAGGAGGAGGGTATTAGAAGGATGGGGGCAGGGTGAGGGGAGGGTTACTGTATGAGTCACATAATAACCTATCCCTAAAATCACTCACATTAAAAGTATGGGTATGAATGTATTTTGAAAGTGTTAAAATATGGAGCAGGATCTTATGTAGCTAATTTAGGGCTAAGCTGTTTACTTGATTAAAACTAGCTAAATGGTTAGCTTGCACTCATAGACATTGGCCGGAAGATTCACACTGGCTGCTTCCATACAATTACAGCTGGCCTCTGTAGCATTTTCTGGAATTCAAGTTTTGCTTTTGTTCCTCTATCAAAATTTATATTCTTGGCTTTCCTTCGGAAAATCAGTGACTGAAATACAAGAGCAGAATATTTGATTGCACTGAGTACTATCTCCATAATGTCGTTCTTAGTCTTTGAGAAGCAACAACTTATTCAAATAACAATGTTATCCGATTAGCATAATCAAGGTTGAAACAGCTCATAAAATACAGGTGGAGATAGACCAGCATAATCAGCAGCTGCGGGTCTGTCCTTTTCCACCTGTGACTGTAAATCAAGTGGTCACCCTGATGAGAAAAAGTTAACAAAAGGTTTTCAGGGACAAAGTTGAGGAGCTCTCTGAACATTTTGGGGAAAAGTTGTTCCCTGGAGAATGTTATTATAAAAGTGAGATAAGTCAAAATGAGATATTTTTCTGATGCACTTAGGAGAACAAATGTGAAAGTTCCTTAAAAGAGACTAGGGGTGGGACTTCCCTGGTGGCGCAGTGGTTAAGAATCTGCCTGCCAATGCAGGGGACACGGGTTCGAGCCCTGGTCCAGGAAGATCCCACATGCTGCGGAGCAACTAAGCCCGTGTGCCACAACTACTGAGCCTGTGCTCTAGAGCGAGCCACAACTACTGAGCCCACATGCTGCAACTACTGAAGCCTGTGTGCCTAGAGCCCGTGCTCCGCAACAAGAGAAGCCACTGCAATGGCTTCTGAATGAAGCCCACGCACCTGAACGAAGAGTAGCCCCCGCTCACCGCAACTAGAGGAAGCCCACGTGCAACAATGAAAACCCAATGCAGCCAAAAATAAGTAAAAAAAAAGACTAGGGGTTTCGGATTTTAGCATCAGTCTGCAGATAAAGATCTGGACTGAACATAAAAATGTCCTCCTAGGATATTCTATTATAACTCCCTAAATGGATATTCAAAGTCATGCAGTCAGACTTCAGACTACTTTCAAAGGCAAAATTAATGAAATGACATGAATTGATAAATTGATCTTGGTATTTTCTTCATAGTTGTACATTTAAGAGAAAACATTACCAGATAACCAAAAAATCAGGGCAATAATGAATGAACATAAAGAATTTCAACTTTCCTTTCTGGTCACTTCAGAAGCTTAGGCTTTTAGTAAAGAGAGAATAAAATAAATCTCAAAGTTTGTCAGTAATCTAGCTGACTCAAGCCCTTAAACCTTAATGAGGCAATCAACAAGACTGAATTAATAGTACTTAATTGTTTTACAAAGGAGACATAAGCATTTATAAATTGCCTTTGTAATCTTGGATTGCCCCATTGACCAGTGTAAGGTAACATAGTTACAGTAATAATGATCACTTTTTGAATGCTTACCGTGTGCCTGGCACTTTACATATTTTATTTAATCCTTCCATACAACTGTATGTGGAAGAGTATTATAATTTTAACTTTAAAGATGAAGAACAAATGCTCAGAAATGTTAAATAATTTGCTCAGGTCTCACATTTAATCAGTGGCTGAACTGGTGTTCAAATTCAAGTCTCTCTGATTCCAGGTCCCCTTTGCTTTTTTGCAAGATCTTTTATATTGCCTGTGTGAACATTGCAAGTAATAAAAGTTTACAAAAACATTTCCTACTATTTTCCATTTTTCACATTGGTATCCTAGGATAAATTCAAGTCTCACTGTGTAGGGTACATCCCGTCGAGGTTTTACCTTTTGCAGCTAATGCACTTGGAGGGACAGGAACAGATGACCACTGATTTATCTGAGCAGGATTGGAAAGTAAACAGAGGTGTACTGAGCATATGCTATGTGTTAGGTGTGTAGGCACAATATCTCTTTTAATCCACATGATAGTCCATTTTTCAGAGAAGGAGGCAGGTTCAGAAAAATTAAGTGGCTTGCCTATCAAGTAGGTGAAGAGCTGGGATTTGAACCCAAGGCTGTCTGACTCCTGGCCCCGCCTCTCCCCTATTTCACACTGTTTTAGGCCTCATAATAGTGCATGGCCTCCTTTGTGGCAACCTGTTCTCTATGGTCCTGATAGAGCTATTGGTATAGGTTAGAAAATGGAAATGAGTTCTTCTGAGAGCCCCTCTCCTCCCCACAATTCAAGGTATTATGAAAATTAGTAACATAGAGGTCAAATGGATCATACTGAATAAACGATGTATCATCTCAATGAGTATGTTTGAAATGGGGAAATTGACTAGGCAACATTACACATTTTCTGCAGTGGAATTCAGCCATTTTCTGTAGTTTCTTTAGTTAGAAGACATTTTGCAGCTGCAAAAATGAATTTGTGTGTTTTCAAAAAACCAAGGCAATAATGAGAAACATTTTTTAAAAACTGAGCTGTTCATGGGCTGGGTATCAACCAATCAAGGGGTAAAAAGAAATAGATACACTGGAAGCAGGTTTTGTTTTGTTTTTAATCCTCTGAGGCTTGATTAAAGGAACGAGGGGATCTGCCCTTATTTGAATGCTTGTGGCAGTTTAAATTTGTCCTGGCATGATTCAAGTCTCCTATGGATGAGGGGCATTGGGTGAACTAACAGATCTGGGAATTGGGCCCAGACAGAAATAACAAGTAGGTGCTAATCCACATGAAACCTGAGGCTCTGAAGTGGGCAGCTGTGTCTGAAGTTATTTCTCATCCCTGTGGTGCAGCTGTCCTTTGGGTATCCTATGATCTGGGACCTTCTCTCAGGAGAGCTGGGCAGGTGTTCTCCCTATGAAACTAGACTTAAGTCTTGCCCAGCACTCAAGGAAAGGGCTAGCTGGGGTTTACCCCATGACATCATGGATGGCTCTGACATGTCATTTTAAGTGGAGGCCTTGAATACTGTCTACCAGTATCGATTTGTAGATATTTACAGGGCATTTTCCCCTATAGTCGGCGCAGAGGCAAACCATGAGGGAAAACTTGGAATGAATTACATAAATTTGCTGAACCTTAAATCAAAACATTATTATTTTTATTTTCTACTGAACTGAGAAATTAAACAAAGGTTTTTTTTATTAAACCCTAGTGGGCTGGTTTGAACCTGTAACTAATTCATTGAACTGGAATCAGACTAAAACATCAAAATATTTTCTAAATCACACACGAGTCACCTGAATAGTATTCAGTTAGAGTCCCTGGTGCCAAGTGCTTCTTCACTATCAGAGCTAAATTCAACTTAACGATTTTTCCCTGCCATGTATCTATCTGTGTGGGGACGGAGCCACTGTAAGGGGCAGAGGAAGTAGGACAGAGAGAGAGAATATCTACTAAATCAGTGGTTCAGTCATTTCTTTTAGCTGCAAAATTATATTTTATTAAACAAACTCTGACACTGAAATTCAGTATCAATCAAATAATTGTGACCCTATGCTGTTTGAAGCAGGGCCTAAGCTCCAAGCCCAGGCAGCTGAACTCTCTCTGATGCCCCTGTAAGGAATACCAACATACCATGGAACACAGTTTGAAAAGCCCTGCACTAAATATTGTGCAGGATTTGGGTTCTTTGGCTTCAACCATTCCTTTGTTATATAGACAGTTCCTACGGTTCTGTATTGACATCTCTCCTGAACGATAATTCCACTTTCAATTGCTAGATATCCATTGTTCACTTAGAGTCCTTCCTGGCATCCCAAACTTAAGTCTAATGTTGAATTGATTCTACATTACCTCAAACAAACTCCTTCTCTATTGACTATTTGTGTTAATGGGGCCACCATTCTTCTGGTTAACCAGGCTTGTAACCCAGTTAACTCAGTTAATTTCTTTCTTCTCATATCTAACCAAGAAAGAATCAATGTCCTACCTTGTTATGGTCCAATTAATGCAGTCTAGGTTGGCGTCAGGCTTGGTCTGGGATACTTTACCCAGATTTGGGGTGAAGAGTGGGGTCAGTAAGAGGTGCTTGGACAAGGAGGGGCCAGCAAGTGCCTCAGAAAAGGATACAGAGCAAAGCTGAGGCAGCATTTAGAGAGGCTTTCAGGAGTCACAGCAAGGCCAGGGCTCAGACCTGGGCAACTAGGAGAGCATCATCAGCCGTGGTGATTGGTTCCACCCTGGGTTCGGTGAGCCTCACCTGGGTTGTCTTCAAGGCGTCCCATGGCCTCAGGCAATCAGAGAGCTAGGTTCTTCTTTTGGCTCTACTTTTATTAGCTATATGAACTTGAGCAAACAATTTTCTGAGACTCAACATTGAGGATAGTGGTTCCTTTCCTGCCTTCTTTGAGTTTGTGGTTAGAATTAAACAAAATAATAATGAAACATCATAAATTTTAAAGTGCATGGTGGTAGCGTTAGGTGGTTAGATCTCTGAACTCAGCTTTCCATTTGTTTCATTCATTCAAATATTTACCAAGCATCCAGTGTGACCAGGTACTAGGCACTCGGCAGTGCAATGGTAAACACAACCTCTACCTCTTGGGGACAGATTCTGTCCCTGCAGAATAGATGGGGAGGCAGATTTTAAACAAATTATTACACAGCTAATAATAGTTTTCAGATATATTATACTCAGTAAGTGCTGATCTTGTTCTAAGTCTTTAATTCATTTAATCCTCATAACTTTGTGAGAGAGGCAATAATAGCCCCCCCATTTTACAGATGGGGAAATTGAGGTCTATAGAGATTAAGCAATTTGCTCCAGGGGTCTCACAGCTAGTAAGTGGCAGAGCCAATAAAATAACCCAATCACTCTGACTCTAGATTGCATGCTCACGCTGATGATCACTATACCAAACTACCCCCCACATATGACCTAGTACATCTGGTGGGTGAGAGAAGTCACTCCCGGATTCCACAGTTAACTACTTCTGTGATCTTTAGCTCCCTCCCTAAAATAGGGGATAATATTAATACTTATTCTGAGAATAAGATGAGATAATACTCGTAAAAGACAGTATTATCTGTAACATAGTAACTGACATCATAAACCTACAATAAATATTCATTTTAACTATTGACTATGATAAAAGCAATGAAAAAAAAGTGCAGGGTGCTATCAGGAAATAAAACAGGAAGACCTAGTCTAGATTGGCCGAAAGGAGCAGGACAATACTCCTGGAAGAAATATTTAGGCTGAGAACCAAAAGATGAAATAAGAACAAAGATATCATAAGGGGAAGGGTCAAGGGAGCCAGATGTGAAAGGACACTGGACAAGAAGGCCTTTAGCTCCTTCCAGGAACAGAGAGGAAGCCAGAGTGGCTGAAATGGATGGAGCAAGAGAAGAAGGAGTGGGCAGTTAGGCTGGAGAGGTGGAGAGGGGAACTTCTCCTCCATCTGTTCCTCCCTTGTCATTTCCACTGCCATCGTGCTAATTCGAGCCCTATTATCTCAGGCCTACATTAGTTCAGTGACTTTTAATTATTCTTCCTGTCTGTACTGTCTTGTATCTTCCGTTCATTGTGCATATACCTGGCAGATGAAGGGCTTAAAGCATTTCTTTGATCATGGCACTGCCCTACCAAAGACCTTCAAAAGTTTGCCGTTGTCTATCAAACTCCAAACTCCTTAACCAAGCATGCAATGGCATTTCCAAACTGGCTTCTGCCTGTTTAGGGTCTTTTTTTCTCACAGCTTGCCCAAAACTTTTAACAATCTTGCTCCACCCTTCTCTGCCTGGAATGTACCCCTCTTCCTTTTTGTTTTCAGTCTGGACACGTGTAACTCCTATTTATCTTTCATCGTCTATCAAACGTCTTTTCCATGAAACCATCTGAGGTCATGCCAGCCAGAAGTTATGTCCTTGTACTTAAAATGTTATACCTTTTTGGTTATATTTCCTAGGTATAACTTTTTCCTCTAAAAAGGAACAAAAATAAAAATGTGGTTTTTTTAAAATTTTTAAAAACTACATATAGAAAAGTATGAAAAATCACCCATAATTCTATTACCCAATCTAGCTATTGTTAACATTTTGGCACTTTTTTTTCCAGTGGCACGTTGGAGATTGATAAATTAATTCTTATATAACTTTCACTATAATCTCGTTTCCATAAAACCTTTGAAAATATTATTTTAAGGGCTGTATAATATTCAAGTGTAGGAATATACCATAGCATATTTAACCATTCCCCTATGGGAGGTTCAGTTTCTTTGTCCACAAAAAGAGTCAATGAGAATGCCTTTCTCCTAGGGTTGCTGTGAAGATTAAATGAGACATATATTAAAGCCCTTACAACAGTACCTAGGATGTGGTAGATGCTCAGTAAATGATGACCATTGTTCCTTTTATTTTGCAAGAAAATTTCCCTGTGATTCATCTACTCTCAACTGAGAGATGGAGCATGAAGTGGGGAAGGAGAGGATTCTCTTCTATATGGGGCTTCTCTGTGCCCCTAAAAGAAATCATGGTTCTGCCTATGAGAAACAGAAAGTGTCTATTTCTCCCACAAGAAAATGACTCTGAGACTAAGTAAAAATTATCCAAGAAATGCAAATTTGTATTCTTAGTAATTTGTTGGGTCAAGGAAGGAGGTTGGAAGCTTTAGTAAAAATGTGGTTTGGAGATGATGGTGATTAAATTCACTTATGATTTCTATGGGCCTTATTTCCATATACAATTGTAAATTGACTTTAGACTTTTCTAGCTTAATTGTTGCAAGCAGAGATACCTTTGGGCCTAGTTTTTTCATACTCTAATAAATCTTCATAGTAAAATGTCTTTAAGGTGGTCTTATTTATTGCAATACTCCCAACTTGATTGCAAGTTCAAGGGCATTCCCATCCCTGTTGGTATTTAGAGCCCATAAATCTTTGATAATTTCACCTGGCAGATGTCTTTAACCAAGAGTGGCACGTTTAGTCCTTTGGGTGTTTCTTTAGGTTTCTATCCCCTTGACCACAACTGAGCAGCCTGCTTGAAGATACTTTTGTTCTCTTCATTTCAATATCCATGTGACTTCTGCCTTTTATTCTTAGAGGACATGAGCAGTTCCGTATTTTAAATATATATGTAATACCTGCAATGGACGGAGGGTAGTGTATGAGGCCTTCTAACCTTGCTCTCCTTCCTCCACCAGACTGCAAACTCTTTGAAGCCAGGGGCCATGTAATGCTCTACTCTGTATCCTCAGAACCTAACCTGTGTCTGATACATGGCAGCTTTGTGATAAAGTATTAGATGAGAGAATTAATTAATGATGACTATTGCATCCTAACCCTGACTATTAGAGAAACTTTTTAGAACATGGGCTTTAGAATCAAAGAGAGCTAGGTTTTAATCCCACTTCCCCCCATCACTGGCTGTGTATTCCTAGACAATTCATTTTTCCTCCCTAGCCCCAATTTCTTATCCAAACAGTGGGGAAAATAACTCTTACCTTGCCATAAGTCTAAAGGAAATAATATGAGTGAGAGGGTTTGCCACAGAGTACACATATAATAAAATGATATCTTCCCTTCCTTTTGGAGACATCTCAATTCAAATCCCATTTTTTATTCTCTTTGCCTCTTCTCTGAGACTAAAAATTAGAAGAGAACAAAACTATGCAAGGGAAAGGCTATAAAGCATTAGGAAGATCAGAAAATGGGCATTGAGATTCTTCCAAACCTCTTTCAGATTTTCCTTCAGTAACTTTAATTTTATAAAAATAGGTTTCTGTTTGTCAGTCAGACAGATTACCTTCTCTCAACCTCTGTATTCCTCACTTGGGAGTTTTAAGTGAGAAAGAGGCATGAAGAGAGTGAGGGCAAGTGTCAAAACTCTCCATGCTTGTTTTCGGAATGCAAGAATGAGGCTTCCTCGGCCTGTCTTGTTAGCTATGTACTTGGTCTGTCTTTCTCTAGAAATAGGGTGAGGTTAGAATAGCATCAGGGAGTATGGTTCAGCATATATATGTGGTCAGATGGGTTCTGAGGATAAAATTAAATAGTTCATGTAAAGAAAATCTTAGCATGGTAACTGAAACACAGTGAGCCCCAAATAATAGCAATATTTATGACAGTGACTGGTGATGAAGATGATGATGGTGTGGTGGTGGTTAGATGGAAAGCTCCACCAAAACAAGTAAAAAAGTTGTATTATTTGTGTTGATTTTTTAAACCATTTTATTGAGGAGTGATTGACATATAAAAAGCTGTTTATATTTAATGTATACAACTCAAGTGTGGGGTGATTATTTTCTTTTTAATGTGGAAAAGAATTTAAAATTATAGAGATATAATTTGATATTGGTTAAAATTTTTTCTTATTTTTGCTTATTTATTACCTATAGGAAATAAAATTAAATTTATTATTTTTACTTACAAATACCATCTATAAAATGATTATAATTTTGTTGAAAATCTATCTATAATTTTTCTATAGGTATACATGCATTTGAAATGTTATCATGAGTTGTATCATGTTTTCTTAATGTCAAGGATGATTTCTTCTGGACAACAGATTTTCTTTCATGTTATTTTAAAACTTTCACCCTTGCATTTTTGAAAGCATTTAATTAAAAAAATGGTAATAAAATTTCTTTAGAATAACATGGTGATTTTTAAAAACAAACTAACAAACATTATTAGAAGCAAATATTCCAAAATCCTAGTAATAATTAATTCTGCACCATAAGAATTTGGATAATTCTTATTTATTTTTGTGTTCCTTTTAGAATATAACACCCACACTAAAAATCAAATTAAAGGGTGCCAATATCTAAGCAAACAAACAAACAAAAAAGTAAAACATAACTGCCACCCCTGCCCCATGCCACATTTCCCCAGTGAGAGAGATAGATGTCTACCTAGTTCTAAAATCTCTCTAGGAAAGAAGACTGAATTATTCCTCTAGTCACCCATTCCAGCCTAGTCTAGTGAGAAAGGAATGAGTTGAAGATAAGATATCTAGGTCCCATTTTCCATTTTCACAAATCATTTGGTATGAATCTGTAGGCATATCATGAAAGCTTACTCTCTTTTTCGATTTTTCCATCTATGAAATGGGGATTATAAAACCAACGCTACGTAAAGTTTAGGGTTGTTTTAACAAGTGAATAAGAAACAGTTCAAGCATTTCAACTTTAACACTATGTCTTGACAGATCAAATGATTTTTACCAGCCTGTGGGTGAAACTGTAAAACCTTTCTTGGGTTAAAAATCTCTTGGAAGTCCAATTTTTCCCAAAACATTTATGCTGTTTGTTGATTTCCTTTAGAAGCTTGAATTTAATTTTCCTATCTTGTCTATTTCGCTCCGACTTCCCTTTGAGGCTCTATATCCCATGACTATCTATAATTTTATTTCTCCTCAAAATATATTTTCAGGTTTGTTTAGAATTATTCAAAACATGGACCCATAGTTTTAAGTTCTCTTACTCCCTTTGTGTTCTCTGGGTCTCCTACCACATACACATTCAAATTTTATTTAAAGGAGAACCCTGGACCTACCACAAAAATGGCATTCCTCCAAGCTGAGTAGCAACACGAATTCCATGAATGTTGATCTACTCTTTTCATTAAAGCATTAAAAGAAAATCTAGTTTTGATGGACTGTATTAACAAGATACTGGAACATAGAACGAAATTACTCATGTTAGGTATTCACTGGTTTAACCTCAGTGATTATGAATGGTTTCATTGTTTTCAGTATTTGTTGATAAATCAACTTGCAAACCTGACACATATGAACATGCACACACATTTTCTGCACAAACTTTGAAGGACTAATGCAAACTGAAGTGATAATGGCATTTACTTTATTCTCCACCTTGGCAATCCTATGTATAAATTCTCAACTAAAATAAGATACTTCCACTGCTGAGAATGAGAAACAAACAGCACTAATTGTAGGCCTGAAATGTGGACCCTTTAAGAACAAGAAGTGAGCAGGCTATTGTAACCAGAGGTTTAAAGAGGTTCAAGGGCATTTTCATGCACCCCAATGTTCACTGCAGCACTATTTACAATAGCCAGGTCATGGAAGCAACCTAAATGCCCATCGACAGATGAATGGATAAAGAAGATATGGTACATATATACAATGGAATATTACCCAGCTGTAAAAATGAACGAACTTGGGTCATTTGTAGAGACGTGGATGCATCTAGAGACTGTCATACAGAGTGAAGTAATTCAGAAAGAGAAAAACAAATATCATATATTAACACATATATGTGGAACCAAGAAAATGGTACAGATGAACTGGTTTGCAGAGCAGAAACTGAGACACAGAAGTAGAGAAAAAATGAATGGACACCAAGGGGGGAAAGAGTCAGGGGGTGGGCGTTGTGGTGTGATGAATTGGGAGATTGGGATTGACATGTATATATACACTGATGTGTATAAAATGGATGACTAATAAGAAAAAATAAATAAAAAATAAACATTTAAAAAAAAAAAAGGTACTTGACAGCAGTCAAGGTATTAAATCTTTTAGGGCCTCTTTTATTATTGATCAGTAAAGAAAGTGGGTTGAATTTGATAACATCTGAGCTTTCGTCAACCTTATGATTCTGTTGGTCACCCATTGTATTAGAGTTATCAGTGTAATGTGTCATGTTTACAGAATTCTTAGGCTAGCCAGGGCTTTAGAGATCATCTAACCAAACTGAGTAATTTTACTAACTAGGAAACTGATGGATTAAATGATTTACTTTTCATCGAATAAGTTACCCAGCAACAGGACCAGATTATGGACTTTCTCATAAGGCAAATAACTTCAAAGTGAATATCATTAGTTCCTAACAAATCTGATGAATGATTTAGTAAGGGGAATGCTAGCAGGTATTAGTTAAAATGATATTTTCTGGATTTCTCTAAGTTTAAAAATCAAATCTTGTCAGCCCAAATTTGTGAATTACATTTACACTTTTTTTTAGTTCATTTAAAAAAATCCATAAAGCATTTAAACTTATATTTGAATATGTGAACTAAAACCATAGGGTAAACTGAAGTTATGAGGCAAGAGTAATGTGAATTTCAGATGTTTCAAAGTGCTGCTGGCTATATGCTGTAAAATATTCATGGTTCTGGGTTACACTGTGTTTTCCCCCAGGTTTAATCGCTTCTTTCAGCATGTTTCTATATTGAATGATAATTCAGTTAACCTCTGTTTGTCGCCTTATCTTTCGTGTTTTGGAATTAATTTTATAATTTCTCTGGATCACATCTGTCTGTCTTGTCTCCACAGTACTCTCACTCTCCACTCTGGCTTCATGTCTCTCCTATGGTCTAATTCTCTCAGCCCTAAATAGTGCTTACATTTTATCAGGGAACAGCACTCCCATTTGCTTTGCCCCAGAGGGGTGAGACTATTAGGGAGGGGTGGGCAAGGATGAGGGCATGTTGAGGATGAGGTGATGAGAGAAAAAGAGCAGAAACAAAGTGCTCCTGTGGAAAGAAGTGAGCAGAGTCATAGCTGTTGGGTCAGCCTACTGAGCTTCTCCAGAAAAGGACTGCCACAGCTGCCTTGAAATGGCTCTGGGTCTCCTCAGTATGAGGACTCTTGTTCTGGGGTTTTGAACTATGTTACAGGCACTCTCTTCCAATATATGTGTAATGTCAGTTTCACTTATCCGCATTTGAGTCTGCTTGCCCATAGGCATGACATTTTCAAATGTCCCTGTACATAGAACTAAGGTGCTTAAACTAGAGAATCAGCAGTAGAATTTCCAATTCACAACAGAATTTCCACTGCGCAGAATACCGTCTCATCAGCCTGGTACTACATTGGGTTATCCCTCTTATCATTCAACTAAAGCGTCCTCCAGCTTTAAGTTCACAGCACTTCTTGTTTTTAAAGCTGGTGGCTGCCGGTGACCCTCTGTTCCCTGTCCTTTCCATTTGTAGAGGCACTTCCTCCTTCTGTAAGCTCTCTCTTCTACTCTGTGCATTTCTTGGGCACTTTTGGCTGCCTCTCTGACTGTTTTGGTCTCCCTTTTTGGCTTTTTCGCCCATTCCTCAAATTATCATTTGATCGTTTATTTTTGTTTGCTTTGTTTTATTTTGTTTTGTTTTCCTTTCAGGATTTTGTTCTCAGCTTCTTCTTTTCTTACCTACATGTTCTCTCTGGGCCATTTCTACAGCTTCCATCTCTATTGCTAATCCTTATGCCATACCTTCCCAGGACCTTAGCCTGTGCCTCCAGCCTATTTAAAAATTTCCTCTATCTCCTAAGCAACATACATTTGATATATACATTTGAAATAAGATCCATTTGATTATTACTTCCTACTTATGTGACCCATAAGCACCACCTTCAAGACCCAAATGCCATTTTCTGCCCCAAATCATCTCCTCCTTTTCCCCCTGTCTCAGGGAATAACACAATCCTTTTCTACACTCAGAACACCCCATCGCCCTCCATCTGCAGTTGGTCATTGAGAACTGTCAGTTCTGCAGTTTCCATACCTCTCCTTTACCACTCCTACCCCTTTAGTCCAGGCTGCTGCCATCTCTTTCTTTCTTTCTCTTTTTTATTTTTTTAAATTTTATTTATTTTTTGGCTGTGGTGGGTCTTCACTGCTGTGCACAGGCTTTCTCTAGTTGTGGTGAGCGGGGGCTACTCTTCGTTGTGGTGCGCGGGCTTCTTATTGTGGTGGCTTCTCTTGTTGCGGAGCATGGGCTGTAGGCGCACAGGCTTCAGTAGTTGTAGCACGTGGGCTCAGTAGTTGTAGCTTGCGGGCTCTAGAGCACAGGCTCAGTAGTTGTGGTGCACAGGCTTAGCTGCTCCCCAGCATGTGGGATCTTCCTGGACCAGGGACTGAACCTGTGTCCCCTGCATTGGCAGGTGGATTGTTAACCATTGTGCCACCAGGGAAGTCCCATGCCATCTCTTTCTATAATGGCCATTTTGGGGGGTGTGCTCCAATCCCCGACTCTGCCATATTAATGGTTGTCAGTAGGTGGTCCCCAGACCAGTTTCATCAACATCACATGGGAGCTTGTATGAAATGCAAATTTTCCAGAGCTTAAACATCATAAACTCTGGGGGTAGGCCTAGATCTCTGTGCTTTAACAAGCCCTCCAGGTAGCTTTGGTGTTCACTGAAGTGTGAGAACCTCTCACCAACCTCATTGTCCAACTCACTTCACGTTCATCCTACTGAACTATTGTCATTTACCCACAATGCCAGCCTCTCTACAGCCGCAGGGCCTTTGTACATGCTGCTTCCTCCTCCTCTTCCCCTGGCTGACTCCTTCCCATCCCTCAGGCTCTAGTGAGGTGCCATTTCCCCTGGAGAGCCTCCCCCAGTACCCAGGGCTCAAGTAGGGGCTTGTCCTAAGTGTCCCACAGTGTTCTGCAGCAACATATACTTTTCATTGACCTCCATTATCATAATTGCTTGTTACTTGCCTGTCATATCCTCTAGAAACTGCCAGAGGATTTGGATCATGTTTATTCTATTCACTAAAGCTTTCCCAGCAACTAGGATTATTCCAGGCACATAGTAGGTGATCCACACAAAAAGTTTTGGACAAATGATTCTGGTTTGAGGCCTGTTTCACTCTGGGTTCATGTTGCCCTACAGCTACACGTTGAAACTACTCCAGATTGGCAGTCTTTTCTAATTCCCCAAACCTGCTTTTTACCCTGTATTCCAGGCCTCTGCCATATCAGCTAACGCATCTGAGCTGGTGACTATGATGTTATCCTTGATCCTTCCTTCACACCCCCTCCTCCTCCCAACCAGATTAAGACAGTCAGTAGGCCTCTTGAGAAAAAATTATGCGTAAGTCTGTTATTAATTATAGAGAAGCCTAACAATTCAGTCTGGCAGAAAACCCTTCAAGTCAGCTACTCTCCTCTATTCTTTGCCAAGACTACTCAAGGTGGGCAGGTAATTACTGGCCAGATATTTGTGTAATGGCTTCCTTTTGTTGCCTTTGTTCTTTTCTGGTCCCAACTAATTGCTTGCGAGTGCTACTGTTATTTCTCCACTTCTGATAGGAACCTTCTTTACTGATATGTAAAATTTAGGTAATGGCAGAATTTACTGGTGTTGCTGTCCTGTGGTTCCTTTTCCCTTTCTCTCTCTCTCTCTCTCTCTCTCTCTCACACTCTCTCTCTCTCTCTCTCCAAATCAGCAAATTCCCACCCCCGAACTTTTCTAAATAAATTCTTATGTAGAACTTTATTTTATAAAATAGATAAAGCTGTTTTTTTAGAAGGATACATTTATTTTCCAATGTGTAGCTTTAACTTATTAAAAGTCAAAGTATTCCTTAAAGGGGCTTCCCTGGTGGCACAGTAGTTGAGAATCTGCCTGCCAATACAGGGGACACGGGTTCGAGCCCTGGTCTGGGAAGATCCCACATGCTGTGGAGCAACTAGGCCTGTGAGCCACAATTACTGAGCCTGCACGTCTGGAGCCTGTGCTCCGCAACAAGAGAGGCCGTGATAATGAGAGGCCCGTGCACCGCGGTGAAGAGTGGCCCCCGCTTGCCGCAACTAGAGAAAGCCCTCGCACAGAAACGAAGACCCAACACAGCCAAAAATAAATAAATAAATTAATTAATTAAAAAAAAAATGGGCAGAATATTTAAGTAGACATTTCTCCAAAGAAGACATACAGATGGCCAAAAAGCATATGTAAATATGCTCAACATTGCTAATTATTAGAGAAATGCAAATCAAAACTACAATGAGGTATCACCTCACACCAGTCAGAATGGCCATCATCAAAAAGTCTACAAACAATAAATGCTGGAGAAGGTGTGGAGAAAAGGGAACCCCCTACATTGTTGGTGGGAATGTAAATTGGTACAGCCACTATGGAGAACTGTATGGAGGTTCCTTAAAAAAGTAAAAATAGAGCTACCATATGACCCAGCAATCCCACTCCTGGGCATATATCCAGAGAAAACCATAATTCAAAAAGAGTCATGCACCCCAATGTTCACTGCAGCACTATTTACAATAGCCAGGACATGGACGCAACCTAAATTTCCATCAACAGAGGAATGGGTAAAGAAGATGTGGTACATATATACAATGGAATATTACTCAGCCCTAAAAAGAATGAAATAATGCCATTTGCAGCAACATGGATGGACCTAGAGATTGTCATACTGTGTGAAGTAAGTCAGACAGGGAAAGACAAATATCATATGATATCGCTTATATGTGGAATCTAAAAAAAGGGTACAAATGAACTTATCTACAAAACAGATATAGGGTTACAGATGTAGAAAACAAACTTATGGTTACCAGGGGGTAAGGTGGGGGGAAATAAATTGGAAGACTGAGATTGACATATACACACTGCTATATATAAAATAGATAATTAGTAAGGTCCTACTGTGCAGCAGAGAGAACTCTACTCAATACTCTGTAATGGCCTATATGGGAAAAGAATCTGAAAAAGAATAGATATATGTATATGTAAAAAAAAAATCTCAGGAGAATACTAAATTAAATTGGAAACATAAATTCAACCTTTGCTGATGTGTTAGAATTTGTTCTGTATCACACTGGAATTTTTTTTTTGGTCAATTATTCTTTTTAACACTAATTAAATGTTTCTAAAAAAAATGGAAGGCAAGTGTTTTGTATCTCTTGCAAAAACTCCATAAAACCTTAAAGTTTTGGTGAACCACGCTTTGAACACCACTGCTCTAATAGACTACGGTAGTTTCCTACTTGGTTTCCACCTCTCTCCATCAGTTCTCCACACATCTGCTAGACTCACCTTTCTAAAACATAGAATTGACCTTGACATTTCTCTGTTCAAACATCCTCAGCATAACTTTATCTCTGTAGTGTGGTGCTCAGCCCCAGCTGTACCTGGTTAGCACTGAGAATTGTCACTTCAGGACCTTCCCCAGGTCAAATAATTCAAATCTCTTAGGATGGGGTCTGAGTATATTTCAGATGCTCCTCTAGTGTAAGGTGCAGCCAGAATTGAGAAGAACTGACTTAGAGGAAATTGTACACACTCCTTAACATGCCTCACAAGACCCTCAGGATTTCATCTTTCCCCAGTTGTGCTTAACTTCAACATGGCCCTGCATACCTTGGATCAAATGAGATTCCCTGGGCACATGCTCTAACCCCTTCCTCCTGCTTGGGCTGCTCCCTCTGACTAGCCTTTTCCATTGTATCCACTGACAGATCGACATTACACCTTGGAAACACAGTTCAAGTATCACCAGTTTCATGTTGGTTCTTCCCTTCCTTAACGCCTCCCTCTCTCTCTTCTGATCGATGAATAAACTCTACTGTAATCATAGCTTTTTCTTTTCATCTCTGCCTCACCAGCTGTCTGACTTATTATTGATGTGTATCCCCTGGATAAGTTTCCTTACTCGAATGAATGAATGAACAAATGAATGGATAAAGAGAACGTCTATCACATTCCTAAGAAGTCTGATCACTCTACCTCTATTTACCAATTTATATTCTGTAGTGCTTTTAGACATTAATTATCTATAATTTGCATCTCAGAAAAGTGCCCCTGAGTAGTTATCAGTTGACTGGACTCAAATCCAGAGTCCTCTATAAATCCCAAGTTCGTCTCACCAATCCCTTTTTTACTTGGAGCTGTTCTCTGGGTTTAGGTGGAGACAGTGTAGCTAAAAGGTCAGATAATCTGAGCTCATGACTGTGTACTCTGTAGAGATTTTGAGGCTGGTGTCAGACTCTAATTAGAAACTTGAGGTCTTTATACCTTGTCTGTTGTCCTGTATTTCTACAGATTCCTTGTCATCAAACTACTGTCCCTCTAGAAGTTTAAGCATCTGAGTTCTTGTTAAGGCTTCATGATGATTCCTGCCATTCCTCTTCCCCCCAGATTTTAACATTTGGAATATTGTAGAGCCAAAACAAAAGACGGGATTGCAACCAGAGATTATAAACAGGGCCAGTTAGTATAGCTCAGTCAGAGTGGGAAAGATGAAAACCAGTGTCTAAATACCTTACCCATACCATGTAAAACACAACCCATGGCAGTCTGGAAAATTAGTAGAGAATGGCATATTATTCAAATACATTAATGTGCAATCCCTGACACGGTGCTACTCCAGCACCTCCAATATTTCTGCTTCAGGAGTCTTAATGCAATTCGTGGTGAATGCTGTGTTTGTTGTGTCACTGCGTTGGTAATAGAAATGACAACGTGACTTTGTCCCCAGTCTCATGCTTTGCACGTCAATTTTATCTCAGTTGAAACTTTCCCTTTGATTATTCAGTGGGCCTGACTGTGCAAACTCAGTGTCATGCACATTTCATGAGGTATGAAGCTGGGGAGAGGCAAGTGGCTTTCAGATGCCTGCACACTTTTCCCAGTGCTGTGTCCTATGGGTTATTTTCTCCTTCATAATGATGATATTGGAAATAAACTTTAAATTAGACGTTAATGGAATGGTTATTGAGCTGCACATTGTGTATCTTCGTACCTATTAACATCACAATCAACAGAACATTCCAGAGTGCCCTGCAATTATAATTGATTCAGCAAGGCAATGATTTCCAATTGGCTGAGGAGCTCCTTTATGATGTGATAAAAATCCATTATGGGCAAGAGGCATGAGAATGTCAACTAGTGACTCAGACTCCTCCCCATGATGCCCATTTAAAGCAGGTAGCTTGAGACTATGTGACTAACCCTGTTTCTTTATAAGTACCCCCAGGATGTCTGGCATCTGTGTGGAGAGTAATGGCAGGCACACCTGTGAAGACTGAGCCTCAGGATGGAAACCCCACTGACCCTCTTCTCTCCTCTCCAGCCATATGCCACATAGAAACCTTGGTTTGAGGCAAACAATGGGATAGATGTGTTAACTGAAAGAGCTTCTATTATAAATCATTTCTTTTGATTTTGGTACAGATTTATGGGAGCTGTTTGAGAAACAGTTTAGAGCCTGATTCAAAATTGAATTTTCTGTCTTTCAGACACATGGAAGTTGCTTTCAGTCTGGCTTTTGTAAAGATACTTGGTTCATTCCTGGACTTCACTAGTTCTAACAAGGTTTTAACAATCCCCAGGGTGGTGGTGGTGGGGACATGGAGATAAAGAAGGGAGAAGACCATGGAAAATTTTGTTGGATCTTTTAAGGCAGAAACAAGAAGCAATTAACCTCATCCAGAGGGAAAAATAGACTATAATTTAGCTGTGTTGATGGTGTCTTAACGGAGAGTGAAACAGGGTCATGAGTGGCGAGACAGTAGTTAAGGAAAGAGCTTGGATGTTGGAGTAATGAAGACTTGGATTCACATCTTAATTCTTCCAATTAATAGCAGGTATGTGATCATAGGAGTTCGGTCATGTCATTCTGAGTTTGTTTCCTCATTTGTAAAATAATGTCTTTCTGGTTAGGATTGCCATGCAGCTTAGATAACATGGATAAAGACTAAGTGTGTAGCGAGTATAAAATCAATGGTATATGCTCTTATTCTGCACTGTTATTGTTGAGGAGAGGTTATTAAAATTAAAGTAGGTTATCTGTATCTGGATGCAGGGGAGTGTGTGGGTAGGACTTAGAAACTTAGTTCATAAAGGGAAAGTGTCCAAGATGGAAGGCTAATGCTGGAGAGGTGTCAGATCCAAGTGGGGAGCAAATGTATGCCTTGGCATCTGAGGGTTCAAATCCAAGCACAAAGGAGGCAAAGACTGAGAAGGGGTGAGGTGGTTGAGTGGTAGGTGAGTCCTGACACATTTCAGGGTCATCATTCTCCTCCCTAGTGCTGCTTTGAAAAGCCCAGGATCCCATGCCTGAGGGTGTTTCAGGTGATTAAACCCAGTTCTGTGACATATGCAGAGCTGCTGACCTGCTAAATGGTATCCAGTAAAGACCAGTTATTTTCTGTCTTTTCTATGAAACACAAAAGGAATCATGCTGCTTTCCATCCTGTGAAAGTTTTATTGGGCTGCAGCTAAGGATGGGGCAAACCTTGATCAGGAAGGTGACATGCAGAAGTGGAGTGGGCACTCATTGGATCACAAGGATTCAAGCCCGGAGTACTCATTCATCAACTCATGTAAATGACTTTGCCTCCTGAGCCTTAGTTTCTTCATATTTAAGTAGGGGACAGTAATGCCCATATGCCTAGTGTATGGATGTCGTGAAGCTCAAAGTTAGAGATAATGGATGATAAAGCACATTGTAAACTGTGAACAATCATGTGAGGATGTGAGGAATTTTTAATGTGCCCAAACACCTCTTGTAGCTGTGATATCCATCTAAAACTCGACAGCCTCATCATATTGATGTATTGATTTGTTTCTTTTTGCAAATATATGACCACTAAGGTACAGAATAAGAAGACACCAGTAATTCAACATATTCAAACAGATATTTATATTTACTATGTCTGTATTAGCTTAATAAGTAACTTCATTAGTGGTATGTTCTTGGAAATGAGAGTTGCCAACAAGCTTTTCATTAGAGAAGGTAAAAAATGAAATTCTTTGAATGATACTGATATGAGATTTTTGTATTATTTGCTTCACTCTGCAAGTTGGTATCTCAATCAGTATAATTCATTCATTCATTTATTCTGTCATCTCACTTTTTAAGTGTTTTTATGTGCTGACATTCCTCTTTTATATTTATACTCTTATAAATAATGTCTTTTTTGTTGACAACTTCCAAGTTAATTTCTTTAGATGCAACCTCCCTCTTAAATTCCAGACTCATACATCCAGCTGCCTACAATGCATTCCCACTTGAATGTCTAATAGCCACTTCAAATTCAACTCCCTCCCGCAAGACTGAACTTTTAATTTGCTACCATCCCCTGCAAAAGTGTTCCTCCTATTGTGTTTCAACAGATAGCTACTCCATTTTTCCAACTGCTCTGACCCCAAACTTGGGGGTCATCCTTGATTTCTTCCTTTTGTCACACTCTGCATGAATTCATCAGCAAATACTATTGGCTCTAGTTTCATAATATATCCAATCTGGCTACTTCCCACTGTCTCCACTGTTTCTACACTAATTTCTTGTTCAGGTTAGTGTAATTCTTCCAAATTGATCTCTCTGCTTCTGCTGTTTTCACATTTCCCCACTCCTGCAGACACAGACCTTTCTTACCACAGCAGCCAGAGTGAGCTCTATGTTAAAATACAATACAGATCATGCCATATTTTTGCTACAATCCTTCTATTGACATTCCATTTCACTCAGGGTATAAGGTGCTATATGATCTGCCCTATTTCCTACTTCCCACCTTATCTCCTAATATTCCCCTTGCTTACTTTGCTTTTGCCTCAGTGGCCTTCCTGCTATTGATCAAACATGCCAGGCATATTGGGTACATAAGGAGGAAGGGAGGAGGGCCTTCCAGAAGGAGAGGACAGCATCTTCAAAGTCATAGTTCTTAGAGACCTTGGCATGACTGGAATTTCAGTGCCTCTGGAGGTAAGGCTTTACAAAAGATACAGGCTCAGCCAGGTAATGAATAGTCTGGTATGCCATGTCCCAGAGGTTCGACCTTATCCCAACAGGTAATGAGTAGCCAGTAAAGAGTTTTAGGCAGACGAGTGACATAATCAGATTTGCATTTTAGGAAATTACAGTGGAAGATGTATTGAAGCAGGGTGACCCGTTGGGAGGACATGGCAGTGGCACAGGCCAGGGAAGTTAAAGGCCCTATCTATGGCTGGGACATTGGAAATAGAAGAAGATGATCAAAAGTATTTTAGGAAGTAGAGCATGACCCACTATAGACATTAAATAACCGTCGGTCAAAATCAACAGAATAAAAGTTTGCCACCATCTAGTTTTTAGAGTAGATATCAGTGGGGAAAATTCAGATCAGTGAGGCAAAAAAACTACTTAGAAACCAGTTTAGAAACCTTAAATTAGCCAGTAAAAATGCAGACTTATAAAGGACCAAATCACGTCTTTTGATGCAGTATTCTCTGGTTAGACTCTATAGTATATTTAATTGTGAATTTCAAGACATCTCATTTGATTGCCCCTCTAGGAGGAACTGAGTCAAGTGATATACGACTTCTTATTGGTTTGCTTATTTTATTAGACACTTTTTT
Source organism: Balaenoptera musculus (assembly GCF_009873245.2). NCBI lineage: Eukaryota > Metazoa > Chordata > Mammalia > Artiodactyla > Balaenopteridae > Balaenoptera > Balaenoptera musculus. The sequence continues at coordinate 56,301,974 of NC_045788.1, read as the reverse complement.
CATTTCTGGAACTTGTTCCCAGATGTATCATTTTCCATTTCAGACATCATAAATATGTACATAAATATTTTAAAAGTTTCTTTTTATCCAGGTTGAATATGTACCATATAATGGGTATTAGCTCTAACTGAAAAGTACCTAAAGTAATAAACTGCTCTGGGCTTTAAGCTTAAATTACCCCAAATAGCATCAGGAATAGAGTGTGTTCAAATTGGCAGGGACCCTAGAGATCATCTACAGCAACCTCCACCTCAACCTCACCCCACTGTCCCTAATTCATTTTTAAGAAAAGAAATTAAATGGCAAAAGGACCTGCCAACCTCATACCTTTGGTGGCCAAAACATTTGGAATATTCAAGTGATGTATTCTGAGACCATATTACAGCAAAGGAGTCACACACAAAAGAAAAGGACTTTGCTGTGCATTAGAAGCTCCAGAGAGCACACCAACAATACAGGTTCTTCTTGAAGAGATTCTGATTCAGCAGAAACCTTCACTTTTTAAAAATACCTCCCCACCATGATACTAATATGGACGGTCTATGTACCACAGTTTGGGAGTGACTTAAATGAAACAAATTATGCAGGCACGAACAATGAGTTTGCCAAAACACATGGACTACATATAGACTATAGTATTTACCAGATCTTAGGCTGACAGATATTACACTTTTAAAAAAGTTCTTCTCTACTAACATCTGTTTTCATGAAAAATACACACAGACCATCATGGAATCCTTCATGGCTGGTGCCAACATAACATGAAAATTGCAAATCCATCCATCCCTTTCTAGCAATTTGAGTATCAAGCTCTCCTAATTTTGATGTATTTCACATATGTGTCATTCCTTAAGAGAGTCTGAGATAAGCATAAACGTTAAATGATGTCTGTGTCCTCAGTGAACATCTGTCTTAGGAAAACATATGTGATCAGTCCATTGGGCGAGGCAGAGGCTGATCAGTGTTCCACCTAGAACTCTTGGTTTCCCAGAGTCTGAAATAATGTGGTCAATCTATGCCTTCGGAAATGCTTTGCTTAAGGGCTGAGAGTGAGAGATGGTGCATTATGTACCCTGAACTAGATCTATAGCTGCTGGTGTGATTAAGATAATTCAGACCCTCCATAAATATTGCCAGTAAAACCAAAAAGAAAAAAAAAAAAGTTTTCTGGAAAATAATGTATGCTACAGATCTGAGGGGGATGCACTGTCTTACCCTTGCATAGACATATACAAACTTCAATTGGGTTATTATTTTAAAAAATCACATAGGACTGAAACAGACTTTAGGAATCATGTCATCCAGTAATTTTTACAAAGAAAATTAGCTGCAGAATCCTTTTTTCAAGCTAAGTTTATATAGAGTTCCCAAATATAAAAAGATAAAAGCAGAGTTGCTCTGAATGAAGCTAGGACATAAGGAAATGCTTGGTCTGATCTTTGCAGCCTGCCGACTGGCAGACCTGATACCCTACATCAGAGCCCCAGGGTGTCACAGGAAAGCACTGTTTGAATCAATGTCTTTATTTTTCAGAGCAGTGACTATGACCAAAGAAGTTAAGAGATTTGCCTGTAGCAGGGAAGGGATAATGCCTTAAAGTCGAGCTTAGCACCCAGGTACCAGCACTCTCCCCCAGAGGCCAAGCTGCCCTTCAACCTTTGATAGAGTCACAAGATTACAGATGATTCTTGATAACATGGGTTTGAACTGTGGTCAGTCCACGTATATGTGGATATTTTTCAATAGTAAATACTTTATGGTACTACATGGTCCATGGTTGATTGAATCTTGGGGTGTGGAGGAATCTCAGATAAGGAAGGCTGACTATAAGTTATACGTGGATTCAAGGGTCCACTGTATAAATTCATGCTGGATGGCCTCTTTGTACTCACGGGAAAGACTGACTAAGAGCTGCTATTTTCAATATGGGTTTCTTTGGGAAAACTGGTCTAAAACAAGGAGAGATAGGGGGTGCTACCTCCTCCAAGGAAGGTCCAGGGCTGAGCACAGGAAGTATTTTTGGAGGAAGTGGAGGCCATGAGCTCCATTTGCATATCTTGAAGCTCCCTGCGTAGAGTTGATGGTTCTAGAAAAGGAGCTCTGAAAAATGGAAAAGCAATGAACACCTGGCAATCAGTGCAATTCAACAACAAAGGGTATGAAACTTAACAGTCAGCTCTTGCTTTTGGCAGGCCCATAAATATGCCGACTCTTCAAATGAATTTTTATTGATTTTAACCATTGCATATTGATTATATATGGGGAAGTTGGAGAGTTTTCTCTGGTAGTTTTTAGATATGTGGGACTGACTGTGAGAATTACTTTAAATAAAGACCCATCAAATGTAAATTGGTGCAGCCACTGTGGAAAACAGTATGGAGGTTTCTCAAAAACTAAAAATAGAACTACCATATGACCCAGCAGTTCCACTCCTGGTTATAAATCCGAAAGAAACTATTTCAAAAAGACACATGTACCCCAATGTTCATAGCAGCATTACTTACAATTGCCAAGATATGGAAGCAATCTAAGTGTCCATCAACGGATGAATGGATAAAGATGATGTGGTAGATATATACAATGGAATACTACTCAGCCATAAAAAATAATGAGATTTTGCCATTTGCAGCATCATGGATGGACTTGGAAGGCATTATGCTAAGTGAAATAAGACAAAGACAAATACTGAATGATATCACTTATATGTGGAATCTAAAAAATACAACAAACTAGTGAATATAATAAAAAAAGAAGCAGACTCACAGACATAGAGAACAAACTACTGGTTACCATTGGGGAGAGGGAAGGAGGGAGGAGCAATATAGGGGTAGAGGATTAAGAGGTACAGCTATTATAAAATAAGCTACAAGGATATATTGTACAAAACAGTAATTAAAGCCAATATTTTATAATAGCTATAAATGGAATATAACACTTAAAATAGAATAAAAATTAAAAATTAAAATAAATAAAGACCTATCAGAAGGTGATTCATGAGATATCATCCTCTTCTCCATTCTAGACTGTACCATTTTTTTATGCTTCCTAGACAAAATTTTGAAGTAATTTACTTTTGGTCACTAATCTTATGTTCTTTGTTTTTTAGTGGCTCATGCAACATCATAGAAATTTTGAAATAAAGTTAATAGACTTGCCTTTTCTTTCATTCAAATAAGGACTAGGAAATCTCCCTGTTTTGGGGAAAAAGAGTATACTAGTCCTCTCCAAAATTGTAAGTGCAGTATGGTTTTAACTCTATTTTAAAAAGTAATTAAAGTATTAGATGACAGTAGGGTGCTTGAGGGCTTGGGCATTGGAATCAGACTTCTGGGTTTGAATACTATTTTTACCAGTTATAAGCTGTGTGACTCTGGGCAAGTTACTCAAGTACTCTGTGCCTTAATTTTAACTAAAGATGGGAGATAACAGTGCTTACTTCACAATGTTGCTGTGAGGATTAAAAAAGCTAATGCATAAAGCTCTTGGTGAAGTGCCTGGCACATAGAAAATTCTCAATAAATATCAGCTATTATTATTTCCAAGTAGTTGGACAATGGGTAATCTTTTCCTTTTAATTTTCCAAAACAAATCTAATGTGATTATGCTATATGTTGTGTTATGACAGAAACTAAAATTATAAATATAAAACAGAGAAAATTATCCCGTTTTGAAAATTGAAAAGTTTAAAAATTTGAAGAGCTCCTCCTTTTCTTAAATCCAATGTCAACCAAACTGATGTTCTATTTGAATGGCATAGTGTGTTTATGAAGGGGAGAAAAGAGGGAGGGACAAAAGGACAGATAAAATTGTTCCACCCACTCTTCTTGAAAAATCCATTCTCCCTTCTATCCTCTCATCTGACTGTCACTATGACCTTCTAGCAACAAACAAGAGAGAGGGAAGAGGAATAAGAAGAAGAATGAAAGCGGTTAGATGCAGTTTCTCTGTGAAACCTTTCCAGATCTCAATAGGATAACATTTTAATCTCATGCCAACCCTTCCCTCTCACTGTCACTCTTTTGGGCCAGTCATTTTTAGTGTGTTGATATACGAACAGATCTGATTCGATCTCACCTCTTTGTAGGTTTAGATAAGAAGATCATTAGAAAGATTCCCAGCTCAAAATGAACAATTTAAAAGGTTATGACTGTCTTCAGGCCTCTTGCTTTAGAGAATGGCAGAATGGAGTTCTGGGTCCAAGCTTTCACTTGCCACTTCAGTCAATTAACTAGCAAGTACTTACTGAATGCCTACTCTGGCCCCAGGTTATAACGTTCTGACCTGACCTGGTCATGCCCTTCTGGATAGCCTCACACAGTCCCTTTTCAGATGTGAATGGATCCTGGCTGGGCTCAGCTGCAAAAGCCATGTCTGAGCCCCTGGGATGTCTGGGCCATCTCTGAGCCACTGCAGTTGTCCGTGGGGACAAGAGGTGGGGATGGTCTGTGGGGTGCAGAGGCTGTATCCATTTGGATCAGCACAGGCTTCCGAGTTTGAATGTGGGCTCAGGTAGGGCCAAGTATGCTAGCAAAATTGAGTAATTTTTAGTGCTTCTGTCAAAAATCTGGGGTCTGGAAACCTGCTCACCTGATTAGATGGCTTGGAAGGTGAAAGCTGAGCTGTTGAAGTGCTAGAGTAAAAATCTGTTACATTTGTTTCATAATGAGCTTATATTTTAAATAATTTTCTCTTTGGATAAACTTACCTTTCTTTCTACTAAAGTACCTTTTTTTGTTCTTCCTGCAGGAGATGGTTAAAAAAAAACAAAACCAATCCAATAAGTATTTAGTGTTTGATTTGAGCCCAAGGGGGAATCACTTTATACACATAGACTCTGTTTGGTCATTTAATAGTTGTGTGACCTGAACAGTTATTACCTGTTGAGCACTTTGTATGCGCCCAGGCCCTGTGCTACATGTTTTATACCCATTATCTCATAAATTGCTCATGACGGTCCTTTGCATAGATCCCGTGTTTTCTCTATAAGGAGTCTGAGGCTTAGAGGAGTGCAGTAGATACCTAAGGTCCTCTAAGTAGAGTGACAATGCTATGTAGCTGAGCCTCAGTGTCTTCAGATGTGAAATGAAAGTCGTAACAGCTTCCACCCAGGATGCTTGTCATGAATAAATGAAGATGTATACACACACACACACAAAGATATATAGATATGTTAAATAAAATGATAAATTCTAAAATTAAAAATTACATATATACACACACACACTTAAGTTTGAGTGTGTTTCTGGTACATAATAAACATTTAATAACATTATTTTAACAAGGATCCCTTTCTACAAAAACCAGTTTGCTTCCATGGAGGAATACGTGGTGAGAAGTAAATGAAGAAGCTTTCATTTGAGGTTTGCTAACATACTCAATGGACAGAGTTCTAGTTACTTTCTGCCATCTCCCTGCTCAAAGTTTCCTGAAAATCATTTATCTATCCCATTAGTTAAATGAATTATTCACTGATAAGGATCTTTTGCTTTTACCTCAGGTGATGGTGCCAGGGCTTTTAACCTCTCATTCAACTTCTAGTTGGAATGAGAACCTTTTCTATCTGGGTGCCTTTCCCTGCTATGCTATGTGCTCCTCAAAGGCAGGGACTGAATCTGGTTGAGAATACTTTCCTGCCTGTGCAGATGCTCTGTTACCTGCCATCTCCTAGCGGGTCGGGCATAGTCCCTGGACACCTCCCACAGAAAGATCACTGGAAAATATAGTCAACCCACCAAATTCTGTTTATTGAGGGAGAAAGATCCTTGGACCCCAGGGGTCCTTCTTCTACCCTCTATTTCCTAACACTTCCCAGGCCTTAGTTCAACCTGGGATAATTCATCTCTGCTGGAAAATTTATTAGGAGTTATCTGTCAAAATGGTTAAAGGTTTTCCCTAGTAGATAGAAAGATATAGTACAAAAACCCAAGAAGTTAACACCCATACAGTATCAGTAGAGGGATAGATAAATAGACCAATGGAGCAGAATAGGGTGCAGATCATGCCCTTCATCCCATCTATGATGTTTATATGATAAATGTGGCATTTCAAATCAGTAAAGGAAGAAGAGACTATTTTATTGTACCCATTTGGAAAAAAATAAAAAGACTATTCCTTTCATATCATCGAAAACAAATTTCAGGTAGACTAAAATTCTAAACACAAAAAAACTATACTGTCTTAGAAAAAGTATAGGAGAATAATTTTATAATCTTGAAATCATATTTGGCTATAAAAATTAAAAACTCTGTCACAAGATATACATAAATACAGAAAATAAAATTCAATAACATTTTAGCAATGGTTATCTCTTGTGAAGGTAATGTAAAGGACATGTAGTCATATATAACTTGGGCCACTAGAAAAACATTGAAAAGAAAAATGTTTAGAGAAAATATATTTGTATCTATCTGAAAAAATACGGTAGGATTTTTAAACATTTTTACATGCTTCTAGAAACTCCTCCCCCCATCCCTCATTTTCTGAGAAAGATTGTAACATGAGTCTGCCTTCAAAAATTGACTTTTAAAGACCCAGGATTTATTTTAGGCTGAAATAAAATGTTGACCAAAATAGTACATCCTTAGACTCCTTGTCTGACCTATAACCACAATCATTATCTTTTTTTCTGTCCAATGACATATCACAACATTCTTTTTTGATTTGGATCTCTGCAGGTTTTTGCAGCCGGAAATTGTTTACAACTCCTGTTTAGGGCAGGAGAAAGTCAGGGTTGGAAAACAAGTTAGAATTCATCTAGTCAGATCCCCATTCCACACTTGAATTCCCTTCACAAAATCCCCTCTTGCTCCATTAATGTGCCCATGCCAGCTACTCCAGTCTGTGTGAATGAGGCAAAGAGCACAGAGCAGAGAAACAGCAGGAAGGAGAGCTGTGGCAATCCTCACACCCTAAAATCTCACTAAGTTTTATATGCCTCTCTACCACATAGAAAAAAAAAGTCAATTAAAGATTGCTTTATAAAAGGCCTTACTTTCTGAATGGGACTTCTGTAAGTAATAAACTTACACACATGTTGGAACATTTATGAGAATGAATCATCCCTAAATTATCAGCTCATATTATCATATAAATGATCACTCTTGCTTTCTCTCCCAATAGTGCTATAATCTCTAATAAAGCAGTTTATACATGTTTTAAGCAAGACTACAGTACCCCAGAAAACTAACATTATATTGCTTTACTAATAAAAATGCAAAATTATTTCAGGCAACTTTCATCGGATGCCCAAATCTCTGGATCAAGTCCCATTTAGTCCACCCTACATCTGTATGGAAAGCAAGTCAGACTGAACCCTAAATATGGTATTATATGAAGTGTCCCAGGCTTGGTATATTCAAAGACCCAGATCAAATTGCTGCTTATGAAATCTGCTCCCAGTCTCTGATTCTCTCCTCTTCCTAATTCTAAAAGCTTCTCCTATAAGAATTTGGGTCTCTAGAAGAGAAAATAAGTGGAAAATAATGATCCTACCTTTGATGCATGGTGGCCATGATATGGACAATTAAAAAGAAGTTCTCTAGTCTAGTGAAAAGGATGGTTAATGTAATAGTTTGGACTTAAGTGATGCAGATTGGCTCTGTGGAAAAAAAAAAAAAGAAATGAGCCTTAGTGGGGAAAACAGGCCTTCATAAATTTCATCATGCATCATGTGGTACAAAAGAGCCACTGAAATTAGAGCTTGTACAAGTGTTATTATGATGATGATGTTTTCAACAAGTTCTGCCAAAGTCTTAAAACCACAAGCACTTTTAGAGTTGATAATTGCCTGGAGAGATAATCTGCTTTCTGTTCACTGAAATCTACGTGAAGGAAAGAGGACCCTGTTCAGAGAGTTTTAATTTGCCTGAAAGCCTTAATCAGATGATGGATTTTCTTCTGTGGACCCCTCTCATAGTCTGTCAAGAAGAGCCCTGCTGCTAAATCTGAAAATGTTGGCAGACAGACACTCCTTGTTAGAAGTAAGAACAGTGGTGGGTACACACAAATACAGTATATAAACAATGGTTTTGCCTCAGATGGTTTCTGTTTGTTTGTTTTTTGAGGAGGATGGAGGGAGATATTTGAAATCTTTTGCCCGTGCAAAACAACAGGTGTAATAATTAACTCACCCTTTTATCAAGAGAGTGTATTTGAGTAGGTCCTGCTTACATGATATTAATATAATAAAAATTAGACTATTCAGTCCCAAATCAAGAAATAGGGATGATTTTTCAATACAAACTTTGGTTCTTGGAGAGGGAAGGAAGGAGAGAGAACATACGTGAGGTTGAACAGGCTCTCTCCTGTAACATCAGAACAACTATTACCTGGGGCAATATCTCCCACTAAGCCTCACCAATTTATCTTAGCCTATAAATGTAAGAATCCTTTACTACTTGAAACTTGGACCAATTTCTCATTCTTGCTCAGGGATTTTTATGGTGAGCAGTGGACTACTCTGGTGCCATTAACCTTGTCTGTTGCCTGGGATGTAAAAACCATGAGCTTACCCCTTTCATCACCTTCTTGAAGCAGAGGTGTTAACCCCATCAGCCAGGACAACCTCTTGGTTAGCTGCCTTTTTTTCCCCTGTATATCTCCTTTGTTAGTTGCCTTGTAGAAGTTGGGCATTACAGAATATCACAGAAATAACACTATTTCTGGTTAAATAATTGATTTCAACCAGGTTTACCTGGCTGCTGAGAGCACATGGTTTAGTCTAGAGCTTCATAGATCCCAGGTTTCTACGCTCCTCCTGCCATAGTTTCACTTTCAGGCCATGAGAGCAGATAATTATAATACTATGGAGTGCAGTGAATAGCCTGCTATGGGAACTCAAAGAAGGGAGCCACTATCTCTGCCTCGTTTCTTCCTTCCTGTTTTAGTGTTTCAGAGTCTTCTGAGTGCTTTTATGCGCATTATCTCATTTGTTCCTCAAAGTAGCCCTGTGAAGAGAGTAGGATATAGATTATTCCCATTCTTATAAATGAGAGTTCTGAGGCTCAGAAAGGTTAAGTAACTTTCCAGGAGTACACAGCTAGTAAATTTTAGTCTTGAGAAGGAAATTTATCTTCTGCTTCCGAATTCTATCCTCTTGAGGTCATCGTGGTGAAAGTTCTAATGAAAGGCAAATCATTATTGTTCTAACGTTTTGTGACTCAGTCATATTTGAAAATAATACTTCAGATTTCTGAACTGAGTCATTATGATCACAGATACCATCTCCAACTACTGAATTAAATAATATTTTTGATACATTCTCAGCCAAAAAGAGACTGAAACTTACCATTATTGAGTTTCCTTTTATATTTGTATAACTTAATTCCGGTTTAGATGAGAAACTAAGATTTAGTCAATGATTAGTATAGGATTAGCCAAAGATATAATGTAATTGCTTACACTACTTTGTGAAATGCAATAGCAGATGGAGCATATTTTAAACAGTCAATTATCCTGTCAGTATAATAGCAATTTTTATAAGAATTTTTTTATTTCTGAAACATGTATTTTAATATGTATTAATAATTCTGACAGCCACTTCATCCATCAAGTAAATAATGTGCACTTTAAGACAGTTCACTTAAAGTTCTAAACAATATATTATACTGAACTCAGAGCACATTATTTCTCTTTCCTCCTATTATCAATTGTACATATAGAAAATTATTCCATCTTGAAAGAGGGCTAAGATCATTGAGTTCTTATTTTGTACCCCAAATTTTATATACATCATCTCTTTCAATCATAAATTTTACCATTGAGAAACCGAGTTTCAGAAAAGTTAAATAACTTGCTTATGGCCACTCAACTATTTAGCGGTAAAAATAATATTTAATTCAGGTCTTTTCTCTGCACCAAGAGAAATTATTGTTTATGTCTTATAAATGTACATATAAACAAAGTCATATAAAAAGTCCTCTATTTCTGGAAGATCTAAAGGAGACATAGAAAAATGATAAAGAAGAAAACACATCATTCTGCAGAGGAAAGTTCGGTGTAAATTAACTTGAAGAGGAATTAGTGATGGATGTTGGAGGAGGTCCTTTGAAAAAAGTGACCTATTGAATGATTTCCACCTGTATTTGCAAAACTGAATAATCCATGATCTGGTGAGTGCATGATCATGCCTATAATAAGAAAGCAATTCAAATATTTTAGTCATGCTACTCATCTGATTTATATGAGCTTAGGGTGACAGAGAAAAACTGGCAGAATTTGAGAATGTGACCTCTAAATTGGGGAAAAACTTCTGACCAAAAATTTACATTTTTATGAGATACAGCTGTGGAAATTACAAACTCGGAAGTTGTTATTTAAAATATTTATTTCCTCAAATATATATGTATATAAATACTTCTGAAATATTTATATTTCTGGTTATATTTGCATTATAACCCACACAATGTCCACAACATTTCTGAAGAACCTCCCATATTGTTATATGAATTTGTAAGTAAATGATCAAAAAAGAACACTTAAAATAGGCATTCAATTATAAAATTAGTGAACTAGGTGCTAGATCTATTTCTTTAGTTTTTCAAGCTTTTGTTTAGATTTTATTCTTCAAAATCATAACCTTTCATACTATGTCTAAATGAGGTTCTTCAGATTTGGTGATTGCATTTCTTACTATGTAAGTGGTGTTCAGAGGACTGAGTCTGGAGTGAATAAGGTCATTTATTATCCAAAGGATCCATATTTGCCTGAAAACACTGGAGTTTCCCTTTGTTTCATCTTGCTATTTTATCAATATTTTTAAAGATGCAGAACTGAAGAGGGGGTATGAAAAGTGTATCAACAACAAAAATGCATAAGATTACAAGTCTTGCTCAAGCGCAGAAGAGATGGCACTAGAATTTTGCTTAAGATGAATAAATCTCCTTTTCTATTCTCATTAGGTATAAGGTTCTAAGTAACTATGTTATTACATACTGAGGTCATATGTTTGAGATCCTTGGTAATCTTTCATTAATATTAGTTAGAACAGGGTGTAGGAAGGACCAGATAAGGTAACATTTCATCTTCAGATGGTTGTGCCCTTGAAAAAAATCAAGAGTTTCTGTTTTATTAGCTACCCATATGTTTCCTTAGAATACCCATCTGTTAAATGGGTATTCATGCATTTATTGATCATTCGGTAAACATTTATTGAGCACCTGCAATATTTTGCTATGTATTGTGCTAAGAACAGGGGCAATAAGATAAAACATGGAAGGATACACACAAACAACTGATGACAAAATCCTGTGATAGGTGCCAACATAGAACCTAATAGTTAACTCGAATCTAGATATGCACAAAGGAGAGAATCATCAACGCTGTTTTGTGGAGGAGCAGGAAGATGCTCAAGGAGTTATACAGACAGATGCTTGAACTGGGTTTGAAGAAAGAGTAGAGTTTTCAGATAGCAAAGGCACAAAAAGACCTTTTAGAAAGAAAGGAGGTTATAGGCAAAGGCATGGTGATGTAAAATGCTATGTGCTGTCCTGGGTAACTGCAAAGTTGTTAATTTTAGCTGGAAGGAGAAAGGAGAGCGTTGGAGAAGGGGTTTGGAGAGGAAAGGATGATTAGTTCATGGATGGGTGGAAGATCATCCTAAGGAGTTTATTCTTTACCCTGAGGACAATAGAGAGCCATGGGGAAGTTTTAGAAATGGAAAGCAAGAACAGAGTTTCGCAATGTGAAAGTTAATTTGGTGGGGGCAAAACTGTGATAGGGAGATGATTCCTCAAGTTGATACGTGTTGTCAGAGCATTTTAGAGCAAATATTGCAAGTGAAATAGTATTTTACTATCAATTGCAATTATTATTGTTCACACATATAGCAATTTTAAAGTTCAAAAATTAAGCATTATTGGCTAAAACCAGTTTGTGCACACGATTAAATACCATTCCAGAAAGCACACTATGTCCACCTGTCCACCTGCCTATCCTTATCTTCACTTCAGCACTGGAAAAGGAAGTGAAAATGCACTGCAGCATCTGTGAACACATGAAAAGAGAGGCAAGTGGAGGAGGTGTGTCTGATATGTGGGTCCATAGGTACGTGAGGAATAGTGGTGTAGAATAGGGCTTGAGTCAGTGGCACTGGGCTTGACACCCAGTTCTTGCACACATTAGTTATGTGACTTTGAGAAGTTAATTGATTTCTCTGAGCTTCAGTTTGTTCATCCTTAAAATGGGGTAACTGATTCCTGCCTTAATTTTTTTATATGGTTACGTAAGAATCCATTGAGATAATGTCTCAAGTACAGAAGTGCTTAATTTATGCATGCTTGCAAAACAAGGTATTCCTGAAGAATACCAATAGCAAGAGATCATAAACATTATCAGAGAATCTTTCATCAAAATGCTTAAGTACAAGTACCTACTCTAGAAACTAACTTACTATCTTAGGTTTACCCCCGTCTGATCTGTTTTCCCTCTAGAAATTGATGTACAAATGTAAGAATTTTTATGACCGATGGTGAAAATTTGACCACTATGAATGTTACCATGATTATTTCTTCAAGCAACTAGGACATTTTCTAGGACTAGTTGCATGGAATATATACTAAGGAAGGGTGGCTGGGTCGGGGCACATGGTTTCTTTTTAATTACTTTTCTTAAAAAGGGAAATAGTTTAGTGCAGAGGAAAGAGAATTTCAGGTGGAATCATATCACTTGTTCATTTAACTGGCTCAGTTAGGCTATGAAATTATATCCACAGGGAAAATGTAGATACACATATCTACTCAGTTCACCTCACTTACAAAATTTCCTTCAACATTCAATCACCAAATATTTACTTAACAGATTATCAGAGGTTGCCTGGGAAGATACATTAGCAACATCAGAATTGGAACTTCAAGGCATTTGAAACTCTGGGAAACTCAAAAGCTTAGCCATTTTTTGTGCTCTCTTTATCTGTAAAGCAATTACTATGGCAGGATCATATAGAACTGACGAGAGCCCAAGAGAAGAGAACTGTTGTGCTCAAATCAGTTCCCTTTGTCAAGGGCAGAATGAACTGGCTTGTCCTGTTTGAGGGAACTGAAATGAGTATCTGTAGATCTCACCATGATGAAAACAAAGTGTCCGCAGAATAAGGAATATTAAAAAGAATTTTATTTATCTCCTTCATTTTATTTTATTTTAATTTTTTAAAACACCTTTATTGGAATATAATTGCTGTACAATGGTGTGTTAGTTTCTGCTGTATAACAAAGTGAATCAGCTATATGTATACATATATCCCCATATCCCCTCCCTCTTCCATCTCCCTCCCACCCTCCCTATCCCACCCCTCTAGGTGGTCACAAAGCACTGAGCTGATCTCCCTGTGCTATGCGGCTGCTTCCCACTAGATATATATTTTACATTTGGTAGTGTATATATGTCCATGCCAATCTCTCACTTCCTCTCAGCTTGCCCTTCCCCATCCCAGTGTCCTCAAGTTCATTCTCTATGTCTGCATTTTTATTCCTGTCCTGCCCCTAGGTTCCTCAGAACCTTTTTTTTTTTTTTTATTCCATATATATGTGTTACCATACGGTATTTGTTTTTCTCTTTCTGACTTACTTCACTCTGTATGACAGACTCTAGGTCCATCTGCCTCACTACAGATAAATCAATTTCATTTCTTTTTATGGCTGAGTAATATTCCATTGTATATATGTGCCACATCTTCTTTAACTAGTCCTCTGTCGCTGGACACTTAGGTTGCTTCCATGTCCTGGCTATTGCAAATAGTGCTGCAATGAACATTGGGGTACATGACACTTTTTGAATTATGGTTTTCTCAGGGTATATGCCCAGTAGTGGGATTGCTGGGTCATATGGTAGTTGTATTTTTAGTTTTTTAAGGAACCTCCATACTGTTCTCCATAGTGGCTGTATCAATTTAAATTCCCACCAACAGTGCAAGAGCGTTCCCTTTTCTCCACACCCTCTCCAGGATTTATTGTTTGTAGACTTTTTGATGATGGCTATTCTGACCGGTGTGAGGTGATACCTCATTGTAGTTTTGATTTGCATTTCTCTAATGATTAATGATGTTGATCATCGTTTCATGTGTTTGTTGGCAATCTGTATATCTTCTTTGGAGAAATGTCTATTAAGATCTTCTGCCCATTTTTGGATTGGGTTGTTTGTTTTTTTGTTTTTTTGATATTGAGCTGCATGAGCTGCTTGTATATTTTGGAGATTAATCCTTTGTCAGTTGCTTCCTCTGCAAATATTTTCTCGCATTCTGAGGGTTGTCTTTTTGTCTTGTTTATGGTTTCCTTTGCTGTGCAAAAGCTTTTATGTTTCATTAGGTCCCATTTGTTTATTTTTGTTTTTATTTCCATTTCTCTAGAAGGTGGGTCAAAAGGGATCTTGCTGTGATTTATGTCATAGAGTGTTCTGCCTATGTTTTCCTCTAAGAGTTTTATAGTGTCTAGCCTTACATTTAGGTCTTTAATCCATTTTGAGTTTATTTTTGTGTATGGTGTTAGGGAGTATTCTAATTTCATTCTTTTACATGTAGCTGTCCAGTTTTCCCAGCACCACTTATTAAAGAGGCTGTCTTTTCTCCATTGTACATTCTTGCCTCCTTTATCAAAGGTAAGGTGACCATATGTGCATGGGTTTATCTCTGGGCTTTCTATCCTGTTCCATTGATCTATATTTCTGGTTTTTGTGCCAGTACCATACTGTCTTGATTATTGTAGCTTTGTAGTATAGACTGAAGTCCAGGAGCCTGATTGCTCCAGCTCCATTTTTCTTTCTCAAGATTGCTTTGGCTCTTCAGGGTCTTTTGTGTTTCCATACAAATTGTGAAATTTTTTGTTCTAGTTCTGTGAAAAAATGCCATTGGTGCTTTGATAGGCATTGCATTGAATCTGTAGATTGCTTTGGGTAGTACAGTCATTTTCACAATGTTGATTCTTCCAATCCAGGAACATGGTATATCTCTCCATCTTTTTTTACCATCTTTAATTTCTTTCATCAGTGTCTTATAGTTTTCTGCATACAGTTGTTTTGTCTCCTTAGATAGGTTTATTCCTAGGTATTTTATTCTTTATGTTGCAGTGGTAAATGGGAGTTTTTCCTTAATTTCTATGTCAGATTTTTCATCATTAGTGTATAGGAATGCAAGAGATTTCTGTGCATTAATTTTGTAGCCTGCTACGTTACCAAATTCATTGATTAGCTCTAGGAGTTTTCTGGTAGCATCTTTAGAATTATCTGTATATAGTATCATGTCATCTGCAAACAGTGACTGTTTTACTTCTTCTTTTCCAATTTGGATTCCTTTAATTTCTTTTTCTTCTCTGATTGCTGTGGCTAAAACTTCCGAAACTATGTTGAATAATAATGGTGAGAGTGGGCAACCTTGTCTTGTTCCTGATCTTAGTGGTCATGGGTTCAGTTTTTCACCATTGAGAATGATGTTGGCTGTGGGTTTGTCATGTATGGCCTTTATTATGTTGAGGTAAGTTCCCTCTATGCCTACTTTCTGGAGGGCTTTTATCATAAATGGTTGTTTGAATTTTTCAAAAGCTTTTTCTGCATCTATTGCAGATATCATATAATTTTTATCCTTAAATTTGTTAATGTGGTTTATCACATCTGATGATTGCATATGTTGAAGAATCCTTGCATTCCTGGGATAAACCCCACATGATCATGGTGTATGATCCTTTTAACGTGCTGTTGTTTTCTGTTTGCTAGTATTTTGTTGAGGATTTTTGCATCTATGTTCATCAGTGATATTGGCCTGTAGTTTTATTTTTTGGTGACATCTTTGTCTGGTTTTGGTATCAGGGTGATGCTGGCCTTGTAGAATGAGTTTGGGAGTGTTCCTCCCTCTACTATATTTTGGAAGAGTTTGAGAGGGATAGGTGTTAGCTCTTCCCTAAATGTTTGATAGAATTCGCCTGTGAAGCCATCTGGTCCTGGGCTTTTGTTTGTTGGAAGATTTTTAATCACAGTTTCAATTTCATTGCTTATGATTGGTCTGTTTATATTTTCTATTTCTTCCTGGTTCAGTCTCGGAAGGTTGTGCTTTTCTAAGAATTTGTCCATTTCTTCCAGGTTGTCCATTTTATTGTCATAGAGTTGCTTATAGTAATCTCTCATGATCCTTTGTATTTCTGCAGTGTCAGTTGTTACTTCTCCTTTTTCATTTCTAATTCTATTAACTTGAGTCTTTTCCCTTTTTTTCTTGATGAGTCTGGTTAATGGTTTATCAATTTTGTTTATCTTCTCAAGAACAGCTTTAGTTTTATTGATCTTTGCTATCATTTCCTTCATTTCTTTTTCATTTATTTCTGTTCTGATCTTTATGATTTCTTTCCTTCTGTTAACTTTGGGGTTGTTTTGTTCTTCTTTCTCTTATTGCTTTAGGTGTAAGATTAGGTTGTTTATTTGAGATTTTTCTTGTTTCTTGAGGTAGGATTGTATTGCTTTAAACATCCCTCTTAGAACTGCTTTTGCTGCATTCCATAGGTTTTGGGTCATCGTGTTTTCATTGTCATTTGTTTCTAGGTATTTTTTGATTTCTTCTTTGATTTCTTCAGTTATCTCTTGGTTATTTAATAGTGTATTGTTTAGCCTCCATGTATTATATTTTTACAGTTTTCTTCCTGTATTGATATCTAGTCTTATAGCTTTGTGTCGGAAAGATACTTGATATGATTTCAATTTTCTTAAATTTACCAAGGCTTGATTTGTGACCCAAGATATGATCTATTCTGGAGAATGTTCCATGAGCACTTGAGAAGAAAGTGTATTCTGTTGTTTTTGGATGGAATGTCCTATAAATATCAATTAAGTCCATCTTGTTTAATGTGTCAGTTAAAGCTTGTGTTTCCTTATTTATTTTCATTTTGGATGATCTGTCCATTGGTGAAAGTGGGGTGTTAAAGTCCTCTACTATGATTGTGTTACTGTTGATTTCCCCTTTTTTGGCTGTTAACATTTCCCTCATGTTTTGAGGTGCTCCTATGTTGGGTGCATAAATATTTACAATTGTTATACATCTTCTTCTTGGATTGATCGCTTGATCATTATGTAGTGTCCTTCTTTTTCTCTTGTAGTAGTCTTTATTTTAAAGTCTATTCTGTCTGATATGAGAATTGCTACTCCAGCTTTCTTTTGATTTCTATTTGCATGGAATATCTTTTTGCAGCCCCTCACTTTCAGTGTGTATGTTTCCCTAGGTCTGAAATGGGTCTCTTGTAGACAACATATATATGGTACTTGTTTTCGTATCCATTCAGCCAGTCTTTGTCTTTTGGTAGGAGCATTTAATCCATTTACATTTAAGGTATTATTGATATGTATGTTCCTATTACCATTTTCTTAATTGTTTTGGGTTTGTTATTGTAGGTCTTTTCCTTCTCTTGTGTTTCCTGCCTAGAGAATTTCCTTTAGCATTTGTTGTAAAGCTGGTTTTGTGGTGCTGAATTCTCTTAGCTTTTACTTGTCTATAAAGGTTTTAATTTCTCCATTGAATCTGAACGAGATCATTGCTCGGCAGAGTAATCTTGGCTGTAGGTTTTTCCCTTTCTTGGTTGTAGGTTTTTTCCCTTTTAAATATGTGCCACACCCTTCTGGCCACACCCTTCTGGCTTGCAGAGTTTCTGCTGAAAGATCAACTGTTAATCTTATGGGGATTCCCTTGTATGTTATTTGTTGCCTTTCCCTTGCTGCTTTTAATATTTTTTCTTTGTATTTAATTTTTGATAGTTTGATTAACATGTGTCTTGGCATGTTTATCCTTGGATTTATCTTGTATGTGCTTCCTGGACTTGATTGACTTGTCCTTTCCCATATTAAGGAATTGTTCGACTATAATCTCTTCAAATATTTTCTCAGTCCTTTTCTTTTCTCTTCTTCTTTTGGACCCCTATAATTCACATGCTGGTGTCTTTAATGTTGTCCAGAGTCTCTGAGACTGTCCTTAATTCTTTTCATTCTTTTTTCTTTATTCTGTTCTGTGATAGTTATTTCTACTATTTTATTTTCCAGGTCACTTAGCCTTTCTTCTGCCTCAGTTATTCTGCTATTGATCCTTCTAGAGAATTTTTAATTTCATTTATTGTGTTGTTCATCATTGTTTGTTTGCTCCTTAGTTTGTCTATGTCCTTATTAAACATTTCTTGTATTTTCTGCATTCTATTTCCAAGATTTTGGATACTCTTAACTATCATTACTATGAATTGTTTTTCAGGTAGACTGCCTATTTACTCTTCATTTGTTTGGTCTGGTGGGTTTTTACCTTGCTCCTTCATCTGCTGTGTATTTCTCTGTCTTCTCATTTTGCTTAACTTACTCTGTTTGTGCTCTCCCTTTTGCAGGCTGCCAGTTCATAGTTCCTGTTTTTTCTGGTGTCTGCCCCCAGTGGGTCAAGTTGGTTCAGTGGGTTGTGTAGGCTTCCTGGTGGAGGGGACTGGTGCCTGTGTTCTGATGGATGATGCTGGATCTTGTCTTTCTGGTGGGCAGGACCACGTCCGGTGGTGTGTTTTGGGATGTCTGTGATCTTATTATGATTTTAGGCATCCTCTCTGCTAATGGATGGGATTGTGCTCCTGTCTTGCTAGTTGTTTGGCATGGGGTGTCCAGCACTGGAGCTTGCTGGTCATCGAGTGGAGCTGGCTTAGCGTTGAGATGGAGATCTCTGGGAGAGCTTTTGCCGATTGATATTACGTGGGGCTGGGAGGTCTGTGGTGGACCAATGTCCTTACCTTGGCTCTGCCACCTCAGAGGCTCAGGCCTGACACCTGGCTGGAGCACCGAGACCCTGTCAGCCACACAGCTGCTAGTGTTGGAGGGTCTCCTTGCAGAGGTGGGGGGCAGCTGTGGCTCACCGTGAGGGCAAGGACGCTGGCAGCAGAAGTTCTGAGAAGCACTCCTTGGCATGAGCCCTCCCAGAGTCTGCCGTTAGCCCCACCAAAGAGCCTATAGCCTCCAGACTCTTCTTCATTGTAGAATCTGAAGATTTGAAACTCCAACCAATAGTGTACCAAGACTGCTCAGTTCCTGGCCAGTAGATGGCTCTCTCTTTTTTTCTTTTTCTTTTTTTTTTTTTAAGTGAAGATGCTGTCCAATGTACTGAATTGAGAGGTTCTGAGTAGCCTATATCATAAAGATGATTGAAATAATGGAACTTGTGTCTTTGAGGCCACTTCCTCCCTAGTTATATGACCTTGAATGGAGAGACATAATGAATTTTTTAAGTGGATCTCCCTTGTCTTTATAATTATGATGTAAGCTCATTGAGGCCTCCTTTCATGCCTGCACATTTACGTAGACTTTTCCTTCTGCCCTTATTTCTCATCTATGCTGCAAATTGATGATAAAGCTTGTGTTAGATCTAAATTATCTGATTGTAGGCAATGCTGACACATTTCACTGCATAACATGCTTTTCCAATTCTTCGTATATAATACTATTAAGCATCTACCATAAGAAAAAAACTGGGTTTACTTTATTTTATAACTGTAAATTTATATCTTTTCCAATCCACATTATCTAAGAAGTTATTAGATGCCATCTATATTTTAGATAATGCTAGTTAAAAGGAGAGCTACAGAAAAATACTTTACGAGTAAAATTATAACCTACACATATATATATGGTGCAACTAAAAAAGTAGAAAAAATGAAATTGTAATAAATTTGAGATTATATTTAAAAGGCAATAGGGTCTCAGTGTTTTAAAAGCATCTGGTTAATTTGTGGAGGGCAACAGAAGAGATCTGGTGTTATGGAAACAGCAAAAAATATTTAAATCAGAAGACAGCTAGCTTTCTCTCTTGGGAAAAACACTTGAAGTCTGAATTTCAGTTTCTCAATCTGCAAAGTGATAAAAATATTATATCTAGTTTATAAATTTGTTGAATTCTTACACCCTGTGAGATGATATAGGTAAAACTTTTGTGTAACTTGTAACAGAGCATATCTTTTTGGTCACAGCCCTTTTTTTTCTTGGCAGAGTCCATGGATTCTATTACTTATTTCCTCCTCCTTTTGTAAAAAATAAAATTACCATGTTTCATATGTCCCTTGACAGCATTTCTTTGTGAGGACGTTTTTGCTGTTGTAGCTGGTGCTTTTTGCTCTCTTTCCACTTACTCTTCGCTTTAGAATCAACTGTTCAGGCTTCTCCCTTCCATGGTGGCCCTTGACAATTAAGTGGACACGAACTGAGGGATTAAACCTTTGTTATGCTGAGTTATGAAAAGGCATCATTACTATTGACCACTGTCCAGAGAGAGCTTGGCAATATCTTAATTACAGTGAGCTTCTATTGCTGTAATGTTCATTTTAATGAGACTCGACTATATGGTCTTATCTTTACTGAAATGTTTTCACATTTTCTCCACTCACTTTTTCCTTTCTCAGGCTAAATAAAAAATCACTTTTAGGAGCATTTGTCTTATTTTTTATTTTTTTGTGGCAGGGTATGGTGAGTGATTTAAAAATGATGTATAAAGCATGGTCCTCCTTTAGAGGGTTATAATTTGCCTGCTTAACATATTTTAAATACATGATAACCAGAAGCCTTAAGAGAGAAGCTTAGATAAACCAGAAAGCCTTAAGAGGAAGCTTAGAAATAAAATTTTAGAAAAATAGGTGATGGAACTTTCAAGGTGGTGATGGCTTATAAGGTGCTAAAAATATATTGGGAGTATTGGCCACAAACCAATTCATTCTGAGTATTAAGAGAAACATCATCTATGGGAGAGAGAGCCAGTATAGATCAGATTAGATGTGATAACTAACAAAAAGGAAAGCAGATGTGGATACATTCCAGGTATCTTGCTCAATGCCAGGAACAGGAACAACATTACAATGGGTACTATAATAGTTATACTTCCAGGTAGTAACATGGTTATTTTATTTTCAGCCTCTTTATGGTATAAGTCAGGAAAAAAGGCAAGCAATAAAAAGATACGAGTTGAAGGAAGCATAGATACAGAAGCAGTCCTGCATGATCTCCTAGGATCACTGAATTTTGAGACAGAAGTTCCGACGTCTGCAACTCTCTGAGAAGGTTAAAGACAATTAAATGTATCCCCTAAATGTTTACATTTATATAATTCTTTACAACTTACAAAGTATTTTGTATAAGTTATCCCCTTAAATTAGAGAGGGCCTACAATGTTCAGTGATCCACATTTTGAGGAAAACACATTCCCTATCCTGAGAAAGCGTAAATCCTGAGGAGGTCTGGGGCATGTAAATAACTGACTATAATATTCTGGAGGCTCAAGGAGGGGACCAACAGAGGATATGAAAATAATTATAGTAGGCAACTGTAGTTGACATGTATTATTTTGTTTCTCCTACATCCTACTCTTTTGGAAATTGCTCCTTTCTCTCAACATAGGATTCTGGTAAAACTATCAATCAAAGGGCACTCCTCTCCCTCCCTCCACAGCTGTAGTCACATGAGCCAAGGTGGCAAATCAAAATGCCCAATCCTTCTAACCATTATGATTGGTCACCATGATCAATGCAGGACCAATTAATCCAAGTAGGGTTTACTGTAGTTCCTTTCGAGGTAATTATTTGGATGTTTGAAGAGAGAGCCTCTCTGTCTTTCTGAGGGAAATGTCTATGTAAGTCTGAAGCTGCTGGTGGCTATCTACTCTTAACACATGGAGAGAAACTTCTGGAAGATGTAGCCAATCCAAAAGAAAGGGAGCCAAAAAATGAAGAGAGGACATTTTTGAGCAGCTGGATCTAGCTATGCCAAAGCTAGGCAACTGCTGGCATTTTTACTTAATAAGCCAATACAATTCATATTTGCTTGGATGTGTTTGAGTTGTTTCTGCCATTTAAATCCAAAGTTCTGAATAACACAGAGACTCGATTCTTTTGAACCAAGTCCTAATTTTATCTGCATATCTATCTATCTATCTATCTATCTTCTATCTATCTATCTATCTATCTATCTATCTATCTATCTATCTATCTATCTACCTATCTATCTATCTATCTATCTTAAATAGATCTTAAAGGTTTCACTGAATATTCCAGTTAGGATAAACATACTTATTAGTTCAATAGGTATTCCTTGAGTGTCTTTCAAGCACTGGGGAGGCACTGGTTATTCTGTTCTTCTCTTCCTTTTCTTCTACCACTCCTCCTAAAAGCTGTGAAACATTGTGACTATTAAGCCGATTGAATATCCCCATGATCATAGCATAAATGTCATCAGAAAGTTTTGTACTCTTTCAAAAAGGAATCCCTTCCTCTCACTTTGGACGCTCAAGATATCACTGGTATTTATAAGTGTATATTTGGAGGGATTCACATTTTGTCTGTGATTTTAAATCGAAAAGCAGAGAAGTGTCATGAAAGAAACAGCAGAAATATACTTCCAAGCTAGTGTAGTTACACGTACAGAAGTGTAATGACTGTTCTAGTTTCAACAACTATTCAACAGTCTTTTAAGTCTGAGACATTTGTGAACTTGCTTTGATCCAGATAAAGGGGAGAAGAAGACAGTATTCTTTCTTTTTGCATTTGATTATATATCTTTTTGTCTACTTGTGTCTGATTATATTTTGTATTATAAACCAAGTCTTCATATTCATGGCAGGATCATGTGAGAATTAGGCTTTCCATATGTTAATTTTCTGGATAACTGAAAATTACTCCCTTAAGTGACAAGACTGCTTTATAGCATTAAACTATTTAAAGGGATCTTTTATTTATTTATTTTTATTGAAGTATAGTTAATTTACAATGTTGTGTTAGTTTCAAGTGTACAGCAATGTGATTCAGTTACACACACACATATATATTCTTTTTCAGATTCTTTTCCATTATAGGTTATTACAAGATACTGAGTAGAGTTCTTTGTGTTACACAGTAGATCGTTATTGTTCACCTATTTTATGTATAGTAGTGTGTATATATTAATCCCAAACTCCTAATTTATCTCTCCTTCCCACCCCCTCTATTCCTTTTGGTAACCATAAGTTTGTTTTCTATGTCTGTGAGTCTATTTTGTTTTGTAAATAAGTTCATCTGAATCATTTTTTTTTAGATTCCACATATGAGTGATATCATATGATATTTGTTTTCTCTGTATGACTTACTTCACTTAATATGATAATCTCTGGGTCCATCCATGTTGCTGCAAATGGCATTATTTCATTCTTTTTATGTCTGAGTAATATTCCATTAATTTTCTTTATGCATTCATCTATTGATGGACATTTAGGTTGCTTGCATGTCTTGGCTATTGTAAATAGTGCTACTTTGAAAACTGGGGCCCATGTATCTTTTTGAATTCGAGTTTTCTCTGAATATATGCCCAGGAGAGGGATTGCAGGATCATATGGTAACTCTATTTTTAGTTTTTTAAGGAACTTCCATACTGTTTTACATAGTAACTGCACCAATTTACATTCCCACCAACAGTGTAGGAGAGTTCCTTTAAAATGCATTATCTGTTTTCATGTTTTCTTAAGCAAAGCATAGTAATCATAATATAGCTACTATTTAATAAGTGGATTCCATGTGGTGGTCTCTGTGTTAGCCATTTACATACAACATTTCATTTAGACCTACTCCTGTGAGGGAAGAGATACACTACAATCCTCATTTAAGAGAGGAGTAAATTGAGGATCAGAATGGTTAAGTAAAAGCTACAGTAATCAAGACAGTATGGTACTGGCACAAAAAACAGAAATATAGATCAATGGAACAGGATAGAAAGCCCACAGATAAACCCATGCACATATCGTCACCTTATCTTTGATAAAGGAGGCAAGAATATACAATGGAGAAAAGACAACCTCTTCAATAAGTGGTGCTGGGAAAACTGGACAGCTACATGTAAAAGAATGAAATTAGAACACTCCCTAACACCATACACAAAAATAAACTCAAAATGGATTAAAGACCTAAATGTAAGGCCAGACACTGTCAAACTCTTCGAGGAAAACATAGGCAGAACACTCTATGATATAAATCACAGCAAGATCCTTTTTGACCCATCTCCTAGAGAAATGGAAATAAAAACAAAAATAAACAAATGGGACCTAATGAAACATAAAAGCTTTTGCACAGCAAAGGAAACCATAAACAAGACAAAAAGACAACCTCAGAATGGGAGAAAATATTTGCAGATGAAGCAACTGACAAAAGATTAATCTCCAAAATATACAAGCAGCTCATGCAGCTCAGTATCAAAAAACAAACAACCCAATCCAAAAATGGGCAGAAGACCTAAATAGACATTTCTCCAAAGAAGACATACAGATTGCCGACAAACACATGAAAGGATGATCAACATCACTAATCATTAGAGAAATGCAAATCAAAACTACAATGAGGTATCACCTCACACTGGTCAGAATGTCCATCATCAAAAAATCTACAAACAATAGATGCTGGAGAGGGTGTGGAGAAAAGGGAACGCTCTTGCACTGTTGGTGGGAATGTAAATTGATACAGCCACTATGGAGAACAGTATGGAGGTTCCTTAAAAAACTAAAAATAGACCTACCATATGACCCAGCAATCCCACTACTGGGGATATACCCTGAGAAAACCATAATTCAAAAAGAGTCATGTACCACAATGTTCATTGCAGCTCTATTTACAATAGCAAGGACATGGAAGCAACCTAAGTGTCCATTGACAGATGAATGGATAAAGAAGATGTGGCACATCTATACAATGGAATATTACTCAACCATAAAAAGAAATGAAATTGAGTTATCTGTAGTGAGGTGGATGGACCTAGAGTCTGTCATACAGAGTGAAGTAAGTCAGAAAGAGAAAAATAAATACCGTATGCTAACACATATACATGGAATCTAAAAAAAAAAAAAAAAAGGTTCTGATGAACCTAGGGGCAGGACAGGAATAAAGACACAGATGTAGAGAATGGACTTGAGGACATGGGGAGTGGGAAGGGTAAGCTGAGACGAAGTGAGAGAGTGGCATTGACATATATACACAACCAAATGTAAAAGAGCTGGGTAGTGGGAAGCAGCCACATTGCAGAGGGAGATAAGCTCAATGCTTTGTGACCACCTAGAGGGGTGGGACAGGGAGGGTGGGAGGGAGACACCAGAGGGAGGGGATATGGGGATATGTATATATGTATAGCTGATTCACTTTGTTATACAGCAGCAAGTAACACAACAATGTAAAGCAATTATACTCCAATAAAGATGTTAAAAAAAGAATGGTTAAGTAACTTAGCCAAGATCACAAAAACCAGAGGAGGTGGAGCTGGGATTTGAGCTCAGATCTGTCTGACTCCATGGCTGCTATTCTATAATGCCATCATTGAGAACACAAAGTGTGTGCTTTGCGAAGATAAAATAATGCTCTCCCTGGCTTCAACTACCCTAACCCATTTGTTCTGGTGCAAATGGCCTTATTCTGCTCTTTCTTTTGAACTATGTCTGCCTTTTATAATTTTCACTATATTTTCTCCCTTATTGTCAGAATGCTAACTGTAACTTTGCCATTTTAAGTAGGCCTGGCTGTAGCAAAATGTATCCTTCATTTCAGTAGATTGCTTTTTAGCTGCTTTAAACCTAAGTAATTTTTCTCTGATAAGCAATATCAGGTGCTTTGTGAGGCCATGTGGAGGCAATAATGATGATAGTAATGATAATAATTAGGGATTCTTTATTGAATATCTTCTATAAGCCTCCAGATGTATTACATATGTGGTCTACTTAATCCTCACTTTAGACATTTCTATTGATTACTCAGGACTTTTTCCCCTTATTTTCTAAGTCTCAGGTAAATTTCAAACATGATAAGTGAGGTACTTAGACATATTACATATATATGTGTTATATGTATAATATATATATTCACATGTATGCACACTCAGGAGCTCTAATTACTTACACTGACCTTTTTGCCTCGGGTCAAATATTGGCAAGGATAAAAATGCGAATGAGAAAACCCAGAACAGTGATATGCCAAGGACACCTTTGATAGAGTCACCATGTTCTGCTTGGGAAATGATTTAACTACTTTGTTAAGTGCTGGAAGGTATGAAAGCATCTTATTAATTCATATGATTACACATTATTATGTATCCTCAGTACCTAGAGCTACAAGAGGCAGGAAGTTTATCTTTAAATGAATGCTTCTCAATTATACTAACACCAATGTGTTTTGTTGTTATTATTCATTTGGAGCGATTAGGTGGTTAATCTGTAGAATATGAATACACATCTTAAAGCACAAAGCTGCTTGACGACTTTTTGCAAAGTTTGAATTGTAAATGTATCTTTAGTAAATTATTTTTGCTGAAATATCTTCAACCGAGCAACATGGAAAGACTCAATGTATTGTTATTTGGATATTTTAGGGGAAATGCACACAAGGGAAGGAAAGACCCCTAAAGGGCATCTAGTTCAACAGTCTTTGGATGCTTCAATTTATTCTCATGATATTCCCCTGCCAGTAAGAGTCTACCCTGCTAAAGAGATAATTCATTATCACTTTGTTTAATCCACTCTAACTATTCTTGGAACTTTGGGACTATTTTTTAATTTCTTATACTCATGTTCTACTCTGTTTGGGTTGTCTTGTTTCAGGGTTCTGTACCTCATTAATGATTATAGTAATCAGGGTTGTTAAATATTGTGGTATTTCTAAAAATCTAACTCTTCTGCCGGCCATGGCATTTATACTCTGACGGTGTGATTTACTAGAATCCTGATTTTCAGTACGATACTATCTGAGAAAAGCCAGAGGAGATGCTAAAGGTTTAAATTTGGAGTTATAAACATGATAAATAGAGTATGTGGAAGTGGTGTAATCAGTGATAACTATGTGTACCTGATCATGTCTGCCCGGGTAATTTAATACTTGGAACTGCTGTAAAGAGCTGCACTCTTGGGAAAACAGACTGATGTGACACAGCACTGTTTTGTATAAATCTTCATGTCTAGAAATGTGTATTCATTTTTTGGCAGGAAAATGTGTTTATGGTTGCTGCCATGGCCTCTGTCCATGCTTTAACTGATTTTCCTTGGAAAGTTTTTGCCTTCTCTCTCAGGTAGCTCTACTTTGTATCATTTGCTTCCCTAGATAGAGTAAACACATTTCAGGGGAGAAACTCCCAAACTGTAAACTTAGAAGTAGATCCTGGAGGAAGCACTGTGCAGAGTCCTAACTGCCAGTGGCTGCTTGTGTGATTTTGTGTTCATTATGACTTTCCATCTTTTTTCAATGGAATAGCATATATCTGTTTAAAATAGTTTAAATAATACAGAAGAGCAGAAAGTAGAAAGTGGTTTCTTCCATCCCAGCTCCTCACTTTTATTCTCTAGATGTAACTACTATCAATCACTTGGCAGGTGCTATTCCAGGCCTTTTATTATGTACATACAGATGTATATGTACTTTATCAATAAAAAGTTGATTTGCTACATGTAGTATTTTTATTTTTGACTTCATCTGTTTCAATCTTTTTATTGGATTCAAAGTATTCTAGAATATAGGTATATGGTAGTTATTTTACTGAAGAACCTTTAGGCTGTCTCCAGACAGTAAGAGTCTGCCCTGCTAAAGAGATAATTACAATAATGTAATTATCTCTTAATAACTAATAATAATTATTTTTATTATTAATCTGTAATTATTATATAATCTGTATTATTATATAATCTGTAATTATTATGTAATAATTAATATTACAAATAATGCTGCAGGGGAAACAATTGCACATAATATCCTCATACACTTGTGAAAGTATTCCTGAGAGATAAATGGCTACGAATGGAATTGCTGAGACAATAATTTTGCTCCTTAAACGTTTTGATAGGTTCTGCTGAATTACTCCCCAAAGAGTTTTTATTGATTTATAATCCAACAAAAGTGTATGAGAGTTGGGCAAGTGTATTAAATTGAGCTCTAATTTTCTTGTGTATAACATGGGACCAATTATCTTTTTCTCAAGGTTAATGTGAGGATTAAATAAAGTAACCCTCATCAAGCATCTAGCATTGTACCTGATTGAAAGTGGGTGCTTGGTAAATCTTTATTCCCAGCGTTTTACTTCTCCAACTGCTCCACTTTACACAAAGCAACAATGCATCAACTATTAGTTGGATCCCGATTTTCCACCTCAGTTGTACGCAGGGTTCTCAGAACTTCATTATTCACACCTACATCAGTACTGAGTTTCTTAAGTCAGAGTTAGTTCTGGTCACTATTGTCCTTATATTGATCATTATATTTCTATGATACATGGTACCCATCATAATCAGAATTTCAATATTTAACAAGTACTTTGCAGACATCTTCTTAGTCTTCTTGTTGTGACTCAGTTTCCATAGTTTTGGAGTTTTGAGACACGGATTTCTCTTTTGAATGATCCAACATCAGCTTGGTCTGACAAAAAACTATAAGGGAGGCTCTGAGAGATTTGCAGATACTAAATTCTGATGCTTTTCGTCATTATGCCCATGCCAGCTACTCCTTAGTTGGAGGACTCTAGGGGCACTCTGGCAGTTCCTTTCCAAAGTCCCCACACTTCCACTGAGACCACCCTTGCTTTCTAGGATTGTATATACCTCCCCCATACTTTATTTTTCATGGGGACTTAATTTATAACTTTAGTTGGTTGCCATCTAAAAGCTGGGATGAGTCTTATCTGAGAAGTGAAATGTGATGCAAGACCATTCAGTAGAGGAGAAATGTCTTTCTGTTTGTTTATTTTATGCACATTCAATGGAACCCATATTTATAAGTTACCTTAGAGAACCATCCAGGTCTGTACACTTGTCTCCAAGAGTGGATGGGCTTTCTATCCCTCGGAATATTGTCCCTCAACCATCCCCATGAGGTGCCCTCCAATCACCCACCACAGAATTCATTTTAACCTTGAACAACTCTGAATACCAAGTCCATTTACTTAATATAATAGATATTCCTATAGTGCTAACTCTGTGCAGACACTGTGCTGAGTGCTTTACAAATATTAACTCATTTAATCCTTAATGGCTGCCCCCTATTTTCTGGTTTTACATCTTAAGAGAAGATAAAACATCTCTAACACTTTCTTTGTATAACAGCCTTCAAATACTTTGAGGACAATCTCTAGTTTCCCCAGGTGCTACTCTTTTTCAAATTAAATAATCCAGTTTACTAAGTTGTTTCACATACTGCATGATTGTGAGTTATTTCATATCCTGACCACTCTCCTCTGAATGTCCCTTGACTTGATAATGACTGTTTCAGAGACTGCAAGCTGTCTGGTTCTGGCCCACAAATGTATTTTGCTTGGCACAATGTCCATTTTATTTGCTTTGTTTTAAAATAAAGAAAAATCAAAAGAAATGTGAATGCCTTTCCATGAGGCATGCATTCCCAGCTCCAAGCTTCCATCATTGCCTGTTGTCTTAATCCCAGCTTCACTGGACTTGGCCTCTAAAGGTGTTTGAGTTTGAGACCCCTGCTGAAGTGTCATATCTAGAACTGAACCTAGATGCAGTCTGGCTGCATCTCAGTTGAGGGGGGTCTGTTATTCTCTGATGCTATCGATACTGTAAATTTAGATTATAGTACATTTCCTTGGAATACATTTTAAGCCATACATCAGCCATTCCTCCACACAGCCTCTGAAGCTGGATTTAATAATTTTTACCTTCAGAGTAAAGAATTCACTTGCACCAAAGCACTACTGAAGAGTGTACACTTTATTGACGGGTTAGAATTAGAGGCAAAAGAGAGGGTTTATAAAGCCCAGCATTCTTCTCCAGGCCTCTTCTCTTAGCCTTACATTTCTTGAGATTCTCTATCCCCTTACCCCCTCTTCAGTGCCAACACTTAGCTTTACTGATACCTGATTCCTTTCCCAGAATCTTCTCTCTGAGGCTTCTCCATCTTTTTCCCTTAATTATGCAGAGCAGTTTAGTCCTGGTCTAGCGGTGCCAAACCTGGTGGTCACAGCTGTCATCTGCTTAGTCAACAATAGAGCCTCACTTATCAGGAGCCACTTCCCATAGAAAGCAGCAAGTGATTACCATAATCCAAACATAGTTTTTTCCTAACACAATAATAGTCCTTGTTTTAGAGCTGGGCAACTTATCCAATCCAGTTCTCTCTTCTTTCACACGGAGAAACCCAGCTCCAGAAATGTTACATCAGATAACTAAGATAACACAGATAATGAGCAGAGAGGTAGGCATAGAAGCCAGCACTGGTACTTCCCAAGTCTCTCTCTATAAAATTGTGCTATGCATGATGTTACTAGAAACTTTGTATTTATGCATGAGCTGTCAGTAATTCTGTATGGTAAGTCTCAGTGATATTATTTTAGATTTGACCTTGACTATACCAAAGCAGATAACTGAATTTCTTCTCCCCTTACCTACACACTATAGTTGCTGCATCCCAGCTTTGTGGCTAAAAGGCTGCTGTATTTCTTTTCCTACTGAGTTTTGCCATAAAGTGCCTTTTGGATCTCCTGACAGAGCATTTAGCAAAAGGTAAAAAATTACAAAGTGGGCTTTTCCAGCTATGCCAATACTGGAATCTAATGCAGCAATATTACAGAATGATGGCATTTTAGAGTAGGAAGAACCTTATAAATCAGCTAATCTGATCCTCCTCTACTTTTAACCATGAGAAGATTTAGGCCCAAAGGGGTCCGTCTTTTGCTGAGAGTCAAAGAGCCATTTAATTTTGGAACCGAGACTAGAACCCGGTTGTCCCAACTCTAGTGTAGCTGCACAACTGAGCTTTATAATAGAGCTTTCACGTAGAAAGAAATAAACAAGAAAACCTAGTTCTCAGCATTGTTTTCTGTTTATTGACAGCAAAGGGGATCATGTGCCACTTACAGTAATCTCTTAAGATTTTATAATCTTGCATTATCCTGTTAAACTGTGGCTGTAGCTCTGTGCTTAATAGATTGAAATCTATTATTCATAATGCCATCTTGTTCCTGTTTAAATAACATTATCCTTATGACCAAAATTGTATGAATTCATACTCAGTTTCGTAGCACAGTGAGAGGATAAAGCATTAGAACAGAGTTTTCATTTGTGAATTTAATTCAATAGGTATTTTTCAAGTACCCACTGTGTGCCTAGTATTATCCTTGGCACTTTTGGGAATTCAGGGGCAATATGTGGCAGGGCTTTTAGCCTTGAGAACTAATATTCTGTTGTGGGCTTCTGTGTATCCAGGAACATCTGGAAACTAAGGCAGTGTTGTCTCTAAGGAGGTGGAACAGTGTAGTGGGTGACAGCACAGACTTTGAAGTCAGGCAGTATTGGATTTGCATCCTCGTTCCTCTATTTACTAGCTGCGGTATCTTGGGCAACTTTAGTCAAGTTGCAGCATCCTCATCTGGGGATAAAAATAGCACTTACTTCATAGAGTAATTTCAAAGATTCTGTTAAAAGACAAGAGAGCAATCACTTAGCACATGTCTGACTTGTAGTGCTCAAAAATGTTAGCTAATGTTTAAAATCCTTATCATTTTATGTTAGTGAAGTCTAATGTGCTTTGAAGAAGAAAAAAACCAATTATCTCAGTGCATTTAGGAGAAGAAAATTTGGGCTTTGGATCTGAAATATCTAGATTTTATTGATTGACTGACTACTGGTTGATTGACTGAGTTTTGTTGTGTGTCTCAGTGTAGCCTGTTTGCCCACAACACCAGTCTCAAGCTTTGAAGAAGAATCCTAAGGGTAAAGTTGGGATAGCAATCGCTTCACTGGGGGGTTATCTTCAGTTTAATTTTGAACTATCTCTTCTTGCGAGAAACGTCCTCCAAATAGAAGTCTCTGTCCCTTTGACCGTCAGCATTTCCTATTCACCTCAGGTTCTCAGGCAAAGGCCTCCTGATTGGTTGTCAATCACTTGGCTTCCCACCCTGCCTTATCGCAAACATCCTCAGTTGTTGCTAATAAATTCGCCCCTCAGAGGAACACATTTGAAACAAATGGTACAAAGGTTTTGGAAAGACGAAGTATTGTTTGGTGATGTAAGATAATCAAATGAACTGACTAATTACTTGCCAAATCATTCTTTTTTCTTTTCTCTTCTCTTCTCTTCTTTCCTCCCTCCCTCCCTCTTTTCTTTCCTTCCTTCCTCCTTTCTTTCTTTCCTTCAAGTTTTTTTTTGATATATATGTATATATGCACACACACACATATGTATGTATATTCTTTCTTTCTCTCTCTCTCTCTCTCTCTATATATATATTTATATATTCTTTTTTTTAAAACAAGGAAGATAAACTGAATACAGGGAAGGAAAGTGGCCTTAACAATGCATCTGTATAATCTAAAAGAAAAAAATTATACCTAATTTGAAA
The DNA here is from genome assembly GCF_009873245.2 of Balaenoptera musculus. Classification (NCBI taxonomy): domain Eukaryota; kingdom Metazoa; phylum Chordata; class Mammalia; order Artiodactyla; family Balaenopteridae; genus Balaenoptera; species Balaenoptera musculus. Next base: position 56,269,676 of record NC_045788.1, on the reverse strand, counting down.
TGAAATGTTTCTTAAGCAACTTTGCAGTCAGGCTATTAATAATCATTTTGCAAAGTGGGTGACATATACCAGAGCATATTGGAATACTAGGGATCCGTGAATTGCTGTCAGTTTGAATTTGTATATATTTTCTCATCATTAAAAATACTGTGATCTAGTTTGCAGAGGAAGAAAATCTCCCGCAAAATAACACTGTTGTTAAATATGTTTGTGTGAGACAATTTCTGCGTATGCAAAACCAACTAGAGATCTAAACACATACTTGAATAATTAATATTAGTAAAGATCAAAGACTTGTTACCTAAAACAACCAATTAAGATACTTTTTCTAGTCATCTAGATGTTCGCATACTTCCTCCAAGTCAGTAAGTCAGTTTGCTTGTCTAGACGGAGCTTCTTTCAGAAAATTGATCAAACAGAAGAAAATTCTGATAGTAAAATAATTGAGAATGTGAAAGGCTGAGAAAAACCACACAACTCCAATATATTACAGTTGAAACCTGAAACTTATGAATTGACACCACACCATTTTTGAAAATATTTCTCATATACACTAGAATCAAGAAACAACCCTAAATCCAACTGAGAGAAGGCAAATCACTTCCCTATGAAAGAAAGCATTCTCATGAGTTACCATCTCCCTCTACTCCTGAGTCTGCCATCACACAGATAATTCCAGAGGCAGGAAACATTGTATTCTCTAGTTTTCCATCTTCTAGCCATTTTCTGACACATCCAAACCAGTACCTTTCTCTTTAATTGTAGCTTCTTTCTGAATAGCAAGCATTACCAATTCCTTGACCAATTCAAGAGGGTGAATGCAAAATAATCACAGTTCTCTGGGAGATTCCAGCTTACCTTATGGTGTATGTCACCCTGTCACATCACTCTCTGCTTTCCTGCTCTCTCTCGGTTCTTTTCAACATGCTCACAGGGCTCCTGAGATGACCCAAGAGTGTACCGCACACTTGAATAGGATAAAAGAAAAGAAGGAAGAGAGCAAGGTGCCCAGGGCCCTTTGTACCAAGATACAGTACTCATTGGTCAGTGCCCTCCCTGGCTGTGTGGGATGAGGGAACAGAGCATTCAACCATGTAAGGTAAATAGCAACTAGCCTAGTGCCTGGTGCAACTAACCAAAGGTAGTGAGAAGGCCACTGAAGCACAGAACTGAGAGGGGAAAATATTGTTGACTCCAGGACTCCTCTGCTTTACAGATAAGAAACCTGCAGTTGAGACATAAATTTACTTATAATTAAAAAAGAACTGGAAATATGATCCCTGAGATATTCCATGTAGTTTGTTTTAAACTATTTCAGAACACTTTTGTGGAGGATGATGGGAAAAATTAAAATACAGACAGTCAAAAATAGAAAGGACCTGAGAGGTAATCTAACTCATTCATCTTGCTTTCCAGATAAAACCCAGGCCCAGGGGGTTAAAGCCATTGTCCATGAATTGCAGCCACACAATGCAGGAGACACACTGATCTTGTCACCACGCACTGCCCCTTCTTAATTACCTGGAATACGTCTTTTTACAGTTTTACAGGCTCTATCTCGCTGATTCTCTAGGCTTACAAGTTTTCTTGTTGCCCTTTGGCTGTATTTCATACACTGTACTGAGAGTGGCCACTGAATTATTACAGTTATCTGTATATTTTATAAACAATTTAAAATTGGCTCAAGTTAAAATGGGCAACTTCACACTAGTCATAAGAAACTCTTAGGAGATGCAGCAGTTCTATCTGGTTCACATAATAACAGCAATAAAGAACAAATTGAACATTTTTTTCACTCTTGCAAGGAGCTAAAAACAATGTACAGATTTCTTATTAATCCTCCCAGAGGAGCCACTGCCATTTTGCTTACTGGGAACCTCAGCCATAGTGGTCATGAGGCTGAGTGTGTACAGGAACGTCTGGCACTAGTGTGGGAATCAGAAGACTTTATTTCAAGATGTGTTGGTGGTGCTTACTTGCTGTTTGATCTGGTCGACTCACAGAATCTCTCTCTACCTTAGTTTACTCATCATTTACATGGGAGGAGTTGAATGAAGTGATTCCAAGATGCCTTCATGGACAAAATCTAAGTGATTTCACAGAGATCTGAATCTGCAGCTTAGATTTTCTCCCTTTTGCTACTCCTGCTTAAAGTCTTCCCTGAGGCTCTATAACTTTACTGTTCTTCTAGATCTCTCCTGTTTATAAATTTTCTTTCTTCTCTTTTTCTGAAGAGGAGCAAGAAAGACAGTAATGCCTTTTCTACGTCAGGGAGTGGCTAACAAATAAGGGTAGAGAGAATGAAGCAGTAAATGGACAATTACCGTATTTATTCCTAGTGGAATCCTGGTAGTTGTTCAGGCCATTTTAATTTCTTTCATGACTCAGTGTCACTCCTGTCCCCTTACTCGAAGCAGCTCACCCTCTGCTTTCTTAGACTGAAATCATCCATCATGAGTTCTTAAAGTGTTCTTCCTTCAAAACGTTTCTGCTCTTAATTCATCCTTTCCTTACTCCCCACCCCAATATGACCCTACCCACACTTTGGAAGAAGAAGAGTACCTTTGCCATCCAAAGTGACCCTCTATTGTAGCCTTAATCCACTGCCCAGTTCTTATAAGTCAGTGGTTCTCTTACCTGAATACATATTAAAATCATCTGGGAGAACTAATCAATAACAGAGGGGCCTGCCCTACCCAAAACAATTTAATCAGAATCTCTGCAGATCAGGACTAGACCTTAGTATTATTTTAAGGGTACTACATGAGTCTAGTGTTCAGAAAAGGTTGACAACTAGGGCTCCAGTGTCTTGAAATATTAATTACTCTTTGTTTATTCTTCAACTTTAATCCATTTTACTGGCTCCTTCTCATCAATCTGCAAATGTGCTCAGCCATCTGTTATCTTAATAAAACACCTTCCCTTGTCCCTCAAGCTATGATTCCATGCATCGTCTCCCCTCCCAGTTTACCTTCTCTACAGTTCTGCTCCAGGCCAGTCCTGAAGTGGCTTTCTCTGAGGTCACCACATGTCCAGAAAGTCCCTCTGTCTTCATCCTCCCCAGGCTCTCTGCAGGGCAACACCCCTAATCACCACTGCCTCTGTGAAATCCTCTCTTCTTGGCTTCTGGGATTCTACATATTCTTGGTTTCTTTCCCAGGCCCCCAAAGTTTCCTTTGATATTGGATCTCCATGAGTCCCCAAAGTATAGCTGCTTCTCACAGTTTTATTCTAAATTTGTTCTCTCCCACAAAGTGATTGCCTAAGTTTAAATGGTCACATCCATGAAAATGGCATCGAAATCTGCATCCTTCTCCTGAGTAGCAAGTTACACCTCACAGGGAGACATCCTCATCTGGATGTCCTTTTGCCACCTCAGACTCAAAATGTTCCAAACCAAGGTCATCCTCTTCTACCAGTTCCACTCCTTCTCTGTGATCCCCCATGGAACTCCAACCAACACTGTCTTCCCCATTTCCTGGGCTTTAAAATCTTGGTTATCTGTCACTTTTTCTCTCTCTTATTCACTGCCTAAATCCCATGAATCCCCAAGTTGGGTCTATTTTACCTTTGTAATTTTTAGGACATCTATTTCCTCCTTTTTACTTCTAATTCTTATTCAAACCCTTGCTTTAAGCCATAGATCAAATATTAAGTCTTCTATGGTATTCCATACCATAGCCATTCCAAACAGTCAAAATTAGCCTTCTCCTTCTTGGTGGTCCCAAAGCATTTCATGGGTCTAGTATGAGATTTAGCAATTCTACTTTTTAATGTATTACTGCTTGTACACTTTTCTTTACTTAATTGCAAACCCTTTGATGTCAGAGACCATATTCTTTTTTTTTTTTAGATGGAGTTAGTTTTGGATTAAGAACAAGAGACTTACAATGTATATGAGTAAACAAAAATACACACACTAACATTGGTGCAGCCACTATGGAAAACAGTATGGAGGTTCCTCAAATAACTAAAAATAGAATTACCATATGATTCAGCAATCCCACTCCTGGACATATATCTAGACAAAACTATAAGTCAAAAATATACATGCACCCCTATGTTCATAGCAGCACTGTTCACAATAGCCAAGACATGGAAACAACTTAAACATCCATCGACAGATAAATGGATAAAGAAGATGTTGTACATATATGCAATGGAATACTACTCAGCCATAAAAAAGAATGAAATAATGCCATTTGCAGCAACATGGATGGAACTAGATATTATCATACTAAGTGAAGTAAGTTAGAAAGAGAAAGGCAATACCATATGATATCACTTATATGTGGAACCTAAAATATGACACAAGTGAAACTAAGAAACAGAAACAGACTCACAGGCCCAGAGAACAGACTTGTGGTTGCCAAGGGGGAGGGGGGAGGGAGAGGGATGGACTGGGAATTTGGGGTTGGTAGATGTAAACTATTACATTTAGAATGTATAAACAATAAAGTCCTACTGTATAGCACAGGGAACTATATCCAGTCTCCTGGGATAAACCATAATGGAAAAGAATATGAAAAAGAATGTAGGGGGCTTCCCTGGTGGCGCAGTGGTTGAGAATCTGCCTGCTAATGCAGGGGACACAGGTTCGAGCCCTGGTCTGGGAAGATCCCACATGCCGCGGAGCAACTAGGCCCGTGAACCACAACTACTGAGCCTGTGCGTCTGGAGCCTGTGCTCCGCAACAAGAGAGGCCACGATAGTGAGAGGCCCGCACACCGCGATGAAGAGAGGCCCCCGCTTGCCACAACTGGAGAAAGCCCTCGCACAGAAACGAAGACCCAACACAGCCAAAAATAAATTAATTAATTAATTTTAAAAAGAATGTATATATATGTATAAATGAATCACTTTGCTGTACAGCAGAAATTAACACAACATTATAAATCAACTATACTTCAATTAATACATACACATACACATCCCACAATTACAATGCACTGGAGATGTTTATGCCCATTAAGTGTAAGGTGGCACAAGGCTTTGTGAACATAGGTGATACATTTATAACCCTGGCAAGTTTGGATTGCTCACCTATCATACCAGCACATATTTTATATGTGTTATTTTATTCAAACTTCTCCAAACCCTGCAAGGTCAGTATTATAAGAATCCATTTTATAGATGCAGAAACTGATACTGAAAACATGAAGTGACTTGCCCAAGGTGACACAGATAGTAATGCAAGAGCAGAGGTCAAATCCAGATATAAAAGCTCATGCTCTTAACCCTGTGTGATTCCATTAGATTAAATCATATCATTTGCTCACACATTGGGAGCTGATGAACCGGGAAGAAGACCCTTTGCTAGGGAAAGTTTTGTGGATGGTGAAGAGCTGTTTTATTGCTGAAAATAGTACAGAGTTTTATGTATTCTTTCTTTGGACTCTCATTGTTCTTGCAGGTTTCCAACTGTAGAGTCAAACTGAGCAGGAGGTAGCGTGGGGGATTTTCAGTTGCAGGGTGGAGGTTCTTCTAATACGCCACCTCCTCTAGTCTGTCAGTCCACCCCTTGCATCATCTCTCTTTTCATTCTGAAGGCATTGTCTTTGAGAAATCCAGGTTAAAATAACAAGGACCTTGGACTTGGTCATATATTCGATAGCTAACAACTGAGGAAGAATTTGTTTGACAACTTTGTGAAGTCCTCCCTTGACCACTCCTATCCATGATAAAGTCATGTGCAGGGACCTGTGTTCTTTGCACAACACCCATGTGCTTTTGGTAACACAGATAGTACTTTTTTTTTTGAGTAGTAATCAATATTAGTTTGCAAGTAACATGTTCTAATCTTTTTATCAATTTTAGTATCTTACTAGGCTACTGACTCTGAATGTAAATTATACTTATTTAATAGAAGCAGTGTGAATTTGAGTTTTTTAAAAGAGATGCAAAAACATAAGTGCTTTCCCCCTGAAAGGGGCCCAATAATTGATTGTTAAAAAGAATTGAATTAAATTGATTTACAGTTGGGTCACTTTTTCTATATCAGAGAAAAAAGAAGAAATTGTCTTTTCTAATAAGATTTTAGGTGATTCTGATAAGAGAACAAACATTTTTCTTTAAATAGAAATGCTTAGGTACTCTCTAAATCTCACTGTGATTTTAAGTTCCTTTCTCTAATGACAGATGAAGAATAGGCATAGTGCTTTGGTACCAATAGCATTTTCAAGATTTGATTCTGATAAGTATTTCAGGTTTGAATCCTTATTAGAAGTTCATTCAAGTTTACTTATAACCATATCTTCTTAAAGTTAGCATTTTAAATACATCGTGGTTTGGAATTTCTTGGAAATGATGATTAAGAGTAAGGACTTTGGAATCAGGATTGGATCATCTGAGATTGAATAAAGGTCTTAATTCACAGTTGGCTGTGTAACTTTGGGTGAGTTGCTGGACTTTTCTGTGCCTCAGTTTCCTTATCTGAAAATTAGAGATGATAAGAAAACCTATTCATAGGTTTGTCTTCAGAATGAGACGATACAGCAATGGTGCCTGACATGTAAATAAGTAATCAATAAATGTTAGCTATTAATTTTAATAGTTTTTGCTAAAATAGTTTGGTCCTGGTACATTCTTTTTCAATGATTTCTTCCAATTATCTACTCTCTCTTTTCTGCCTACCATTCTCTCTCAAAAGCTTATTTTCAGAAAGCCAATTTGAACAATCCCCTGCACCATAAGAATCTCTGAAGCTGACCAGGGAATGCCCAGTGCTAGGTGACCTTCCTGTCCTCAGCCCCAGACTCTGTCCCTTTCTGTCTCTAGGGCACATTCCCCCTCCTTTCTTGCATTCAAGTGGCTTGCCCATGTATCTGCTTTTTAATTTTGTTTTCAACAGGCATTCTTTTTTTTTTTTTAACATACTTTATGACATAAATCAACAGGCATTCTTAAAAATTTATGTTGGCCAATATCTAGTACATCTTTCAAAAATTTTTCATCTAATCTTGTAAACACATCCAGACCAAGACTAGCCTCAAATCAGATTTTTTGTTTTTTTATTTTTTCTAGCATGATACCAGATGGCACTTAGGTAGGATAATAAAGAAAATCTGTTTTCTTCCTCACATTTTATATATCTGTCATAAATCATAACTGACTTTAGATGAACAGCAATTTAGAAGTTCATGTTTCAGGTGAAGGCTCAGTTTGAATTTCATTTTAATGTTTTATTAAAATTGATTTGCTTTTGTGAATATGAATTAATTTACTATCATTTTACAGGAAATTTGTTGACAAGCAGTGATAAAAATCCAGCCAAGATAACACTTTGGAATAGGGTAGTTTTTTTTTTTTTTTCTGCTAATCTTTATTGAGGAGTTACCAGTAAGAAATCTTTAGCTCTTATTATGCCTTTGAAATATGGGTAACATCAAACTGCACTACCTAGCAAAGAAGGAAGAAATCTAAACACCATTAAGGGTGCTGTCAGAATTGACTGTGGTATTTATTCACAAATCTAGCAGACTACTGAGGCTTAAAATGTCTAACTCATTAGGTCATTGCTTTTGAATACAAATTATAATAATTTCAGGGTAATAGAATGTTTGAGTTTCTATAATTTAAGGAAAAGCAAGGATAATTATTATATTTGCTTGAGTTAAAACAGTTACAAAAACAACAACTACAGAAATGGAAGGACCTGTGATCCAAATTCTACTTAGACTGAGGAAAGGTAATTTTATAGGAAAGCAGCTCATGCACTACACTGATGAGGTCAAGGTCAATTTCTGGAAAATGAGATGGGAAGGAAATAAAGCTTATAATGCCACTGATATATATTAGGTTATGGAAAGTATTAGGTAAAGAGAATTGGGACATAATGTATATTTTATCTGAAATGGGTTGTTAACCTGAATTATCTTGGAGATTGGTTGGCAGAAGAATAGAATCATTTTTTTGGTTTTGTTATTCAAAAGATAAGACTAAGGAAAAAAACAGAAAAACAATTTGATGATAAGAAAAATATGTGAAATCTGTTAATGAAACATATCTCTGCTCTGCTTACCTCTCCTTTGTCTTATACTACTCAGCGTGGAAGCTGGTGGTGGGAGTGCTGTTAAATCATCCTTCCACAGTTACCATTTAGAATCATATCTGTAAACCTTGGTCAGCATCTGGCTGAGGGCCAGCACCATGCATTAGGGGTTTACTTAGTGGGCAAGGAGACAGCAGAGATAGATGTTAATCCACAGGAAAGCAGATTGCCTGGGTCAGCTGCTAGCAAGACCTTTGTGCACGAGTCATGTGCTTCCCTCTGTTTCCTTGAGCGCTGGGTATGGTCCTCTTGGGACCTCGCGGTCCAGGCCTGCACACTGGGAGCCTGTGCACATTGGCATCTGGGCAGAAAATGTGTCAGATGGCCAACAGGTGTCAAATGCAACGCTTGAAAATTTGGGAGTCAGGCTGGTTCATCTTGCACTCCAGCTTTGATACTTACAAGTTGTATTACCTTGGGCAAGCCCATTGCTCTCTGAGCCTCAGTTTTCTTAAGCATAAAATGGGAATAATGTGGGCACTCATTTCCTGGGGCTGTTCTGAGCTACACATGAGAGGATGCGTATCAAATGCTTAGCACAATGCCTTGAACTTGCTACTGGTGGGCTTACAAGCTACAGTTGATGTTGTGTAAAGTGCCTGCCATCTACAAAGTGCTCAATAACTGGTGTGTATCATTGTGGACATTTTAAAGGTCTCATTAGGAGTGACCATATTTAAAAATGAGCAGCTATTTCTCATTGATTGTTGTCTTCAAATACTCTCTGGAAATGTCCATGTCTTGGTGAAGCAGGTTCCAGAGGCAGAGGTGACGGCTCCATAGGTCGGCAGGCAGTGTTGCCTGGGGGCTAGAGTCAGAGGAACTGGCTGGAAAGGCTGGTTCTGCCATTATTTGCTGTGGGACTTGGAGCAGGACTTTCAATGCCTTTGAACTTCAGTTTCCTTTTCTTAAAATGAGAGTGATAATGGCCACCACACAGAGTTAAAGGACTAGTAGGAGATGAATTCAGTGCGAATTCAACGTGCAACCTGCAAAATAAGGTAAGATGCTAGCTCATCAACCACCAAGAGGCCCTCATGGCCAGCCTGTCAAAAGAAAGAACCTGCATCCTTATTGCCTCTTTGTCAGCGGCCCTCACTATTGCTTTCCTTTTGGGGGAGAATGTTCTTTAAAGAATGGTCTGCTTCCTCACCATCTGTTCAGTCTTTTAATGCCATTGAAACTGATTTTAATGCTTTACCTTGTTTTGGAAAATGATCTCCTATTTCACTGTTGAATAAGTAAAATCCCAAATCACAGAATCCAAAGCCCTTCCTCTTTGAACTCTCTGTAATATTTGACATCATTACTCATTCCCACATTAATAAAAACAACAGGTGCCATTTCTTGAGAGGCTGCAGTGTATGGCACTGTGCTAGCCCCCTTGCATCATGATTTCATGTAACTTACACAAAACCTCTAGGTAGTAGGTATTATGGCCCCGTTTTATGGAAGAGGAAACTGAGGCACATAGATGTTAATTAACTTGCTCAGTGTAACTTAACTGCCACATAATTGGAGTAGAGAGAAAGAGAGATTGAAACCTTGTTAATACTGATGTTTCTTCTTGGAGTTTTGTCCTTTTCTTAGCTTCTATTTGTAATATTTCTCTGTCTATTAAAATACTGAAAGCACTCTGTACCTTTCTTATGGCATTTGTCTCATTCCTAACTCCTGGCACTCGATATAATTTCTGAGTAATCAGTAATCTCCTTGAGGACCCCCTTTAGCATAATGCCTTGTTGAGACAAATTATTATTATTATCATTATTATTTTTCTACAAAGGGAGCATTAGACAAAGAATCCTTCTTTGGGCTGATAAGTCTAAAGAGTTAACACTAAGTAAGAACATAAAAACAACATCAACTCCTTTACCTTTATAACCAATATAGCAATGATCTTCTCAAACTAAGAGTTTCCATTGGGTTAATTGGCCTAGAGACTTTTTCATAGTATTGCAGGGGTAGAAAAAGATAGCTGAAGAGACAAAATATGCATACTTTTCTTAGAGGTTGCATTTGAAAACATCATTGCTGTTCTGATTAATGGTAAAGAATCCCAGCCAGGGTGGAGTGTAATGTGATTTAAATAAACTCTAGGTTAGGTAATGCTCAGGAGAGAAATTTGAGCAAGTTTCGTGATGCCCAGATGGACCATAAACAAGAGACAATGAGTGTTGTTACTTTTCCTGATGACCTTTATTTAAAAGAACTCTTTCATTAGAAAAGAGCTTGCTTTAGCTTATTGTTAAAACTGCTGTTTGTTCACCTGCTTTGAAAAAGGAACAGGCAAGGGCAAGCACTGAGGTAGATTAATAGTTTGCCTGCTTGGTATTGGTGTGAAGCTCTTTTCTCTCTTTCTCTTCAGGTCAATAACGAAGATATCTCTATCTTACATATATAGATATCTATCTATCTATCTATATTTTTCCCCCAGTGGGCAGGAGGATACATATATATTCAGTGGGCAAAGGGCTGATGTATGAAGTGGATGCAAAGCATAATATGGGACACAACAATATTTTAAAGAAAAGTATACTAAAATATAGAGGACTACTACAAATAAAATTGCTATTTTTCTGTAGGTGAAAATAATTGAATACAGGAAATAATAATTGAATACAGGAAATTTTATATGGCTCAGTGGTTTACAAGACAACTCGACTTATACTGAACAAAATCCTATAATGTAAGTGACACTATCCCACTTAACTAATAGAGACAAAGTTCAGAGAAGTGAAATGATTTGCCCAGGGACACACACTAGATGGAATTCAAACTCAAGTCAACTTTTATTTTATTCCATAAATCTGTCTTTTTATAAAATACAGTTCCTCTCTTTATAAAATTTGTAAATAGAAGAAAAAAAAGAAAAATGATGTATAACTATGTGATAAGGAAGTAGCAAAAGGTAAAACCTGCTGAAAGAGTTCAAAGACTAGAGAGAGGTCCCTTCTAGACTGGAGGGCAAGGAATGCAAAGGGTAAAGGAGAAATGGGAAAGGGATGAGAGAAGGTTATATCCAGAAAGGGCCATTGGAGAGCTGGTAGGAGTTTGACAGGTGAAAGTGAAGGGGGAGAGAGTCCTTCCCTGGATGTCTGAAATGCATGAGGCCAAGGGACACTGTTGTAACACAGGGTGAGAGAAGGGAGGTAAAGATTAGGCTGGAAATTTATCTGGATACCAGAAATTGGAGAATCTTGATGTCCAGTCCTGGGAGGAGACTTCATTTGCTTGGTTAAGCAAGATTTGTGGAAGGGCTGTGATTAGGGAAGTTCCAAGATCAAGGTCAGGCTTTGCAACTGTTCATTAGGAAGACCTATGTAGAAGAAAATAGGCTGGAAGAGATTTGAGCAGTTTTTCTCAAAATTTATGTATGATAGATCTACCTAGGGTGTTTTAGTTAAACTTTCAGGCCTTACCCCAAAAGATTCTGATTAAATATAGGCCATGCAAATTGATATTTTTGAAAAGCTCCCCAGGTAATTCTTGTGCAGGTGATTTAAGGACAGCACGTTGAAAAAAACCAGATTAGGAGCAAGGAGGTTGGTTAGCAAACTATCATAATAACCAAGGTGTGAGAATAAAGGTACCTTATTTGCATAGGGAGGAATAAAAGGCACAGATGTAAAAGGTATTTTGAAGGAAGAATCAATAGGACTCAGGTTGTTTAGGTCTGTAGTTAGAGGAGGATTCAAAGACAATGGTTGGTGTTAAAACCTGTCCAATCAGTGGCACATGAATAGAAACATGAGGCAGAGTGGGTTCATTAGGTCTTTTTTTTTTTTTTTTTAAACATCTTTATTGAAGTATAATTGCTTCACAATGGTGTGTTAGCCTCTGCTTTATAACAAAGTGAATCAGCTACACATATACACACGTTCCCATATCTCCTCCCTCCTGCATCTCCCTCCCTCCCACCCTCCCCATCCCATCCCCCCAGGCGGTCACAAAGCACTGAGCTGATCTCCCTGTGCTATGCCATTAGGTCTTAACATGAGTTTAGTTTTGCCGAATGAATTTTGAAGTGTAAACTGGCAGCCACAGGGAAATGGCTACCAGATAGCAGGCAATGTAGGACTTGAGTTGGGGAGCAAGGTCACAACTGGAGAGATGGTTTGGGATGTAGGGGTAGACCAATAATACTTTCAATTACTGCAAGAGTGTAAAAAAAATAGAAAAGGAAAAAGAGGACTCAGCAAAGAGGAAAGATAGGAATGAACTGTAAGGTGGGAGGGGACCTGGGAAGCTAAACATAATTAAAGTCAAGGGAAGAAAGGATTTCAAGAGAGAAAAAATATTAGAGAGAGAGAGAAAGAGAAAGAGAGAGGGAAACAGAGAGAGAGGGAGAGGGAAACAGAGAGGAAGGTCCACAGTTTTGAATGCTGTAGAGTGATCAAGGGTCCTGGGGGCTGCGAAAAGGCCAACAAATTGGGAGATAAAGGATTCTTTGAAAGGGTGAAGAGGGCAGTCACAGGAAATCAGTGTGGCCTGAAATAATGCACCAGTGCCTTAAAAAATAAATGGGGAGCGAGAAAGTGGAGACAGTAAGGATAGACCACAATTTCAAAATGTTTTTTGATGAAAGGTAACTCTAGTCATGTTCCATAACCTCACCATCTTATCCAGTTATTCAAGCCAGAAATCTAAGGTTATCCTTGACACCTCCTTCTTCTTCACCCATATCCTCTGAAACTTAGCCCGTCACCAACTCTCTGATATGACTGCCTACACACGTCTCCTTCTGTCCACTTTTCTCCCATCTTGCTGCCACCTGGTCCAAGCTACTGTCATCTGGTTTACTACTATAAACTTTCAACTGGCTTCTCTGTGTCCACTCTTGCTCTTCTCGTTTTTGATCATCACATTGTAGCAGAGATACCTTTGCAAAGCACAAATATCTAGTCAGCCCCCTGCTTAACATCTTGGATGCCTTTCCACTGCTCTTAGAATAAAGAGCAAACCCTTAACATGACCTGCAAGGTCCTAACTAGCCAGGCTCTTTATGCCTCTCCAGCCTTATCTTTAACCACATGGTGCTTGATTCCCGCCCTCCAGCCACACTGGCCGTCTCTTAGTACCCATCTACTCTCTCCAACAGGCTTCCTTTTTATCTGTTTACTAATTTTTTAATTTACTGATTTTCACTAGAGTGTATGTAAGCTCCATGAAGGCCAGAAATTCTCTGTCTGTCTCTCTCACACACACACACACACACACTCGGCACTTGGTAAATGTCGAATAAGTGAAGGGCCCATGCTTTAGCCTTGGCCCATGCTTTAGCCTTTGCCCATGCTTTTTCTCTGCCTAGAAAGCTTCTCTTCTAATCCCCACTGCTTTCATACTTGCTCTTTTTTTTCACTTTTATGCTTCTTCATTAAGCAACTCAGTCATCACCTCCTCAGAGAATCTTTCCCTGACATCTTTGACTCTGCTGTCTCCAATTAAATAACCTCTTAGTGCTTATTACATTTGTAATTTTATATTTATTTGTGTGACTATATGAATACTGTCTTTCTCATTCAGGACTGTCACCTCCATGGTTGGGGGGGGGTCATTTCTGATTTGGCTCAACATTGTAGCCCCAGTACCCATCACGGTGCTTAGTCCATAGTGGATGTTCAATTAATATTTGTTAAATAAATGAATACTTAAATGAATGCAGATATAAAATGAGGATTGATAAATTAAAGAGTAGGAGGATGGAGAATAGATTTCTTTTAAAAGTAATGTGGATAGCTGAACACGTTCATAGGCTAAGGGGAAGAATCTTCTACTAGACAATCTGAAATCAAAATTACACACAAGGCAACTTTTCATATAGACATAAATCAGAGCCCATCTTCTATTTTCTTTATACCAAGCTTTTTTTCAGTTTCAGTTCCGTAGACACTAAATCCACTTGTCAATGAGGAAATAGGCCTGGAAGATTGAGAAGCAGGTCGTAATAGACATTCTCTAGCCACTTTTCTCCATATCAGGGCTATTGTTGTCTTTTATATACCCAGAAATATTTTCTCAAATTTGGTAACATATTATCTAGGCCTTCCTTCTCCTTTTGATATGAACTTTGTTTCCCTCTCTCTTTTCTTTTGATTCATTCCAACAGAGAATTGAGTCCTGTGCTGTTCTATTTTTATGTTTTTAAAGCAAATAGTTACCTTGAGTTGTCTACACAGAGAGCCCCACATGGCTGTTCCCAAGCACCACACAGGATCAAATAAAACCACTAGGAAGTGAAGTTAAACCAGTCATTGATCATCCTCACAGAGAAGAAGAAACTGGACCAGTCCTGTTGCAATTTTGTCTAAAGTTAGGTATTATTTTCTTCTGGATGTCAGCTTGTTGTCCCTCCTCCACCACCAATTTCTTCATTTGGAATAAACTGCAAAATTAAAAAATATCCAAAGACAATCAAGGGTCCTAGATTTACTACAGAAATATAATCCCTTTGAGGAAATTATAGTTCAATTTGATGGAGCTACAAATTCTTCCTATGGTCAGACATTTTTAGATGCTCATGCAAAACCAAACTCAAGACATTCAAAAATTATGTCATGGGCAAGATTTACCAACGGCTTCTTTCTTCTTCTCATAAAGTGCCTTATGCAGCATGGCCAGAATGATCCTCTGCATCTGAGGCAGAGCAAGAAAAATTCCAGATTTGCATTTGAATTGCTGCCTATTTTTTAACTTTCTAAGAGTTTCACTTTGAAAGATACTTTACTTTTGTGGATAAGAATTATGAAGTCAGTCACGTGACCTTTACCAGCTTTCCAGTAAAAACAAAAAATTTTAAAAAATAATTAAAAAGACAGTCTGACAAAACCAAACTAATTGTTTTTAAAGCCCCGAACTATTGCACAAAACACAGTGGAATTCCCCTGACGCACATAGTGTTGTAAGGGCTTTATTTTGACAAAGTTCCAAATTGAATCCTCCTTTGGTAGAAGCCTACGTGGATTGGTTTTGTAAATCATTTCCAATCACAAATGCCTGTGAGTAATAAGATTCTATGAATAAACAGGCAACATCGGGACTCACAAGCCCTTCTTTCCTTCCTCTTCCATAAGAGCCCTATCTACACCGTAGTGCACAAAGGGGATTCAGTGGAATTAAGATTTGTGTGGTTTCTAGAACCCTAAATCTCCAGTCAAGCAGCCTGGTAAATAATGATAAGACATTTACCTGACTTCTGTAATATGGCTTTACTTCAGGGAATAGGGTTAAGAGGGAAGTGTATATTAGTCAAAAAGTTATTTAAAAAAACGTGACATATATTTAATATAGTTCTATTCACCTGAGAATTATAAAAATATAGTGTCTGCTCTCAAGGAGTTTGCAATCTAGTTATCTAAGCTAAAATTATACTTTAAAATTTAGTTATATATTTTACTACTTGCCTAACTATTCTTTTTTACTCATTAAATGGATTTATTGATAGCTGAAAATGAACTCCTATGTCCAGAGTATTCTGGAGTTTTAATTTCACACTCAGGAAAACACCAAGGTGACAAGGAACCTGCAAGTGGGATTCATCTGACATTTTCCCCATTTAGTACAAATGCTGGCAAACATAAACCAAAGCCCTCCTGTTTAGTAATATAAGCATCTTCTCTTTCTTTCCTAAGAAGTCAGCAGGCCTGACATTTTGACAGCTGATTTATTCCCTTCCCTCCCCCTGAGCTGAAATTCTCACCCGGGCTCATCTGTCACCCTGGCTTTGATGAGGAGGGGGTTCAGGCATTTGCTGTCTGAGGCTGTCAGACTTCAAGTCGGCTTCGAATGCAACACCCCACCATATTCTTTGTCAAGACGGGGTAGTGACTGTGGACAGACAGTAGAGAGGAAGGGATGGGGAAAAAGTCACTAATGCCCCTGAATAGGCCTAACAATAAAAAGAGAAGAGGTGAGACAACAGGTGAATGAGAAGTGAGTAAGCACATGGCAGGTCCAGGCTTCATTATTACAAAATAGATCCATGCAGCACTCTATTTCTGAGGTCATGATTGAGTTGTCCACTTGGTCATTAACCCTCCTTAGGTCAAAGTGGACACTAAGAAATCTAGTATAGACATCATTGCTTTATTTATTCAAGAAATACTTATTGAGCATTAACTACTGCCAAGATCACTACCAGGCACTGGAAATATTGCCATGACTATGACCCAGTCCTTAACCTCCAGGGACTTACAGTTTCACTGGGGAGGAGGGGAGCAGATAAGTGAACCAAAGATTACAGCACAGTGTGCTAAAGGCCATGGTAGAAATATGCACAGAGTATTTTGGAGCAAAAAGGAGCAATATCTTGTGAATGTTAAAAAAAAAATCAAACCTTGAAAATCTGTGACATTTTTATGACAGTGGCATATCTGCATTTTTGGAGAGAGATATCACTCTTGGTACCAGTTGCACTTAAGGAGGTGGATTTGAGAAATGACAAAATATTAAAGGAAACACCCATACAAATACAATAGCTAGTGGCACAAACCAACCTTCAGGAAGATGAAATTTGAGAAGTTGTTCAGTGCAGAATGAAGTTCAGAACTGATTGAAGTTTAGCCTATGTAGTAGATTAGTATTTGAGAGTTTCCCAATAGTTTAATTGGAAGTGCTGATTTCCATTGAGCAATTAAATGAAATTAGATTCCTTTGCATTAAGAAATTAGTAATAGGGCTTCCCTGGTGGC
Source organism: Balaenoptera musculus (assembly GCF_009873245.2). Taxonomy (NCBI): domain Eukaryota; kingdom Metazoa; phylum Chordata; class Mammalia; order Artiodactyla; family Balaenopteridae; genus Balaenoptera; species Balaenoptera musculus. The sequence continues at coordinate 56,252,936 of NC_045788.1, read as the reverse complement.
ACAGTGGTTAAGAATCCACCTGCCAACGCAGGGGACACGGGTTCGAGCCCTGGTCCAGGAAGATCCCACATGCCGCGGAGCAACTAAGCCCGTGCACCACAACTACTGAGCCTGTGCTCTAGATTCCGCATGCCACTACTACTGAAGCCCGTGTGCCTAGAGCCCATGCTCTGCAGCAAGAGAAGCCACCGCAATGAGAAGCCCGCACACCGCAACGAAGAGTAGCCCCCGCTCGCCACAACTAGAGAAAGCTCGCACACAGCAACGAAGACCCAACGCAGCCAAAAATAAATAAATTAAATAAATTAATTAAAAAAAAAAAGAAATTAGTAATATAAATCTAGAATAATTGATGATTCTAATTGCCAATCTCATGCACGCCCTACACTAAAGTCATATTGTATGATGATGCATTCAGTTTACCAGTAATTCAGCCCATACAGCCGTAAACAGAGTGAAGACAGGAAATGTTGAAACTGGAGCCTGACAAGGCCGAGGGAAGACACTTGGTTAAGGTTCTTTTAACATGAATCTATAAAATTGGGTTTAGTATCTCAGAAAAGCAAACATTTTCTTGATTTTTCCAAATTTGCATCTTTCATTTTGGGTCTAATAAGAAATGAACAAATGTCACACATTTCAGGAAATTCTGTTTCTAGTGCTGGCCAGATGCTGAAACACCTTGAATTCTTATATGATGCCTTGATGCTTAAATGATATCTACTGAATGAGGTTAGAGGCATGCAATAGCAAGAAATAAGAACTAAAGAGATACCTGAAACCAAAACTCTCAGTGTCATAATATATATAATGTTTAAAGTATCATTTTAGATAATAATAACAGTTAAAGTGGTGATAGGTAATATGTATTATGCACTTAATTTGTGCCAAGCACAGGGCTAACAGCTATGCATAGATTATCTCATTTAATCCTCACAACCCGAATGTGTACTATGACTATCTACATTTCTGCTGCGGAAAGGGAGGCTCAGAAATGTTTAAACAACAGGAACAAGCAGAACTAGGATCCAAACCAAGGTCTTCATGGCTGTGAAGCTGGTGTTTCCATGCTCCATTATACTGCATTCTAGAGACTGAGGTTTTCTTGATAAGTAAATTAGCATTCATTTAAGTAATTTCACTGGAGTTTGAGTCTACTTTTCCTTTAGGGAAGGAATACATGAAGCACCCACATTGTTCATAGAGGAAAGAAAATCTTTTTTTCAGATCCTCTCTTTTAAAAAATTTCCCTAATCAATAGCAGTCTTAGTCACTAAATATATTAAAGATAGTTAATCTGACATTCTATTTATCAGGAGTCTCTATGGCTGAAGGGAGAGTAAATTTCAATAGCTTACTAGTTCTTTGAACTTGAACAATTTTAATGATCAAATTCTCTACACTTTAGTTTTCTTACCTGTTCAATGGAAAGTATATTTACTACTCTGGCACACTGTAAAGATTAAATGACAGTGAGAACGCTATTACTTTTTAAGCATCTCTTTTGTGCCCAGTACTCTAATGGGGCACTGGCATACATTATCACATTTAATCTTTAACCCAAAGAAGTAGGTATTATTATCACCCATTACCAGTGAGGAAACTGAGACTTGTTTAGATTAAAATTTGCCCATGGTCACACAGCCATGAAGTGAAGAAGGTGAGTTTCAGACCAAGTTTGTCTATTCCTAAAGCCTGTGCTTGTCTCCGGTGCTGTGTCCTTTTCAAACTACACTACTTCTCTAGACTATAGAGCATTCTTGAAATATTGGGCATTATTATTTGTACCCAATTTGGAAAATAAGATTATTGTATTATAATTTAATTATTTGAAAACATGTACCTTATGAATGGTAGAGAGGTCACTGTTAACTAGACCATGAGACTGGTTAAAATCATGCTGATTTTGAGAGAAAGAAATGAATGTAAGTGAATAGTACAATTGTTGATTATTATTGATTGATTCCTATTGCCACATAGGCTACTGGGGCTTGTAGGCTCAGAAAGGCATATTGATTCCAACCATACCTTTCAACCTAGCTTTGCCATCTCTTTCCCCATCACCAGAGAAGAGCAGAGAAAATATAGGACACGTCTATGTCCGTAGTCATTTGTATAGATCTGTGAAAATGCCTTTTTGAAATAGAAGTCATCTTTTGGATAAGATCAAATTGAGGCAAATTGAATTTTTATTTGCTTTGACATAGATTGGGATCAGTGATGTGATTTTTTTCCTTCCCATGTAGGGAGGAGAAAGAAAATCATCTTGATAAATCTTGACTTTCTTCAAGGTGCTCAGTATCTTTTCTTTTTTTCTTTTTTTTTTTGGAAAAATCAACAGGATGTTATGACACAGAGATTAGACCTTGAGGTTGAAAATCTTCTGGTTGGAGCCTAATGCTACTAATGGTTCTAATGGGGGAAAACATTCAATTCCACATTCAACAATTTATTCATTGATTTGACGATTGGTGCTATGGATATGTCAGGGAACACAACAAAGTCCTTGCTCTCACAGAGTTTACATTCTAGTAGGAGAGATACAGGCAATAAGAACTCAACATACAATATGTTGATGGATAATTTGGTATGCTATAAAGAAAAAGAAAGCAGGGACTGGGAATAGGAAGTGTGCAAGGGGGTGATTTGAAACAAGGTTTTCAGGGAAGTCTTGTCTGATAAAGCGGCATTTGGCAGAGACCTGAAGAAAGTGAGAAACTGAGTCATGTGTCTGTGGAGGGGAAGAATTTTCCAGGCATCGGGCACAGAAAAGTCAAAGGTTCTGGGGTTTGAGAGTGTGTGGCATGTTTGAGGAACAGCCAGGAGGTCAGTGTGGCTGGAGTGAAGTGCTAAAGGGAGAGTGGGAGCAGAAAGGGCCAGAGAGGAACCCAGCTGCTGGTCATGCGTAGTCTGTGGGCCATTGTAAGGGTCTGGCTTTTATCTGTAGTTCGATGGGAAGATGTTGGAGGTTTTAGAGCAAAAGATATTATGATACAACTTCAATTTTGCAATAACCACTGGTATTGGGTACAGAACAGAATGTATTCTGTGGGAATAATAATTTGCAGTGGGAATAATAAGTAGTTGAATTCTACGTACAGTTTGAAGGTAGAGGCAATGGGATTTTCTGTGATGTGGGAAGGGAAGAGAGGATTCATCTAGGACTCCAAGCAAGTAGAAGAATGGAGTTTCTACTTACATATGTGGGGGAAATATGGGAGGAGGACATTCAGAAATTTGATTTTGAACATGTTAAGTGTGAGATGCTTACAAGGCATTTAAGTGGAAAAGTTTTGTAAGTAACTGAATATGTAAGTATGGAGGTTAGGGGAAAAGTCCAGGTTAGGAATTAGAATTTGTGAGCTGTTTATAGATAGTTTCTAAGGCCTTGAGACACATTTAGGGAGTAAGTATATAGATAAAGAGGAGATTTATGATTGAGGCATGGAGAAGTCCAGCATTTAAAGATTTAGGAGATAATGAGGAGCCAGCAAAGATATTAAAAAATACTCTATCTGTAGAATTAAACACACACACACACACACACAATCTCTTTTTCTAAGAAATCTAAGTTAAGAATTGAAGTCAGTCTCTGAGAAAGGATGATGCTGAGTTTTTCGTGATGTACCAAGAAACCCAAGGAGGAAGGGTCTCTGATAGGAAATGGAACCTCTCCTCAGTCTTTCATAGACCAAAAAATTACTTTGGAATTTGGGGTGAAGACATAGTGTATTATATAATGTATGATAATGGGAAAAGTTGGCAACACGGTTGAAAAAGGAAACATAGATAAAGTTTGATGATGTTAATCTTGTGACTATTAATATAATATCTGCTTTTTGAAAAAAAATTAGCAACCCTAAAAAATTTAGCAGCAAACGAATAAAAAGAATAAAATACTTCAATAATACCACACTGAGATAACTACTGCCAACATTTTGGTGCATTTTTTTCTAGTTTTTTTTCATACACACATGTATATTTAAATTAAGATTATATTATGTGTACATTATCGTAGTCTGCTTTTTTATTTGATATAATAGCAGGAATATTTTTGGAAGATTTAATTTCCATATTTTGGTGAGAGGAGAGAGGTAATCAAAGAGAAGTTTGTGTTAGTTTGAGAAATGTCTGGTTTGATATCTACCAATAAAGTAGAATGATGACTGGGTGTGTATATGAGAGAGACAGAGAACAAGAATGATTCTGGACTTGGTGACTTGTGTCTTGGTGACTGATATGATGGTTGTGCTACCCGTGGGGACTGAGAAAACAAGACTGACCAAAGCTTCGCTTATTTTTTTATGTTAGGGTAGATTCCAGACTTGCTTTCGGTATACCTGGAGCATTGTTGGTTTTTTTTTACTAGATGTAGCAGAAACTAAAAAGAAAGGATATTTGGAAATGTTTTGGTTGGTATCTATTTATGTAAACAGGTAATGAAATTAATTTGTGACACAAAGCAGGTGGCTTTGACTAAAGTGCTTGGTTAGGCTTTCCCCACCAAAGGAAGAAAAGAATTACCATATTTCCCCTATATTTTTCATGCCGTGGGGGTCCAGTATAGACAAATACACCACCAAAATATCATACAGAGACTTTTCCCATAAATCTGTAAAAACCGTGAAAAGTAATTTTAGTTTATCAGTAAAATGTTATGGGCGTGACCACAGCAAAATAATTTCTTCTGTTGACAGCTATGATGTCATGGATTGCCTCTAAAATAAATGCTTGATGTGATTAGATTCAGAAGATATTGGTAAAACCAGAGCCAGTGAAAGTCCTTTTCAAATGAATGAAATTAATGAAAACAATAGAAACAACATTCAGTTGTAAACTTCTGACAGCAGTAACTGTGTGTGTGTTTCTGTTTATGTATTAGGAGCTCTCTTTTTCTATATATGAGTTCTTGACTGGTGAGCACAATTGGCTAGAGAATGGGACTTTACAAGGTCAAGGTCACACATTCCACTAGCCACATAGAAGCAGAAAACGATGTCATACCCATCAATTGCATTAAAAATTCTATATGATCGTTTCATGGACATGGGCTCTTGGTCACGTAATGACTAGTCAAGAGAGTTTGAGTGGTTCAGTAGCAATCATCACACTATTAAGATAAATAGACACACAACTTTAAGCATAGATGCCACCCGCTACAGGGAAATGATTTCAACTTTGTACGTTTGTGAATGGCAGTATATACACAGATGCTCACAAACGTGCACACTCAACTGCATCATAGAAGAGAATAAGCCTCACTCGGCCTTGGTTCTAGTATTTAGCTGAAAACATACTATAATTGTCTTTCACTTTTATTTCTATTTAATACTCCATTAATAAAGAAGTTTTAGATATATTGAAGAATATTACATTCTTTTATAAATATACAATTATTCTATGTATCTTTGCCATTTGTTATAACCAAATCAGTGCATCAGAACATAGTTTTTCAAAATCTAAAATAACATCTTTATATCTTGGAGTTTGTGAAGTCTGTTAGGGTAATAAAACAACAGCACTGAGAAATTCACTCACTATGTTTCTGCTACTTCACACTGAGGGTCACATGCAATGACGAATACTGAAACTTGCACCATAGATCAAGTTGGAGAAACATTGGTTTCTGATCATTACATTTTTGCTTAAAAAAAATCTCAGCTTATGGTTTTCTGACATTTCCTTTTCTGATTGAGCTATACCGATAAAGTGTAATAATAAAGTACAAAGCAGTGTAAGTTCCCTGCAAATCCGCTAATTATCCACTGGACTGTGAAGCCAACTGCCCCTCTCATCTTTCAAGGAGAATTGTGCTTTTATCCTGTTCATTTAGAAAAGAAAAAGAAAAGAAGCTAAAACGTCAAGTCCATAACCTCTAACGAATCACCATTTCCATCTGCAGCCCTGGCAGTTGTTTAAAAGCAAGAGCAGGAATAGAGAGAAAGCCCCTTCTTTAGTGCAAAACTCTTGCTCTGCTTTAGCAAAACCATTCATACAAACAGTGTGGATCAGCCTTTCAATATGCAAAATGGACGAAGGTACCCAATTTTCTTTTATAATAGATTAAGTCCAAAGTAGTTCTTTATCAGGGAAATCCATTGTAATCTTCCAATTTCCCCTTTTAAAAATTAGACTATGGCTAATAAATAAATAAATAAAACATTTATCTAACAGGTTTCAAGTCTTTAGGACAGCTTCCTCTTTATTTTTCTCGGACCTTTATGCCTCCCACCCACCAAAGTCTTCACTCAACCCTACCAACAGCCCAGCTGGCCACATAGATAAGAAGGAAACTGTTTTCTCCATGACCTCTAAGCATTCTACTCCAAGGGAAAAGCAACGTGGAATGCACACTCAGCAGGCTACGAGTCTGGAGCCAGTTTGTCCTCGAGGCATTGCTGCCATAAAACATAATAGTATCCACTGTGTTTTGCTTTAAGCAGATCCGTCTCCCACTCCCCCTTCTCCCCTTCCTGCTTCTCACTCCGCACCTGGCTGCAATTCACGACCCACACGACACTGAGCAAACAAAAAGCACGAAACAGCAACAGATTCCTTTGTTTTACATGCAAATCCTACCTCTGGTAGTTGTCACATCTTCCTCAAAAGCCACGCTTAATTTTTAATGACAGCGATCCAGTGCAGTCCTCCAAATAGCCACCAGTAATCATCATTACCTCTTGTGCCTAAAGCCTTTCTGGACCATTAATGTCACAACCCTTGCTAACTCATAGCTTTAATACTCCCTGCTCAAAATGTCTGAAAGAGTTTGGAAGGACAATAGGAGTGACAGGCTCGCTAGACAGCCATGCTTGAAATTAGTTATCTGAAGCTCCGTTAAAGCTGCTTCTTACTGTTTTTAAAGCGTGCAGGAGGTAGGATTTATTAGCCTATGATAGGCATGCTGTTTCTGTTTTTATTAAATACTGTAATAGGCTGTCTGTTAGCAATGCTGTGATAGGTCCAGCATCACTTCCCCACTGCTTTCGAATTCTCATATTAAAAAGGGAGAGAGGGCTCAGACTTCCTTACAGTAAGACTGAGACCAACACCACCCTGCCTATTGGATCAGATTTCCAAATTCTTTTTAGCTATAAGAGAGAGAATTCCTTTTTCAAATAGGTATTTTTACATGGAAAGTGAAGTTGAGAATAAACATTCTAGCATTCCCCAAACAATTCTCACTCCCAGCAAGGGAATCCTTCCCTTCCCAGTTACAAAAATAAGCATTCTCTAGAGTTAGGTAAGAGGATCAATCCCCATAGGAAATGTTCTCATCATTACTGAGGTAGGATTCAGGGCATGCGTTTACATAAAATCTCAAATTATTTATCAAATGGACTGAACGGATCAATGAGCGCATTTATTGTTTCATACTGATTTACAGAGCTTTGTGTTCTAGTTTGAAGCAATCATATGCCCTGTACTACTGTCCAAATGGAAAGAATGAATGCTGGGTGGAAGGGATGGGGAAGCGTACACTACCTTGATCCACTTTGGACAGTCATAATCATGGAAGGTGGAAGAAGGATTTCTTACCATTGGTCAGAGAAGATGGTATTACTTGCTGGAAGTGCTACTCTGAAAAGTTCTATGTACTTTTCCAAACAGGGAAGCAGAAAAAAGTTCTTGGTAACTCACAGTAACGTAGAGGATGTGTCATGCTCTTACTACCCAGGTTTAGTCCTTTTCTTCTGCTGTTCTTTCTCCCCTCCTGCTACCCCAGGAGCAATAGTTATGTACTAGTTACTATGGAAACAGAGTGGTCTGCTCCAGGGGAGGGGCTTAGGGAAAGCAGCAGATGGAATATGAAGGGAAATGTACTATACTGGCCTATAGAATTGAAAATGAGGTGGGATTAACAAAGGAACAAAAACTACTGCAAAACAAAATCTCCAAGGGAATGATCGTAGATCAACACTATTTAATTACTGGTAGTTTTGTTATCTAGAAATACTATTATGATCATAGCATCCATTATTTATTATATGCAAGAACTGAATATCTGAATTGCTCAGAAGTCTGATGTTTTAAAAAAAGACATTTTTTTCCCCTTTCTGTTTTTTTTAAACTTCTGGTTGTTGGTTTGATTATGCCCTGATTGTATGTGAATTTTAGTTGTTACTTGACTGGTCACAATTTCTTTTCAAGAATAAAGTGTGACCTAGTGGAAAAATCTCCTTGTATCACAAACTGTAACCACGTTTCATTCTGATTAAGTATTCTTATAGTGGTTTCCCTGGGGCAAAATCAAAATCAGAAAATACCGTAATTTAAATTTCAAAAAATAATTCTGTTCCCATTATGTTGGTAGGACAAAAAGAAGGCTTTTTCAAATTTTCAGTTCTTAAAATAGAAAAAAAATCATTTTTTGCGTTTTGTCCAAAACCTTTCACTAGCCTCATGATCATGCAAGAGAAACTCTTTCTTAGCTGAGTAATTAAATTTCACAGTTGTAAGGAGTCTGGGGAATACAAAATTATTGCCTTTAGTACCACATTTTCACAGTTTGTAATTGCAGTAAATGACACCACTGAAGTGAGAGTACAAAAATTCCAAAATGAAATTGTTGGGAGGTTATTCTTCAGCATTTTATAAAAATCCTGTTTTTTTTTAAATAGGCAAGCATATCGTTTAAAAAGTTTGTATTGGAAGAAGGATTATCTCAGGGAAAATGAATTTATGATATTCTCTTTAAAAAATGACAGGAAAATAATATTATAAATTGTGTATCTCAAATATTTTTTTCAAATGTAAGGAAGAGTTAAATGACAATCTAAAAACCATTAACAGGGCTTCCCTGGTGGCGCAGTGGTTAGGAATCCACCTGCCAATGCAGGGGACACGGGTTCAAACCCTGGTCCGGGAAGATCCCACATGCCGCGGAGCAACTAAGCCTGTGTGCCACAACTACTGAGCCTGTGCTCTAGAGCCCACGAGCCACAGCTACTGAAGCCCTCGCGCCTAGAGCCCGTGCTCTGCAACAAGAGAAGCCACTGCAATGAAAAGCCTGTGCACTGCAATGAAGAGTAGCCCCCGCTCGCCACAACTAGAGAAAGCCCACGCACAGCAACGAAGACCCAACGCAGCCAAAAATAAATAAATAAAATAAATTTATAAAAATAAATAAATAAATAAATAAAAATAAAAACCATTAACAGCGCCATATCTGATTTGGGGAGAGACAGAGAGAGAGAGAGAGAGAGAAACTCCCCAGCTGGATACTTCCCTCCACTCTTACATGTGATCATTTCAGGAAATAGCTGGTAATAATACAAGAGATAAGGATAAGATTTTGATCCTTGGATGAAGTAAGAGGGTGGGACTAGGACAGAGATGGTTAGTGATGCTTTAGAGAGGCTCTGTCCCCAAAGGAGCAAAGGCCACTTGACCTCTCTGAGGATGAAGGAGGTTTCTGGAAAAGGCAGTTCAGTGGGAGTGGGATGGGGTGGAAGATGGTTTGTTGAAGTAATGGAGGAGGAGCAGGAAACGACGAAGGGAAGCTGAAGGGGGGGAAAGAAGACGGAAAGAGATCTATGAGGGGGGAAGGAAAGAATTTCTGGAGGTGACATGGTGTTGGAAGAGGGCACAGGCTTTGGAATAAGGATGCCTGATTTTGAAACTTGGCTCCATTAGCCTACTTGAGCCTCTCGTGAGAAATGGGGTGATCAGAGTGGCAGTTGTAAGACTGCAGTGGTAATGAGACAGGGTACACGATAAGGGAGGAGTAGATGCTCCTGTGAACAGAAATACTAAAATAAGTGCTAGTTTTTACTGATCAGGAAGAGAGATGGAGATGAGTGATTGGAGAGGAGGTAAGAGGTACGATAGGAAAGAGGAGAAAAGAAAGTAGGCAGAAAGGAGACATGGCTAGCAAAGAGAGAGGGGGCCTGGGAGAGAGAAGAATTTCTCTTGTTGGATTATATAAGATAGAATTTCTTGTTTTTGTTTTGCTTTCTGGATCACATTCCAGTAACTGTCGCCTTAGTTCCCTCCCTATAATGAAGTTTCAGATAATAAAGTATCTTTGGCGCTCACACCTTCTTCAACAAGAGAGAACCTATGCTGGATTTGTTAAAAGTGTGTTCTACCATTTCAAAAACAAATTTCCTGATCTGAGGATTGAATTTAGAAATTCATAGCATTGCTTTTTTGGATGGTTCCCTGGAGAATGAAGTTTGGGGCAGCAGAAGGCAGGAACTGAAGTGATACTTCAGAACTCTATTACCAAACACGTTCAGCAGGAGTACTCTGTGCATCCGTAACTTGATAACATTTTGACGGCATCTGCTCACTGAAGGCACATTAAAAAAAAACTTGTTCTGGAAAGGATGTGTGTATGTTAACAAATATTAGGTTGAGAATTGGAGCCTGGGTGAGAGTGATGCGATCACATATGCAGAGAATTTGCAGTTTACATGCACATTACATTGCAAGTTAAGCGGTTTAATGAATGGAACAATGAATGCATAATTTTATTGTTATCACTATTAAAATGAAAATTTGATAGATACATAACCAGAAAGTGTAGTTATTTGTCACAGATACAAGTGCTAATTATATTTTTGAGTATATAATTTATGCTCTGAATAATACAGAGCGTAACTGCTTTTGCCCTGTTGTGACTATTTTTCTAGGAACAATAGGAAAGTTAGTTTAGAAACTGCTTCCTTCCTGTTTTATTCCTGTGAAAGCTGAAGCTGACTTACTCTGAAGTCCCAGTTTAGATCCATAAAAGAGGCATTCTCTAGTATAAACATGAAGTTTTAGGCTAGAAAGTAGTTAAAAGAAAACAGTTGATGAAAATCTGATATTTAAAGCACAGTGTCTGATTTCCAAGACAGAATGAAGTGCCTTTCATTTGTCTATAACACTTTTCATAAAGATTTTCCTTCTCATCAGAGATTTTTAAAAGTTTACTAATGGAATGAGAATTCCTAAAACTTTACATTTATAGAATATATTCACACACATCATATTTGATCCTCAGAACAAAGCTACTGAGAGGCAGGGCAAATATTATTAGTTCCATTTCCATCTGGAGAAATTGAGGATGAGAGAGGTTAAATGATTTCCCCAAGATCACATAGCCTGTAAGTATGTCTTCTAACTCATAATCCAGTATTATTTTTATATCATGAAACTTTACACTTAGCTCCTAATATTTCTCCTAGAAATATCTAGAAATATAAGCACCAGAAGAATTTTTTAAAACTGTAAAAATGAAAAGTATAAATTGGAGCTTACCAATATATTTTTTTCTCTTCCCATATTGCAAATATTCATGCCTGTTTTTTTATCTTTGGTTTTGCAGCTCTTTATATTTTTAAGGTCGAGTTGGTAAACCTTTTTAAAAGATAAACTATAGATTTTCACAATTCTTCTAATTACAGATTCAACACTGAATGTAATTCTATACTAATTGTGGCAGCTGAACAGGACTCTCTGATCTATGGGCTGTAGGTACAAACTCATCTAGTGAGGCCATGATTAGGATTACTTTCTTGGATTCTTTGATTGCGTTTCTGTCTGTCTTCATAAAAATTAGGAGAGAAATTCCTGCAGGAAACCTCCCCTTCCATCAGCAGTTAGTCCTATCAGCAGGTTTCAAAAAGTTACCATTCTGTATGCATGTGGTTGAAATGGGAAAAGGAGGTAGGTGGTAATATAATATCCATGTTAATTGATTTACCTGAATTTTTGTAATAGGAGAAACATCCTCCTAACATCCCCCCTCCCACCACCAAACTCAGATAAAGATGCCTTTGCCTTCGCCTGGATGCCCATGAGAAAGCGCTGGCACAGGCTAGTTTAACCAACTTTCCGAAGCCATCATTCTTTGGCTGAGCCATTCCATTTGGCAGACAGCTTATTGGGGCTGCATTTCCATCCTTCTGAAGCCTGTCAGGGGATTGGACATAAATCAGCTTTAAAATAAAGCATGATATAGAGCAATGACAGTTGGAGTTTTATCTCATTTGGATTCTCTTACTTCCCGGGGCCTAGCTGCAATCTCCCTGCTTCCCGAAAACACGCACTAACTATACCAATGTGACACTCCAGGTGCAGTGTATCTACGAGCAATCAAAGAGAAGATGATTGCTGGTTGCTATTATTACTATTATGACTTATGGTGCTGCAGTATATGTACCTTCTACACAATATAGCATTAGATACAATACCTGCTGCTTTCAATATCAGTTAATCTGTCTTCAAAACAAAACAAAACAAAAAATCCCTGGTATGCAGAAGGCTCCAAGGTTGGGTACAAAGGATAAGGATTTATATGTTGATGTTTACATTCATGTGTATATTTTAATAACTCACTAAACGTTGCTAGGTTCTTAGGGTGGAAGAATCATTTAACAAACAAATGCTTTTTAAGCAAGTGTGTGAATATTCATTGTAAAAGGTCCTGCTTTGCAAAACTATAGCAAAATCTATTATTTATTAGTTGGAGAATTTCTAAGTGTTTACTCGATGCTAGACATCTAGGAAAGTGTTAATAAATATTTCTACATTTCACAATTTACTTAGGGAAAGAATCATTAAAGTGGATATAAACAAATATGTTTTGTATACTGAAATGTATTTGTAAAGTTACTTTTATCAAGGATATAGGTTAGATAGGAAGATATGATGGTAGCTTCACTGCATGCTGTTTACCGCCCGAAAACAAAACACTGTTTAATTCTGATTATAAAAGTGACACATGCTCATGATTGAATAGCTGGAGTATGTAGAAAAGATAAAGAAAAGTCTCCTGAGATGCCACAATCCACAGGTAACTTATATTAATATGTATTATCAATATTTAAAAAACTAGAATTATATTGCATATGTAGTTTTATATGTTAGTTTTCTCCTTAATATTATAATGTTTTCCACGTTATTTTAAAATCTTCAAATCTCTTTTAATGGATGCATAATATTTTACCATATCAATCTTCCCTAAATTATTTAAGAAATCCATTGTTAAACACCCATGTGATTTTTATTTTCATTAGCATAGTGCTCTGCTGAAGGTCTTTTTACATAAATCTTTGTCTCCATCTCTGATTATATTTATTTAAGATAGGGTTTCGTATCTGGATCATTGGCCTGAAATGTGTGAACATTCCAGAGGCTTTTGGTATGTATTGCTAAGCTGCTCTCTTGAAGGGCTGTACCATTTCAGAGTTCCACCCGTGGGGTCTGACCTGCCCAGAGCAGGGTATTCATTGTGGTGGGAAAAGGATGCTTTGTTCCTCCCTTTCACACAGAGAGGTTTATTTGACTTTCTTTTTGCTTTGGGGACTGAAGGGAAGTCAAGTGTCATAGAACAAGAGGGGAGAGAAAGGAGGCAAAGGAAGAGGGTTACTAATGTTGGAATTTTGTTTCGGTTTCCTGAAGCGGAAATGTCTTTTCCCCTTGTGGGGGGAGGGAAGCAAAGACCGCTGCAAAGCCTGGGGCTTCCATTCACGGTGTTCCTATGGCTCAGAGCAGTCTCTCCCTGGCGATGTCCTTTGAAACCTGGGGCATGCCTACTCTTGGGGAATTCTGTTGTATGCCAGGAATACACAAATCCACAAGTTAAATCTGCTGTGTCTTTCTGGAAAAGCAATTTGCTTAATAATATTGGGGGCAGGAGTTTTGAATTTTTGTGCTTTGCAGTTTTTAGGACGTACATAAATTACTAGAATTGCTTTCCCAGCATCATTAAACCTGAAACTTGTCCAGATAAGCTTAGCAAACAGAACATTTTTATGAACTGGAAGTCATTGGAAATCTGGAACTTTCCTTGTCTTCAAGGAATTCTTATGGCATTCATCAAAATGAATAGAGCACATGTCTTCAGTGAGAACCAGTGGTGCTAATACGAAGGGTGGGAGCATTTCCTGACAAGTTAGAAGAGACCTATGTTGCTTGTTATATGAAAAAGGAGTTTGTCATCTTTCTACGATTCAGTGATTTTTAAATGTCACACACACAAAAATCGCCCACACACAAATCAGATCAACATCCTGTCAAAATTGCACTCCATCAAATGTTAATTTACACGGGAGTCCGTGTTTTATTTTAATTCCTGCCAGTGAAGTAACTCAAATTGTGTGTGTGTGAGTGATTTTAATTCCATTCCTATTTTGTGTTTTTAAATTATACCAATTCTAAAATTATGGTTTTAACTGGGATCACTGACTGGTAGTTAAAAACAGTGTGCTCTTTTGCAGTGAGCTTGAAATATCGGAAAATATGCAAGGAAGGAAGGAAATTTAGAATAACCTGAAATCATTGAGACGTGTCAGAACTGACATCCCTAAAGCTTTCCACAAAGCACTTGGTAGCAACAAAGTTGATAGTGTGACCCAACTATGTCTAGGAAACATGTAATGAGAAGCAGCGGTCAATCAAAAAAGTGTAAAATGTCCCCAAATGTTTTTTTAAATTATGGGTTTATTATTATGGAGATGGAAAATTAACATTACAGAATGGAAAACACTGGATAAGTATTCCATAAAGCCATCACTTCTGCAGGGAAATTTAAAAACTAATCATACAGTTTTTGAAGAAAAATTCCCCAGAATTTTACTAGCCAAAAAGAAAAAGTCTTAGGTAGGTTTACTATAATACATTGCATTATAAAAGTCAAACAAGCCATTCAAAACAGCTTTACATTATCTTTAATGTTATGTTTTCCATTTCCTTTGGAGGGTGAAGCTCATGGAACAGAAGATAATTTGGTGAAATGTTAACTATGAACATGACCAGATGGTGATTTTGTGAAAATTAGAAAAAAACTACCTCGTCATCAGAACATTTATGAACCACCTGCTAGAAAATTGTCCCAATAAGTAGGAAAAAACTATGATATCTAGGAAATAAGTTGTTACCCCAGAATTATAGAGTAGAAACACACAGTGGCTTTGCATGTCTGAACCAAGAAGAGGTAGCATAGGCAAAAATGATGCCGTCAAATTTGTGTTTTAAAAAGGTTGAGATTAACCCTCCTCTTTTCCTTATATTTTCATGATAGTTTGGATGTTAACAATTTTGACACATTTGATAATTCATGATTACGTAGTCATATATATGTGTGTGTGTGTGTGTATATATGTATATATATATATATATATATATATATATATATATATATATATATGGAGAGAGAGCCCACTAAATACATGATTTTTCAACTGAACTATTTTACCTGATATTGAAGAGGCTTGGCTGGTCACTGTTAAGATGGAGAGTCAAGTCTTAAAGTTTATCTTAAAATAGAGGGCCCCAATAGATCTTTGTTTGCTATGTGAATATTTATTGAAGGAACCAAACAAACAATGCAGGCAGCAGAAGAGAAGACTTGGGAAGCAGTGACATTTCATACACATTCACCTCGCACAGTCACACACGATTGGATAGGGACAGGCTGACTGGTAACATGCTGTGAAAATGCTCTGTGAGGACGCGAGGCAAAATGGTCACACTGAAGAAGGAATTCTGATAAAAGCCTGGAACAGAGGGGAGAGAATGGATAAAAGCATTCCAGAGGACTCCTTCTTTGGGAAAGGAAGAAAAGACCAAGTATTTTAAATCTCATATTATAGAGGACAGGGGAGAGACAAGTTGATGAGAAATATAGCATCTTAGTTGTGGAAACAGTGTTCCAGTGGGAAAATACTTTGAGTTTAAGAGTAGTGGGTGTGGGGAAAGGAAAGATATTCACTGATGGAATGAAATAGTACAGTAAAACTTCCAAACTAACAAAAGAAAAAAAATCCACCACACTGGATAACGTGATTAAACTAGCAAAACTAGGAAAAAGAAAAAAAAGAAGAAAAAATAATATAAAAGAAATAAGATAAAGTGGAAAGGAAGACAAAATTAAGTATACTGGTTATTTTATGATTTGTAAACAGACAGAATTTTCCCTTTAAAAGACTGAGACTGTCAAATTGGGTTAAAAACAAATTCAACTCATGTATATAGTATTTATAGAAAAATAAAATCAAAGTGATAAATAAAGGTTGAAAATGAAGAAGCAGAAAAAGAGATACCAAGCAAATACAGGCTAAAAGAAAGCAGGGGTTGCAATATTAGTGGAAGTCAGTATATTTTATCTTAAAAGCACCATAGAGGATAAAAAGTAAGCATTATATAATGGTAAAATTGATAATTTCTGAAAAAGCTAAAATAGTCATAAGCCTATATTCACTGTCCCATCAATTAAAAATATAAATCAGCAAATGCATAAAGCGAAAACTATAAGAAATCAGAGGAGAACTTTTAAACATTATAATAGGTGAAATTATTTTAAGTTAGTGATAGTGCTAAGAATTGGACGGAATAAACATACAAAAAATAAGTAAAATCATAGAAGAATTGAACAGTATCACACACCAATAAGTATTTTTAAAAGGCTTCCATCTTTCAAATAGAGAATTAAAATTACAAAATAATAACAGTAAAATAATAATAACAATATTGATAATAATAATAATAAAGTACTTAGCTACACAGAAAAACCTTACAAATTTTTAAAAGTTAGAATTTTATGAGCCACATTCTTCTATCACTTACAAGTAAAGTTAGAAATAAATAATACACAGATGATCAAAAAAAAGTTTACTTCTTAGAAATGAAAAGAAAATAAAACAACAACAACAGTCTTGAATTACCACTGGATCAAGGGAGAGTCAAATGGAAATAATTACTATTTAGAAAATACAAAGGAGGACTCTGGATGGCATAACCTGCTACTCTAAAAATGTACAGCCTTAAATACCTTTACTATTAAAGAAGAAAAATGAAACAGAAAAGCAAGTAGTATGCATCTGAAGAGACTAGAAAAGTAATTTTAAAAAGCAAGAAGCATAAATTAAAGATAAAAGCAGAAATTAGTACAATGGAAAATAAGAAATGGAGAAAAGATAAATTCAAAACCTTAAATAGCTAATGGGACAGGTTTTCCTGTTATAGGCATGATTAGGGAAAACAAACTGAATAAAAATGTATAAGATATAAGTGAGAAGACAGATACAACTGTAAATACAGAAGATTAAAATAATTGTAAAGGAACCAAATATTTGAAAACTTAGATGAAATGGATGATTTGCTATCAAAATGTAAAGCTGACTTAAAAATAAAACAAAAACTTTGATAAAGCAATCATCATAGAAGAGATCAGACCAGAAATTAGATATCTAGATGAGTAGAAAGCCCAGAAACACATGTTCATGGCTGAAATTTTATCTAAACCTTAAAGAACAGGTCATTCTAAAGCTGTTTCTAATCCAGATCATAAAAGAATGAGTAAATCATTTGATTTGATTTATAAGGTCAATATAATTTAGTACCAAACCAGGATAAAGTTATTTCTGGAAAAAAAAAAAAAGAAACAAAAACCATGCAAAGAGGGAATGAATGATCAGGATCATTAATGACTTGGATTCAAGATTCTAAATAAAATATTAGAAAATAAAATACAGCAAGGTATCAAAATATAATATATCATGACAAAGTCGTATTTATTCAAGAAATGCAACATCCATCAATCTATCAACACAAGCCTTCAACAAATTCAAGGAAAAAAGCCATATGATCTCATTGAAAGATGTTGAAAGGCATTTGATAGAAGTCAACAGTCAATAAAATTCTAAGTAAAATAGGAAAGAAGAAAACTACTTAAATATAGTAAAGATTATTTATCAAAATCTAACAGCAAATATCCTAAATGTGAAACTCAAGTCATTTCAATTAAAATAAGGAATTAGGGATTCTCAGTTTAAAATTCTTAATGGTTTTCCCATTGGCCTATTCAAAAATTTCAAGCTTCTTGACATAGGAAGCCATTTCTGTGTGGCCTCTGCCTACTTTTTTTAAGTTTCTTCCTACCCTTAACTAACTTACATATAGGTCACCGTCCATCCACATCTGCTTCTAGTTCCCCCCAAGCTGATGTTGTTTCATACCTCTTTGCTTTTTCTCAGGCTGCCTTCTTTTGCCTTTGTGCCTGCGTATCCCTATCCTCTCATTTTCATCTGAGCAAGTCCTCATCTTTAAGACTGAGCTCCTACCCTCCCATAAATGCCCATGCATTTTTCCAATATTGCTCTGGAGAAATGCTGCTTGAGCACAGAAATGGGGTCCTGTTTTCTTTTGTATACCCAGTGTCTAGCACTGTGCCTGACACATAGAATGCATTTAATAAAAGTTAACTGAATTAATGTATGAAGAGATGAACAAATCCATGAATACTATGGCCTCTGTTGCCTTGCTTCCTTTGGTTTTATTCTTCCAAGTAACAGTGATGGGGTGACTTCCTGCTGAGATGCCCACTCATGATGATGACAAAACCTGCCTCTTTGTGTATAGATGAATTCTCTTTTGTTATATGACCCATATGCATATTTGGCAAATGATGCTGTTAATGCATTTTACTTGCCTTCTGCTTCATGAAATGCCAATCGTGTCCATAGCTGCTAAGTTATTTGACTGTTCCTTTGTTTTCACCATTGTGTGCTGACAGTTTGGGAGGGTGAGGTTTGGGGTAGAAGAGATGTTTCTGAAGCTCTGTTAAGTGACCCAGAAGAACTCTTTACCTTGCAGATGGTATTTCATATAAATTCTGTAGTGTCCTGCTGAGGTGCTTTTCTTGGCTAATAACTCATTGCATATTTTGACAACCGCTGCTTGTAGAGTACGAACCTTAGTACTTTAACTACAATTCCCAAGGCTGTCTAGGGGGAAATTTACCCTGAATGGATACAGAAGAGTTCAGTTGGTGAGCCTGATTCTTCAGCTGCTGGAATTTGCCACTTCTTGTAGTTTTTTTGGTCTCCCATTCTAGCTTCTGCCATCTGCCATTGTAACGTAGCGCAGATGTGCAGGATTTTCTTGTTCTCCTATAAACATGGCTTTGCCATCCCCTTCATTTGTCTGGTCATTAGTTATCGAATTGTTGATGGTTTGACTGACTATTCCTCAAAACTTCTGCTCCAGATGCTGCTTTTCCAAGGGGAATGAGAAATAGCTAACGTGCTTTGTAGTTCTTAGCTCAGGTTTAATTGCTTTCTCCTAATTCAACATGCACAATTTTTAATAATCTTTGTAATTTACTCAATTGTCCAGTTTATCTGGACATGTAAAATGTACCATATGGAAATCAACATCATATTCCTTTAACTTTAAAACTCATTTCAACTATCACGCTCTCAGGGAAGTCTTGCCTGACTCCATCCAGAATGAGTCAGGATTTCCTCTTCTACTCATGTCAGTATTTTATTTTATTTTGAATTTTATTTTATTTTATTTTTATACAGCAGGTTCTTACTGGTTATCTATTTTATACATATTAGTGTATATATGTCAATCCCAATCTCCCAATTCATCCCACCACCACCCCTTCCCCTGATGTCAGTATTTTAAATGTGACACATTTTATTACAGTTATTTGTATCTCTTTTACTAAGGGGTGAAGCTGGGTTGGATGTGTCTTTTTACTTTGTAACCTCATTTACTAGCACAATTAGCAAGTGCTTAGAAATTAGCACATGCTCAGTAAAGACATATAGCCTCACTGACCAGCTACAACAGTTTGAACTCCTTATAGCCACCCTTGTGGGTCTTTAAAAAAAGGCAGAAAACCAGTGGGAGGGAATATCCTAATAAGAAACTTCCAGTAATACTTCTTTAGAAGCCTGGTTTAGAGGCAAGGACACTGGATTTGTAGTTGGAAAATCTGGGTTTCAGTATCATGGCTGCCATTTTTGAACTACGGCTCCTTTGGAAAAGTCATGAACATTCAATTTTCCCATCTGTAATATGGAACTACTAATATGTCATGGCCAGCTCATACAGGTGTTGTGAGAACAAAGTAAAAGGACATTTGATAACGTTTAAAGCAATATGCAGAAGAAAGCTGTTGATGAAGTTGCTTCTGCTCATTTTGACATATTCAAGGCACTTACATAGCTCATATGATATTTTTAACTTTTTATACTTAGATACCATTTTAAAAAATGATGTATCACACAAGCAGTATTCATTACTTCAAAAGAGATGGTGAGAGTGATTTTGTCTTCTGGGCCTAACCAACGCTTTAGAAATCCCCAAAGATGGAAATATGGCAGGTTACCAGAAGTGAAAAGCAAATAAATAATTGGAGCATCCTTCTGTAAAACTAGTTGCTGACTCTCTCTTTAGTTTTTAACTGAAACTAAATGGGATTCCTTATATTCATATATACAGGAGGCATCTGACCAAATCAGGCTGTCTATATAAGAACTTTATTGAGTAATTCCAAAGGAATTTCATACTCTTGCCCTCCTTGGTATGAGGTCACAGAATTCACTTGGTTTCAAATAGACCCATGTGGCTACTGGGAAGTTGCTTCAGCTTCTCTTCCCTCTGCATATTCTGCTGAGTTTGATTGATGCCTGCTGGCCTTTCATTTGATAAGTCATGGCTTACTGATCAAACACTATCTCTCTGACAGGGCCTAGAATGACTTAGAAAACTTCAGATTTTACTTTCAATTGGAAGTCTCACAATCACTACATTCTCTTTGTTAATTCCTTCAAAACCATACAATTGCTATTACTGCTGTTCCTTTTTGGGGGTAATAAAAAACTGCTTAGAGACTGAATTATCCATCTCTATTCTAGAAAATTTGGTACACAGGGCCTTTATCAGGTCCCTAAACTACTTTATTCATCACCTAGGACAGACATTTTTTCATCTATGACCTTTAATTTTATGCCACCTAGCTCCACTTATCAAAGTACTGGGGACTAATTTGTTTCTTCTATCTTAAAAAAAGATTCAAGGTCTGTTCCACTTCCTTTGATCTCATCCCCTTATTGCCTTTTAAAAATCACCATTACTTGGTGTTTTAAAACCAATATACTAAAAACTGAATACGATAAAAAAAAATACAGACCAGTTCTTTGGAAAAGGGAAGACAGAACAGACTGAAGGACAGAAAAAAAAAAAAATGCAGTAAAAATAAGCCCAAAAAGATTTGTAAAAATATCGCAGATTTCTTCACTGAACTCTTTGAGATGTCATTGATTCAAATGTTACTTACCCTAGTCACAAGACTTCATTCTACTTAATATCACTTGCTATGTCCCTAGGCTAACATTTATTTATTTTTTAATTAAAAAAATTTTTTTAACATCTTTATTGGAGTATAGTTGCTTTACAATGGTGTGTTAGTTTCTGCTTTACAACAAAGTTAGTCAGCTATACATATACATATATCCCCATATCTCCTCCCTCTTGCATCTCCCTCCCACTCTCCATATCCAACCCCTCTAGGTGGTCACAAAGAACCAAGCTAATCTCCCTTTGCTATGCGGCTACTTCCCACTAGCTATCTATTTTACGTTTGGTAGTGTATATATGTCCATGCCACTCTCTCACTTCATCCCAGCTTCCCTTCCCACTCCCCGTGTCCTCTACGTCTGCATATTTATTCCTGTCCTGCCACAAGGTTCTTCAGAACCATTTTTTTTCTTTTCTTTTTAGATTCCATATATATGTGTTAGCATACAGTATTTATTTTTCTCTTTCTGACTTACTTCACTCTGTATGACAGACTCTAGGCCCATCCACCTCACTACAAATAACTCAATTTCGTTTCTTTTTATGGCTGAGTAATATTCCATTATATATATGTGCCACATCTTCTTTATCCATTCATCTGTTGATGGACACATAGGTTGCTTCCATGTCCTGGCTATTGTAAATAGAGCTGCAATGAACATTGTGGTACATGACTCTTTTTGAATTATGGTTTTCTCAGGGTATATGCCCAGTAGTGGGATTGCTGGGTCGTATGGTAGTTCTATTTGTAGTTTTTTAAGGAACCTCCATACTGTTCTCCATAGTGGCTGTATCAATTTACATTCCCACCAACAGTTCAAGAGGGTTCCCTTTTCTCCACACCCTCCGTTTATTGTTTGTAGATTTTTTATGATGGCTATTCTGACTGGTGTGAGGTGATACCTCCTTGTAGTTTTGATTTGCATTTCTCTAATGATTAGTGATGTTGAGCATCCTTTCATGTTTTTGTTGGCAATCTGTGTATCTTCTTTGGAGAAATGTCTATTTAGACATTTTTGGATTGGGTTTTTTTTTTTGATACTGAGCTTCATGAGCTGCTTGTAAATTTAGGAGATTAATCCTTTGTCAGTTGCTTCATTTGCAAATATTTTCTGCCATTCTGAGGGTTGTCTTTTCGTCTTGTTTATGGTTTCCTTTGCTGTGCAGAAGCTTTTTAGTTTCATTAGGTCTCATTTGTTTACTTTTGTTTTTATTTCCATTTCTTTAGGAAGTGGGTCAAAAAGGATCTTGCTGTGATTTATGTCATAGAGTGTTCTGCCTATGTTTTCCTCTAAGAGTTTTATAGTGTCTGGCCTTGCATTTAGGTCTTTAATCCATTTTGAGTTTATTTTTGTGTATGGTATTAGGGAGTGTTCTAATTTCATTCTTTTACATGTAGCTGTCCAGTTTCCCCAGCACCACTTATTGAAGAGGCTGTCTTTTCTCCATTGTATATTCCTGCCTCCTTTATCAATGATAAGGTGACCATATGTGCATGCGTTTATCTCTGGGCTATCTATCCTGTTCCATTGATCTATATTTCTGTTTTTTGTGTCAGTACCATACTGTCTTGATTACTGTAGCTTTGTAGTACAGTCTGAAGTCCGGGAGCCTGATTCCTCCAGTTCCATTTTTCTTTCTCAAGATTGCTTTGGCTATTCGGGGTCTTTTGTGTTTCCATACAAATTGTGAAATTTTTTGTTCTAGGTCTGTGAAAAATGCCATTGGTAGTTTGATAGGGATTGCATTGAATCTGTAGATTGCTTTGGATAGTATTGTTATTTTCACAATATTGATTCTTCCAATCCAAGGACATGGTATATATCTCCATCTGTTTGTATCATCTTTAATTTCTTTCATCAGTGTCTTAGAGTTTTCTGCATACAGGTCTTTTGTCTCCTTAGATAGGTTTATTCCTAGGTATTTTATTCTTTATGTAGCAATGGTGAATGGGAGTTTTCCTTAATTTCTCTTTCAGATTTATCATCATTAGTGTATAGGAATGCAAGAGACTTCTGTGCATTAATTTTGTAACCTGCTACTTTACCAAATTCATTGATTAGCTCTAGTAGTTTTTTGGTAGCATCATTAGGATTCTCTATGTATAGTATCATGTCATCTGCAAACAGTGACAGTTTTACTTCTTCTTTTCCAATTTGGATTCCTTTTATTTATTTTTCTTCTCTGACTGCTGTAGCTAAAACTTCCAAAACGATGTTGAGTAATAGTGGTGAGAGTCGGCAACCTTGTCTTGTTTCTGATCTTAGAGGAAATGGTTTCAGTTTTTCGCCATTGAGAACTATGTTGGCTGTGGGTTTGTCATATATGGCCTTCTTTATGTTGAGGGAAGTTCCCTCTATGCTTACTTTCTGGAGGATTTTTATCACAATTGGGTGTTGAATTTTATTGAAAGCTTTTTCTGCATCTATTGAGATGATCATATGGCTTTTCTCCTTCAGTTTGTTAATATGGTTTATCACATTGATTGATTTGCATATATTGAGGAATCCTTGTATTACTGGGATAAACCCCACTTGATCATGGTGTATGATCCTTTGAATGTGCTGGTGGATTCTGCTTGCTAGTATTTTGTTGAGGGTTTTTGCATCTATGTTCATCAGTGATATTGGCCTGTAGTTTTCTTTCTTTGTGACATCTTTGTCTGGTTTTGGTATCAGGGTGATGGTGGCCTTGTAGAATGAGTTTGGGAGTGTTCCTCCCTCTGCTATATTTTGGAGGAGTTTGAGAAGGATAGGTGTTAGCTCTTCTCCAAATGTTTGATAGAATTCGCCTGTGAAGCCATCTGGTCCTGGGCTTTTGCTTGTTGGAAGATTTTTCATCATAGTCTCAATTTCAGTGCTTGTGATTGGTCTGTTTATATTTTCTATTTCTTCCTGGTTCAGTCTCGGAAGGTTGTGCTTTTCTAAGACTTTGTCCATTTCTTCCAGGTTGTCCATTTTATTGTCATAGAGTTGCTTGTAGTAATCTCTCATGATCCTTTGTATTTCTGCAGTGTCAGTTGTTCTCCTTTTTCATTTCTAATTCTATAGATTTGAGTCTTCTCCCTGTTTTTGTTGATGAGTCTGGCAAATGGTTTATCAATTCTTTTTATCTTCTCAGAGAACCAGCTTTTAGTTTTATTGATCTTTGCTATTGTTTCCTTCATTTCTTTTTCATTTATTTCTGATCTGATCTTTATGATTTCTTTCCTCCTGCGAACTTTGGGGTTTTTTTGTTCTTCTTTTTCTAATTGCTTTAGGTGTAAGGTTAGGTTGTTTATTTGAGATGCTTCTTGTTTCTTGAGGTAGGATTGTACTGCTATAATCTTCCCTCTTAGAACAGCTTTTGCTGCATCCCACAGGTTTTGGATTGTCATGTTTTCATTGTCATTTTTTTCTATGTATTTTTTGATTTCCTCTTTGATTTCTTTAGTGATCTCTTGGTTATTTAGTAATGTATTGTTTAGCCTCCATGTGTTTGTGTTTTTTACAGATTTTTTCCTGTAATTGATTCTATTCTCATAGTGTTGTGGTTAGAAAAGATACTTGATACAATTTCAATTTTCTTAAGTTTACCAAGGCTTGATTTGTGATCCAAGATATGATCTATCCTGGAGAATGTTCCATGAGCACTTGAGAAGAAAGTGTATTCTGTTGTTTTTGGATGGGATGTCCTATAAATACCAATTAAGTCCATCTTGTGTAATGTATCATTTAAAGCTTGTGTTTCCTTATTTATTTTCATTTTGGATGATCTGTCCATTGGTGGACAGTGAGGTGTTAAAGTCCCCTACTATGATTGTGTTACTGTCAATTTCCCCTTTTATGGCTGTTAGCATTTGCCTTATGTATTGAGGTGCTCCTATGTTGGGTGCATAAATATTTACAATTTTTATATCTTCTTCTTGGATTGATCCCTTGATCATTATGTAGTGTCCTTCTTTGTCTCTTGTAATAGTCTTTATTTTAAAATCTATTTTGTCTGATATGAGAATTGCTACTCCAGCTTTCTTTTGATTTCCATTTGCATGGAATATCTTTTTCCATTCCCTCATTTTCAGTCTGTATGTGTCCCTAGGTCTGAAGTGGGTCTCTTGTAGACAGCATATTTATGGGTCTTGTTTCTGTATCCATTCAGCCAGTCTTTGTCTTTTGGTTGGAGCCTTTAATCCATTTACATTTAAGGTAGTTATCGATATGTATGTTCCTATTACCATTTTCTTAATTGTTTTGGGTTTGTTATTGTAGGTCTTTTCCTTCTCTAGTGTCTCCTGCCTAGAGAAGTTCCTTTAGCATTTGTTGTAAAGCTGGTTTGGTGGTGCTGAATTCTCTTAGCTTTTGCTTGTCTGTAAAGGTTTTAATTTCTCCTTCGAATCTGAAGGATATCCTTGCTGGGTAGAGTAATCTTGGTTGTAGGTTTTTCCCTTTCAGCACTTTAAATTTGTCCTGCCACTCCTTTCTGGCTTGCAGAGTTACTGCTGAAAGGTCAGCTGTTAACCTTATGGGGATTCCCTTTTATGTTATTTGTTGTTTTTCCCTTGCTGCTCTTTATATTTTTTCTTCGTGTTTAATTTTTGATAGTTTGATTAATATGTGTCTTGGCGTGTTTCCCCTTGGATTTATCCTGTATGGGACTCTCTGAGCTCCGGGACTTGATTGACTATTTCCTGTCCCATATTAGGGAAGTTTTCAACTCTAATCTCTTCAAATATTTTCTCAGTCCCTTTCTTTTTCTCTTCTTCTCCTGGGACCCCTATAATTCGAATGTTGGTGCATTTAATGTTGTCCCAGAGGTCTCTGAGACTGTCCTCAATTCTTTTCATTGTTTTTACTTTGTTTTGCTCTATGGTAGTATTTCCACTATTTTATCTTCCAGATCACTTGTCTGTTCTTTTGCCTCAGTTATTCTGCTATTGATTTCTTCTAGAGAACTTTTAATTTCAATTATTGTGTTGTTCATCATTGTTTGTTTGCCCTTTCGTTCTTCTAAATCCTTATTAAATGTTTCTTCTATTTTCTCCATTCTATTTACAAGATTTTGGATCATCTTTACTATCATTACTCTGAATTCTTTTTCAGGTAGACTGCCTATTTCCTCTTCATTTGTTTCATCTGGTGGGTTTTTACCTTGCTCCTTCATCTGCTGTGCATTTCTCTGTCTTCTCATTTTGCTTAACTTACTGTGTCTTGGGTCTCCTTTCCCCTGGCTGCAGGTTCGTATTTCCCATTGTTTTTGGTGTCTGCCTCCCGTGGCTGAGGTTGGTTCAGTGAGTGTGTAGTCTTCCTCGTGGAGGGTACTGGTGTCTGTGTTCTCGTGGATGAGGCTGGCTCTTGTCTTTCTGTTGGGCAGGACTGCGTCTGGTGGTGTGTTTTGGGGTGTCTGTGATCTTATTATGATTTTAGGCAGCCTCTCTGCTAATGGTGGGTTTTTGTTCCTGTCTTGTAGTTGTTTGGCATAGGGTGTCCAGCATTGTAGCTTGCTGGTCGTTGAGTGGAGCTGGGTTTTAACGTTGAGATGGAGATCTCTGGGAGAGCTTTCATCATTTGATATTATGTGGAGCTGGGAGGTCCCCGGTGGACCAATGTCCGGACTTGGCTCTCCCACCTCAGAGGCACAGGCCTGACACCTGGCCGGAGCACCAAGACCCTGTCAGCCACATGGCTCAGAAGAAAAGGGAGAAAAAAAAAAATGAATGAAAGAAAAAAATAAAATACAATAAAGTAATTAAAATTTAAAAATTATTAAAAATAAAAAATTAAAAAGTAATAAAGAAAGAAGCGGGCAACCAAACCAAGAAACAAACCCACCAATGATAACAAGTGCTAAATACCATACTAAAAAAAAAACCAAACAAACAAAAAAAACGGACAGACAGAACCCTAGGACAAATGGAAAAGCAAAGCTATACAGACAAAATCTCACAAAGAAACATACACACTCAGAAGAAGAGGAAAAGGAAAAATATATATATATCTATATATAAAAAAAAAGGGAAGAGAGCAACCAAATCAATAAAAAAATCTACCAGTGATAATAAACTATAAATACTAAACTAAGATAAACATAAGACCAGAAACAAATTAGATGCAGAAAGCAAACCCCAAATCTACAGTTGCTCCCAAAGTCCAATGCCTCAATTTTGGGATGATTTGTTGTCTTTTCAGGTATTCCACAGGTGCAGGGTACATCAAGTTGATTGTGGAGATTTAATCCGCTGCTCCTGAGGCTGCTGGGAGAGATTTCCCTTTCTCTTCTTTGTTCCCACAGCCCCCGGGGTTCAGCTTTGGATTTGGACCTGCCTCTGCATGTAGGTCGCCTGAGGACGTCTGTTCCCACTCAGACAGGACGGGGTTAAAGGAGCAGCTGATTAGGGGGCTCTGGCTCACTCAGGCGGTGGGGGGGGGGGGAGGGAGGGGTATGGGTGTGGGGTGAGCCTGCGGCAGCATTGGCTGGCGTGACGTTGCACCAGCCTGAGGTGCACCATGCATTCTCCCGGGGAAGTTGTCCCTGGGTCACGGGACCCTGGCAGTGGCGGGCTGCACAGGCTCCCGGGGGGGGCGGTGTGGATAGTGACCTGTGCTCGCACACAGGCTTCTTGGTGGCTGCAGCAGCAGCCTTAGCGTCCCATGCCCGTCTCTGGGGTTCACGCTGATAGCCGCGGCTCGTGCCCGTCTCTGGAGCTCCTTTAAGCGGCGCTCTTGAATCCCCTCTCCTCGCGCACCAGGAAACAAAGAGGGAAGAAAAAGTCTCTTGCCTCTTCGGCAGCTGCAGACTTTTTCCCAGACTCCCTCCTGGCTAGCTGTGGCACACTAGCCTCCTTCAGGATGTGTTCACGCCGCCAACCCCAGTCCTCTCCCTGCGATCTGACCGAAGCCCGAGCCTCAGCTCCCAGCCCCCGCCCGCCCCGGCAGGTGAGCAGACAAGCCTCTCAGGCTGGTGAGTGCTGGTCGGCACCGCTCCTCTGTGCGGGAATCTCTCCGCTTTGCCCTCCACACCCCTGTGGCTGTGCTCTCCTCCATGGCTCCGAAGCTTCCCCCCTCTGCCACCCGCAGTCTCCGCCCGCGAAGGGGCTTCCTAGTGTGTGGAAACCTTTCCTCCTTCACAGCTCCCTCCCACTAGTGCAGGTCCCATCCCTATTCTTTTGTCTCTGTTTTTCCTTTTTTCTTTTGCCCTACCCAGGTGTGTGGGGAGTTTCTTGCCTTTTGGGAGGTCTGAGGCCTTCTGCCAGCGTTCAGTAGGTGTTCTGTAGGAGTTGTTCCACATGTAGATGTATTTCTGATGTATTTGTGGGGAGGAAGGTGATCTCCACGTCTTACTCCTCCGCCATCTTGAAGGTACCCCCCCCACAGCATTTGTTTTTGAGGATCATTTTCTGGTCATGTTTTTTGTCTGAAAAGCTGTGCTGACTTACATTCCAGGACAATAAAATAGTTGCCTGCTGCTGTTGCTGGGATATTCGCTCAATTAATGAAATTAATAAAAGTTTGGGAACATGCTTGAGATTAAATTTCAAATTAGAGGCCTGTAACCCTAACTTTTTAACAGAGAAAACCATTATAACATTTATGTTTCCAGAACCCTAGAGTTGATATAGAATTTGGCCTAAAAATACTTCCCTTTGAATCTGACTTTTGCCCTTTACTTTTGGGCTTTTTTGCGAATCAGGGCAAGCCCTTTAATTTCCATGTGCTTCAGTTTTCTCATCAATTAAATGGGACTTATAACACCTACCTCACAGGGATGCCATTAGGTTCAGTTATTTGAAAGTTTTTTTTTTTTTTTAACACTCTAAAGCATCATACAAATGCTAGGTAGAATTATGGTTATTGTTTATCAAGATCAAATCCTATCAGAAAAATCTAATCTCATTTAGGGCAGGAGGACAGTTTTGCTTCCAATAGATGTCATTTCCCTTGACCTTGGTAATGTTTCTATAAATTGAGCTTTGTTGCACAATACCAGCCCTTATGGTAGTATGGCTGAGAGCACATACAGTTCCTTGGTGTGTTTCTAACGCCTGGTTGGAAACATAATCTGAGAATGGTCCTTAAAAATAAATGGTGGCCCTGGAAGGTAACAAGTGATGCTTGGTAGGAAGAAGTCTTACCAAGGTAAGTTTCAGTCAATGACACACAAAGAGTTCAGTGAGACTATTAAGTTATTTAAGTATACCTATGACAAGATTGTATGAACTGGGTTCTATTACTTTGGTAAAAGATAGATTCAGAATTCAAAGTGAGCTTGGTGGTTTAGAAAAGAGATCAGAAATAGACTCAATAAAGTTTTGTCTAACTAGGAACAGAGGTAGACACAGGATGGGGGGAAGGCCCAAATATGCCCATATTTATGGGGCAAAAGACTGGGCTATGTGTGAGGAGGCAGAGAGAGTGAGCGAGCTTCTGGGTAGTTATCAGATTGCTGTGAGTCAGCAAGGCAGCACTGCAGTTAGAAAGGGAGCTGAGTGCTGCAGGGCACCACAGGAAGGCGGCATGGAGGAAACCTGAAGGTGCAGCTCCTCTTAGAGGGAGAACTGGCCAGGCCACACTGGATGGCTAATTTGGGGAGCCTTGTGGTCTCCACAGCTCAGAATTCTGCCTTGGATTAAATACCTATAAATATTTGTTCAGGACACCTACCCTGATTTCTTCTGCAGAGGGTTAAGATGGGAGCCATAGGGATGAATTACATATGGGAGACTGCACTTATCTAAACTGTGAATGCTATGCCCCATCCATCTTAACCCTTTTATTAAAAAATTGTGAGTTGTTTAGAAATGTTCAAAATATTTTAAGGGCACCCTAATTTTCAGCTCCTATCATCTCTTGTGTGAATAATTGCATCAGTTTACTATTCATAGGGGTACTGTGCATAGAGACCATTGCACTGCCTGTCTTGTCTAAGCTCGCTCCCTTCCCAGACAGCCCCATTCCCTTCCGTCTGCCTGCTGAACTGCTCCTCAGCCTTCAGGTCTCAGCCCAAGCCTCACTCCTGTGTGAAGCCCTTTTTGACCTTCCCGGGAAGAGTTACATCCTTTGTGCTTGCCTCTGCTGCATCTTGTACATTCCCCTGTTAGAGGCTCATTAATCACCGTGGATAGATTTAGAATGTGAGCTTCTTGAAGGTATGCATAAAATCTTATTCATCTTTATATCGTCATCACCTGGCACATGGTGTGTGCTCAGTAAATATTTATTGAATGATTAAATGAAGGCGTGAATGAAGGTAAGTATATAAGTACAAGATTTACTGTGGCCAGGTTTAAAAAAAGCCTGGTATTTAACTCAAAGAAAGAACCTCCAACTTGTTCATTCCCTAGTGTGTACCCCACACGTACTCAGCGTATAGTATTTTAAGCTGAACTTTAAGAGTTTCCAGTGAACTATAAGACAGAAGTCTTTGCTAGTAACAACTGGGCATAGCCTTTCCTCCCTTCACCTACAGGGGAAGAGCTAGACAGTCCATTTCCACTTTAAGAACCTTTATTATCTCATGGTAGGCTCTAGCGCTTACTATTCTTTGGCTTGGATCAGTTTGCTGAGGGTCCATGATGGAGACAGAATCAGCCTGAAGGGCCACAATTCCACCTTCAGCAACCTGCGAGAGGTTTCCTCTGTTGAAATGATCCAAAAGTTTAACAAGTGATGAAATTTTCATATTGTCACCGTCACTTCACAATGAAGATGATTGTGAAACCAGCGCTTGTATTTTTGAATGCTGCACTGCATAAATGTGTCTTTTTGATTCTGTAAGTCTTTTCCCATGGCAAGTTTGATCAGAGGGAAACAAAATAATCTCTACCATAGTGTTGTCTCCAAATGTTCTGTTTCTGTCCTTTGAGTGAAGCATCTGATGCTTGTTGAGCATTTTAATGATCTGACTCTGAAGTTGCTCATCTCTGAGACGTGATTCCCACCATCCACTACCATTTTTGTTTCAGAAACAAACAGAGCAACAGAAAACTGCATTGTTTGCCTAGTGGCATGTGTTAAAAACAACAACAGAAAATCTCCCTCTTTTCCTCCAGCTTGTTTTTAATATTAATCTTTCCATGAGTACATTCAGCTATCTTTAATGTTGTCAACATGTTCCAAACAGGCTGACTGGGGTGTTAGCAAACATCAGCAGCAGGAAATCTCCAGCCTGACAGTTAGAGAAGACTCCCCTCCAAGCAGTGAGCTTAAAAAGCACATATTAGTTAATTTTTTAAAAAAACCTTAGACTCTCAACAAGTTTATTAATATTATGATTTAATTGTGTATTTAGAAATGTCATGGTTTTTACAGTGCCTCATGATTTCATTAGTCCTTTTATTAACAAATGAGTTATGGATATTTTAATTTATAGCTGCATTCTTAAGAGTGTAGAAGATATAATTCATCAGTCACAGATAATAAGCCCTCAGTGAGGGGTCTGGCAGTGGTGAGAGCATGAGCTTGGGAGCCAGGCTCACCTGAATCTGAATTATAGCTCTGCAGTGTTCTAGCTTCATGCCTGGGGAAGGAGCTGCTCTGTGCCTCAGCTTCCCATTTATGAAATAAGGTTGACATTATCTCCTTTGTAGAGTTATTGTCAAAGTTAAACATTAATACAACTAAAACTCTTAGTACAACTTTAGATCCATAGTAAATTCTTGGTAAATGATGATGATGGAAGAGTTGATGGTGCAATTTTTCAGCAGGCAGGGTTCATCCTGACAAGCACATTCCTTGACTGTTTGGAGAACTCAAATCCTATTCATAAAAACAAATTCCACCTCTTAAGATGGGAAGGATTGAAAGGTTTTCGTGGTGTTAAATTTCACATTTCTTGAAAAGCACAAAACAGTCCCTGTTTAGACTTTCTAATAACAGCACTGAGGATAGAAAGCCCATTCTATGTAAATCTAGACAGTGCACTTATCATTTATTTTCTGAATGTCGAAATACATGTCTTGGGCCTTTATTTAAACACTTGGGTGATAATTAAATTGCAGGAGTATCCCCAGCCATTTGTGTTTGGGTGACCTTCTCGTAGTCTTGAATACCATGTAAACACATATTCTGACGAATAATTATATTTGGGAGAAATTTACAAAAGACGATCAAGAGGATCAGTAGAAATAAAACAAAAAGGTGTTGCTATTTTAAGGTAATTAATATTTTAGGTTCCTTGCAGTAAAAATAGGACTTCACCAGATGGCAGATGTCTTTTTGGTTAGTAACGTCATGCTGTATTTCAAATGAAGAGATGTCAGGGGGAGGAGTTGTTGAGAGCAGCTTTTTCACATCACACCAAGGCATGCAATATGGGGGTTGGGAATGGAGGACGAAATGAGTGAACAAGGAAGGTATTTTTATTTCGTAAGCACGTGAACTTTATTTTCTTGAGAAAATGTAACTTTTTCACATGAAATTGGACACATGAAGGTGGTGGAACTCTGTGCCAGGTGTATGTGTTTGAAATGGAGCAATGCAAAGACAATAACATTCCTGACATCTCAGAGCAGGGGTCTTCAAGGTGGCTAAGAGAATGCCTCCTGAGGAGCCTTCCAGGGGCAGGACGGAGACACAGGACAGCAGTTCTCCCCTGCCCTGGACTCCTCTGTGTTATTCTTCTTGCATCACTCATGGATTGATGTGAGACTCTTGTAAGCCCCTGGGAAAGGCACTAGGGAAACAAAAGTATCCCCAGATAGCTCAGAACCTGTTGGAGACAGTAGAATTTAGCCCCCATTTACAGACAGGAGCCAAGGCTAGAACAAGGCCATGATCTCTTAACTATGGCAGCTGGTGGCAGTTGGACTTGAACTCAAGGTTTTTCTCAATCTGATATTCTCAATCCTTTCCACACTGGCTTGTGGGGGCACTAGGGAACCAAATGGCTGAACCATGGAAAGGCCTCAGAGACAATAATAGCTGACATTTACTGAATGCCTGCTATGTGCCAGAATCCTTACATGTGCAATCTCTGCTCCCTTGTAAAACCCTCAAGATAGGTGTTACCTCCATTCCATTGGAACCACAGGGAACTGAGAATCATAGCGGTTGAATAATTAGCTCAGAGTTGCACTGAGCTGTCATTTAAACTCATATCTTTCTGGAGCCAAAGCCCATGCTCTTTCCATGATATGACATCGTTCTTTAGGGCACATCTATATCTTCTGGCCTGTTCTCATTTTCTTTAGCATCAAGGTGAGGATGAGAGGAAATGTGCATGGTTATTATAAGATTATACGTCCAGATGTCATTGTGGCCCCAAAACATGAAGTATGTGTTGTTATTTCCTATCTTGTTTTGTCATGGTGAAGCAGGGTAGTATGTGGAAAGGACACTAATTGGGAAGTTAGGCCATGAAGCTGCACCACTACAAAGCTGTGGCCTTGGATAAATCATTTAACCTCCCTCGCCCCCCGTGCCCCAGGTACTTCAAATAAAAATGAGGTGTCGACTAAATTACTATATTGCTATATTTTCTTTCAGGTCTAATACTCAATGATTTTTTAAAAGACCTCAAAACTCTTCACTAACATAAACCTGCACCCCCTACCAACCACCCTGTGTTCCTGTGAAAAGATTAGGGTACACATATAGCAGA
Organism: Balaenoptera musculus; assembly: GCF_009873245.2. Lineage (NCBI taxonomy): Eukaryota > Metazoa > Chordata > Mammalia > Artiodactyla > Balaenopteridae > Balaenoptera > Balaenoptera musculus. Next base: position 56,219,279 of record NC_045788.1, on the reverse strand, counting down.
TAACTTATTTCAGATCCATTTTGAGTGCAAATAGACTATTGCCCTCCCGTTAAGTCCTCCATGATGCTACAAGTAGATTCAGGAGCACACTTTACAAATAATTACCAATATTCATGAAGATAATTAACTTACACAGGTATTTGGAGGCATAATACAATGCTTGGAAATATCACCTGATGCCAGAAATGTTTACTGAAGATTTATTTCCCCAGTCAGCTGAGGCATGAGAGAGAAAGAGAAGATACTTTCATGGTTTTATGTGCTCTGTGGGTACATTCTTGGAAATCTCCCTAGCTTTATTATTTGCTTTCTAGACTGATTAATTCTGTTGAGAAAATTAAGTAAGCAAATGCTAGCAAAAGAATTAAAACTCCAAAATGCCCCTGTTAACATATGTTATCATGAGGAGACTTAGTAGCTGCTGATTTGTTGAATACCTCCTAATTTCAGATTCTCTACACCTATCATGACCACTCTTCACGGGAACCCTTTAAGGTAGGAATTGTCATCTTTTTTTTTTTTTTTAATCAGCTTTAATGAGATATAATTCACATTGTCATCTGTTTTTTATCAACAAGGATTAAAAATCTTACAGAATTTATGTTATATGCTCAAAGGAACCTCTTGTTTATGGTAAAAAAAATACTACATGAGCCCAGACCTATTTTACTAAAAGGCCTGTGTATTGTCTATTATGTTCCCTTTGAAGGAGAGAACATGAGCACTGGAGGGTGAGAAAGGGTGAGTGTTGTGAGATTAGCAGTCTAGTTCACTGTGCATGCAGAGGGTGGGACTTCTCATGCCAGAGCATGAGGATTTGTGGTGGGCTGTGGAAGGGCATGGCTTCCAGCTGTATACTGGTGCTCTGCAAGCATTTCCCTTAAATCCTGTACATATGTTTTTTATTTTCTTTTGCTCATTGCCCACTGTTACAAAATCTTAGAACCACCAATATTTAGAGGTTATCTGGTTCAATCCTCAATTTTACAAATGAGATTATGGACACTCAGGGAGAAGAAGTAACTTACTCAAGGGCCCATACTCATCTGAGGTTGACTTGAGGTAGAATCCAGATGGTCATATTTAATTTGCCATACTCTGTTCCCTACTTCTTTCGTCCTCTTTAACCCTTGATCTGCTTGGGTGACAGTACGGTAGACTCAAACCTTTGGAGCATGGTAGTACCAAACTTTGTCACTGCCGTGTAATAGAACTACAAGTATGTGTCACAAATAAAATTTTTGAAGAATCTGTCTTTTTATAGGGGAAAAAAGTTGGTTGCATTATGTTTAGTCTAGGTATTTTAGAACAAAGAAAGCATCTTTTACTACTGCCTCTAGCAGAATAAGCTTAGTAGGAAGTTCATAATTTGAATATGTTAAACAATTTGGAACACAGTGGTTTCTATCTAAAGATAGACCAAAGAAAAATTTCTCACTCAGAACATTTATTTTCTCTCTACATTATGAATACTCAGCACAATCAGCAAATTCGTGTTTCCCAATTAACCCATACTTTTGATATTTTAGGAAAATATTGTTATTATTCTTCTGATTATCCTCCCATGTTCTTGCCTCTGCTTCTCTACTTTTGCTCTGGCCTCTGTTTATGTTTTACTTGTTTTTTTAAAAAAAACATACATAACAAAAATCGTCCATTACGTAAATGAAAATAATTTGAAGGTTTTTTTACTTGATGTATTAATAGTCTACATGAAACCTTCTTTAAGATTGCTTTTTACTCCTTAGGTCATGCCACATTATTGTTTAACATTTTCAGTTTAATTTTTTATTAAAATAATATTGTCACAGATTGTTTTCTCTGGCAGTAAACACTGAGATGAAATTTGGGGTATGTATCAGCTTCCTAGTGTGGCTATAGCAAAGAGCCACAAACTGGGTGACTTACATGACAGAAATGTATTGTCTCACCATTCTGGAGGCTGGAAGTCTAAGATCAAGGTGCAGCAGGGTTGGTTCCTTCTGAGGGCTGAAGGGAAAGATCTGCTCCAGGCCTCTCCCCTAGCTCTGGTGGTTTGCAGGCAATCTCTGGCATTCCTTGGCCTGGACATCATTACCCCAATTTCTGCCTTCATCTTCACAGAGCATTCTTCCTGTGTGCATGTTTGTGTCCAAACTTCCCCTTTTATAAGCCCACAAGTCATATTGGATTAAAGCCTGCCCTACTTCAGGGTGAACCCATCTTAACTAGTTATAACTGCAATGATTCTATTTCCAAATAAGGTCATATTCTTAGGTACTAGAGTTTAGGGTGTCAACATGTAAATTTGGGGGGGGGGCACAATTCAACCCACAAATGGTATAAAATGTATACCTATCAGGGAAAGTTGCAAGAAGCAGCATAGGGCAGAGGAAGAGGTTAAACTGTGTTGCAGGCCCCACAAAGCCTCAGACCATCTGGCAACTAGCTTTGGAACAAATATTGCCCATTAAAGTGTCCTTTGAGATGCCTTTACACCCTGACTCTCTCAGTCATCAGGTGTGGGCTGCCTGGGAATGGCTTGGCCTCAGGCAAAGGCATCTCTCTGAGTAGAAGCAGACCCTGAAGGAGCTGACAGCTGAAGGCTGGCTGTAGATGGCACCTCATCTGGACAGCAAGTCCTTCCATGCAGGGGTATCTGGGTGGTGCATCTCCATGTCTACCACAAATATAGTAAGTATTACCTCTAGGAAGCTTAAAGAGAAACCTTAATCTCAAAAATATTAATCTTATATAAATATCTCTCTTTCCTGCTTAAATGCCTAAAATGTTCTTGATTGCCTATAGGTTAAGATATAAATCTCCTAATCTGGCTCTCAAGGCACTTTGCCTTAGACTCAGATCTGTTGCTGTCTGTCTCTCTCTCCTCTTCAACAGAATCCTTTGTTCTAGCCAAGCTGATTTTTCTCTATGTAGGACCTAACCTTCCCATTCTTGCCTCCATTGCTTTACTCAAGTGAAACTCCTTCCTTAATATCCTTTACTTGTTGAGGAATAACAGAGATTGAAACGGCAGATTCCAATCCAGTTGGAAAACCCTCGAAGGCCAGACTAAGGTTTGAAATTAAGTCTATAGTCTAATCTAAGGGTTGACAAAATATAGCTCGAAGGTCAAATCTAGCCCACCATCTGTTATTGTAAATAAAGTTTTATCAGAACACAGCCATGCCCTTTTGCTTACATACTTTCTATGGCTATTACTAAGCTTCAACTTTGCTTAATAGTAGAGTTGTGTAGTTACAACAGAGACTGTGTGGCCCACAGAGCCTAAAATGTTTACTATCTGGCCCCTTGCAGAAAAAGTTTGCTGAGCCTCTAATCCAACCCTTCCTTTGTAGTAGAAAAAGTACAACATTTCTCATGAAGTTCTCTGGATGGTTCCTGCCCTAAATGATCTCTACAACCTCTAAACTAATAAGGCGCATAGCAATTTTCCTGTGTTGGTGTTTGTGCTTCTGAGGTTTATGTCCTGTGATATTGTGATTTATAATAAGAAATATATATTTGGTCTTCATCTGCTTCTGGCACAGAGCTCCTAAAACCCTTGGAATTTCTTAAGTGTTGAGAGGGATAAAGGTGTCCTTTGTTATGTTAACAAAGTCACTTTAGGTCTCCTAAGAATGGGGGCTGGTTGTCAGGGGAACTAGGTGACTAGAGGGTTGGAAATTTCTGTATCCCTGCCTCTGGGGAGGGGAGAAGGGGGACTGGAGGAGTTCAGTCACCAATGGCCAATGATTGAATCAATCATGCCTGTGTAATGAAGCCTCCATAAAACCCCAAAAGGTTAGGGTTCAGAAGGCTTCCTGTTTGCTGAACACATGGAAATTTGAGGAGTGTCGAGCCCAGAGAGCATGAGAGCTTGGCACACCTTTCCACATACCTTGCCCTAAGCATCTCTTCCATTTGGCTGTTCCTGAGTTATATACATTTATAATAAACCAGTGATCTAGTAAGTAAAATGTTTCTCTGAGTTCTGTGAACTGCTCTAGTAAACTAATCAAGTCCAAGGAGGCAGTTGTTGGAACCTCCAATCTGTAGCCAGTGGTGCAGAAGCACAGGTGACAACTGGTGCTCATTGTGTATTGATAGGCAATGCTGTCTGTGGGTAGATACTGTCAGAATAGAGTTGAATTGTAGGACATTCAGCTGGTGTCCAAGAATCACTTGGTGTGAGGAAAAAACCCACACATTGAAACTTGTGTCAGAATTGTAGTCCCATAGCCCCAACCAGACTGCAAGCTTCCTGTGAGCAGAAACTGTGCCTTCATTTCATTTTGGATTTTTCACAGTGCTTAGCATGGAACATCTGTTGGTTACATGGAGATTAGTGTCATTTGCTTGAGAGGCAGTTTGTTGGAGTGTGGAAAAATGGTCTTTGGAGTTCAATAGTTCCAGGTCCTCCATCTTATGTGTGTCACCTTGGGAAAGAGATACATCGTCTCTCTCAGCCTCAGACTTCTGCTCGGCCCTGCTATAGTTGTCACAATTTTGAGACTAAAGAGCCTTACAGGTGTGTGGTACTTGACCTAGAAGACAGTCTTTTGTTCCAAGCCAAGGAGATACATAACAGCCCTCATGCTAAAGCAGAGCTGAGTAGAGGGCACTGTGTGGAAGGTGTTGCAGGATTAATGCATCCACCTCATGGGGCTCCTGCAAGAATGAGGGGGAATGGAGAGTGTTTCGAGCTTTCTCAGCGGGGTGTTAGTGGCAGATGGAAAGTGATAGCCCTCTGTGGGGAGGGAGCGTCCCTCTCTTTGCCAGATGTTTGTCTTCCTCATTCCCAGCCCGCTGCCAATAGTGTCCCTGCCCACCACTCTTTCAGCCATCATGGCCTGTGCACATTTCCAAATGGCCCCCAAGGGTCACTGCTACCTTGGCTGAGAGCCACTGGGCATAGTTCAAAAATTACTGGGGGTTCTGGCTGTGTCTTAGAGAACACTGAGGAGAGCGAGTTGGGGTTGAGGAGACTTCCGGCAGAACAGCTCTACTTTTATTTGTTTTATATCACTGAGATTTTGTGAAAATAGAAATGCTGTTGTACAATTGAAATCAAACATTGCTTAACTGCAAAGGCTGAACTCTGAACAGTGTCAGATCAAGGCTGAGAAAGGGTCCATTCAACTCAAGAGCAGGATAAGAAAAGAATGAAGGGGTCTTACCCTATCAAGACCAATGTAGACCCTCCCCTGTCCTCTAGAAATGGATAAAAACACTGGCATCTTATTGCAATCTTAATGACAATAATAATGTACATTCAGCACCAGTTGCGAACAATATAGTACATATATATAATTTCTATAATTTATAACAATTTAGCATGGTAGGTATTATAGGGGCAAAATAGTCTCATGGAAGTTGAACAATGTCCCTGCACTCACATAGCTAGTGACTGAACCTGGAATTAAACCCGTAATTTACTATAAAAGCCATGTACTTTATACTCTATCAAGTTATGATATGATATTATTTGTAATTTGTTCTTCACCTAACATTTCAAATAAAATACTTGTATTGGGCATGTTGGTGTGTTTGCTATGCTATGCTTAAATTCTAAAAGATTGTGGGTGATATATTGCATGTGAGAATTTAAGTTTTTTTCCTTCCTGTCGATCAACTTTTTGTCCTTCTAAAGGCTCCCTTCAGGTAGGTATGCAAGGCACTGGCACTGGTGTAACCCATCAACATTTGCCCTGTCCGGGTGCCCAAGCATGGGGCATATCCTTTAGAAGGGCATTTGAAGGGACCCTCTTTCTGTGTCACTTATTACTCAGGGTTGATGCATGGATATATGGATCAGACATCTCCATGGGGGCCAGCGTTTCCTTTTAGTAAGTCTTAGGAATAGCTTTGGGAGGCAAATAAAGCACTGTTTGAAAACTGAAGACTTGTAATTTTCTAAGTCAGAATAAATGTGTGCCACTTAAAAAAGTTCTGAGTCAGGCTTGTAGATGATTAAGTGTATTGCTATTGTTAAATAAACCAGACAAGTCAATTGATCCTCATCAGTGGGATATGGGAATCTATCTTGCAAAATCAGCTAATGTACCTAATCATGCACAGAAGTTGGATGTGAGACCTTTATGCGTACATCAATAATAAGCCATTTTTATGAAACTCAGATACAGGGTTTTCCCCTCTTTTGCTCATAACACTTTCCTCTCGTATGTTTCATCTTTGACAACACAGCAGAGGCATGCAGTATTTCCCACTTATTTTCTGGCTTATCACATAGATCAGTTGTCTGGGAAATGCCATAAGGATGTTTTTCTATTTTTACTTAGATTGCTTATACAAATTGCTCCGTCATTTCAGGATATGAAGTTCTATGAGCACCTGTAGTTTATACGTTTGTTTTAGGGTTCATGGTGTTTTGGTATTTTATTGTCTTCTTTTTGAAGTAAAGTATGTTATAATGAGTTTGGGCCAACCACCTAGACAAAACTATTTTGCCCAAAACTTCAGAAGTTTTACATTTTTTCCCCTCACTCTTTTTCACTATTTAGTGTCTCTTTTCATATGGTCACAGTAAAAAGTGGTCTAATAAAATGAAATCAGATTGTGATGTGAATGAATATATTAGAGGGAGAAGAACACTGCACTTGCAGCTTAAAAAGCTGGATATTCTTTGCTTTTAATTCCTTTGTCCGACCTCTGGATTGGCCGAGTGGCATTAGGCGAATCATTGTTAGTCTGGGCTGAGGCGTTCTCACCTGAGTGTATTGGAACAGGGACAGCAGCCCTTGACAAGTGCATCCGCACTCCCTTGTCCTGTATCTGTGCTGGATGGTGTGGATCAGGCATGGATCCAGGGCCCACAGGACCAGTGTCTGGCTTTATTGTCCTTTTCAATACAAATGATTAATTAAATGCAGGTTAAAAACAAGTTGTCATCTCTTGTCAATTAACTGGTTGGCTCTTTCCAGCTCGCCTTCATGAGTTGTAATGTGAGGTCCTCCACATATGCAAAAAACTATGGTGGAGCACAATACTTAATGAAAAATAAAAACTTGCTGACAGTAAAAAGTTATCTGAGTAGGAGAGAAAATTTGGGTGAGGACAAGTGGATGGGTTGAGGCTTTCTTGATATCCTTTAAATCATATGCTTTAAATATCATCCTATACTATCTCCCTGTCAAATTTCATTCCATTTAGACATTTAAAAACTAAAGAATTTCAGTTGTTAACTTATGGTTAAAAGTTTTCCTATGACTTTAAAGACAATGAATCAAAATTCTGATCCCTATTTGATAAATATCTTGAGGATCTCATTAGAAATAATTATATCCCACCTCACTTTTTTGGGGTAGTGGGTAGTAGAAGAATTTCTAAAATATTCAGTGCCAATAAAGTTAGACATGCTTTTATATTTTAATTTTGACTTTTCAGCTAAAGTTCTGATGATGTTGAAATCCCCATGAATGATTTATAGTATCATTTAAATCCTTTTATTGAATGAGAGGTAGATATTTCTAAGCTGGGCATGATTAATATCTCCCATATTATTCCAATGAATAATAAAATAGTCCCTTATGTCGTATAGTACTTTATGATAGACAAATGCTGTCTAAGATGTTTATTTTATTTCATTACCTTTTCATTTATTTAATCAATCAGGAGCCTATCACACTTTACAATAACCACATTTTAGAATGGAGAAAAATTATGGGTAGAGTGGCTAAGCTAACTGCCCAAGGTCACACATATCTCCAGAATGTCCTGGAGCAAGAACTTGAATCTAAGTTTCTTGACCCTCTGTTCTGAGCTCTTTTGCCTACATTCTGCTTCTTTTTTAAAAAATTATGTTTTGGGTTAAATTACTCAGAATGTATTTAAATATGAATAAGCAGTAATAGGTTCTAATGGAGAAAAAAATTGAAGAAATATTTTTTAAAAATGCAAAATTTTGGACAAATGTAAGAGATGTTTATTAATGTGGTAGGGTTTCTCAGTTTAAGAAGAAATGATACTGGCCTCAAACCCTCAGCTGATATGACTTGATACAAAGAGATGACATGCTCTTTGTATTTACTATTAAGCATGTAAACATGCTGGGGACACAAACAAAAGCTCCCCTGCTCCCCATTCTCTCTCTCTCTCTCTCTCTCTCTCTCTCTCTCTCACACACACACACACACACACACACACATTCCTCTCTTTCCCCCCAATTCTAATTCCTATTCTCTATCTGTTGGAGGAAGTGTATTAGAGCTTATCTTGGGAAACACATATTCTCAGGTTGCCATTTATCTTGTATGTATTGGTAGATTTGTTTGTTTTTCCTTTTGATGGGATTGTGGTCTTTTGTAAATTACAGGCAGGGCCAAAGAAAGCACTTGTTCTTTTCCCATATGCTGCTTTGTTTCTCTTGAACTCTGCCTCCCCTGTAAATTCAATAAAGCCAAATGACTCATGTAACATTATAATAATATCACCCCAAACAAGCTCACTCCTCATGGTCTTACCAAGATCCTTGCTGCCAGGGGCTTGTGAATTTTCTTGTATCCTCACTGGGATTGGACCCATACTAAATACTGGCCATATTTGTTGACTTGAATAGAACCCTTTGTTATAAAGGACATAAAAGGGTGCAAAACAGGAAGGGCCATAATGAAAAGAGTTCAAGCTTTGGAACCAGACTGACTGAGGGATTTACTTCTGGCTCTATCATTTACTAGCTGATCTCATGCAAATACTGTTAACTTTTTTGAGACTCAGCTTTCCCATCTGGAAAACAGGAGTAATATTCTTATTGAATAGCACCTAACAAAGTTCCTGATGCATAACAGGTGCTCAAAAGCGGTTGTGATTGTGATTATGTTATCATTGTTGATGCTGTTGTTATTTTATTATTATTTGTTTGTTGTTAGCCCCAAATCCCAAATATGGAAAAGTCATAGAACTCAGCTATTTCTGTTTTGGCTGAGTTGAGAATGAAACATTTCCTGTAAGGGAGAGAGTCCATAAGTTCTGATCTTATTTCATAAGGTTGAGGAGAATCTTGTACCAGTATATGGAGTAAAATTCGATTTAGAATATTATATGGATTAACTTTATAATGACCCATAGGATTAATCTGCCCAAATGACACTCCCCCAGGAGCTGGTTAGTACAAGCAGCACAGCAGAATCCATTAACTCCCCTTTTACTCTAATCTTAATGTAAAGGTCAACGAGCAAATAGCATTTACCCTGTGGAATTTTGCTGTACATCCCACATGACTGAAGTGAACTGCTTATTGTGACAGAGGAAGCCTGAAGTCAGTGAAAGTTCCTTTTCTGCTTTACTTTTATAGAGCAATGTATGAGAAACACTTAAACCTGTCCCACCCCATCAGATAGTCCCCCCCACCAGATATTCAGACTCTCCATTCACTTTTATTTATTTTTTGCTTATTGACTATTTAATTTTATTTATCTTTCTAACACAAGGCAATAGGGCACTGGAAAAATTCCTCCCTCCTCCCAAAGTTTCCCTATTTAGTTTCTTTTAAAAATTCTTGTAGTCAACTTTTTACTTTTGAAAATTAAATCTTTGATCTTTGGGAAGTAATAGTTCAAAACTTAAAAAAATTTTTGGATACATTATTAACTAAATCTCCAGTTCAAATATGAACATATCTGGGTTTCTTTTTCCAGCTTTTTCTCTCCCTGTGCATCTATTTGTGTTCATTTTTATCATAAAGCATGCCTTAATTTATCCAATAAATATGTTCCTAAAACAACCTTGTTTTGAATCTCTGTAACAGAAATAATGATACCAGGTAATATTTGTGGAATGGTTACCTTGCTAGCACTGGAGAAAAAAAGACAGCTTAGGTATAAGCTCTACCTTCATGTTGCTTACTGTCTAGTAGGAAAAGACAAACGTAAATAAATGAGAGCAATAAAGTGTTCCAAATACTCTGATGACATTGACTACAGAACAGGGGGAGTATGAAGGCAGGAGTAGTTAATCCCAAATTCTTTACATGGTATTCAAGGCCCTTTGTGTTCTTGTACCAGCCTAATGCCTCAGAGGCATCCTCTGTCATTTTCCCAACCCCACCCCTGCTCCCCACAAATACACGTAGGTGCTCCATAGTGTATTGAATTGTATTCATTGCCACCCTATATTAAATTGTATTTTCCTATATGGCCATGCACAATTGCATTATTTTAATATTAGAACGACCTGAGGGTGTTTCTAACTTGGTAGGAAGCCTAGATCTTGAATGAGATTTGAATCCAAGCATCAGTGGAAAAAAATTAACATCTTCTAGGCAAGATATTATTTCCTCATTGAGCATTTTGGAAATCACATTTCTAAAATAACCGCCCAATCAGTACCTGGTTTCCTGAGCATAGTGCCTGAGGGAAAATCCTAAAGAACTCCATTTTATTAACCGATCCAAGGAGCTGGCAAATGCTCTCCCTGGAGGACTTTCTAAAAGCAGGGATCCAAGTCTCAGTGGTAAAGCGCGTGAGCACACAGACTCTCAGCGTCACGTTTCCTCTTATGGGACACTGTGGGCAATAGGCCTGAAAACATCTACGTAGTTTCCACCACAAGTTTTTGACTCTTGCATCTGAAGTTCATGGCAACAGCTTTACACACAGATCTCAAGAGACATGTTTTGCATAAATATAGTCTCCAAGGAACACATATGTAATGCTAGGCTTACAAGTATACCTCTGTGTCAGGAGAATTCAAGCTTGGCAAGTCTCCTTCTTACTCTTCGTTTCATTTATTCTACAAACAATCTTGATTACTCACTACGTGTTAGATAACGCTT